>NC_087252.1:19978033-20628116 GCF_037042905.1 Lytechinus pictus | reverse complement strand
ATATTAAGAATTAAATTCTTGATATCAAGATTTCGATCTCGTGATATCAAGATAATAAAATGAAACCCTTGAAATAAAAAAGCTTGTGCGAAAACAGAAAAATGAAAAAAATAGGTAATAAAGCGAAAATTTGAAAAAAAAAATGAATGAATAATAAAAAAGTTATGAGCATTTAAAGTTTAGATCTTTATTGTAATGTAGAGCCTCCCACTGGCAATGCGACAAAGATGTGTGATGTCACACGTGAACAACTTTCCCATTACTTTTCTATAAAGTTCACTTAAAATGCCTCTTTTTGTCACATCTATCAGTAGATCACATGTTCTTTCTATAGAACATGATAGGAGGGCATGTAATACAGATTTTCAAAGAATACATTATGGATAAAGAGTTTCAGTGGCGTACTCGGGGTGTAAGTGTGGACCGCTATGGGTACTGGTTCATGTACGTAATTGAATTTTCTTCATATTACGACAGTACAGAACTATCAGTGTTCCAAGTTGTGAATGGTAATGACCGTTTGCAAACGATATACAAAACCAAAGTAATATTAAGGGGGGAAATGGACACACAAATCAATCATAAACGAATAATTTACCAATTTCTTTAATTTAGATACTTGTTCATAAAACATTTCATATCCAAGAATAAGTTTCCCATCTTTATACGAGGACACTTCGCACTAAAAAGAATTATCTGTTTGAGTTAAGTACAGTTCATCGAGCAAAATGCTATTTTCTTTAGAAGCTGACACAAAAAAAAATAATGAAGTTAAAGGGGATCCAACATTGGTCATAAAATGTTGTATTGGAAAGGAGAAAAATAAATATAAAAAAATTGTTATAGTTTGAAAAAAATCGGACAAGCAATTATAAGAAAGCTATGGCAAATTTGAAATTGAGATCCCTATTAGATTTGATATTGACAACTGGGTAAGTAAATTATTACAAGGGGCATGGACAACTTTCACATAGGCCATGTACCTGATTATCAGGGATTTTGGTTTTCTCCTAAGTACCCATTCCCCTGAGGCAGCAATCTAAATATAACCCAGGTAGTATATAGTTATATTTCCTCTTGACCCCCAACAAATATTTGAAGTAAAACCTCTGAAAAAAATCATTTTATGTATTGGAGTAAATGGAAGAGTAGGCCTGATCCTTGCCTTACATCACTATGACATCACAAATGCGGCCATATTGAAGTCTCCATGGTTGTAGTGATTACCAATTTTTACAACTTTTAAACATTCGTAAATTTCTTATTGTTTGTCGGCTATTGTTCAAACTTTCACCTATCAACCTGTCGGATTGTCTGTTTTTCTCTAAAAACTATTTTTTATTTGGGTTGGATTCCCATTTAAGGAGTTTGCTTGATTAACAGTACTGTGTAAAACAGTTATACGGACAAAGCGTAATGAGTATGCAATAAGCGGACCCACGATGCCATTCCCATACTTTCCTTTTCCTTATTTCATTATTGAAATAGTTATTTCGTATTTTCATACGTGATGTGTAACAAGTGGCACTTTGTTTTCTTATTTGACAGGAAGATTGTAACGGGCATGGAACCCACTGCGCTGGAACAGTTGGTTCCAACACCTATGGTGTAGCGACGGGGGTACAAATCAGGGGAGTCAAAGTCCTTGGCTGTTTGGGATCGGGCAGCACTACCAATATTATCAAAGGTAAAGTATCCTAGCTTACATGTAAAATAGTGATTAAAAATATTTTTGATGTGAGAGTAATACATCACTACAATACGCAAAACTTTGCTTAATCAAATACCTCGCTCCCCCATTGGATATAGATGTTTAAGAACAGTTACACAACAGTATTTTAAATTCCGTTTGATTAGAGTCAGCAAGGAAGTTTTAAGAGTAGACTATTATTTAATGAATTAATTCTTATCTTCACTTAAAATAATGATCGCACATAATCTTCCCAAATTACTTTGCTCAGAAAGACTTTGCTCGGGTGCGCTGTAATTGTAGTTCTTTTATTGGAGCATAAGATTAAATAATTAGAATAATCTTCTTACTTCCTTCCGACATGCCAAAGTCATTTCTCGGTTTTCCCCATGAAACAAATATAGACTTGTTTCCTAATACAACATATTTTTTACGATCTACCTAGGTGTGGATTATGTTGCTTCAAAGCAAACGGGTAAAGACATTGCCTCAATGTCACTTGGAGGAGGAGCCTCAGTATCTCTTGACAATGCTGTCAAGAGTCTAATTTCTAAAGGGGTTCCCACCGCCGTGGCTGCTGGTAATTCTAATGAAAATGCCTGCAACACTTCCCCCGCTCGTGCTTCCACGGTAAGTTCAACAAGTCCAAGATCTAGGAGCGAAAAAAGGAATCAAGCGTACACAGTAAAACCGCTTCTTAACTTCATAAAAACGCTATAATTTGATACCATATTCATGTGGTAAGTGATAACGCTTGGATGATCAGGAGGTATTCTTTGCAGTGATGTAAATTTTGATTTGCGCCAAAGTAAGGCATGACCGCAATTATTAATCCAGATGTTAATGATGTCATAATCCTACAAGGGTTGCATTAAAATCCATTTCAAAACACCTTTTCAATAATTTACATTATAATTGTTTAAACAATTCTCCAGTTAATTTCATTGCAAAGGGATTTGGAAATATGTATACTTATCTTATGACCTCATTGACATCTGGTTTTATTCATTGCAGTCATGCCTTTACAGTACTGCGGAGAACACCTATAGATTATCCTAACGTGAAGACATACCACATAAATATGGTATCAAATTTTGTGGAAGAACATATTATTTTAGCCATATACTGTATAATGCTAATGCGTCCATGACATATGTTTGCCTCAAATTGGGGATTTTTGAGGTTTCAATTTTTTTCTTACTCACACGGTGTATCATCGTAAAGCTCATTCTCTGTACCTTCTCACAATATCACATATGTGACACTTTGGAAAAGGGTCAGGATCGAACAATTAAAAATAAGATACAAGACGAGATCTCTGCTATTTTTGAGTAACCAGAGATCTGATTGGCTGGATAATGCTTCAGAACAGCAGGCGCGGGAAATTTGATGAGATAACCGATTCATGGTGAGTGTGACCTTGGAGGGACCGTGTATTAGAAACCGTTGGATTTTGTGTTTGTGTGTGTGGGTGTCTCTTTGACCAATCAGAGTGCAGTATTCTTGTCTTCAAGCTGCAAAAATGTACTTGGCCTAATAATAGGTGGATCTTGACCCGTTTACAACACCTATTCCTATACAACCTATAACATATTAAAACTTAGATCTTGAGTTTTATCATGATCTAAAAATCATTTGGGCTTAAACGGAAATTAAAGTGTAAAAATAGCAACTTTGGTCAGCTGAATAAATAATGATTTTTAAAACATTGTTTTAATTAAAAGTTTCGCCTAAAATAAATTCAAACACATGGCCTGTAAGAATGATTCTTCATATTCATAATGATACCAAAATTATCAAATATGATACATATATATTTACATGTAGAGCGGCAATGACCGAATTAAAAGAGGTTTTTGGCCCGGATCTAGCTCAATAAATATGCAAAACATTTCTAGTCATGAATATCACTGGGATAAATTGTGAAGCTACTTTTTGAGGACCAGCCGACTGGCTGTGCTTCTAAATGTGATAATTTGCAATAATTATTGATCTTCATTACTTATATATTTTTTTTGTGAATTCCAAATTTTAGGCAATTACAGTTGGAGCTACAGACAGCTCCGACGTTCGTTCCACGTTTTCCAACTACGGTAGCTGCTTAGACATTTTTGCTCCAGGTACTGATATCACCTCTACATGGCATACGTCTAATTTTGATACCCATACCATCAGTGGAACTTCGATGGCCTGCCCACATGTTGCCGGTAGGTCTCACGCCTTGGCGGCGCAAGTATTTATTTATTTTTTTATTGATTTTTTTTTTGGTGGGGGAAGGAAAAAATATTGTCACCCACCCCTTTTCGGTCGGCTGCTAAAAGCTGATTTGTAATTTGTGTTGAGGGATAGTTCCCAATAAAGTCTGGAACTTTAAGTACATCGTTTTTTTTCTTACAAACAAGATTAGATATCTAATAAGGCCTAATAAATGATGCGAGCGCGAAGTGCGAGCTGAATTTTTGGATATTTTTACCTGAAAACTGGAAAGTTTAGCACGCTTTTGATAAATAGCAAAGTCTACGAGTGCAAAGTGCGAGATAACAATTTAATTGAAGATTTAAACATTGAACTAGGACATTTTTATCAATTTTGCATTAAAATATATAATCATAGCGAGCGCGGAGTGCAAGCTGATTTTCATTAGATTAAGACATAAAACGGAACATTCCATACCCTTGTTGTAATCATGAACATGATGAGTATCTTCCTTAATATTTTGTTTTAAATATGTTCAGTCTGAAACACGATTTTAAATTTGAGAATAGTCTGTGTTACATAACCAAATAACACGAGCGCAGAGTTAGATCTGAGATATTTGATATACTTATCCGATTGAGGACCTTTTAAGCACCTTTTCACAATTTAGAAAATTTAGACCATTTGGTAATCATAAACATGATATCTTTATGAAATCTTGGTGGTTTAGAATCACCACCGATATTTTTTTATTTTAATTAGATTCGAATAATATAATGTAAAGATTTGACCTAAACCTCCTTCATTTTGATGCGAAAAAAATTATCTTGTCAATTCTTTCTCTGAACAAAATCGCATAGGAAGCGAGTTAAAAATGTCTGTATTTTCCAGAGTAAAAACATTAATTTTCCCCCATTCTACATAGGTTTTAATATTTCAAATTTCATTTTATTTGTTATCCTTTTATCTTCTTTTTCCTTTTCTCTTTATTTTATTTTTTCTTCCTACCCCTCTTTTTTTCTTTCTTTCTTTCTTAATTTTTTTATCGATTTGTTTTTTCTTTCTTTCTTTCTTCCTTCCTTTTTCTTTCCTTTCTTTCTATCTTTCCCTTTTAGGGGGGGGGGCACCGTCCCCTCCACCTGATATTTAGGGGGAGGACGAGTCCCCCATCCCCCTCCGCCGCCTATATGTGGTCTCACGTATTTACCTTACGCGTTGACGTCAACGCGCCATTGGTATTGCCCTTGCGTGCCTTGGTGATTAGCAGCTGGTTTATCTCTAACAACTCATTCTACGCGTATTCCTATTATGCTCTATAAGATTATGACGTCACGTCCACCTACGCTCTAATGAATCGCGTGAATAATTCCGTCTCCTTGGGAAAGAATAAATATAATAGATTATGAGGGACATTCACCTATCAGTGAATGTAACAACGATAAATGTGTCTGAAACTTGGTATTCACTCCATATTGATTGACTCTGGACGCCACTCCCGTAACTACCGAGGGGATTCAAAAGCGAAATAAAGACATTTTTTTAAAGATTTATATGACTGATAATTCAAGCCTCCTTAATAATATAAAAAGACAGAGCCCCTATGTGGTCTTGATCGGTCTTCAGCTTAAAATTCTTAAAAAAATAGCAAAATGTCAATAATGATGCATAAAATGATGCTGACATAACGCTAAATGATGATGATGATCATCATGATAATAATGATAATTTTTTATTTTCATTAATTCATTTCATTTAATTTTATTTCGACACGGTACACGTACTGATATTAGCCAAAAGCTGTTCTTCAGAACGTGCGTGTATAATAAAAACACATTAAATGTATATACAATTTAGAAATACAAAGTAAAACAATTCAATGTACAAGTAAAACATCGATATTAAATAAAAAAGAGAAAGTATTGAAAAAAAAAATAATGACGATGATGGTCATGATGAATGATGATGATGAAAACAATAATGATAATAATAATTATAATAACAGTTATAATGATAACATTGATAACAATAATGTAAGTATGAGCAGTAATCTCTTTGTCGGTACCTACATACCAAATATTTAATATATAGCCTACTATGTTCGCTCAGTAAGAAAACATAGTTCTATTTGGATGACCTTCGTGAATTGATATACTATTTTTTTCACGGAAAATCTAAAGGTGCCATTGCCCTCTTTGGAAAGTCGACTTCTTCAATGCTAAATGATGTTTCTTTATATAAGATCAGTAATGTAGGAAGTGGTAGTCCAAACAAACTTCTCTACGTCGGATAGATGACAGGTGAGTATAACTGATTTTACATCTGTCCTAATAAATAATCTTAACAGGTGATTGGTCCAAACCCCGTAACGTTTTTTTTTTAAATTAAAATAAACTATTATTTTCTTCCATTTCACAAGTTTCTAAATTTTTGGTAAACACAAATTCATACAAAAATCAGTTTGTTTTGAAGAATATAAATATGTACATGTTAGGTTTAAGGCGTATACACTAAAAGCTAAAGCTTGCGGCGGGATACACCTACACTGTAAAAACTGTGGTGTTAAAACTGACACCAGTTGGTGTTAATAGAGGACCACACCCCGAGGTGTTAAAATTACACCCTAGAGATTGAACATAACACCAAAGAGTGTAAATGTAACAACCAAAGGTGTTGTAATAACACCTATAGGTGTTAAATTAACACCATCAATTTAACACCGGAGTAAAATAACTGGTGTGGTCCTCTATGTACACCGGTTAAATAATCTATCACTCGAAGACCGGGGCCCAGTCTTACAATACAAAGAGTTGCGATTGATCCGATCAACCAAAATGATGGAAAGCCAGCAACGTTAACATAGAAAATGCATGTTTGTTCAAAATGTTATCTAGATATAATGTTTATTCATACATTCGTAACTTTACTTGACAATTCAATATTGCTCATCTTTGCTTAACAAAAATGAATATTTGCAAGATTTGTTCAGAATATCATGACATTGACGGATTGAGGTTGATTGCATCAATCACTACTCTTTGCAAGACGTTGCCTGGGATGACTTATTGGGTGATTTCAAGTCCGGTGTTGGCCTTGGTGTTGGTGTTAGTGTTGAAATTTGGTTTGCTTCCCCTAGCTCCAAAACTAATTCAGATTTTGGAAAACTTATCCAGATCACATGATTGACATCTCAACAACTAGTGAGTGACCTAACACCAACACCAAAAGGTCAACACTGAACTTGAAATCACCCATTGTTATTCAATACGTTGTATTTCCTATATCTGTTGTGTTTAATACCAATGACGGATTTAAACCAATATATATCCAGCCTCCGATCGGAGGTTTAGTGAAATTACTAACTGTCCCCTCAGAGATGCCAACTCGACAATGTTTTTTAAGTCGCATCTGGCGTCACTTCGGGAACCATATAGTTCCAACCACCCCCTCTGGCGGCCCTACATGTTTTTTCACCATTCCTTTCAGATCCATGGGGACCATTCATGCAAAGGATACTAAAAAGAAATTAAATTACTAGGCAAAGGCCTTCTTTTTCTGGCTAGTCTCGGGCTCTTAGCAACTGGAAGGATAGTGGCAGAATGTACAGTCAAGGGACTGGGCGGGGATGGGAATATCTTTCCTGATATTGGTTTCCAGATTAATTGGTTAGACCTTCCCATTTTAAGCCGGGGGGGGGGGGGGGTTCACAAAGAATTAAGTATTACTTAAGGACGTTCCACAGTTAAAGTGAAATCCATGTCATTTTCACCAAACTTTGCACATAGATACTTTAGAACCTTAATATTCGAAATATGCAAAAATTAACATAGGTCCATGTGCTTGATTTTTTGCTATAGAGCTTCAAAGTTCACCCAAATTGATGTTCTTAAGAATTGCGCATTCAAAAGAATTTGGCATTTTTAGACCGCCCAAGATTACTACAATGAGTTTAAACCTCCATTACTCATTCAAAATACATGAAAAGGTCATCAAATTTCGCAAGAGAGTTAATAATTGTATCGTTAGAATGGAGAATCTATTAATAGTGCTATTTGTTTGCAATTTTAAGTTTAACAGCACTGTCAGTTCTTAAAAATGGCGTAAAAGATAACACAATCTCAATCTGAAAAATGTAAAATTTCAGTAACAAACTACAAACGTACAATAAATGCTGCACTTTATGTTAAATGCCGACGCGTACATGATATGCAATGCGCAATATTTACCGTGTTTACACTTAATCGGCATTTGAATCGGCTCGCGGTTCTGAACCGCGAGCCGATTCAGCATCGGCTTTTTCATAGCGTGTAAACGCGAGCAACTTGAATCGGCTCGCGGTTCAGAACCGGCAATTTGCACCACCAAAGTAGTAGGTTCTGAACCGCGAGCCGATGCAGAATCGGCTTTTTTACTACGTGTAAACAGAATGCCGATTCTGCACCGGCAATTTGTGCGCATTTCAATTACTTTACTATTGTGACGTAATTGTAAGCGCACTGATCCAGTGTTGTCTTTATTATGACGTATATTGTAGGTATGCGTATCATTTCAGGTTTTTGCATCGGCTCGCGGTTCTGAACCGCGAGCTGTAACAACGTGTAAACGCAATCCAAATGCCGATTCTGCATCGGCATTTGGTTCAGAACCAATTGCCGATTAAGTGTAAACACGGTACTTATTGATAAATACGCAGTAGTGCGCCTCCTCATGACACGGTCTGACCAGTGCGGCCAAACCTTTCACCGTTCGCAGCTCTGTATTTAAGTTCGACCATAAGTCATACTTAAATCTTTGTGAAACACCCCCTGGGTGATGGAGAGTAGCCAATTAGAGATTGATTTCATGACTAATGATGTTATTTTCCCTTGTGAAATTCGAACCCGGGATTCTCTTATTCTCATATGGATTCACGTTTTCGCCGACGCGTACATGTAGGCCTATGAAATGTAAGCCATTTTTAGCAATCTCCTTCTTAAAGAGTTATTAACTATATGTTTTTTTTATTTTCAGAGTGCGGCCGGCTCCAAGTGAAACGAAGAAGAGTTGTGGAACATGAAATTTAGTTCGATTTGCTTTAAAAACCATCTGAATGTTTGATTACTTCAGAAGTTAATAAATTACGCGACACATATAACATGACATGACTTTACAAAATGCTATTTCCCGCAAGGGGTAAATTTTTATCTAGATATCAAATGTAAACGCGGGGGAAACTGGCATGTGTTGCTTAACCTGCATGTTTTAAGAAAATTTTTCCTTTCTCCATGTTCATTATGTCCTAGCCAGTCAATGTTTTCTTCTTGAAAAATGGTCTAATACCGCACCGAAAATATCTAATTGGCCATGATAATATTCAAATTTATTTGCCTGTGTGCATCGATAGAACGAGAATTGTAAGAATATTTTCTCCATGATATAGTAATAACATCATCTTTATTAGACAATCAATTAGTTTGTATTCATTTATCATCAACAGCATATATGGTCTCCTCTGAGAAGAGACATTCCGTGAACTAAATGACTTTTTGGAAAATATTCACGACTAATTACGCCTTTCACATGATCTCCTCATCAGCAACACCAAGTTAGCCCCCGATAATTGCTGAGCCTTAGATTGTCAATACTATCACCTGAAAAATGTTATCGAATTATTAACGAATAAAACCTAAACCGTTCTGCATCATTTCTTGTAGCGTCTGGTTTGTTTTGAGAGAGAGAGAGTAGCAAGCGTTATTATGTCATGGATTTATGGGTATGGGTGACACACCACATTTATGTCTAGAGTAGAAGTATGCACGTTCGCAACGTCAAGATTATTCTTATTATCACAAATCATATATATCCGTTTAAGTATCCATTTATGTTCCGTATAATATTCTGAACGTACATTCTTGTTTTAACTTGGTAAGCCCCACCTAATGATAATAGAGCTCGGATCTCATTTCTCCTGTAACAGCATCTGTCAATCAGAGTCAGAGCCAATGACCCACAATTGCATGGAACCTCCCACAACTAAACAAGTACTGAAGATAACATTCCATTCTTTCACGCAAAACCTCTTCAAAGCGATGCTAAAGCATGCCTGACAAAGCTAATAGGTGGTCAGCTCTGACAAAGCTATATTCCCTCATTAATATCATCTTAAAAACCTGGATAGAGCTCGTTGTGTACTGCCGCACACAAGACCTTGAAGCTCGAGGAAAAGCCCTCCATGACACAATTAAAAGTATATGGGACCGTAACAACAGGCAAGAAGCAGCACGCACACACAAACGAGAAGAAGTGAGGAACTTTGTGCGCGCTTGACCCTTGGGAGTACTCTTAAGTATTTCCGGTGGCCCCAATATAGCCTGTTGTTGCTGTATCCATTTTTTTAATAAATAATATATCCATGCATCCCACTGTCACCTTATTGATGATCGTCGATGACGTAAGAGAAGGAATGAAATCTGAGATCTCCCTTTTTTCCGGGGTGAAGCTTACCAAACTGACAAAAAATATATTCTTTCTAAAATCTACGAAACATATTTGGGTACTTAAAGGGGAAGTGTGTCAGAAAAAACCCCAAAACATTTGTTAAGCTTTGAGGAAAAATAATGATAATATTATTTGAAATTTATGTAGCGCATTATAGTAAAAAGACCCTCAATGCGCTTTACAAATCCATAAAAAATCATTTTTTTTTTAATTGAATTTTTAAAGTTTGTGATGCGTTCATACACGAGCAAGTATACCGTATACTATGTAATAAAAATGCATATATTTCATTACTTTAATGGTTTATGATGACCCCCCCAAATATATATATATATATATAGTGTGAACCTTGGGTAACCTTGATTTAAGCTACGCCTACCATTGTTCTCTTCATCCATTTCTTTCACACAATATTTAATAAAAGAGTTGCCAAAGCTGTTGTACATGTATAACTTCACACATTTGTACACTTTCTCCCATACGTGTACTGTATCAAAGCAATACCTTTGATCCAGCTGAGGCATGGCGGCTTGTCATTGTTCAAAAACCCACCTTCACCCGACAAAGGAAATTGTAATTGGTATGGTGTCGAAAATCTGTCTATCTGACGGTCAGTCGGATCGGGGTCGCCCTAGCCACTAACCCGTCTCTGTGGTCTAGTGGTTAAGGCACCGGTGTTCAAAGCTGGGGGCCCGGGCTCGATTCCCGGCAGAGACATTTTTTCGGCATCACCAATTTTTCCAAAGGGTAGATAGCTCTGGGGATCCTTGATTTAAGCTACGCCTACCATTGTTCTATTCATCCATTTCTTTCACACAATATTTAATAAAATAATTGCCAAAGCTGTTGTACATGTATAACTTCGCACACACACATATATATATATATATTTCTTTCAGGAGCGGGTGTATTTAATTTTCAAAGTCGATTCACAAGGTGTCATATAGAAGATATAGGTCAGCATTCTGAACTCGGGTTTAATCTGAACTCTATGGTTTAACTGTGGATTGACCATAACTGTGTTAAAAATCTTAAACATGAAATATTCCATTTTATAGCACATTTTGGTGTCGCTTCATCATAACTTTTTTGCGAATTATAAAGATGCAGTTTTATTCACCCTTTAACCTCCGAAAAAGGACAAGAACACAAAATGATAGCAGAAGTTTGAAATTAATCAAAGTTTTGTTCATTTTCGGCTCCCATAACTTAAGCACAGAATAGACCACAGTCTTTAATCGGACTTCAGAATACGCTAGACCTTTACTATATGGAATACCTCCAACCAACGAACGTAGAGAGCATCAACTACATTAGCAAACGCCCCCTCCGTTGGATGCCCCTGACTTTGTAAAAAGAGAGAAAGAGAGTGAGAGAGCGAAAGAAAGAAGAATATATGGGAGGCCAATAACGGGCACAAAGTACTGATTGAAAAAAATCAATGATGGCTCATAATGAGAGAGAGAGAGAGACGAATGGGAAAAGGGGAAGTGGGGGCCGGGGGGGGGGGGGGGGTAGACTGATATTGAAAGCGAGTCTGACGATGGTAAAAAAGTAGTTGTGATGTATATAAATATTGATAAAGGACAATTTACATAATTATAGATATATTGGATCGTTGACGAAAAGGAGCGATTACAGGTGGCAAATTCCGCTTGGGATTGTATAAGTATACAACGGTCAACTGAGCTGGCCTCCGAAGAACCGATGTAACTGTGTTTTATTCAATCTATGGAGTTAAAAGAAAAAGAGGGAAAAACATCCTCAGTTTCAAGACCATAAACGTATCACTGAATGTTACGTGGTTTACATAACTTCCTAAATTGTCATGAACCAATACATATTTGACTTTACAGTCTGAATCAAATTGTTTATAAAAGATCTGAAGTCTTTGCTTTTACTTTCATGATGTCATGTTTGCATTAATTACTTGACAAATAAATTGAATATTGCTGGTAAAAATAATCATCTATGTCTGAACAGGTGTCTTCCTTGTTTAACTTGTTTCAGTTAGAGTTTTAGTTAAATTTCTCAATCTGAGAACTCCAAATATCCTACTTGTGACATCATGAGTAAACAAACACCTCAAATATAACAATGGTTAACATTGAATCTCAAATGCCTACCGTAAACATGAGCCAACTGGCATCAATTATTCATAGTAAAAAATGACTGAAGCAATTACAAAAATGATGCATATTTGTTGCATTCAAAATCTGCCAAAGACAAATCTAAACGTCTGAAAGAAGACTAATATTTGCATTTTCTTATCTGTGCAGTTTGCACTTATAAAAACACAACATTCTAATGCTTGGTGCATAATTTATCCTTTTTCTGACATAATTCTGTTTTTCCTAAATTTGGAAATCCTTTACATTCACAAAACCTTACTTTTGGTTTTAACAATATCTGTTATTAAAAAACCAACTAATTCAAAAAGTGTATTTCTCACAAATTCTAAACCTAGATATTGAGCAAGAACACACATGTGTTATCTTCAATATTAATATCGACTCTTGCTTTTAAACTGTAATCTCACTATTTTTACGAAGCATGGGAATTTTGTTTGTTAATCTCATGCATACTCTTCATCTAACACAATGCCTGAAAATGTTCATCTCATTTTCTGTTTAAAAACAAATTACTTCTTGGGCTTATGTCTGTTTATAATTTACAGACTAGTTTAAAACAAATACATTATCTTGCTTCTGTTTATCATTTTACATGTATCATAACCCTTAGTTTATAAACTAAATGTGCAGATTCAGAATAGAAAGTGTATCTTATAACTTTGACTTTTAATCTTTTTTGGTCTTTTGTCATTCCCGCACTAAAAAGAAAATACAAGCACTGAACCTAGCCGCTTGCAATGGGCGCTTTAAACATGCGTTAAAACTTTCACTTGACTCGTACACTTTCCGTTCCAAATTTTCACATTTGTACATTACATAAATGGATCTTGTTTAACTCATACTTTACTCACTTTCTTGGCGGAAAGTACCAATAACTCGAAAAGTCAGAAATGAAACCTCACGGTCTCATTTTCCTAAAAAACTACAGCGAAACAGCTCCAAACATGCTCGCTGCACATGTAGATAACTGCCTAATTTTAACAGGCCAATTTTGCAGTCAACGTAAATTTCTAAGGTGTCTTCAAATTATGCCTTCTGAACTAAACCAAAAGAAATACATATGAAAAAATACTTGTTCAACGAAACATATATATTTATATATATAAGTGTGTGTGTGTGTGTGTGTGTGAGTGGGTATGTGTGTGAAGAGTAGATGATCGTCAATAATAGAACAGAATAAAACACTGTGTTGCGAAGCCCTGGCTCTCTTCAGTTATATTTGCTAAATAAAACAAATAAAGCAAAATATAGAATAAGCAACAGAATTAATAAAATGGAAAATAACAACAAATATGACCCTTATTTAGTTGAAAAAAGGCATCAACAAAGGCATACTTATACCTTTGAATATCATCGAGGATCCCCAACATGGACCTATCGACCCCTGAAAATCCCCAACGCAAAGGCGCAGTGCACGCAAATGTTGCATCTGCCCATTCATTGAGGAAACATATCACTTTACAAGCACAATCACGGGCCAAATGTTTCCTATTACCCAACTCATTCACTATCTAACTTTGTGATATTGCTGATAACTTGCAAGAAATGCAAGATGCAATATGTTGGAAAAACCACAGCCACCTACATGTATACACAAGGACAGTGGCGTACCGTGAGTCACGGCATTGGGGGGGGGGAGGGGGCACCAGCAAATTCGTGTGTCACTTAGTGAGCGCGCGAAGCGCGCTCAGTTGCCAGGTATACTGACCTAATAGGGACATTTTAAGGACAGTGCCATTAAACGGATATGTATCTCACTGCTCAAATAATGCGAGCGCGAAGCGCGAGCTGAAAACTTTTGATATGCAGACCAAAAAAGGACATTTTAAGCAAATTTTTGTAATCATGATACATACCTGTCTCGCTAAACAAACAATGCGAAGCGCGAGCTGAAATTTTTGTAAATATTGACCCCAAACAAGGACATGTTAAGGACTATATTTTAGGAATCCATTAAGAGTATATATATCTCACCATAGTCATCTAATGCGAGTGCAAAGCGCTTGCTGATTTTGCTACATCTAAACACATGAAGCACTTTTTGTAGTCATTGTATAGTATAGTATTTATTTTGCCGATCCCGAATACATAAAAAAGACAAATACATACATATATAAGAGTGAGAGAAACAACAAATTGGAATCGGCTGGATAACCCATATTCAGCTGTGCCAGGCACGACACTGCTGATAATACGCATCTCACTATTCAAATATTGCGAGCGCGAAGCGCGAGCTGAAAATTTAGGATATTCAGACCTGAAGAGAGGCATTCTAAGGCCTGTTTGTAAGAATTCACTAAGACCATACGATACGTATTTCACTATAAAACAAATGATGCGAGCGCGAAGCACGAGCTGAATTTTTTTATATTCAGATCAGAAAAAGGGACATTTTAAGGACTAATTTTTAGGAATTCATAAGGAGCAGACATATCTCACCAATCTACTAGTGCGAACGTAAGCACGGACAGGAAATGTTTTACATTAACACCTTAAAATGGGGCAATCTTTTTAAGTAGTCATGAACAAGAACAATATGTCACTTCATAAAACAATAATAAGTCGAAGTGCGAGGAAATATATTTGGTGTATATTGACTTAAAAACGTTAAAAAAAAAATGCGAGTACCGGGAACAATGACGACATCTATATAGGCGGGAGCAAAATAAAGTTATGAAAAAATGTTTCTTATGTATTATAACATAAAGGGAATCCTTCTGAAACCTCAAGTTAAAAACTTTAAACCCAACGGTATTAATGTAGACGAATCAAGAACGACAGATGCTTCTTTTCCTTCACTTCTATTTCTTTTCTCTCTCTATCCTTCTTACTTCTTCTTTTTCTTCTTTCTTCTTCTTTTTTTATTTTTATCCCTTCTTTCCATCGATGTCTGTCTTTCAATTTTTCTGGTCTGGACCTTTATTTTTTTTAATATACGTACTTCATTTCTTCTTAATTTTCTTCTCTTTTCTTTTTCGTCTTCTTCTTCTTTTTCTTCCCTTTTTTCCAACGATATCCGTTTTTCAATTTTTCTTGTCTGGACCTTCATTTCTTGCATACTTGAATATACATACTACATTTTTGCCTTTTGCTTTTTGCCGTCTATGAAGCTCACACATGTATTTCTAGGTCCTTTTGTAAATATATCGAAATATGAATCAAGAGTAATATATATGTTTTGCCTTATATCCTATGGCCTGTATTCTGAACTCAGGTTTGAATTAAACCCTGGTTTAAAGTTGTTTTACCTATGGAGAACCAATTGAGGCACAAATTCCTAACAATACACATTGAATTTATTAACTCAAATTCCTAACAATACACAATGAATTTATTAACTCATATGACACCCAAATCGTTCATATTTATTGTCTGGGAATGATTACTAAACTAAAGTATTTTTCTTCTTTAAGAAAGCAAAGGGAAACAAAATAGTAACGTAAGAAAAACATATTTTTGAATTTTTGGCCCCCATGATTTTACCAGAGAGTTATACCGTGGTCTCAGTTAAACCTGACTTCAGAATACAGGCCGAAATGTACTACGTCAAGCCTTTCTCTTCGACCTTGCATTGTTCATCAGTTCTGCTCAAATGAACTTATTTTACTTCTATTTTCTCAGTACGCTCTCTTTAATCGCTTATATACATTTTACTTTGCAAATAACACACGCACGGTAGACAACATAACCCTAAGAAGAAACTTGTTTGTTTGTTTGTATTTATTTCCATATAAAAATATAAAATATATGCATGCTCAATTTAACATAACCTACAGATCATATGGAGGGTGGCCCATTTCAGCGGTATTAATAAAATACCACTGTTCTTCCATGGGGTCCTTTAAAACATAAATATATGCAAATAAAGCAAATATACAAAAATGTACACAAAACTTCAAAACTTAATTTAATGCATGAAAAGAAAGAAAAATCACTACCCACTCTTAAAAAAAAAAAAAAAAAAAGCAACAACAGGCAAAATGATTATGGAAAACCAAGATACAATTGAATATTTGATTTAAAGGACTGAATCGTTGAACTAGACGATATCGGAAATATTCAAAATAAGTAGTGTACGAAAAGGCAATAAATCTATGACATGGTAAATGTTCGATTCAATAACTTATTTCATTTCATTTACTGGATTTTGCATTATTTTTCATGACAAAATTTTGGAAAAGAAAATACATATCTGAAATTTGACGTCAAGATTTGCAAGGGTCGTTTACAAAAGCAAAACTTGAAAACTGACAGGCCTGGAAAATAGCCAAAATAATTATATCTACTGTCATAAAACGTGCAAGTGCATGAAGGGACTGGGAGCGGAGGGGGGGGGGGGGGATATGCTTGGTCCTTGGATGAAATTTTTAGAAAATATTACGTTTTGTTATTTCATTTTTTTATTTATACATGACTGTTCTAGATAAAAGTAAATGTCTCATTAAAATAATAATGATACTATAATATATATATTTTTTTGATTTGTTAGGTATTGGTTTAATATCAATTAATGGTTGAAATATCAGGTCCATGATGTCTTAGTGTTTTATGTGCAAATTGTGTCTTGGGATTATTGGATTATTTAAGTGAATATTATTGCACGTTCTTGTTGGACATGAGTGTAAATTGTTATTATGAAAATAAATCAGTGAATACTGGAGGAAGCATGTCATATTTATATCTATGCATAAAAAGTACAATTTTTAATGTATTCAGATAATTTATCTTATATATTTTCAGAGGATAAAAAAGAGGGTCTGTATGTGAAAGATATGCAGACTTGGAACAAATTTTAACCGCATTCTTTTGCAATAAAAGTATATGATCAAGCCTTGTCTTGCAGCTATTCCCCAGAATGAAGAATCTTCTCTGGTAAGATTTTTTTTAAATGTATATAGAATTCCAATTCATTTAGCTACAGAGGTAGACATATTGCTTATGTGCGGAGTACATGATAAATGCTTGTCTATTGTGATACCAAGGAATTTTACGCATCTTTTTTTTTTATCTAAGGGCACAGTATCAATTGTAATATCTTGTGTAAAAATGTTATTTCTATGAGATAATTTAAAATGCATAATATGAGTTTTACTTGTGTTAAGAGACAACTTTTTTACATTTAAACCGAAAAAAACTTTGTTTAATTCTAATTTCATATATTTATCAATTCTGATGAGTTCTTGAGAGATAACAAATATTCGTATCATCGGCAAACAAGACGAAAGAAAGAACGAGAGGATGAATTTACTATATCATTAATGTATACTAAAAATAACAAATGTCCCAGAATAGAACCCTGTGGGACGCCGCAATTGAAAAACGATACAGGAGGTTTAAAATCACCGATAGAAACGTATTGTTGCCTATTGGAGAGATGAATTTTTATCCATGACCAAACAATGCCCCTTAATCCCGTAATTATACAATTTTTAAAATAAGATATCATGGTCAATGGTATCAAAAGCTTTACTTAGGTCTATACATAAAGGAATGGTGTGATTTCTTTTTTAAAGACGGTGAGTTTACAACTTTGTATAACAATTTTGTATTGCGAAGTCAGTGGAGAGTTTTTTTTTCTAAATCCAAACTGGGCAGGTGTAATAATCTTATTAAATGACAAAAAGGAATCCAATCTTTTGTAAACAAATATTTTTTATATGCATAGCAAGAAGGAGATAGGCCGATAATTTTTAACTTGGGTAGGATCATCTTTTATATGCATCATGATTACTTTGGCTATTTTAATAGATCAGAAAAGCATCCAGTGGAGTGAAAAGTTAAAGATATGTTCCAATGGAGAACAATATTAATTATAATTTGCTTTAACAGTTTTGTATTAATGCCATCGTTACGAAAAGCTTGACGACGTCAATACCATGAACAGACCGATAAGAACTACAAAAGGGCCTGGTGATAGGGCAGAATGTCTGCAATTTTGTGTGTGTTTTAGTATGTGCGTGTATGTATTAATGAGAGATAGAACCACGTGTGTTTGTTGGTATACGTACATGTACATGTATATTGTTTGAGTGCATGTGTTTCATGTTTATTTCCGGCTCATGATTTACACATTGTTTTTTAGGTTCCGTGGTCGATAGATAAAGCGCCTGACTACAAAAAGTTCATACCTGGGGTATTTCAGCCCAAGAGCAGTAGTATTTTATCTGCAAGGTCCATTTTATCGTATCTCAAATAAACGAAAGTACTATATTGGTACCCCCATTTGCACCTTCTTTTGTAACCAACAAATAGTATGAAATTTGAAAATCATATTAACAGTGCCAAAACTTATAGGACACGACTGTACAAGTATATTTTGTCTCTACAAATTATCATCCTTCTTGATGTTCAATGTTCAATGCCTCCAGCCTCCTCCCGAGCCTGATCATGATGCGATGATACATTTGCAATCAATTTGGCGTTGAGCCAGAGATAGTTGGGTTTCCCTACCATAAAAAATCACCAACGAGTACGCCAACCCGTTTGCAAAGCATTAATTGTTATGTTATTCTATATTACTGCATGTGTGACGAAAGACCTCCCCTTTGAGTATTTTGCATGCTTCACTGAGGTGACGTGCGGAGATCCAGATCGAGCTCATGTACGGAAGCTTTAAAGTGCCATCGACTTATAGAGATGGCGAGATAGTTTATCTCGCCAATTCGACATAATAATGTTATTATGTCTACTTGGCGAGTATGTCGCAAAGTTGACCCACACCTTTTTGTCTATTGTCTCGGCGAGATAATAAAAAACACATATTTTATTGTTCGAAATAGACATAAAATGAAATACTCCGAAAATTTGCTTTTCCCAATCGATCGTGGGCCCGGCAGCCGCTGTGTAGCGATAGATCGACGAGGCTCTATCCCTTTAATCGTTAAACGCCAAACAGGGTAGCAGTAACTCCCATATTTTAACGTCTTTTGGTCTGACATGACCGGGGTTTGAACCCCGACCTCCCGGTTGTAAGACGGACGCTCTACCAACTGAGCCAGCACACCGGATCAATGTATCTCTCTAAGCATATATAGCAATATCATAGTGTTGACTTGGCGATATAATATATCTGGCCAAATTGACAAATTTTTCGTAGGTCTACTTCGACTTGGTGATAAAAAGTCTCTAGTCGACAAGTTGACATGGCGGTATATCTCGTCATGTTGATATAATAACGTGTAGTGCAGAAAGTTAAAGCCAACATTCTTAATACAAATTTTGTGTTATTTAGTAATACTTTGCAAAATCTACCTCGAGATTTACTTTTGAAAGATACGCTTCTCAACAGAGTCACTTCAACCAAATTCTTAGGGCTCATGTTTGACGATGAGACGATATGGAACAGTTTAATGTATCCACAAATTTATCGCGAAATATCGGTTTAATAATCATCAAACAATTAACTAGAATTTTGATACACAACATGCAATCTAATGCATAAAGGCGCAAACATAACCGTTTTTTTCGCATGTGGGTTCATTATCTCTGCAAATATTCTTCAAATGAATTAAGTTCCTTTTTCATAAAGAGCTTGCATTGTAATGGATGGGCATTCGAAGTTATTTTTCACATGTGAATTAATTATATTTGCAACATCATTTTCAAATGTTTTATTCATATGTTAAGTAAGTGCATGAAAAGAAAGAAATGGGCATTCAAAATCAGATGTTGCATGGCGTGGCAGCTGTTTAGTCAAACAAATTCTTGTATAGGCAAGCATGATTTAAAATAGTGCATTTGATTTAAGATGTTAAGCAACAACTAACTTACAATAATTTTATTCGGTGATTCTATTTTATGTATATAGGCCTACTTTTCCTGTTGGTAATATTGAAATAATGTTATAAAATGTACTAGAATTATATTTTTTTTTCTAGAATAAAGGCACTGGTTGAAAAATGCCTACACAATCAGCACTGTCGGGTGTAAAAGGAAGAATAGAATTATCCTTAACACCAAATGTTTTTGTGATGAAAACTAAAGAAAATTGTGGAAATTCAGATATTCTAAATTCATTATAAATATTTTAATACATTTACACATTAGATACAGTTACAAAACAAACGAATTACACATCATTAATTTGAACTCTCAAAATGAAATTGAGTGCTCAAGCAGTCCCATCGGTCATTGTTGATTAGAATGAATGCGCAATTCCTGAATTTCATTGCCCAAAATTAAGAATAAAAAAGTACATTCGTTAATTTGTAAGACCATTAACGAAGCTCTTTGCCTTAGATAGAAATCAAAAGTACATAACAATCATTAAAATGATCAAATTTGAAATAGTCTTGACCATTGATTTATTTGAATGATTATTAATGAATTCTAGTCTCTTTAAACGAATCCCATTGTCTGATTTTAAAATTTGAATGACCGATATCTCTGGGAAAACGATAACGCGTGAATTCAAATGCACATTAATAAATTTAAGTGACTCCTATATGAAATTGGACGGGAAAACCTATAAAGAACAGTCGTCAGTGAGAGGAAATGGCTTCGTCAAAGAAAAGGAAAGTAAACTGATATCGGAGACTTTGCCTAAAGTTATTCCATCTTTATTAGGAACTGAGGCTTAGCATATGCGTGAACATTGCCCTCCATAAACATAAGACACAATAAATGGCGCATTGCTTGACAAAGTTGACCATAAAGTAATTGCTAAGCATAATATAGCCGACCATAAACATAACATCTGGTGCTTGATTGCTTTCCGCAAACGAACCTCTTGAAATACTGTTTTAGCTTTTTAATATTAACTGCTCCAATTTTATCACGTTTTAGTACATTAGTATTTGCTTAAAAGGATAGGTTTTGATCTTGGAATAAAATCATTTGATTTGGCTCTTTGTAGCAAGCAGCATGCAAATACCAGTACCATTAAACATCAATTGAATAAGTTTACAGCTAAAAATAACTTTAAACGAATGAGCATATATTAATTGTTAAATTACGTTTAAAATTATTCTTTGTGAATACACGCAAATTGCTATGATGGATTTTTTATATGAATTTTCACTTCGTGCAAAATATCATGATATTGACCATAAAAATACATCAATAACTTCCTATAATACAACAATGAACGAGCACTGCTATACGGTATCATGATGGGGTTTTCCCACGCTCCCTTACAGTACTACCATGGCAACACCTTTTTCAAAAATTCCGTGAATGCTCGAGCTGGGCTAAAGAAACATTTGTATTAGGCGCTTTATAAATGTCGCATATTATTTTCATCATAACTGTCTGATATGATACATTGACCCAGAATGAATATAGACTCTTTACTTTGTAAAAATGAATGATCAGGCGTGTGTAATCAAACTAGATAGGTTAATGCTCATTGGAATATTGATTGTATGGTAAAGCTCTCATCATTTTGCCACATTAGGGGCTACAAAAAGCAAGATATTTTAATAGTCAAGCCACGGCCATGGATAAGGGTGGGGTACCTTCGACAGGCTCTTACGGGACTATATACATGCATATATTTATTTATATATATATATATTAAACATTAAACAAGTGCACACCCAGTTACCAATAATGCGTATAGCAGTGTTGTAGTCAAGGCTCAAACCTCCATTATCATCATTTGTCATGATTACAACACATTACCAATTAATAGGGTTATTTTTCCCCACTGCTGTTTTCTTTGTTTCATATATGATAATGATAATAATGATGATTTAATAATGACAATTAATGACACTGCTAGCACACATACTGCAGCTGCTACTGTTGCTGGTAAATATGCAGAACAATTGAAACATTTATAATTACTTATATAAAAAAAAATGAAAGTACAAAATACAAAATGCCTTGAAAAAGCCTTGAAAATGCCTTGAAATTTCAAGGCTCAAAATCCTCAAGGCCAAGGCTTAAATGTTCAAGGCCAAGGCTTTGAAAAAATAGGCCTCAAGGCGCCTCAAGGCCAAGGCCGAGCATCAAGGCACTACAACACTGGCGTATAGCATGTTCATTTATTTGAATGCAGGATAAAAGGACATTGTCGATGAAATACCTTTCTGACGGATATATAGATGCCGCGGCCAGGAATCGAACCCCAGATTTTCCATTTAGACCTGGGCCTATGAGAATTTATTCAGCTGACGTTTGATATTCCCTTTATGTTGGCATGAAATAATTGCTAAGGAAATGTGCTGCTGCCGGGTAATCCTGTACGGAAGGCCAAGAGGACCCCATTTTTGTTTGCCATTTTGGAATTTTCATGAAAATCAATCATTTTCATATTTTTGCACAGATAATGGAAAAGTCTTAAATAATTACTAATTTTACAATGATTTAGATAGAAGAATCGACTGCAATCGTTTTCTGGACAATCCGGTTAATATTTTAGGGAAAAATGTGAGAATTTATGTCAAAATTTCCATGTTTTGGTCAAAAATTTGCATGTGCATTATTATCTTTCTGTTTTGTCATTAACATCAACAACTAGGGCAAAATATCAGCATTCAACACGAAAGAGGATATTTTAATGAGAATATTGATGACAGTATTAAATAAAGGGAAAAACATCCAAATGCATTCCGCGATATTGCGATAAAATGACACCAAAAAGCCACCTCAGTGTCCAGTCACACTAGTAATACCGATTATACGATCCGATCGATGGCATATCTTCAAGAGAATAAAATAGACTCAATCGGTCTTGACTGGCATTTGTTGGTGTGTAGCACGCATGAATGCATGTAATGTGCGTAGCGATAGAATGGTGTATATTGGGTATGAGGACAAAGAGGTTTATCTTCATCAAAGCA
Organism: Lytechinus pictus; assembly: GCF_037042905.1. NCBI lineage: Eukaryota > Metazoa > Echinodermata > Echinoidea > Temnopleuroida > Toxopneustidae > Lytechinus > Lytechinus pictus. The sequence continues at coordinate 20,604,840 of NC_087252.1, read as the reverse complement.
ACTTTTATGCTAATGACTCTTCTTGGGAATGCAAGAGGAGGCATTGCTCTGCATGTTCCATGCAGTTACCATGGTTACGTTCGGCCACCGTAAGGCATGTGGAGATGCCGTGGCCATCAGATCATCATGACGCACGTCAATATTTTTGCCCACGGCGACGTTTGCCACGCCCAGTTGTTGCATTTCGTACGGCTCCGTATACTGTAGAGGGTGCATATCGGTCCTTGGGTTCTCACTGACAGGACATTGTCAGTGTTAGCAGCTACTCTGATCTACGTTGATTTTGCGGAGAATAAGATTTTTGTTTTAACGAGTAAATGAACGCATTCCAGGGCAAGAGTCTTTGGTTCGACGAATCTATGGAAGTAGATTCTCCGTTAACGGAGAATGCACAAAGTTTCAGTACTCTTGAACAGCCTATGGAAATAGATTCTCTATTAACAGAGTGTGCACTAACGGACACTTGGAATTTTAGCAATGTCGAAGAACCTATGGAAATAGATTCTCCATTAACAGAGTGTTCACTAACGGACACCTTGTATTTTAGTACTGTTGATGAGTCTATGGAAGTAGGCGATAACGAAGAAAGAGGCGAAAGTACTCACATTCAATTGCCTATGGAAGTAGACGATAACGAAAAAAGAGACGAAAGTGCTTACATTCAATTACAGTTAAATCTTAACATCAAGTTTCCGATGTCAGCTTGTAGATCAGAGTAGTCATCCAGAACAATGATCCTTCAGCGTCGACTCCCATTTTTTTGGTATCCTGAAAAAGATGTTGAGAAATTGTTTTAGAAATTATTATACTAAATATATATTATTATACTATATATTATTATACTATTTACTAAATTTTTACATTTAAACTTATTTTGAAAATGATCTTAAAAAATCATTTCCAGAACAAATATTTCAAAACAATAAATATCTATAAATCTTTTTATGGGTGCCTTTTTAAAATGGAAAAAAGGACCAATTATTTTGATGTACATGAAGACTCATATCATACTCACATATCTACTCACACAACTCATGTATAAATTTTCCTCTTCGATTCTAGGACATCTACCCCTGGACATCCACCCCTACCCCTTAGGACAAGTATCCCCTAGTACACATACCCCGGGCATCTATCCCGCGGACTTCTACCCCCGGAATCTACCCCCTGGACATCTACCCCCGCGGACATCTACCCCCGGACATGTACCCCCTGGACCTCTACCCCCGGACATCTACCCCCCGGAAATCCACCCCTGGACATCTACCCCTCGGACATCTATCCCCGGACATCTACCCCCTGGACATCTACGCCGGACGCGAAATTATTTTTCCCACCGAGTTCTGGACCAACATATGAATATTCATGACTTGCGTCTTCGGATTGAGAGTACGCATGCGCGTGGACTTGGCCTCGACCAGTGCCGATCGTAAGCATTCACGTTGCTCAGAATTAATTAGCATCGTCAAATTAACGGTACCCTTACATAGTTAAATAGGCCTTATAGGCTTAGATCTATATATACATCCAATTCTTAAACACTTATCAAACTAGCTGCCATTAATGGCAAGACATGTGCTAGGGTAGGGCTAGCTTAGGCTAGCGCATTAACTTTACCTCAAATCTGGACCTGTCTAATGCCTAATACTAATAGGAATAGCCGACTAATATGCCATGGTTAACTTCGAACTTGTTAATTCCGAACTTTACGTTTGATTAGGTTTGGACCAATATTAGCTTATTTACCATGGTTTAATATGTCTAGTCCGTATACAGAACCAGTCCTAGATCTAAAAAAAATATCTTAGTTCTAGTCTAGTCTCTAGATCTAGACTCTGATCTACGCGCTATCAGCATGGAACCACTAGTGTACCAAAGGGGGGGGGGTAGACTGCCCCCCTGACGAGTCACAACTGATTCAGGGGACGTGCCCCCCCCCCCTTGAGAAGCCAAATTATTAATTTGTAATGTCAAAATGCAACGAAAAAAGACGTTTTTCCCCTCTTTTCAGCGGCGTAACAGCGGTCGGTGGCCAGGGGGGGCAAGAGCCAAAAATTTCCCGGTCATATCATGGTATGAACAGGCGTAATTTTAAAAAAAGATGTTTTATTGTTTTTCTCTCAAATTAAATTCATACAATGGCGTAATGAGGCGACTACTGTATTTTGAGAAGGCCAGATATTGCGTATCGGGCAGAATTTATCTTAAAAAAATGTTGCAAAATTTTGACCTTTTTCATACAAAAATCAAATTTTTGTGATAAATTTTGACATGATATCCAGAGAATAATATATTTCACCCTTCTCTCTTTAGATTCCCTTTTTGTGGTCTATATGCCACTGGGAAAAGGATTCTTTGCGACAGTAGCGTGAAAAGTAAAACATGAAAAAAAGAGGGGCACAGTATAGTTAGCACATGTGCTAAAAAGCTGCTTTATATAAATCCCGAGCGAGCAAAGCGAGCGAGAAAAAAATCATCTTTTCATGAGAATCTAACTTTGAGCTATTTTTTGACATTATATTCAGAAAATAAAATCAGATCCTACACTTTTCCCTTGCTTTTCTTTCCTCCTTTTTTGTTCTTGTTTGTACAACTTTTGGGGGCCATGGCCCAACCCTTCCATACGCATTGCTGTGCGGTTGGGGCGGAGCCCCGGAACTTCTTGATATCAAAGCCATTTAAACCTCGCAGATTGCCGCTATTTTAATCAAATCGCTGGCATAAAATACAGAATATAGCTTGTACACAACACATTTATTCAACCCAGTTGCGTACTGAATCAAATATTTTGAGGGGGCAAAACATAGCAATGTGGGAAAAATTTGTAAAAAGTCGCCAGCGTGCAAAGCGAGCTGGAAAAAGTGCCTATTGAAATTAAATTCTAATTATGTGATAGATTTTTCCATTATATTCAGCAAATAAAACATTTCATTGTTTCCATTAATGTCAGTATATACGTTGTCTCCTATAATTTCTTTTATTTCGTCTTAGGTGTGGAACCAAGCCCCCCCCCCCCGCGCGCCTGTATGCCAGTGATTGAACGGGGGTGTTGGCCATTTAAAGGTTATAAATGAAGAGCCCCTACTGCGTGGGATCTGGGGCAAAGCTCCGGTAGCTTATTTGCATAAAATTTAGCAAGGTTATAGCACAATGTTGTATGCAGTCCATCTTTCTTCCCACTCTTTAATTTCAATCATCGGCAGCCCGGCCGTGTTAATATTTTTCTTTTGTTCCAATTTAGCTTTTGACTATAATTACATTCTACCTTCGTTTCCCGCTATTGTTTGCCATTTTGCCATCTTTTAATTTATTTCCCACCTTGCTATTGCATTACATAGGCCTATTTCGGAATGATTTGTTCTTTCTCAAATGTTCTTTCGTACATTTTCCCGCTTTCCTTCCTTTTCCATTAAAAAAATGTTTTTTTTTCGGTTTTTTCTTCACTTTTCCCTTTTCCTCCTTTCCTTTCCCCTTTCCTTCCCCTTTCCCTTTCTTTCTTCCCCTTTTTTTTCTTTTTCCCGTTTTTCTTTTATTTTCCCGGTGAAATCCGCCAGGGGGGGCAACTTGCCCCCCTGCCCCCCCGCCTGTTACGCCACTGCCTCTTTTGACCCCCCCATAATAATTTTCTGCTGCCCCTAGCTGTCCCAGGGAGTGGAGAAAACATACGTTGAGAATGCCAGGATCAGATGACCGTGGTAATAATAATTATTGCAATGAAATCGCCTATAGAAAAATTATGGATTATGTGTACACAGGTAACTATATCATTATTTTAATATGTCTCTATCATGAAATTATTTTTGTTTTAAATGTACAAAGGTTTTTTTTTTCTCGCTCAGTCCCCTCGCTCACATACATTTTACCATGTGTGATGTCTGCCGCCTAAGTATTGTTAGTTCATTGTTCTGTATATCGTAAGTTTGAAATGCCTTGGCCTTGAGTTTTCAGGCCTTGGCCTTGGGTTTCCATGCCTTGGCCTTGGTCTTTGGTATTGAAGCCTTGGCCTTGGGTATTAAAGCCTTGGCCTTGGCCTTGGAGGTTTGAGCGTTGACTACAATACTGAATATCCGACTAATGCCATGGTTAACTTCGAACTGGTTAATTCCGAACTTCACGTTTAATTAGGTTTAGACAAATATTAGCTTATTTGCCATGGTTTAATATGTCTAGTCCGTATACAAAACCAGTCCTAGATCTAAAAAAATTATCTTAGTTCTAGTCTAGTCTCTATATCTAGACTCTGATCTACGCTGTATCAGCATGGAACCACTAGTGTACCAAGGGGGGGGGGGGGGGGGAGACTGTCCCTCTGACGAGTCACAACTGATTCAGGGGACGTGCCCCCTTTGAGAAGGCAAATTAATAATTTGTAATGTAAAAATGCAATGAAAAAGACGTATGTCCCCTTTTTTTAACGTGAGGACCCTTTTTTTTTGGGGGGGGGGGGGGGCTTGTCACATTTTTTCGCGGACGAAATATCCTCTAAAAAATTTGCCCCCCTTTTGGAAAATACTAGGTACACCAGGGCGTGCATGGAACGTATTCTAACGGTCAGGCACAAATTAACGTCAGTGATCTTGATCCCCGTCTTCACCCAAAATTATGGATTTCGTAGCTGAAAAAAATTTGACAAGAAAAAAAAAAGATCTTCACGTTCAAAAGAGGGGAAAAACGTCTTTTTTCGTTGCATTTTGACATTACAAATTATTAATTTGGCTTCTCAAGGGGGGGGGGGCACGTCCCCTGAATCAGTTGTGACTCGTCAGGGGGCAGTCTACCCTCCCCCCCTTTGGTACACTAGTGGTTCCATGCTGATAGCGCGTAGATCAGAGTCTAGATCTAGAGACTAGACTAGAACTAAGATATTTTTTTTTAGATCTAGGACTGGTTCTGTATACGGACTAGACATATTAAACCATGGTAAATAAGCTAATATTGGTCCAAACCTAATCAAACGTAAAGTTCGGAATTAACAAGTTCGAAGTTAACCATGGCATATTAGTCGGCTATTCCTATTAGTATTAGGCATTAGACAGGTCCAGATTTGAGGTAAAGTTAATGCGCTAGCCTAAGCTAGCCCTACCCTAGCACATGTCTTGCCATTAATGGCAGCTAGTTTGATAAGTGTTTAAGAATTGGATGTATATATAGATCTAAGCCTATAAGGCCTATTTAACTATGTAAGGGTACCGTTAATTTGACGATGCTAATTAATTCTGAGCAACGTGAATGCTTACGATCGGCACTGGTCGAGGCCAAGTCCACGCGCATGCGTACTCTCAATCCGAAGACGCAAGTCATGAATATTCATATGTTGGTCCAGAACTCGGTGGGAAAAATAATTTCGCACCCCGGACCTCTATATACCCCCGGACATCTACCCCCTGGACATCTACCCCGGATATCTATCCCCGGACATCCACCCCCTGGACATCTACCCCGGACATCTATCCCCCGCACATCTACCCCCGTAATCTACCCAAGGACTACCTTCAGCTAATAAAATCATGCGAGCATGAACATGGTGCGTATCTCTTTAAAACAAAATAATGACGAAATCAACTCGCGAGCAGAGCAATTTGTGCATATTGACTTCATAACGGAATATTAAAGCTATATGTTATCATATTTGAGTAGATAAACATCTCACTCAATTGACAATGTGAGAGCGAGGCGCTAACTTGTCATTTCGATATAGTCACAAGTATTTTTTTCCAATAATTCTCCTCCCCTTATTTTGTTCACTTTTCTTCATCTGCTTTAATACTTCTCTTCTTGTACGTTTTCTTCTCTCCTCCTTTTTTCACTTTTCGTTCCATTTTTTTCTAGTAGACTTGTTAAGAGGTTGAACGCTTCATTGTTTTGTAAAAATGCTCCACTTGATAGAAATGCATCCTGGGTCAAAAGAAGAAGATTCATCCAATGAGACACTCTGTATTTACGCAAATAAGCAAGTTATTTGCATATTTATTATCTATGAGATCTTTAACATACATATACATTTTTTCAGCCATATTTTTCCCGATCGGCCACTCGAAGTTGATTTTTGTTTGTTTCTTCGGGGTTATCCCAATATTTACTTCGCTTTATTCCTATGAATCAACATAAATATATAATAGTCTTTTAATCCTTATTTAAAAAGTGCGAGCGAGAAGCGCGGGCTATTTTTTTTTATTACTTTACGTATTTTGTCCTAGAATTTGTTCATTCGGGGCAATGGTTGTGATCCTAAACTAGATGTTTATGCAACTAAATAATTACTGCGAGCGCGAAACGCGAGTAGAAATTTGTAATATACGTTTATAAGTGATCGAAAATGTGCCTGTGAACATGGTCAAGGGCTGCTTGCAGTTAGCCATGAAGACGCTACGTATTTCAACAATTGCATAATGCGAGTGCGAAGGGCTAGCTGAACATTTTTGACATTTCTACTTACTACAAGTCCACCCCAACAAAAAGTTGATTTGAATAAAAAGAGAAAAATCCAACAAGCATAACACTGAAATAAGAAAGTTATGACATTTTAAAGTTTTGCTTAATTTCACAAAACAGTTATATGCACACCCTGGTGGGTATGCAAATGAAGAAACTGATGACGTCATCCACTCACTATTTGTTTTGTATTTTATTATATGAAATAGGGAAAATTCTATTTTTCTCCTCATGTGAAGTGAAACAACGATTAATTCCTCCCTTAATATGTAAAATGAGCATTGCTTAATACTGTATGATTCAGTCAAGTTGGTCCTTATTGTCAAATCTTTAGAAAAATTAAACATTGTATAATTCAAACAATAAAAAACAAAAGAAATAGTGAATGAGGGACATCATCGACTGTCTCATTTGAGACAGCTTCTATTCATCTTGTTAGTTTATCCAAAATGGTGTTCGGAAGTGAATTTCAGCGTAGATCCAATTGATATTGATACTGTATATTCAACAACAAATTATATCATTTTCTGTACAGTTAATTCATTTACTAGAACTTGAAGTTGAAGACATGACCAAAAAATGAAAAGTAGTGGACGATGCGATGACCAACACAGAACTTGAACATGACAAGAAATGCATGCGTAGTACATAATCATGTATACAATGAGCATATAGAGCGCCTTGAGCTTGGCAAGAGTCAAACCGAAAGTAGCCCGACACAACGGTGAGGTCATAGAATCATGATTGTATAATCACGATATCGTTTATTCGAGCATTTTCGTACGTGATTCTGCAGAAATGTCTTTCCAAACGCCCCTTTTTTCGTGTTTCATGTTTGTGATTCTAATCATGATTATATTCAATTTCGACCAAACGCAATCGTGATTCTGCAGAATCATGATTTGAATCATGATTCAGATCATGATTCTATGGTAAGAAAGTGGCGGATAAACGCACCCCTAGTACATCCACAAAGAAGGGGCTTAAGTCCCCTGCCGTTTCACTGAGGTAGCAGGCGATCAATTTACAATTTCTAATGTTGCTGTCACAAAGAAAGGGGCATCACCAAGGCGTCTCCGGTGTCAAGCCAAGACTCAAAGGGCGTGGCCGAAGTCGAGACAATATTCTCAGTGATAAGAGCTACCTGTAAATCATAACCAGTGCTTGCGTGTAACAGTAACCATTCCTTTTATAAATCTCAGTATTCATCATAATACAACAGGATATTACTTATCATACCATAGTAATGATTATTCAAAATACATTTAAACAACAAGATATTTTATCCACTGCAAATAAGGACAAATTAAAAATAATCCAGTGAATTAAGATTTCAATATTCAGAATACACATTTCAAACAGCATTTGTATTATTACTCTCTAACCTGTATATCATTCAACTGAATCGGAAGAAATTATGTAAGGGTATAATTCAACTTACAACTTGACTTGTGAAAATAGGCCAAAAAGGAAGACACAGGTGTTCTCTCTCCAAAAGTAAATAGGCACAGTGCTTGCCCAAGTCATTAAATATTTGTACAATTTCTTGCTTGTTTTCGGTAACTCCTCCATTGTTTTAATCGGCATATCGATTCTTATCTTTTGTTAAAATATATTATTGATATTATTGTTAAAGTCATGATGATAAAATTCATGTTTCTTTAAACGGATGAAGTTATGAACAGTGTTTCTGTAACTTTAATATACATTTTCCCTGTGAGATGTTGGGTTCTTAAAAAAATATTTTATAGTAAGTATTTATGTTTGCAAATTTTCTTGATGTGCGTATTAAACCAGGGCTTTTCAGCAGATACCTTTTTTGTTTTAACATTTGTTATTGGGGAAACTCCCGTTGTATATATTTTTTGTAAATGTCTAAAAATGTATCATTAACTTCATTGACATTTTCTGTATTATTTAAGCATTTCCAATCAACACACTGTAATTTCATAACAAATGTTATCATATTTTTTCCCACAAAAGTCTCTTACTGTGTAATGAGTGTTGAAATCATTGTTGTTAAAATAATGGATTATAGCAAAATGAGTTGGGTGATCACTTACATCTGGGACCTGTTGCATAAAACTTTTTACCTGAGAAAACTCAGGTTGTTTTTACCGGAGTTTTTGCCCTGTGTTAAAGTCAATGGCAGAAATCAGGCTAACCTTAGTTTTCAGTTTTTACCAGAGTTTTCTCAGGTAAAAAGTTATATGCAACAGGCCCCTGTTGTAACAATACCAGCAGCTTCCGAAACATTTTCAGGCTGATTATCAAAAATATTATCTAATATTGTTGACGAGTTATGTGTTATCTTTTTGGGTTTATTTATCAATGGAATGTATGGAAACGTAGCAAAAGTGTTAAGAAAATCTTGAGTATATGTCGTAGAATATAGGTCCACTAACATGCTAAGTCAACATTGAAATCACCCATAATATTACATTGTTTTTTTCTCATTTGAGATTTTACTGAAAGGGGTTTGAACAGATTCTAAGAAATGTTTAATGACTGGTTAGGAGGTGTTTAAATGACTGAAACTATGATACATAATGACTTTATGTGAGTTTCGATGAATAAACTCTCTATACAATATACAATTTTGAAAAATATCTAAATCGGGTATCCTTTTAAACTTTAAATTCTTATTTACATGTATGCCAACTCCATCCCACGCTTGTTATCACGGTATTAGTAATGAACAAAAAGTCTTGTATATTGAAGTACTGTTCCTAGTTTTCCCTAAGCCATGTTTCAGATAAACCAAATATTGTAATGTTTTTTTAAAGCAATAAATACATTAAGACAAGTTGTTAAAATTACGCCTCAAGCTTCGACAATTTTAAAAAGTATTGTTAAAGTATCTTTAGTATTATAATTATTCATTAAAAATTGGAAAATTCTTTTTGAGTGTAATACTTATTATCGACGCTGGTTATTCTATTAGCCATACCCGGGGGGGGGGGGGGCACTTCCATTCATGAGTGGATACCATGCGCGACCATGGGGTCTCGAAAAGCACCCTAAACACGTAATTTCCATATTCTGAAAATGCGCCCCTTAACAAGTATTGGCGTGTGAAACCCTACCCTTAACAAGTATTGGTAACAAAACGATACTCTTGGCAAATATTCCCTGAAATTAACCCCTAAACAAGTACAGGAATGTTTTATTGTTATGGATCCTTCGGTCGTCGGCTTTACCTTATTTGGTTTAGTACGACCCCACCTTCTACACCTCGCGCAAATCGGACTCTAAACACGAAGTGTTGGGGCAAAAATACAAAACATTTTAATTTTGTTTTATCATACCCGCGATTTCGACCCTAAACACGTAATTTTCCTGGCGAAACAGATACCCTTTTTTCATTATTTTTGTGTTTTTGACACCCTTATCACGTTACGTACGTAACGTGCCCTATCGTGAAAAAGACATCCTTTTTACGTGTTTTTTTGGTCGCGCATGTTATCCACTCGTCAATGTAAGTGACCCCCCCCCCGGGTAGCCATACCATCAATATCACCCATAGTACATTCCATAATAATTTTCTTGATGCCTTCGGATATAATACATGTAACAGATCAGATCACAAAATAAACTTGCAGTGACAAAACAAACGATTAGACTTTGATAAATTAAACAAAAAGCAACAACAAGGAATATATATATATATATATATATATATATATATATATATATATATATATATATGTATACATACATATGTTTTGTGATCCAAATATAAATAGAGCGAACATGTACACTTTAATAAACATCAAATTATGTTGGTTATATGTTAGTGCTGTGTAAATAGTATATTAAAACTGTGTATGTATCAGGGTATAGTGTAAATAAAGCTGATTTCATAATCACACTATTGTAGTATTTATTTTGTCTACATCATTATTTAAACACACTAAAATGACGTGTCATGTGATTAACAGTTGATGTATGTTTGGGGGATTTGCAATTTCTTAATTTGTGTAATAGAAGGCAGGGTCTTTCAAACATAATGGTGTTGAAAATATATGTTATAGATTGTTGAACACACAGCATGATAATAATGTCGAGTGATAAATTGTTGAAAGGTCATTACATGGTTTTCGCCAATCCTTTTATCAACATTAAGAAATACGTCAAGTAAAAAAAAATGATAAAAGTATGATGTACTTTGTTAAAATATATATAATGTATTTTACGATTTACAAATTGATAATAATCAGCAAACACATTCCCGTGACATAAAAATGTGTTGTACACGAATGTATGACAAGTAAGGTATGACTAATTATATCAATCAATGTGTTCTAGACACATGTGTTCACTTGCATTTTGTGTTCTTTGATAAATAAGGTATGGCCAATAGCATAAATCAATGTGTACTAGGCACATGAGATCACTGACATTCTGTGTTCTTTGACAAATAAGGTATGACCAATAACATCCATTATTGTTCACTGACACTTTAACATCAATCAATGTGGACTAGACACATGCGTACACTGACATTTGGTGTTCTTTGACAAATAAGGTATGATCAATAACATCAATTAATGTGTTCACTGACACTAAGTGTTCTTTGACAATAAGGTACACTGTTAGAAAATTTATCCTTAAAATAAAAGAAGTACCTGCAGCAGAATCTCGAGAACACCTGTAATCTTACCAGATTGCGAAATCTTACAGGGAATTGCTATTTGGTGTATGGAACCTTTCAAATTTTCTTAAATAAAACAGCCTTTTCCCCTTTTTAAACAGACCTATTCTGTTAAATTTCAGAAAAATTCATGTTTCATGAATTTACAGAATGATTCTGTTATTGCTTTCTGCAAAATCTTCTGGTTTTAATTTTTCTCTAAAAATCAGGGTTTTTTAACAGTGTTTGACCAACAACATTAATCAATGTGTACTAGATATTTACACAACACTAACCTACATCGACATAATTTTATGTTTATTAAAGTGTGCATGTTGGCTATATTTGTCTTTGGATCACAAAACATATGTATATATACATATATACATACATATATATATATATATATATATATATATATATATATATATATTCTTTTTCCAAGGCCAAATATGTCCAAAGATTATACTGTACATTGTATTCCACAAATTAACAATTCATATAGCACACATGGACTATCGGTCGCAGCTGTTCGGCTCACTGTTGCCATGGTTGCCTGCTCGGGCCGGAGATCAATAGATTCGGTGGAATGAATCTGCTGTTCTCTGGTTTAGGCAGATAATGATGTACTACAAAATATTTGTCAATTTGGCCAGATATATTATATCGCCAAGTCTACATATGAAAAGTTATATTTCAACTTGGCGAGATATTATATCTCGCCAAGTCAACACAATGATATTGTTATATATGCTTAGAGAGAACCATTGACCGGTGTGTTGGCTCAGTTGGTAGAGCGTCCGTCTCACAACCGGGAGGTCGGGGTTCAAACCCCGGCCACGTCAGACCAACAGACGTTTATGAATATGAATTGTTGCTACCCTGTTTGGTGTTCGACGATAAAGGGATAAAGCCTCGTCGATCTAGCACTACACAGCGGCTGCCGGGCCCACGATCGATTGGGAAAAGCAAATTTTTCGGAGTATTTCATTTCATGTCTATTTCGAACAATGAAATATTTTTTACTTTATCTCACCATCTCTACAAGTCGATGGCACTTTAAAGCTTCCGTACAAGCTAGAGCTTGATCTGGGTCTCCACACGTCACCTAAGTGAAATGTGCAAAATACTCAAAAGGAAGGTCTTTCGTCACAAAAGGAGTAATATAGAATAAAATAACAATTAATGCTTTGCAAACGGTTGGCGTACTAGTTGGTGCCTTTTGATCGTAGGGAAAACCAACTATCTCTGGCTCAACGCCAAATTGATTGCAAATGTATCGATCGCATCATGATCAAGCTGTGGAGAAGGTTTTGAGCATTGAACAACAAGAAGGATGAACATTTGTAGAGACAATATATAATTGTACAGTCGTGTCCTAAAGGTTTGGCACTGTTAATATGATTTTCAAATTGTATAGTTATTTGTTGGTTAGAAAAGAATGTACAAATGGTGGTACCAATATAGTACTTGCTCTATTTGAGATACGATAAAATGGACATTGCAGGTAAAATACTACTGCTCTTGGGCGTAAATATCCCAGGAATGAAACCCCAAACTGTTGTAGTCAGGCGCTTTATCAATCGACCACTTATCCTCAAAACTAATGTTTAAATCGTGAGCCGGAAATATACATGAAACACATGCCCTCAAGCGAAGTATGTTTCGGGATGGAACCTCCTTGCTTATATACGTACACCGACCAACACAGGTGTGACTCTATTTCTCTCACACGTGCACACACGCACATACTAAAACACACACCCAAAACTACAGACATTCCATCCTACAACTTCTTTTGTAATTCTTAACCGCGTGTTCGTGGCATTGACATTCATATACAAGTGTATGTACAAGATTCATCGCATTGAATTGATGAAAAAATAATTTTGCGATGAGTTGTCAAGCTTTTCGTAACGATTGCCAAATTCAGCAGCATTTGTCGACGTGTTATATTCTTCGATAGCTTTGTAATCATGTACACCCCATACGGGAAATGAATGACTCATGATTTCGTGTTAATGGAGTTCAGTTTGAAATTGTTTTAGTGATTCATACTCAGATTCAGAATGTCGGAATGTTCGCTCCCTACTTATGTTCATCAATACCCCTTCTTCGAAGTCGAGAAAAATCTTGGGGGTCGTCATATAGGGTAGTTGGGCGACCACTGTGCTTTCCCTTGCTTTTTTTCCATCTATTTTTAAGGCTATTCGACACTCATTGTCGTTGAATAGACTACCCATTGACACCTCCCCGAAAGATGCACATTTAGTAATGATAACACAATGAAGGAGCATTGGAAATCCCCGAATGATACCATGTACAGTGTTTGTCCATAGAGATGAACATAACTTTCTTCTTTGATTAATGTATTAAGGCAACGCAATTTATCAATTCATGAAAATTGTATTCAAGTCAAATAAACATCATTTTTGCCTGTTTGTATTTCGTATCAAAACAAACATTCAAAAAGACAATATAAAACATTTTTTTCGCGTATAACAGCTTTGGCAATCCAGCTTTGAACGCCGGTGCCTTAACCACTTATTGTTTAAAACCCACCTTACCTACACCGGACAAAAGAAGAAAATCTGTCAATCGGATTGGGGGCGCCCTAGACACTATCCCGTCTCTGTGGTCTCGTGGTTAAGGAACCGGAGTTCAAAGCTGGGGCCCCGGGTTCGATTTCCGGCAGAGAAATTTTTCGGCATCACCAATTTTTCCAAAGGGCAGATAACTCGGAGGAACCTTGCGCCTGCCATTGTTCTCTTTATCCATTTCTTTCACAAAATTGTGTAAGTATAACTTTAATTCACCACTACAATATTATCATATTTTTAACATTTTTGTCATAGTTAAACAACACACTAACAGGATGTGTCTAGTGATAATCGGTTGATTTATATACACTACCAGTCACAACTCCCCGACCCATTAGTCCAGGATAGAAGGGGTCGAACCTTGTTTTTTTATATATACAATGTTTTTTTATGGTTTCTTGTCAATTCGAGGGTGCTGATTCCGAATCTGAATGATGCCACTCGTGTAACCTTGAGCGTTTTCTGCAAATTGGCAAAATCCAATATGGCCGCCAAAATATTCAAATTACCCATGAAAATCATAAAATTGTCCACACATTGGCTTTAAAGTACATGCAATTGTGCTGCCGGAGTGAAATAATATCTGAAAAAAATGATTTTTGTCAAAATATTTATTTTCTTGATATCAAAATGGCCGCCATCATAGAACCCTGTACAATATGAATGGGGAAAATTAATTTTTACAAAATTGAGCACTGAAATGCAAGTAATTATGATCTATGAGTGAAGCAATGTCTGTAAACATGATTGCTAACGATATATATCATTTTTTTATGTCAGTTATGTGATAAATCCTGTATTTTGATATTCAAAATGGCCTTCAAAAGCCCTAACACTATTATGTACAATGTGAATGGTGACACAAAAAATCACAAGAGTGAGCACTAAAATGCATTTTGTTGAGATAAACGAGTGGAATACTGACTAAAAACATTATTGTTAACGAAATTTATTATTTAACATGCCATGTATGTGATAAACCCTGTATTTTGATATTTAATATGACCGCCAAAGGCCCTAAAATTATGATCTACGATGTGAGAGAGGACAAAAACAATCACAAGGTGAGCACTAAAAGGTATTTTTTTGTGGTAAATTAGTGGAATACTGTCTTCAAATATAATTTGCAACGAAATATATTATTCGGGTTTCATATTTGTGTTAAATATTGTATTTTGACTTTCAAAATGGCCGCCAAAAGACATTGACTGTATTATGTACAATCGATCTGGGAAACCAAAAAAGCCGACATGACCGAGTAGAGTAAGGACGTGTTTGAGCCGCTCCTCCCCTTCGCTATTCATTTTATACGCAACTTTGAGCTGGTGCTATATCGAGTAAAATGAGCAAGGCTACCTCTGGAAACGCCGGGTCAAAGCGGCGTCGACCGCTTACGCCAACAAGCCCCATCTACAGCAAGCCAGAAAGCCCGCAATTACTTCCTTCGATTGAGAAGATATTAGACTCCCATATGGGAAAAATAAATGAACGTTTTACTAAGCTAGAAACTCATCTATCCCAGCATGTTGAAAGCTTTGACAAGCGTTTGAAGGAGTTTTCTGAAGCGCTTAAATTTCAAAATCATCAAACAGAGCATTTAAAGAAGGAGATTCCGCGTCTGGAAAACGAAATGAAAGAAGAACAGCTGGAAAGAGGAAAAGAAATTGACAGACTCGCCGCTTATATTTGCCGTGAAAATGTCGTGATTATGGGAATCCCTGAGAAATCGGAAAAGGAAGATACAGAAAATATCGTGAGAGAATTCTACAAAGTTAACTTGGGGCTAACAGATGAGCAAGTGGAAAATATTGAACACCAACGTGTACATAGAGTCGCTGCGGCGTCGCGACCACGCCCTATCAAAGCGAGGTACCTTCGCTACAGTGACAAAATGTTGGTTATTGGCAATGCTAAAAAGTTGAAGGGGAGCTCTTTTTATATCGCGGACGATTTGCCGAAAAGAGTGAGAGATGAACGACGATTGCAAATGCCAGCCTTGAGGGCAGCGAGAAATGAGGGACGGCTTGCCTTCTTTTCGAGAACGGAGCCTTGGAAACTGTACATTGAGGGGAAATACATCAGCAGAGAGGACCAGAGAAAATTCTTGGAAAAGGCCGAAAGACGCGACAGATTACCTCGTAGAGCTTCAGATCGAGGAGGTGCCATGGAAGTGACAGAAGGGACCCAGAAGAAAGGTGCAGACTTGGAAGGAGAGTTGAAAGGTGCAGTAGGGGGAGAATAAGCAGAGATGCGAGACTACAATTACCCATCATTAACTATCATCATAAAAAAGCATGGAAATTGGTAAGAATCATCTATTACTTTCATTAATTTAAGTAGCGAATGTTTCTGAAATTCTGTGAACATGCTATATAAATCAAGACAGCTTATCAAGAACATGGAAACAGGAAGACGAAGAAAATAAAGTTGACATAAAGGAAAGGAAACAAGAGAAATGATAAACATACATGCTGTATATGAAATTGTGAACATCTGCTGAGTTTTGAGACGACAATTATGATTTGATACAGATGGAATAGACTGGAAACAATATACAGGTACTAGAGGATTGAATTGAAATGTTTTCTTCGGAGATGATGAAAAATGTTCATTGATAACTTGACTGATAAGTGGTTATATAATGATAGCAATTTATGATCACATTCTACTTTCGAAACTATCATCATAAAAAAGTAGATCATGTTGAAACTGCATTTATTACAAGATTAAATTCTAGCCACAGATAGAATGTAGAACAGCGTGTGAATTTATTTTATGGCTATTAAATCTAGTAATAATGTTTTAAATGATTTTATTCAAGAGAGGGAAAGACAGAGGGGGATGGAAAAAAAGACAGTGACCATTTTGTTTGACTTTTTGTGACTTATTAAAATTTAATAATTTACTATCATTAACTGCATGACATGAATATTGATACCTCATTGGCAAGGTTAAAGTCCTCCCCCTGTCTTTTCTTTCGATTGTCAAACCTTCAATCAATTCAGTGGATGATATTCTAAACGCAATATGCTCTTCCATCATTTTACATGAAGAGGTAATGCATATTTATAATGTTCTTAGCGGTAGTTTATATCACTTCATGTCATTTAGTTATTATTATTATTGTGTTCTCTCTCTCTGTAGAAAGGTGACTACATGGTATACATTTATATATATAAAATTGAATGTGACCAGAATGCAGTAATATTTATTTATAACGCTGTTTGGACAGTAAATGCAAATTTGAGAGGTGCATAAACAACATCACAGTTATGAAATAACTTCAAATTGGAAGTTAGCGCCTAATCAGAATTTCGCCTTGGTTTTTTTTTTTTTTTTTTTTGAAAAAAGAAGACTTTATGGTGCGACAGAGGCTATCTAAAAAAAAAAATCCACATAATATATTGAACGATTATTGGTATACTGATTTGGTACTAAATATATCTGAAGTCGCAACTCATGATAATTTTAATAACAATTTAAAAAGGAAAACAAATAGTCTGAAGGAAATATCATTTGCACTATAATGCACGAGAGGGGGTAAGGATGGTGGAGAGAAAGGAGATCAAATATTATAATTTGCATATTCAGGTCGATTTTGGGCCTAATGCCTGTTATTATTTTCTGAGAATATATAAGTTGACAATACTGGACATAAATGTTCATTTTATACCTCTGAGTTTGGTGTATATGCGGAACTGAAAGGTGCATGAATTGAATATCGTGACACTAGAAGTTTGTATTTATTCATTACTTTGCCTGAAGAAAAAAAAGTACGAGGAGAGGCGTTTTAAAACAGACCACATTTTATGTGGAACATTTTGAACGATTACATTGATAAATCTCATACTGCGGTACTGAATATTCTGTTTACATAATTGTCAAGAAAGTCACGATACCAAATTATTGTGCCCCATGTTCCGCTTTTGCCAATATCAAGACGTGTATGTAAAAAGACGAGAAAGGCAGAGGGGGGGGGGGGGGTAGAGCCAGATTTATTTAGTTTTTTTTTTTCCACTTAGTGTTTTACGATCACCCCATGAACGAGTGCTAAACTGACATATGCATTATCTTATGTATTCATAGTTAGAAAAAAAAATCATGAAATTGATGTATAGAACATTGACTCACAATGGCATTTACATTCCTGGTTCGCCATCATGGCTGTAATTATCACTAATGAATGGGAGTCTACAAAACCATGCATGTCTTTTGGCACATTCTTTAATGGTACACTTTTAAAGTGCGCTTTGTAAAAATGTAATGGAGATATTTGTACTCGATCGGGTGTATTAAGACATGAGCACAATTGAAAAAATTGCATGCATTAACTTAGTGGGTGTGTCAGGCAAATCGGATATTTATCCATTACTTCAGTCCATCTTTTTGAAATGAAGTCATTTAAAATGCATTCTTTAAAGGGGTAATTAAAAGACAAGCCACATATTTTAAAACGATCAAAACAATTTTATTGATGAACCTTGAATATCTGCATGTATAATGAGGTCATTGTCAAAAAGAATGAAATGTACACCTTGCTTGATAAACCCACTAAACACATTGCTTTTTTTTTCATTACATTATTTGCATTTGTATTCTAATTTAGTCAGTCATGATTAGCTACTATCACTGAATGAGTCTTTTGGTACATTCATTAATTAAAATAACAATCATGATGACAAGTGGTCGTTATTGAGCTTTTCTATAAAGAAACATAAGGAGATTAGTGTACTCATCAAGTATGTTAAATTGATAGATCTGAAAAGCTTTTCTTTACAAATGTTGGAGATATGTGAAACAAGAAGTCTGATGTGAATGTATTCATTGTAATCAATCATCTAAAAAGTCTTTCTTTTTTTTTTTCTTTTTTTTTGAAAAAAAAGGTCTGGTGTGTATGTATCCATTGTAATAGAAAATCTGAAAAGACTTATTTGAAAAGGTGATGTAATGCAGGCCACATGGTCAAGATATTTTTTATTGTTGAATCATACATGTAGTCTGAATATCTCCATAATATTAATTCTGATATTATTGTCGAGAAGAACACATGAAAGGTAGTTTACAGTAGATCATACCATAAATGACGAGGCTAGTTTGGTACATTGCATTCTTTATCACCTCATTTGCACGGAAATTCTTTTTCAATGCTATTTTCGGGTCATGATTACGGTTGTTATTTTTTCCGGCACAATCGTTTACGATACAGGTGATTTTTAATAATAAGAACTATTGTCACTAGTGTGCTTGGTTAGAAAGATATTGAGTGGTGCTCGTTCGCGGAATGTGTTAATTGAAAAGTTGTTTTTTATTCTTTCGTAGGTGTGTCAAACAAGACTATAGTGTTACATAATAACCTTTGAGTTATTGAGAGGTGACTTGTTTCTATTCACTATCTTATCCATCACTTTAAATGCAATCTCTCAATATCCAAGGTGAATAACCTATTGAATATATCCATGTTATACATCAGGAGGTTCCAATTAATACAGCAGAGCCATTAACCCAGTATATTGGGAATGTTATCCTGATCAAGCCAGGATTTCCTGTAATGCATTTGCTCTTTGATAATGAGGGTAAATGGTCGCACTTTAAAGTCATCTTATGAAAATAGAACACTGTGCGTTTATCTGCATGAATAGATTGTGCATTAATGCATCTATTTCTAAATACCTTCAGCTCAGACTGTTATGTTTTACATCCATTGCCTGTGCTATGTATTTCTTTTTTTTGTATAGGCTGGCTTTTATGGCTTTGTGGAGTTGATATATTTACTATGCCGGTTATAAGGTCAGATATAAGCGCTGAAAAAGGAGAATGGTAGATTTTACTTTATACAATTTGAAAACTTTTTTGTTTCTCCAAAGAACCAATATTAAAGTAATTTAGGCTACAAAAGCCACTTTTTAAATTTTGCTTTGGATTTAATTACATATGCTGGATTATCCAACTAGAACAGGTTATTTTTTTATTTTTATCAGAAGTCATTTTGAAATTACATAGATTGAATGTTAAGTTATATACGAAGAAGGGGAGGAGCTCAAGCTTTCGCACTACCAAGTGTATGTGTGCAGTAGAGCGTGCTTAAAACGGGATGTATGTCGCTAGGGGTGTTTGGGGGTGGAAGGTTTGGGGGAGGGCTTGGTTAGGGGTAGTGTGCATGATGTGTGGCTGTGTGTATGGGTGGATGTATCGCGACCCGTTTGAGATAAAAATCAGCAACAAAACTGAATTGCTCTCCTTAGCTCTGTCGTTAGCATTCATATGTCACTGGAAAAGGCGAAAAAGAAGAGACTTATTACTACTCCCTCATAATTCTGTATGAATAGTGACGTACCAATATATTGCAATTTTATTTCATTAAATGTAAAAGGAATAAGGGAAGAAGCAAAAAGGCGGAAAATTTTTGAATGGTGTAAAGATAAACATGCGGATATTATATTCTTACGAGAGACATTTAGTACAGGAGATATTGAGGAAAAATGGAAACAATATTGGAATGGAAACATAGTTTTTAATCACGGCACAAGTCATAGTAAAGGGGTTATGATATTATTAGATTCAAAATTAGATGTCAATGTTACAAAAACAGTTAAGGATGAAGGTGGCAGATTTATTATTTTAAATTGCATTATGCAAGGGTTTAATTTAATCATAGCGAATGTGTATTTTCCGGTTAGAGGAAAGGAATTGGAACAAATAGATTTTTTGAAACACTTCAACGAAAAGTTGGATGAAATAAACGCAAACAACAATCCAGTTATAATAGGAGGTGATTTCAATATTATTAGGAATATAAACTTGGACTATATGGGAAGTAGTAAACAAAATATAAACACCCGCTGTAATCTAATATTTGATCAATTCTTAGACCAACATAAATTGATAGATATATGGAGGGAAAGGAATGCAAATAAAAAACAATTTACTTACAGGCAAAATAGCCCGTTCATGCAAAGCAGGTTGGATTATTGGTTTGTGTCTGAAAATATAGACGAAGTTGTGTGTAAATGTCAAATAATACCTTCTGTGGCACCAGACCATTCGGCAATCCAAATGCATTGTTATAACATGCCATCAAATGTAAAATTCAAAGGTTCTTACTGGAAATTTAATAGCAGCCTTTGCAATGATGAAGAATATAAAAAAAGAATGGCAGAAGAGATTTTAAGATTAAAAGAAGAGATAGAGCGGGAAGTTGAAGATAAAAGGGTCCGATGGGATTTTTTGAAAATGAAAATCAGCAACTTTACTAGGAAGTATTCTAGAGATAAGGCAAAGCTAAGGAAACAAAAAATTGATATTTTGGAAAAAGAAATTTTATCTTTGGAAAAGGAGTTATTAGAAAAGGTCGATGAGGGTAAGATAGAATTGTTAGAGAGCAAAAGGAACCAGTTAAAAGCAATTTATGATTATGTTAATGAGGGTGTTAAAATTAGATCCAGGGCCTCATCTTATGAATGTGGGGAGAGGGATACTAGATATTTCACACAGCTGATGCAATCTAATAAACGGAAAACAGTAATACGCAAATTACAGATAGAAGGAAAAGTCACTTTTGATAAAAAAGAAATTACTAAAGAGATACATAGATTCTATAGTGGATTATATTCTAAATCAGTAGAAATTATTACTGATGGCTTTGATGATACTTTTTTTAAAGATTTACCCAAATTAGAGCCAGCTTCAAAAGAAATTTGTGAAGGGACAATTACTCAACGTGAATGTCTAGAAGCATTGAAACAAATGCAACTCAATAAAACACCTGGAAATGATGGGCTCAATGTTGAATTCTATTTAGTATTTTGGCAATTAGTTGGAGATGTTTTGGCTGATGCTTTGAATGAGGCTAAGTCTAAAGGAGAACTTTCATCATCTCAGAAGCAAGCTGTTATTAATATGTTTGTCAAAGAAGGGAAAGATCCCCTGTTAATAAAAAATTATAGACCAATTTCATTATTAAATGTCGATTACAAAATCTTAACTAAAGTATTATCAAATAGAATTAAACAGGTATTACATGAAATAATTTTTATCGACCAAGTTGGTTATATAAAGGATAGAAACATAGGAGATGCAATTAGATTGATTGACGACATGATTTACTATACACGGCAAAATAATGCACCTGGTTTCTTAATGGCAATAGATTTTGAAAAAGCGTTTGATTCGGTCTCGCACATCTTTTTGCAAAACGTTTTACGTTATTTTGGCTTCGGGTCCTCATTTTGCAGCTGGATCAAAACATTATACAAAAATGCCTTGAGTTGCGTATTCAATGGGGGTATATCGACAGGATACTTTAGTGTTGAAAGAGGTGTGAGACAGGGGGATCCCCTCTCTCCTTATTTATTTATACTTTGTATCGAGGTCCTTGCTAATACCATTCGTAAATATAAATCCATCCACGGAATCAGCTTTGGTAATGTAGAAGTCAAACAAGCGCTCTACGCGGATGATATGACACTTTTTGTGAGGGACTCCCAATCTATTGATAGAATCGGAAAAATATTTGGAGATTTTGCTAAGATTTCAGGCTTAAAAATGAATAAAGACAAAACATTTATATTAGCGTTGGGTCCTCTTTCTAAAAAAAATATTGAAGTTCCATTTGGTAAATTAGTTGAAGCTATTAGAATATTGGGAATAACTTTTTCATTAGATGTAGAAATTCAGGAAAATGTTAATTACAAAGAGATTTTAAGTAAAATAAAAAAATTATTAATATGGTGGAAGCAAAGAGATCTCACCCTGATGGGCAAGATACAACTTTTGAAAACATTTGCACTTTCTAAAATAAATTATGTGTCTTCACTTTTACCAGTACCAATATGGGTGTTTGAGGAGATCGAAAAGTTAATGTTTGATTTCTTATGGAATGGTAAAGATAAGGTCAAAAGAAACGTGATGTCTATGGAGTACGAGAGGGGAGGACTTAAAATGATTGATTTTCATTTATTTGTATATGCACAAAGAGTCATGTGGCTGAAAAGGCTTTTGACAGGAGATTTCAGAATAGGATGGAAACGTTTTTTTATATTTGGAACCCGTGATGTAGGAGGACTTTTGTTATTATTCACTAATACTTCACTGAATATTTGTAAAATATCATTACCAAAATGTTATATGGATATGTTGCAAATTTGGGCCGCTACCAAAGAAGTCCTTCTTAAAAAAGAAACATCTAAAAGAAATGAAATATTTTTTAACAATAAACTTATTCGACTAAACGGGCAAATGCTATTTGATGAAAACTTATTTCTTAAAAACATATATAAATTGCATCATATTGTTGACAAGGAAGGTAACATCAAATCTCCTAGAGACTTTCTGAGAATGGGTTTAGATGGAAATGAAATAGATAAAGTTTATAAAGTTTTTGAAAATATTCCAGCAACATGGAAACACCTTTAAAAGAAAGAAGACAACTGTGAAGACACTGGTCTAAATCTAGAGTTTATATTTAATGGTAAGATTAACAGTTTACCAAACGTGACATCCAAGAAAATATACAAGGCACTTTTAAGTATTAAATTGGAAAAATCGTATGCGTTTAATAATATAGAGAAGACATATAATTTCTCCGAAAAAGATATCTGTGCTATATTTTCAAGACCCAGAAAATGTACTCTAAGCAGTAGGCTTAGAGAGTTTCAATTTAAAATGCTTTATGAATTAATATACACGAAGAAATATTTACATTTATTCAAAATTTTCTCAGATAGTGAATGTTCATTTTGTGGGAATACTGAAGAAACTTACGAGCATCTGTTTTTTTCATGTGAAAAGACGAGAGACGTATGGATAGATTGTGGTAACTTATTCAATATGTATGAAATAAAAAATGCCAGGTGGGTGGATATACACATTGGTGTTAAGCATGCTAATATAGGGAAGGAACAGATAGTTAATCACATTATTCTTTTAATAAAATATATGATCTTTGTTTACAGCAGGACTAAAAAAAGACCACCAAGTCCCAACGAAATTAGAGAGAAGATATTAGAAAATGAACGTGAAGAGAAAATTTTAGCAGTAACGCGGGGTAAATTATCAACCCATATAAGGAAATGGGAACATTTCCTTACAACACCTACAAGAGTATAGAGGCGACAGAGCTCACGAGATTATGTTCGTTCATTATGGTGTTTGTCTTGTTTCAAACGGGACGCGGGCACCGTATGCAAGGGCGTATGATGTGTGTGAGTGTTTGAGGGTGTGAAGTGTGGGGGTTTGCGGAGGGAAGGCGGGGGGGGGGGGTGGGTAAGGAGGGGGCAGGTACAACGCATATACTTTTAACAGTTTTTTCTCTGATATTTGTTTGTTAAACTCATCTGGTAGTGGTACGATGCAGTGTCTTAGAATATTATTTCATGATGTGCATAATGTATACGAGTTTAAAAGATTATTTTGTTCGAATTATTATTTACAATGATTACTTTGTAAACTGCATTGTATATGAAATTTGATTTGAGAGAAAAACAATAAAACATCTTAAAAAAAAAACAAGATATATCATTCATTCTGCCAGGTAGGTGATAAATAATGTATTTTGAAAGTCAAAATGGCCGCTACAGGCCCTAACGGTAGGCCTATTATGTACTTTGTGAATGGGAACATATAATTTTAACAGAATTTGGCTTTGCTTGACTAAATGGTGTTGCATGTATGAGTGAAATATCATCTGAAAATATGATTTTGTAACCAAATAGATCATTTCTTATGTTATTTAGGTGATAAATGCTATATTTAAATTTCAAAATGGCTGCAATATGTTTCTTTGTGGAAATTATCTTTCCCCATTCAAAGTTTACATATTAAGGGACTATGGCGGCCATTTTTCATTTTTAAAAGGCTGCATTCGTCACCTTTATGACACAAGCTATGATATATTTCGTTAGAAATCATTGGGTTTAGACAATACTTAACACTTACATCAAAATTAAGCCATTTTCATAGTAAAAATTTTGTCAAAATAATCTGTCCCCAGTTACAATGTACATACTACTTTGGGCTATGGCAGCAATTTTGAATTTCAAAGTAAGGCCTTTATTACCTTCTCAATTATTATGTGATGTATTTAGTCAGAAATCATGTTCAAGACCAAATTTTACCTATACATCACATAGTTACGTGCGTTTTTGGTTCTCATTCTGGTGATGATTAGTTTCCCTATACGCATGTTACAGAATTTGTAGGGGCTTGTGCGGCCGTTTTGAAAGTCAAAATACAGTATTTATCACATATTGGAGAGGAAATGTTATATTTCATTAAAAAAATCACGTTTTCAAACAATATTTTCCTTATACAACAGAATTATATGGATTTCATAGTCAGGCAAATCCTAATTCTTTCAAAAGTATTTGTCCCCATTTACATTGTAGATAATACTGTAAGGGCCCATAAGGGCCATTTTGAATTTTACAATACAGCATTTATCTCATGCATGAAAAATGAAATGATATGTTTCGCCAGAAATCATGTGTTTAGACAATATTTCACTCGTATAGATTACAATTACATTCACTTTATTGTTTTTACTCTTGTGAAAATTAGTTTCTTCATTCGCTTTGTTCATAATACAGATAGGGCCTCTGGCAGCCATTTTGAATGTCAACATGCAGCATAATTACCGAAATTGCAAGGGAAATTATATGTTTCGTTAGAAATCCTTGTTGTCTGACAGTGTTACACCAATATTTCGCAGTTATTGGCATTTTAAAGTCAAACAAATTCAAAGGTTGTGAAAATTATTTGTCCCCTTTTATATATTGTACACAGTATAAGGGGTCTATGACAGCCATTTTGAATATCATAATACAGCATTTATCACATTAGATAGTATACAAATGACATAGTTTTGTTAATAGTCATGTTTTCAGACAGTAGTCCACTCGCAGGTCACAATCACATGCAATAATAGTGCTCTTGTTTGAAAAAAATATTTTCCCCATTCATATTCTACATAATAAAGTATACAGGGGTTATGGCGGCCATTTTGAATATCAATAAAATAAATATTTTGTCAAATATCGCTTTTCCAATTGGTATTTCACTTCTGCACAACAACTACATGCATTTTATAGCTAACGTGTTGGCAATTTTATGATTTTCATGGGTAATTTGCATATTTTGGCGGCCATATTGGATTTTGCCAATTTGCGGAAAATGCTCAAGGTTACAAGAGTGGCATCATTCAGATTCGGAATCAGCACCCTCGAATTGACAAGAAACCATAAAAAAACATTGTATATCTAAACAAACAAGGTTCGACCCCTTGTCTATGGGGCCTATCCTGGACTACAGTGCGTATCAAAAAAAACGGGACAGATTTGAAAAGTCTATAAAATTTTAGTTTCAAATTATTATGTCTATATTTTGGTGTTAATAGGTGCTCTAAGGTCTTGTCTTTCAAATGCTATTAAAAAAAATTAGTTTCGTTCATGCTTGAGCGAACACGGGACGTTTTTGTTGGGGGTTCAAAAAGAGGCTTGCGCCAGATTTGCAGAATATGAGTAATATGATGATCGGACTTCTTTCTAATTAGCAGACTTCCTCTTAACCTTTTCATTATCTTTGCCATAATTTTCAAATCATGCGGTCAAAATTCATTTTCAGATCTATTTATTTGCTTGAATTATTCTGTTATTTCTTTTTAATATGCTCTCTGTTAGCTTTGAATATTCCTTCTTCAAGCTAAAATTTTTCTTTACAACCGAATTATGGGAGAGCATGGATTTTTTAATTCAAATCCTTTCATTATGTGCTACAAAGGTTATGGTTCCTTTTGAACAAAGCCACACAGATGGGCGGGCGCTCGGGTTGCTCTCCCCCCCCCTTAATTAAAAAAATCATGACCAAGAAAAAAGTGGACAGGAAATAAAAGGAAAGATAGAAAGTAAAACATGATATTATTTTCTGAATATTATGTCAAAATCTATCACAAACTTTGATATTGTAATTAAAAAAAGTGGGAATATTTGCGTGCTCACTTCGCTCGCTCACAACTTTTTAATACATTTTACTCGATCTGCCATATCTAGCTCCTTCAAAATTCACTCAATACATCATGGTCATTGAAAGACATGAATCCCTTCCTGTGTTTCCTGTCAAGCAATTAAACTTGGTCAAGGAATTAATGACCCACTGAAAAATAGATTCATGTCTTTAAAAGGTACATAACATAATTTGTTTCACATAATAAAACGATTTGAATAATCACAAGTTTTCCCAATTAATAATTCAAATCTTCTTGCTTGGGTTGACAAAAAAAATCTTCTTTCCTCAGTTACTTATGAAGGAAAATTAAAAGGTAAGAGAAGTTTAAATGAAAAAACAAAATAATTCAATTAAATAAATAACTTTGTAAATGAAATTTGACAGCATAATTTGAAAATTGTGGCACAGATAATGAAAAGGTCAAGAGGAAGTCTCCTGATTAGCAAAAAGTCTGATCACTGTATTACACATATTCTGCAATTCTGGCGCAAGCCTCTTTTTGAACCCCCCACAAAAACGTCATGTGTTCGCTCAAGCATGAATAAAATTTATTTTTTTAAATTGCATTTCAAAGATAAGACCTTAGAGCATCTATTAACACTTAAATATAGACATCATTATTTGAAACAAAAATTTGATAGACTTTTCAAATCTGTCCCGTTTTTTTTGATACGCACTGTATAGGTCTATGTCGACTTGGTGATAAAAAGTGTCTAGTCAAGTTGACATGTCGGCATATCTCGCCATATTGAAGTCAATATCCTTAAGACAAATTTTGTGCTATTTAGTAATACTTTGCAAAATCTACCTGGAGATTTCATTTTGAACGTTACGCTTCTCAACAGAGTCACTTCAATTGAATTCTTAGGGCTTATGATTGACGATAAAATGATATTGAACATTTTAATGTATCAAAAAAATATGTCGCGAAATATTGGTATAATAAATAAAATTAAACATTTTTTCCAGAAATCAACACTTTTTTATACTTTACTTTCCACTAATACTTCCATATTTCAATTATGGAATACTGACATGGGGTAATGCATACGCAAATCTCACCGACTAAATACTTATTCTACAAAAGAAGGTTATAAGGATTATAAAGCTCTTATTAGTTCCCATACCGATGATTTGCTCTACAAGTCGAATATCCTAAAATTTCTGGATTCGTTTCTTTTTCATACAGGGCAATTCATGAACAAATTGAACGTAAATGTTCTACCAAACATATTGAATGGTATGTCTACAAAAAAGAAAACACCATAATACCCAACTCGATAATGATTCCTCCGTTTCCATCTTCCCCGCACTCGCACTCTTTTTGCGCAGAAAGATTTTTACGGTCCTAAATACTGGAATTCTCTCAGGAATAACATTAAAAACAAGCTGAACAAAAAACAAATTCTCGAAATATATAGAGCGAAATCAACTGAGCGATCGGTACCCAACTTTGTCCTACTTATACTCTCCACCTTATTTTTCTTCTTCTTCTCTCGGTCTCTTTCCTCTCTTCCTCTTTCACCAACAGCTATGCATCACCCTATCTGCTAGGTTACTTTTCATTCTCCTTCCATTTACTGCATATTCCATATTGCAAATGTTACATCAACTTTATTCATTTTCGTATGTTATACTTATACCTAATAATCTATATTTTATCAAATTCATTGAGGGGTCCACATTTAACAAGCCCTGCTTTTCTAAACTTTTATTTCATTAATAAAGATGAATAAAAATAGCCTGCAGATGTTTAATCGAGATTGTTCTAGATTGTTATTTAACAACATTGTATATATCATAGGTGTATATGATTACCATTATTGTTTATTGCTTACCGAAAACTTTACTTCATTTGTAATTACGGAATACGTGGAGTTGCCTGGTCATGGATTAAAAGTTATCTTTCAAATCGACAACAATTCGTCTCTATTAATGATATTAAATCTCCGCTGTCCTTTATTAATTGTGGAGTGCCACAAGGTTCGATTTTGGGACCACTTCTGTTTTTAATGTATACCAATGATAAAGTAAATTCTTCCCAAATTCTTTCGTTTATTTTATATGCTGACGACACCAACATTTTTTATCTCACAGAAATTTAGATGAATTGATAAATAGAATGAATTTGGAATTAAAAAAATGTTTCGTCATGGTTTAAATGTAACAAGTTATCCTTAAACATAAGTAAAACCCATTTTGTTCATTTTCAAACTACTCATAGGAATGATGATTTTCCCCAAGACATTCTAATTGACAATGAGCCCATAGACAAATAAGAATATGTGAAATTTCTTGGTTTTACAATAGACAAACATTTATCATGGAACCAACATGTAAGCAATATATCCTCATCAATGGCTAAAGGAATTAGAATATCTAAAGTATTTTTTGCCGGAACATTCCCTTTTAATGATATACAATGCTTTGGTACTACCATATATTAAATAATGTAACCTTATTTGGGGAAACTGTAGTCAAACTAACTTTGAACATTTACTTTTATAACAAAAGAAAGCTGCAAGGATCTGCACAAAATCAACATATCTTTCACACTCTGATCCTCTTTTTTATCGTCTTAAAACGTATAATATATGATATAAATACTTTACAAATAGCTATTCTTATGTATAAATATCATTACAAACTCTTTCCTCTTGTATTTACCGATTTCTTTTCATATAATAACAACTTACATTCATATCCAACACGGACTTGTCAGAATATTCACTTAGGCAATCCTAGAACACTATTAGCTCTTACAACACTTAGACATCATGGGCCTGACCAGAAGCGGATCTAGAGGGGGGGTTGGGGGGGTTGCAACCCCCCC
This sequence comes from Lytechinus pictus, assembly GCF_037042905.1. Taxonomy (NCBI): domain Eukaryota; kingdom Metazoa; phylum Echinodermata; class Echinoidea; order Temnopleuroida; family Toxopneustidae; genus Lytechinus; species Lytechinus pictus. Next base: position 20,575,346 of record NC_087252.1, on the reverse strand, counting down.
AAAAAAAAAATCCGGGGACCATTTTTTTAAATCTTATCTTTTTTAAAAAACTTTTCATGGGGGTTAATTTGGCAACGACCTCTATACCAAAAAGAGTGGTGTTTTAGATGCAAGAAAACGCCATTTTCACACACAGATTTTCAAAAATTTTCCCTACTGTGGGAGGGGGGACACCCCCTCCCACACCCTCCCCCCTCGCTCGCTCCGCTCGCTTGGACTCGGTCGCTACGCTCCCTCGCATACCACCCCAACCCCCCTTTATAAAAAGCTGGATCCGCCCCTGCTGACATATGGAATACTTTGCCAAATTCACTCAAACAGTTAAGATTAATTTCTCCTTTCAAAAAAGGTATTAAATCATTATTATTGAATAAATATTCACAAAGTTAAATGGAAATTGTTCTTTCTCTATATCTTATGAAACACATAATTTCAAAAACAGAAAAAAAAAACCAAATTCAAAATAAAACATACATTATGAGGAACAAGCGTCCTCCCGCCATTATGCACCTGCACCCTTACGTTAAGATATGTAGGATGAATAATAATTATCAGTGTTTTCTTCGGTTGCCACGCAGTCATGCTTAGCTTATAGTGGCAACCCCTGCAACCTTCTAAAAATCGATATGTATTAATAGAAAATGCAAATTTATTCAATGTTTGCTTGCCAGTTATACGTATATTATTATTGTATTTTCTTTGTTAATGTGTTTATGAAAAAGTGTTGCAGAAACCAATAAATGAAATGAAAAATTTGTAATATTGTTATGTTGAGTCGAAATGAAATAGAGAAATATTGAAACTTGAAACGTTGTTATGTCGACTGAGCGAGATTATCCTGCCATCTCTACAATCCAATTGCGCTTTAAAGCTTCCGTACTCTTGTATCACCATGAAGTGTGTCAATATTTTTGCACACGGTGAATTTACGTTTGCCACGCCCAATTGTTGCATCACGCACGACTACCATACTGATATTGTTGGTAGCTAGGGTATAAATGTTGAGGCGCCCATTGGAAAAGGTGTATTGGTCCATGAACCCTTCGTTGATAGTTCGTTGCTCGTCTTAGCTGCTCTGATATATGCATGAACTTTCAGTGATTTGCCTAGTGAGATCTTTCTTTTACAATACATTATTGGTACTTGTATTACGCTCTTAACGTTGACTTTATCCAAGTGCCTTACAAAAAAGCGTAAGCGTAATTGATACTCGATAAAAATGATTTTATTTGTATAAGAAGTAGAAATCAGTCGAACAGAAAATGGAGGCATACCAGGTACGTACGCTTCGGTCTGACGAAGCCATGGAAATAGATCCTCCAGAGTCTGCAAACATGGACGATGCTATTGTTGGTGATGAACCAATGGATGTGGGCATTGAGAAAGGTGCCCAAAGTACTCACATTCAATTGCAGTTGGAGCTTGGATGTGTAAAGCTTCAAGTCCCGATTCCGATTTCAGCTGTAGATCAGAGCAGCCATCCAAAGCAATGATCCTTCAGCGTCGAACCCCATAAATCTGTTAATTGTTTATGGATAAGAAGTGTGATTTTGGGGTAAATCACAATTCATCAATTACTTTGATGTACATGAAGACTCATATCATCCAACCACACAACTCACATACATGTATCTATTTTTCTCCCTCACCCTCTCTTTGCCGCCCCTAACATACTTTCCCTGCCTTTTCCTGTAATTTGACACGTAACACACACCCATTCTCACCCTCTCTTAGAAACATAACCACAAGCATATAGACACACACCATCCCAACATACACACGCTTCAACATACTCATCCATATACACATGCAAACATAGTCACACACCCAAACACGTCCATACATAACTAATTATAGGGGGACTTCTGATAAGTAAGAGGGCGATGTCTACGCAAAATTATTTTTGGAGAAATTGAAAACTATACATTTTTAGAAAGGTTATTGTATGGGGATTCAGAATAACAATGTTTGCATTTGCACCGTGATCTATATGGCTGCTATCTTGGATTTTTCGAAATGGCCGTCAAAAACAGGGTTTCCGACAATATCTCAGCTTCCAAGTAACCTAGAATCATGATTTTGACACATAAACCACCATGTATGACTGGCGAACCCTTTCTACTATTATGACTAGCGACCCTCATCTACTATTATGACTGCCGAACCCTTTCTACTATTATGAATAGCGACCCTATTCTACTATTATGACTGGCGAACCTCATCTACTGTTGTGACTGGCGAACCTCTTCCCCTATTATGACTGGCGACCCTCATCTATTATTATGAATATTTCTCATGGTCCTTTTATGACTAGTGACCCCTTTTCCCTATTATGACTAGCGAACTTTCTGGTATAGGATTGTAACTACACGTTATGACTAGCTGTCCTTATGACTAGTTAGCAGTGGCGTAACAGGCGGGGGGGGGGGGGGGGGGGCAGGGGGGGCAAGCTGCCCCCCTGGCGGAGCTCACCGGGAAAATAAAAAAAAACGGGAAAAAGAAAAAAAAGGGAGGAAGAAAGGGAAAGGGAAAGGAAAGAAAAGAAAAAAAGGGGAAAGGAAAGAAAAGAAAAAAGGGGAAAGGGAAGGGGAAAGGATAAGGGAAAAGAAAACTAAGAAAAAACATAAACAAGGGAAAACGGAAAGATAACGGGAAAAGGAAGGAAAAAAGAACAAGTGAGAAAAAACAATTCGCCCCGATATAATACATTAGCATGATTAGTAAGACAGGGAAATAAATTAAAGATGGCAAAAAGGCAAACAAAAGCGGGAAATAAAGGCAATGGAATTAGCCAAAATCTAAATTGGAAAATAAAGAATAGGAACAAGATAACGTACACTACCGGGCCGCCGCACAGTGGGCCAGGAGAGAGCAAAAGTGCGCCAAAACTGGTTTTTGGTCATGAAACAAATTTTGTTTTTTTCATGTTCTAAGCAAAGATAAGAACCTGTAGAATGCCTCCGTACAATATTTCTCCATTAAATTGAATATTAGTTGCCCATTTTTATTCAATGTTACCGGAAAATGACTCTTTACGGCTACCGCATGTGTAAATGACACGTTTTAGATATTTCACTGTTTTAACAAAACAGATTGCTTAATTTATTTCAAATTCACTGTGCTTTTTGATGAATAATTGTTTCAAGTGATCAAAGATTTTCAAGATAAAATGGAAATCCCTTCAGAGGCAATTTTGGACGAAACCATTTGACAATGGGGGTGTTTTAGCATTTTTTTTTCATGAGCATTTCTTTTACAAATTGCTGCTGATTGCTGCGCTGCAAATACCATTCCGGTCTTTGGTATAGTTCATGCTTTGCACTGATACCAAATTTAGCTGCATATACGTGCATTTTCTGGAGATATAACCAATTTTCCAACCACATGTTCGCCGTATTTATCACAAAAATCGGTCCAAGTTACTGTCCCATTATGCGCGTGCATGCCGAACGTTGCGGGTGACATTAAACATCAAACTCCCCGTCGCGTTCTGGGAGAGAGAGAGAGAGAGAGAGAGAGAGAGGGGGGGGGGGGGGGGTGTCTGGCTCAAGTGTGTGGCTCTTATGACTGGTGTCTGCCTTTAAAATATTTTCGTTAAACATACGTAAAGGCAAGCTTTCATTTATAATTCCACTAACTATATAATAATACATGTAACGCAACTTCATTTTGATGCCAAACTGTTCCATCCCGTGTTCCATATCTGATATGCTGTCATACTGAGAAGATTAATTCTTAAGGTAAGATTCCCGAGTAAGATTATATATTTGGTTTGTTGTTCATAAACCAAGTAGAGGCTACTGTATATCGCTATAACACACATGACTAGGGATGTGATAGGTCTCTCGCAGTTTTCTGACAAAATATGAAAATGTGTATAGGACAGAGATGGGATATACGTGGGCTCTATTACATGTATAAATTGCATTATCATTATTAGTATTTATCCCCCAAAAGGGTTTGTAACTTCACATACACGTATGAATTCGTTTATCTCTTGGCTCATTCTAAATTTGCTATAATTGTTGGTATCGATTAAGAAGGAAGTGTATATTATCATTTCAATGATTGTTTAGTTTAAGATTCTCATTGACTTTATATGTATTCCACAGAAATGGTAACAGGTGACATTGTGATTAGTAGCAAGTTTTTAAGAGTACAACAATCACAGCCTCTTCCCCCTGATGTTCAAAGTATGCTAAAAGATCCTCTCACCAAAGACATAATAGTTGTTGAGATAGTAGAGAGAGACTCTGATTTGGAATAACTTTGTATACGCCGTTCTTGGTAGGCCTTGTAGGGCCTTGTACTGATTAACCTGCAGAGGACCCGGCCTCTAATCACTGGAATCATTATTTTAAAGATTTCACTGTCCACTTCTGGTATCAATCCATTTTAATTCATGTGGGTGTGGTTAATCATAATACACAGGGAATAAAAATACTCCTTTTCATTTTTTTTTACAATTTCACTTTGAATTTTACAATTCCAGATTCATGGTAGGACGCCCTCTTTAAGCGATACTCAAGTCACCAAATGAATTATTTGTACCCCGAGCACAGACTTTTCTGGTTTGGTTGCCTGTTTGTGTGTTTGCTGTTTGCTAATATGCTTAATTATTGCTGAAATTTATCTAAAACTAGTTTCTGAAAATTTGAAACATATTGTAGAATTAGAAACATGTAATTTCTGCTCAAATGTTAACAGCCAATCAGAAAACAGTATTTTAACGACGTCATCAATATTTGAAAATACTTTTATTGAATTCTACGGGTGAAATTACCCCTGTCTACCAAATTTAATCATACAAATGTGTGAATAATGGGTTTTGGCGCACTTTGGGTTCATTCTGGCCCACTGTGCGCCGAGGATTGAGCGGGAAGAAAAATGGATGGTATCTAGCATAATGTCGTATGAAAGTCTATCATAAACTTGCTAAATCTCCAAAGGCTCTGTCCTAGAGTCAAGACCCCGTGCAGTGGGGGCTCTTCATCTGTAACCTTTAATGGGTTCTATAACGGGCCCCTATATGGACCCTTCCTGCATTAAGCTTTACGTTGAAGCACTGGCGTACCAGGGGTGGTTCCACAGCCAAGGGGAAATAAAAGAAAATAAAGGAGGCAGCGAAATGAGATGAATGAAAAAAAAAATATATGACATGATATTTGCTATAATGATGTAAAAATCTATCACATAATTAGAATTTCATTTTAACAGGCCTTTTTTTTTTCTGGCGCGCTTCGCTCGCTGGCGACTTTTTACAAATTTTCCCACATTTGCTATGGTGTGCCCCTCACAATATTTGGATGATTACGATACACAACTGCATTGAATTTATGTGTTGTGTTAAAACTATATAAATATACACGCAATTTGATTAAAATAAGTGGCCATCTGTAAGGTTTAAAATGGCTTTGATATCAAGAGGTTCCGGGGCTCTGCCCTGGACCCCACCCATAAAGCACTGTTACATGGATGAGTTGGACCATGGCCCCAAAAGTTCTACAACCAAACAAAAAAAAAGAGGAAAGAAAGGAAAGTGTATTATATTTTTCTGAATATCACGTCAAAATCTATCTTCATGTTAGATTCTCATGAAAAGGTGATTTTTTTTTATCTCGCTCGCTTCGCTCGCTCGGGACCTATATTAAGCTACTTCTTGCCAGAAGCGCCATACTCGGCTCCCTCGAGCATATAGAGCTTCGCTCTGATTCTCACAATCATAACAAAAATCCTGTTCACCGTGGCGTACAAAAAAAAGAGAGAAAAAAGGAAAGAGAGGAGGGTAAAATATGATATCATCTTTTTAACAGTATGTCAAAATCTATCACAAAATTGGATTTTTGCAATAAAAATGTCAAAAAAATTTGCTCGCTCGCTTCGCTCGCTTATATATGTATATATATATATTTGCCCGATACGCCATATCGCCCCCTCAAAATGTTTGCCTTATGACGCCATTGCCTGTTCCATGATATGACCGGGAAATGTTTGGCTCTTGCCCCCCTGGCCACCGACCCCTGTTACGCCGCTGCTAGTTAGTGTTATGACTTGTGGTCCTTATGACTGGCGGGCTTACCCCTCCCCCATTCCCCGAAGTTTACGCCATGGATTGTATGGTAACGGTGTCATCTTTTGTGAATGGTGGTTGTAGACGAACGCACGAATTTGAGGGAGTCGGTGGTGGTCGTGACTGGTCGCATCTGAATTTGAACATGTTCAAAATCCAAACGCGATAATATACGATTGATTTACTCGCATCAGGTCGTACCATCGGTCGGGCGATCATCGTGTGAGTGTCGTTCAACGTTGTACGACTTGGTGCGAGAGGTGACACAACTACGTATAGTCGCATTTTGTCGACTGGAGGTCGTACAACACTTGCACATGCGCTAGATACCCACAGAGACCAGTCTTGCGACTGGTTGCGATAATATAAGACTGTTGCAAGACTGATCGACATTACGGCTTACAACATTCCACTACCGTTGCATTCGCATGTATGAGACCGTACAGCCCCTTTCACAATTGACATCCGACCAGTTTACGACCGCCTGCAACAGTTTTTTCCTGTTGTTGCACGATCGATCTCTTGGTGACTTGCGAGCACTCGCAGTCGTTGTAGACGGTCGCACGAACTCGAGATGGTCGTGACTGGTCACTAAATGAGTCTTTTTTGTTTGTTCTGGTGACACATTTGCTCGTGCGACATTTGCTCTTGGCTTAATTTTGTCTAAAATATAGGGTAAGGGTTGCAATGGGATCTATGTTTGTTTTACGATAGGCATGATAGCGTAGTGTTAAACCCAGGGTTGAAATTGGTCATTCGATTAGTGTGTGGAATTTTGAGCGGGGCAATTGTAACCGGAGCTAATGTAATGGAACCTTTTTTTTCTTTCTCGACATTATGGGTATTACATGCAGTCACAATTTGTATAAGCCATTGGACATTCCCGGTATTCGGATTCATATGTCCCTAAAAACAGCATTAAAAATATATTCGAACAATAGTATATGCCTCGGAATAATGAGACAGTTTTGGGAGCAATAAGGTTGAAATTAAATAAAATAAAGATTATAGTGATTTCAAATAATATGTACACACAACATGCAATTTTTTAAACCAGAGTAGACACATGTACTTGAAAAGTAATAAACTGATCTGGAAATAGATGTCGACAATGCTTTCCCCAATTTGCGTAAAGCCCCTTTCACAATTGGCGTACGACCAATTGCGACCTTTTGGTCGTGCGACAGGCTGCAACAGGCATCAATCGCTAGTCATCTCATAAGATCGCAGAAAGGCTTTCACAAATGCAACAGCTGTCGTGCAACAAAAACAACCAGTAAACCCCGTTGCACGAGTAAGTCGCATAAGCTCTTATTGTGCTCGTGTGATCACATGCGAGTGTTGCACGAGAGATTGCGAATGGAACGGTCGCATACATGCGAATGCAACGGTAGTGCAATGTTGTAAGCCGTGTGCGATCGGTCTTGCAACAGTCTTATGGCCTATTCATTATCGCACCCAGTCGCAAGACTGGTCTCTGTACATGTAGGTCACTAGCACATGTGCAAGTGTTGTACGACCTCCAGTCGCGTAAATGCGACTACTTAGTTGTGCCACCTCTCGCATCAAGTCGTACAACGTTGAACAACACTCACACGATGATCGCCTGACCGATGGTACGACCTGATGCGAGTAAATCGATCGTATTTGATCGCGTTTGGATTTTGAACATGTTCAAATTCCAGATGCGACCAGTCACGACCACCTCGAGTTCGTGCGATCGTCTACAACGACTGCGAGTGCTCGCAAGACACCAAGAGATCGATCGCGCAACAACAGGAAAAAAATTGTTGCAGGCGGCCGTAAACAGGTCGTACGTCAATTGTGAAAGGGGCTTTAGGTAATGATATGTTGTTGATAGTACCATAATTCTATATAACACAATGAAATTTCCCTAAAATACACATTTTGTGTTGAGATAAATACATAGGTTTTGTGTAATTACCTTTACACATTTTTTTGCATGCAAGCAGATGCTGAATAAAAAAAAATCAGTTTACTGGCCTGAAAACGAAAAGGCATTTACATGGTGCATCGGTTTATACCTTAAACGAATAATTAATACGTATAAGAATGCGCGTTTCCCCTATAGAAAACGAACAGTAAGGCTCAGTTACCAAGGAAGTGGGTAATTCTCATCTCAACTGTCGATTTATTTTACTTGTTATGATAACCCCCATTTGACATTTTCTTTTACAGGAAAAAAAATGCTTAGCAAATAATTTATATTAAATAGTTTTCATCAAACTAATCTCTTTTGAAAAATAAGCGAACCTAACCGTCCCCTAAGAGATTTATATTAATTTTCTATCAATTTCTGTGAAATAAACTAGAAAGAAATCGTGATATGTTGAACTATACAACGGCAAATCGTCTTTTATTTCTTTTTTTTTTCTGGGGATTTCCCATGGGGAATTCTACTGCTGTTGCGAAACACTTTTATTTGTACTTGATATTTGTCAATATATGTGCACAAGGCACTATCATGACACCGCGAAAAAAAATCTTTGTCAATATGCGTGCACACGGCACTACCATGACACCGCGAAAAAACTCCAACACATGATCCATTTACCACGCCTACTTTTTGAAATGTATAAAAAGGAGGATTTTTCTTCAGTTGTTAGGGATTCCCGCTATTGAAAGTATAGCCTGGTGGTTGTAAACGTGGATACGCGTGCTTGCTCTCTTTTGAACTATATATATATATCTTCGTGATGGACGAACCAATGGATGTAGATTATCCAGCTGGATGTGTAGCTGAATCGCAAAGGCTCTTGCCTGAACCGATGGAGTTCGAAGAGTCCTGCCAAAACGGAGAAGAGACGGAAAAAATGGACACCTCTACAAACGTGGCAAACATAGCAAAGGGTCCCAATCAACAGACGCAATCTGGACCATGTTTACAATTTTCTGTGACTTTCAAGTCAGATATAATAGTTCGTAGAGAGCAAGCACAAGACCCACGAACACCACTAGAATCTCCGCCCCCTAAACAGGAACTAATTGTTTGTGAGTTCAGAAGAACCATTAATAAGTAGATATGCTCTCATGTATGAGCCATTCTACGTACACCAGTTAAAGTGAAAAGAAAGACGTCCATTATCATTCTCATAATTCTACACCATCCAGGTGTCATTCTACTCCTAGAATGTACCTTTAATCCAAATAACAAATTATTTAGGATCTTGGTCCCGTAACACAAAGATTAGCGAATGATTGTACGCTCAGTTTTCACGATTAATTGTACATTGTAGTCAATGCAATCAATCGTAGACAAGTGTTCTACGATCATTGCTAAGTTTTGTGTTACGGAACCCTGTACAAACGATATCAATGAGCCGAAATCTTTCTGTAGACGCTTTGTGTCGGTCATGGGGGGTTACAAGCCATTCAGATGCCAATAGTATATTTAAGCATCCACTTCGCACACACTTTTTAGAACATTGAGGAATTATTGAAAATACTCGTCAAATAACAACTGACAGAATAGAGGTCATTATCGAAAGTTGGTGGACCGGTACAGCACATCGTCTTAAGATTCGGACTGGACGAACAATTGCAAGTTTGTCGTTTGTCCAGAATCCAGGATGACACTGCTGTTTTTGTTCACCAATTTTCGACAAAGGCTGCTTTGTTATGAAGGGCTTTTGACAAAAGATTATCAGCCTTGTAGAAAGCGTCTGCGAAGTGATTGCTAATATTACGAAAATGAAGCATAGAGTATTCCCGAGATGCTTGTCCGTACGGCCAATTACTCCAACTAAGGATTAATAGCTAGCAGTAAATTCCACCGACAGGAGAAATTAACTCCGACCTTGTCCAGACGAACACATTCTTTCCAGGTTATTTAACAAATTTTCACCGACCGTATAATACTCAGTTTCTCCCCACCGAACATTTAGCGCTGACGGGAAAGAGAGGAAAAGATGGGTAAAGGATGGGAATTGATGAATTTGATGACCAGCCTGAATGCATGGATTACAGCAGTGGCCTACCGTGGGTCACGGGAAGGGGAGGGGGCGCCAGCAACAAACGTTTCAGTCACTTAGTGGGCGCGCGAAGCGCCCTCAATAGCCGTATATGCTGACACAAAAGAGACATTTTAAGGACCGTGCCATTAAAAGGATATGTAGGCATATCTCACTAATCAAATAACGCGAAGGCGAAGTGCGATCTGAAAATGTTTAATATTCAGAAGCCAAAAAGTGATTTTTTAAAGCAAATTTGTATAATCATGATACGTACCAGTGTAAAAAATATAATAACAATGCGAGCGCGGAGCACCAGGTGATTTTTTGTAGTTATTGACTTAAAACGAGACATTTTAAGGATTATTTTATAGAAATTTATTAAAAGCATACATATCTCACTTTATCAACCTCATACGAGCGCCAAGCGCGTGTCGATTTTGTTTTAGAATTAAATCTAAACACATAAAGCACCTTTTGTAGTATTTTAATCATGGGCATTATACTTATCTAACTAATCAAATATTGCGACTTTAAAGCGCCAACTGAAACAAATATATATATTTTCAGAACTGAAGAGGGGTATTCTTTCTTATGCTTGTAGAAATTTAATAAGACCTTATGTATTTCACTAACTGGATAATGCAAGCGCGAAGCGCGAGCTGAAAATTTAAAGCGAACCTAAGCACGTACTGAAAATCTTTTATACTGACCTAAAAAAGGAACAATCACTTTAAGTAGTAATGGAACAGAAGCATATGCCACTACATCAAATAATAAAAGTTCGAAGTGCAAGGAAATATATTTGGTCTATATTGACTTTAAAATGGGATGTTCCAGTACCATTTAATACCCTTGAACGGGATTATTTATCACACTAGAAAGGAATGGCGAACAATAGGCCCTCAACAAATTATGTTTCATAAAGTTATGGAAAAAATTATATGTGTAATATGATATAATATATAATATACAATAATATTAAACAATAATTTCTTCTTCTTGCCCCACTACGTTCCTCTTTGGTTCTCCTTTTTTGTATCCTTCCCCCGATTTTGTTCGTTTGTTTGGCCAGCCGATGAGGGGGGGGGGGGGGGGGGGGCACGTGCTCCCCTCCCCGTAGTTACGGCAATGGATTACAGAGAGGCGTGGGGTCAGTGGGAGGTGGAGGTGATTCAAACAGAGGAACAGAGATTTGTGGCAAACCATGATCGCATACGTCTCCGGATACGGCACTTAGAGAAAGAGAGACAAGCGACATATCCAGAAGTCAGTTATTGAGATAAAACAGAATAACACCCTCTAAACGACCCATAAATCTAAGGCTGTTCAGCTAGATGAATTCAGCGGTTGAATCCGATCTCATCATTCAATTTAAGTTGGTAACCGTAATTTTCTCTCTTTTCTCCCTTTTTCATGCCTACTCTCATGGTCAAATCATTGTCGAAAAAAATAAAACCAATAAACCAATCGAAAAGATAAAACTATCCATGGAATAAACTATATAAATAAAACGCGCTGTGGAACGACAATTTTTTTGAAATAATTTCCTTTTGTTTATTTCTGGGGATTCCCGACGGGGAATTTTGCTGCTGTTGCGAAATGTTTATTTGTATACGGCGTTTGCCAATTTGTGTGCACACGTTACTATCATGACATGGTGAAAAAATACCCACGCACACAAACACACATCCTACAATATGCTTAGACGACATTTTTATTACGCCATTATTATTTAGCTGTATGTGTGTTTGATACAGGAAATTCAACTGGTTTCATGGGTCAATTAAAAAAGAGTATGAATTGCGATCATTTCACTTATCATCACTATTATAATTATCACTTGATGACCAGTTCATCAAATGTCTCATTGGAACATGCATCACCATAAAAATAGCCCTGAAAATATGGAGCGAAAATGCCAGTTCTTCACATGCAATCCAAACACATCAATAATTTATTGTTCGAAATAGACATGAAATGAATGAAATACTCCGAAAATTTGCTTTGCCCAGGGTAGCAGCAACTCCCATCTTTAAACGTCTTTTGGTCGGACGCGGCCGGGGTTTGAACCCCCGACCTCCCGGTTGTGAGACGGATGCTCTACCAACTGAGCCAACACACCGGTATCTTAGGTCACGGGTTAGCTTTGTGCTAATTATCGGAAGCCCAAAATGCATAAACTTTGCATCGTATGTACATGTATATTGTGTTTACTATGCTTCCTCCCCACGATTTAATGATAAATAAAACTATTTTAGTCATTATTCTAAGACATTAGTTACTCGAGTGAAAAATGATCTGGTTAATTGAACCTGACGTGGTAGAGATTTGTGACACAAGTGGCTCTCCATAGTCAACGTGCAACCTCAGACCAGATTTCGCAATATACGAGAGTTCCGAATACGGACCATTAGGCACAATTAAGAAGTATGTAATGACACAAATACGTCAGGTAATATATCTGCACTTTTATTAGCATAAAAAGTTGCATGATATAATTATCTGTTTTCAAACATGACAGTAAACAATTTTCAATTCTATAGCATTTTCCAGAAGCTCTCTTAATTATAGATCCGGCCCACGTTCAAGGTGTGTCCATTCGAAGCGCAGTAGAAACAACACACCTTCTAATTTCATGAATTTTGCAGTATTTTCTAAAGAACAATAGTATTATTAGCATGATCGTTCACACATACATACATAAGTACGATATCTGGGAAATATCAAAAATAAAGGTTCATACTAAAAGTCAGTAAATTACCACAACTTACTTCAACAAAGGAAAAAAAAATCAAAGCTATTTACCTAAATTCACAATAAAGTAAACGACACTTGATAACCGAAACACACATTGTCCTCCATCTAAAGTCGCATTCAATGAAAAAAAAAAATAGAAGCCCCTAATATCTTCGAGATATGATCGCAGAATGTTTGATTAACTCTTGTAATAAAATTCGCTGAATAATAATTTAATATCACTTTAAACCATCATACTTTTTTGGGCAAATGTCCTTACAACAACGCTGAACAAAGGATTTTTTTCACACCAAAGAATGAAATGGGGGCTCTATCATTTTTTTTATCATGCAGTGTTTCGACATCATATGAAAAAAATACCATATATTATTGTACGAAATAGACATGAAATGTCAGATCGACGAGGCTCTATCCCTTTGATTGTTGAACGTCAAACAGGGTAGCAGCAACTCCCATCTTTTAACGTCTTTTTGTCTGATGTGGTCGGGGTATGAACCCCCGACCTCCCGGTTGTGAGACGGACGCTCTACCAACTGACCACTTAAAAATACATTAGGGTAACCATGTATCACTGATCGTCCTGCATGAGTTTCCAGGTCACATGATTAAGGTCAAAGGTCATTTAGGGTTAATGAACTTGGACCATGGTTAATTTTTTTGAAATGTCATCATAACTTTAAAAGTATAAAGGCCTTTTTCATGATACTTGAGCAAAATATTATTCAAGTATTGCTTATTATGGGGGTACTCCAGGCTATAAATATTTATATCAAGTACATTTTATCAAAATAAATAAATTTTATGAAAATCTTATAACAAATAGTTAAGACATTTAATTCTGAGGTTTAGCAATATTCTATGAAAATGGTGATATGGATGCCGTCATGAATATTTTATAGGTGGGTTGATATGGGCGGGAATCTGTCCCCAAAGGTAGGGGGGATCAGGGCCTGTAAAATTTGACAAGCAAAAAAAAAAAAAAAAACCGTTACCGTTAGAAAAGTGCTTAAGATGTCCTGTTTTTAGGTCTGAAATCTCATTTTTATTTCCGCTCGCGCTTCGCGCTCTCATCAATTGTATAGTTATATACCTATCCTCTTCATAATTAGAGAAGTGCTTAGAATGTCTCTTTTTTTGGTCTGAAATCTCAATTTTGTTTCCGCTCGCGCTTCGCGATCGCATCAATTGCATTTTTATATACCTATCCTGTCAATGATTATAAAAATTGCTTAGAATGTCGAGTATTTAGGTCGGAATGTCAAATTTTTTCAGCTCGCGCTTCGCATTATTTGATTGTTGATATATGTATCGTCTTAATGGGTAACTGCAAACAGTCCTTATAACGCGTCCCTTTCGATAAGGCCAGAGCGTATATAAAAAATATCTGCTTGCGCTGATCACGTTCGCAGTTATTTGTTACATACGCATCTTGTTCAGGACCACAAACATTGCTCAAAATGTTCAATTTTCAGGACAAGATACATGAAATTCCCCCCCCCCAAAAAAAAAAATAGCAGATCTAATTATATATTTATGTTCTTTTATAAGAAGAAAGCTTAGAAATGACTGTCATATATATGTGTGTATATATATATATATATATTTTAAGTTAAGATGAAGTGATATCAAGTAGACCTATGTTATTCTATTATAATTGATCTTAAACCTTTTTGTTCATACTCACTCTTTTATCCGCTTCTGTTTTATGTAAGCACCCACTGGATAGGGTCAAATGGTCTTCATTGACTACAGTAATTCAGTTAACTTTATTTGACCCTGGCAGTCCAGTGGGTGCTCAATCTATACTCTGTTATGTTTATTATGTGTTGTACTTCACTGTACCAATTTCTATACTTTTCACTGCCGAAATAAATAATAATAATAATAATAAAAAATAATATATATATATATGTGTGTGTGTGTGTGTGTTTGTGTGTGTTAGGGTGGGTGTGTGTGTGGTGCCCTATTGTGTGTGTATGTGTAATTATGGAAAACTCAATTGTGTCCATCCTCCACCATTGAGGAGAGATTTCAGCACCCCCACTGAAAAAATGGTTCCCAGGTCCCTGGATGTCGGAGCTGAAATATGTTTTGTATGTTGACTTCAAAATTTGATATTTTAAGCTCCATATCAGCCTATTGAGGAAGAATCTCATGTAGGCCTATCTCATCAAACATGCAATGCAAACACGAAGCGCGAGCGAAAATTTTATATAGTGACATGAATGGTTTTTTCATTTTATTTTCCAAGTGGTCCCCTCACCTTATTATTATTTATATCAAGTACATTTTATCAAAATAAATAAATTTTATGAAAATCTTATAACAAATAGTTAAGACATTTAATTCTAAGGTTTAGCAATATTCTATGAAAATGGTGATATGGATGCCGTCATGAATATTTTATAGGTGGGTTGATATGGGCGGAAATCTGTCCCCAAAGGTAGGGGGGATCAGGGCCTGTAAAATTTGACAAGCAAAAAAAAAAAAAAAAAAAAAACCGTTATCACCCTAAATGTAAGGTCATTTTTACCCTAACAAAATTTGACAACCCCCCCTCCCCCATAAAAAAATGTTTTCACCCAAAATGTAAGGTCATTTAGTCTAAAATACATGTATTATTTCGATTGTGATGTATTTTTCTCCATCATGAAAGACCAAAATAGGGGGGGGGGGTCATTTAATATTGTGTCCCCTACTATTTTGGTCGGGGGGGGGGGGATTTCCGCCCATGTGGGTTGAAAATGTCACATCCCCACTATCCTGTTTCTTGTGTTATTACATGGAATAAAAATTGTTTCATTTTTTGCATACCAATGTGAATGATATGTGTCCCTTATAATGAAATAAGATGCAGCAAAGAATATCTAATGAACTAAATCAGTTGTCAATTCAACTGTTTTTGGTTCTTGAAGGGAAATTATTGAATAAACCTAATTATACATAATAAAATACAAAAGAGCAAATGGGGATATGACATCATCAGTTTGCTCATTGAATATTAATGAAGACATGCTTAAAACTGTTTCACCGGAATAATGCTAATATTTAAAATGCAATGACTTTCATATTCCTTGTCGGATTTGCATCAAATCTTTATTCTTATGTAAATTTGACAAGCAAAAAATGGTTTCACTACAAGATGAAGGTTGTTTTGGTTCCATTAAACATTTGATAAGCCCCCCAAAAAAGGGTTTCAACACAATATATGTTGGTCATTGTCCATGCATTTCTTCTATGTGACACACCAACCAGAATTTTCCAGGGGCTGCTGCCTATGGAAAATAATACACGCAGTATCCCCGCCTCCCAGGTCCTTTGGATTATGGTATGTATAAATGTGAAAATCTTAAGAAAATTAAGTAGAAAAAATTGTTCATATTACAGTACACACATATGTCTATATTATCTATTAGAAACATTCAGAAACATTTCATCTCTCAAATCACAGTGTTTTTAAGGAGGGGCTGTAACATAACCAATAATATGTTTTTTTAATATCAAAACGTATCAGCTGTATTACTCTTATGTCCAAGTTTCATGAATTATTCAATTTTTGCTACCCTCTGTACCCTTTTCATTGATACTTTGAATATTAAGGCAAAAACACTTTTATGTGAAAGCAATATTTCACTTCAGCAGTAAATTTGGGTAAAAATGGGTACAATCTGCTTGATGTATGACAGACACACTGTATACCCCCTAAAGCCCTTTTGAACTATTCTGTAAAATGTAATGGGCATACAATTCTTGGTAGCCACAATTCATGGCCCTGGGATGAATTGGTCTGAAGCACCCCAAGATTTTCTTAGGGGTGCTGCTTGTTGTATTCTCCATAGGCAGCACCCCTGTTCATAGGGCCCTGTCACAATTATACTGATAGTCGGATTACATAGATAGATAAATGGTATTTATTGTGATAAAAATTCAATTAGCAGACAAAGGCTGAATTACATGAATTTGTACAAAGTAAAATTTCAGTAAATAAACAAGCAAAGCAGTAAAAAAAAAGAAAAAAAACAGTAACAAAGTATACCCATGTATAATGTTGGAAAGGGTATACAAAAATAAATGTATACAGAGGGAGAAGTAATGTCAAAAGGAGGAATGGGGAAAGGTTAGGAGTAGACTAAAGGTATATACCTTTAACATAATGAACATTTTAACATAAATAAATATTTTACCATTGTTGAATGAAAAACAATAGATTAAAGAGTGAATTGTATGAAGTAATACTTACTTTTTAAGAAAAGAAACAAACGAAAGCTATTAATTAGGGTCAAATTGAGGAGGAAAACATGTATTCCATACAAAGGATTTCATAATAAAACAGTAATCTGGGTTGGGATTGTTCTCGATATCCTTGATAATGATTCTAAAGAAACACTGTGTTGATGGTAACAATAATCTGATAATAGCTGTAGGAAACGGAGTCATGAATGATAATCATAAATAATTATTTCAAAAGGAATTAAAAACCAAAATAAGAGGACGTTGAAGTAGTATAATCTGTACAAAAATATATAAAAAAATGTAACGCGGGTTATAACATTTTGAGCCAGTGACTCTTCGGAAAAGGAAGTTATATGATTACTGCAGAAATAATTCGAATAATATTATCCGAAGCCGTATTTCTATTCGGAAAATGTTATCCGAAGCTCTGTTTCTATTTTGATATTATTACCCGAAGCCGTTTTTCCATGCAGATGATTTGATCCCAAGCCTGTTTTTTATCTTTCAGATAATTTTATCTGAAGCTGTGTTACCTTTGGATAATGTTATCCGAAGCCGTGTTTCCATTCGGATAGTATTATCGGAAGCTTTCTATTTGGATTTTATTATCCGGAGCCGTGTTTTCATTCGGATATTATCCGAAGCTGTGTCGATATTTGCATAGATATCCCAAGCTGTGTTTTCATTCAGACAATATTCGAAACCGTCTTTCCATTCAGATACTAATATCCAAAACTGTGTTTCCATTCAGATGTTATCTGAAGCCGTGTCTCTATTAAAATAATATTACCCGAAGCCGCCTTTCTATTTGGAAAATGTTATCCACAGCTCTGCTTCTATTTGAATAATATTATCCGAAGCCGTCTTTCTATTCAGAAAATGTTATCCGAAACTTTGTTTCTATTTGGATAATATCCGAAGCCGTGTTTCTATTCGAATAATATCCGAATCCGTCTTTCTATTAAAAAAATGTTATCCGAAGCTCTGTTTCTATTCGAATAATATTATCCGAAGCCGTCTTTCCATTCGGATGTTATCTGAAGCTGTGTTTCTTTTTGGATTATATTATCAGAAACCATTTTCCAATTCGGAAAATGTTATACGAAGCTCTGTTTATATTCGAATAGTATTATCCGAAGCCGTCTATCTTTTTCGGATGTTATCTGAAGCTCTTTTTCTTTTTGGATAATATCTGAAGCTGTGTTTCTATTCGAATAATATTATCCGAAGCTGTCTTTCTATTCGGAAAATGTTATCCGAAGCTCTGTTTCTATTCAAATAGTATTATCCAGAGCCGTCTCTCTATTCGGAAAATGTTATTCACAGCCGTCTCTCAATTCGGATGTTATCCGAAGCTCTGTTTCTATTCGAATGGTATTATCTGAAGCCGTTTATCTTTTCGGATGTTATCTGAAGCTGTGTTTCTATTTGGATAATATCCAAAGCCGTCTCTCTTTTTGGATAATATTATCAGAAGCCATTTTTCAATTTGGAAAATGTTATCCGAAGCTCTGTTTATATTCGAATAGTATTATCCGAAGCCGTCTATCTTTTCGGATGTTATCTGAAGCTGTGTTTCTTTTTGGATAATATTATCAGAAACCATTTTTCAATTCGGAAAATGTTATCCGAAGCTCTGTTTATATTCGAATAGTATTATCCGAAGCCGTCTATCTTTTCGGATGTTATCTGAAGCTGTTTTTCTTTTTGGATAATATATGAAGCTGTGTTTCTATTCGAATAATATTATCCGAAGCTGTCTTTCTATTCAGAAAGTGTTATCCGAAGCCGTCTCTCAATTCGGATGTTATCCGAAGCTGTGTTTCTATTTGGATAATATCCAAAGCCGTGTTTCTATTCGAATAATATTATCTGAAGCCATCTTTCCATTCGGAAAATGTTATCCGAAGCTCTGTTTCTATTCGAATAATATTTTCCGAAGCCGTCTTTCCATTCGGATGTTATCTGAAGCTGTGTTTCTTTTTGGATAATATTATCAGAAGCCATTTTTCAATTTGGAAAATGTTATCCGAAGCTCTGTTTATATTCGAATAGTATTATCCGAAGCCGTCTATCTTTTCGGATGTTATCTGAAGCTGTGTTTCTTTTTGGATAATATTATCAGAAACCATTTTTCAATTCGGAAAATGTTATACGAAGCTCTGTTTATATTCGAATAGTATTATCCGAAGCCGTCTATCTTTTTCGGATGTTATCTGAAGCTCTTTTTCTTTTTGGATAATATATGAAGCTGTTTCTATTCCAATAATATTACCCGAAGCTGTCTTTCTATTCGGAAAATGTTTTCCGAAGCTCTGTTTCTATTCAAATAGTATTATCCGGAGCCGTCTCTCTATTCGAAAAATGTTATTCAAAGCCGTCTCTCAATTCGGATGTTATCCGAAGCTCTGTTTCTATTCGAATAGTATCCGAAGCCGTTTATATCTTTTCGGATGTTATCTGAAGCTGTGTTTCTATTTGGATAATATCCAAAGCCGTGTTTCTATTCGAATAATATTATCCGAAGCCGTCTTTCCATTCGGAAAATGTTATCCGAAGCTCTGTTCTATTCGAATAGTATTATCTAAAGCCGTTTATCTTTTCGGATGTTATCTGAAGCTGTGTTTCTATTTTGATAATATCCAAAGCCGTGTTTCTATTCGAATAATATTATCTGAAGCCGTCTTTCCATTCGGAGAATGTTATCCGAAGCTTTGTTTCTATTCGAATAATATTATCCGAAGCCGTCTTTCCATAACGGATGTTATCTGAAGCTGTGTTTCTTTTTGGATAATATTATCAGAAGCCATTTTTCAGTTCGGAAAATGTTATCCAAAGCTCTGTTTATATACGAATAGTATTATCCGAAGCCGTCTATCTTTTCGGATGTTATCTGAAGCTGTTTTTCTTTTTGGATAATATATGAAGCTGTGTTTCTATTCGAATAATATTATCCGAAGCTGTCTTTCTATTCGGAAAATGTTATCCGAAGCTCTGTTTCTATTCGAATAGTATTATCCGAAGGCGTCTATCTTTTCGGATGTTATCTGAAGCTGTTTTTCTTTTTGGATAATATATGAAGCTGTGTTTCTATTCGAATAATATTATCCAAAGCCGTCTTTCCATTCGGAAAATGTTATCCGAAGCTCTGTTTCTATTCGAATAGTATTATCTGAAGCCGTTTATATTTTCGGATGTTATCTGAAGCTGTGTTTCTATTTGGATAATATCCAAACCCGTGTTTCTATTCGAATAATATTATCCAAAGCCGTCTTTCCATTCGGAAAATGTTATCCGAAGCTCTGTTTCTATTCGAATAGTATTATCCGAAGCCGTTTATCTTTTTTCGATGTTATCTGAAGCTGTGTTTCTATTTGGATAATATCCAAAGCCGTGTTTCTATTCGAATATTATCCGAAACCGTCTTTCCATTCGGAAAAGGTTATCCGAAGCTCTGTTTCTATTCGAATAGTATTATCTGAAGCCGTTTATCTTTTCGGATGTTATCTGAAGCTGTGTTTCTATTTGGATAATATCCAAAGCCGTGTTTCTAATCAAATAATATTATCCGAAGCTGTCTTTCCATTCGGAAAATGTTATCCGAAGCTCTGTTTCTATTCGAATAGTATTATCTGAAGCCGTTTATATTTTCGGATGTTATCTGAAGCTGTGTTTCTATTTGGATAATATCCAAACCCGTGTTTCTATTCGAATAATATTATCCAAAGCCGTCTTTCCATTCGGAAAATGTTATCCGAAGCTCTGTTTCTATTCGAATAGTATTATCCGAAGCCGTTTATCTTTTTTCGATGTTATCTGAAGCTGTGTTTCTATTTGGATAATATCCAAAGCCGTGTTTCTATTCGAATATTATCCGAAACCGTCTTTCCATTCGGAAAAGGTTATCCGAAGCTCTGTTTCTATTCGAATAGTATTATCTGAAGCCGTTTATCTTTTCGGATGTTATCTGAAGCTGTGTTTCTATTTGGATAATATCCAAAGCCGTGTTTCTAATCAAATAATATTATCCGAAGCTGTCTTTCCATTCGGAAAATGTTATCTGAAGCTGTGTTTCTATTTGGATAATATCCAAAGCCGTGTTTCTAATCAAATAATATTATCCGAAGCTGTCTTTCCATTCGGAAAATGTTATCCGAAGCTCTGTTTCTATTTGAATAGTTTTATCCGAAGCCGTTTGTCTTTTCGGATGTTATCTGAAGCTGTGCTTCTATTTGGATAATATCCAAAGCCGTGTTTCTATTCAAATAATATTATCGGAAGCCGTCTATCCATTCGGAAAATGTTATCCGAAGCTTTGTTTCTATTCGAATAATATTATCCGAAGCCGTCTTTCCATAACGGATGTTATCTGAAGCTGTGTTTCTTTTTGGATAATATTATCAGAAGCCATTTTTCAGTTCGGAAAATGTTATCCAAAGCTCTGTTTATATACGAATAGTATTATCCGAAGCCGTCTATCTTTTCGGATGTTATCTGAAGCTGTTTTTCTTTTTGGATAATATATGAAGCTGTGTTTCTATTCGAATAATATTATCCGAAGCTGTCTTTCTATTCGGAAAATGTTATCCGAAGCTCTGTTTCTATTCGAATAGTATTATCCGAAGGCGTCTATCTTTTCGGATGTTATCTGAAGCTGTTTTTCTTTTTGGATAATATATGAAGCTGTGTTTCTATTCGAATAATATTATCCAAAGCCGTCTTTCCATTCGGAAAATGTTATCCGAAGCTCTGTTTCTATTCGAATAGTATTATCTGAAGCCGTTTATATTTTCGGATGTTATCTGAAGCTGTGTTTCTATTTGGATAATATCCAAACCCGTGTTTCTATTCGAATAATATTATCCAAAGCCGTCTTTCCATTCGGAAAATGTTATCCGAAGCTCTGTTTCTATTCGAATAGTATTATCCGAAGCCGTTTATCTTTTTTCGATGTTATCTGAAGCTGTGTTTCTATTTGGATAATATCCAAAGCCGTGTTTCTATTCGAATATTATCCGAAACCGTCTTTCCATTCGGAAAAGGTTATCCGAAGCTCTGTTTCTATTCGAATAGTATTATCTGAAGCCGTTTATCTTTTCGGATGTTATCTGAAGCTGTGTTTCTATTTGGATAATATCCAAAGCCGTGTTTCTAATCAAATAATATTATCCGAAGCTGTCTTTCCATTCGGAAAATGTTATCCGAAGCTCTGTTTCTATTCGAATAGTATTATCTGAAGCCGTTTATATTTTCGGATGTTATCTGAAGCTGTGTTTCTATTTGGATAATATCCAAACCCGTGTTTCTATTCGAATAATATTATCCAAAGCCGTCTTTCCATTCGGAAATTGTTATCCGAAGCTCTGTTTCTATTCGAATAGTATTATCCGAAGCCGTTTATCTTTTTTCGATGTTATCTGAAGCTGTGTTTCTATTTGGATAATATCCAAAGCCGTGTTTCTATTCGAATATTATCCGAAACCGTCTTTCCATTCGGAAAAGGTTATCCGAAGCTCTGTTTCTATTCGAATAGTATTATCTGAAGCCGTTTATCTTTTCGGATGTTATCTGAAGCTGTGTTTCTATTTGGATAATATCCAAAGCCGTGTTTCTAATCAAATAATATTATCCGAAGCTGTCTTTCCATTCGGAAAATGTTATCCGAAGCTCTGTTTCTATTTGAATAGTTTTATCCGAAGCCGTTTGTCTTTTCGGATGTTATCTGAAGCTGTGCTTCTATTTGGATAATATCCAAAGCCGTGTTTCTATTCAAATAATATTATCGGAAGCCGTCTATCCATTCGGAAAATGTTATCCGAAGCTCTGTTTCTATTCGAATAGTACTATCCGAAGCCGTTTATCTTTTCGGATGTTATCTGAAGCTGTGTTTCTATTTGTATAATATCTGACGCCGTGTTTCTATTCGAATAATATTATCTTAAGCCGTCTTTTCGTTTTTCGTTTCAAATTTTTATGTGCAGATGATTGTATCCGAAGCCTGTTTTTTATCTTTCAGATAATATTAAAATTCTGGCGGTGCCCGAACTCTGGATACGAATTTTTTCCGTCCTTAATATGCTCGGTGACTGGGTGATCGCCGTCTTGGCGACGTAGATTTTGTGCTTGCTCTCTACGAACTATTCGATATGACTTCAACAGTCACAGAAATGTGTAAGCATGGTCGTCCAGATTGCGTTTCTTGATTGGGATCCTTTGCAAGGTTTGTAGATGTGTCATTTTTTTCTGTCTCTTCTGCGTTGGACTCTTGAAACTCCATCTGTTCAGGCATGAGAGATTCAGCTACATATCTATCTGGATAATCTACGTCCATCGGTTCGTCCATCACGAAGTTGTATAGAGTTCAATAGAGCAAGCACGTATCCACGTTTACACCCACCAGGCTATACGTTTAATATCAGCGTATATGTGGGAATCCCAAACAACTGAATGAAATCTTCCTTTTTTGTACCTTTTCAAAAAGTAGCCGTGGTAAATGGATCGTTAGATTTTTATTTTCGCCATGTCATGATAGGGCCGTGTGCACACATATTGGGAAAAACCCAATACAAACAAGTATTTCGCAACAGCAGCAAAATAACCCATCGGGAAACCCCAAAAAGTGCAAAAGAAAATTAAAGACAATGTGACGTTATACGTAATTGATTTCTTTCTAACTTATTTTATAGAAACTAATTGATATAAACCTCTCAAAAAATGTTTGGAAATCTGTGTTTGGCCATTATTTTCTCCCTACTCCCAGTTTTAAACAATGCATATCTTACATCATTCAAAAGATAATTTAATTTTCTTTAAAATGATACCATGCTTGTTATGATCATGTCATCACGAAAAGAGCAGGATTCAAATGTTTTGGATGAGGTCTGAATTGAAAAGCTGCAAAACGAGCAAAAAGGGTTTGGAAATCTGAGTTTGACCATTACTTTCTCCCAACTCCCAATATTGCACAATGCATATTTGATATCATTCAAAAGATAATTTAATTCTCTTTAAGATGATACTATGCTAAACGACCCCAAAATCTGAGGCTGTTCAGCTAAATGAATTCAGCGGTCGAATCCGATCTCATCATTCAATTTATGTTGGTAACTGTAATTTTCTCTCTTTCTCCCTTTTTCATGCCTACTCTCATGGTCAAATCATTTTCGAAAAAAATAAAACCAATAAACCAATCGAAAAGATAAAACTATCCATGGAATAAACTATATAAATAAAATGCGCTGTGGAACGACAATTGTTTTTTTTATAATTTCCTTTTGTTTATTTCTGGGGATTCCCGACGGGGAAATTTGCTGCTGTTGCGAAATGTTTGTTTGTTTGAGGCGTTTGCCAATTTGTGTGCACACGTCACTATCATGACTTGGCAAAACACACACCCTCACCCTTCAACAAACTCATGCATAGACGATAAAACATTTTTTTACGCCATTATTATTTAGCTGTATGTGTGTTCAATAAAGGAAATTCAACTTGTTCTTATAGGTCAAATGAAAAAAGGATTATCAATTACTATCATATTATCACTTATTATCACTTATTATCACATATGTATCACTTGACTACCAGTTCATCAAGTACCTCCTTGGATCATGCATCATCATGAAAAATAGCTCTGAAAATATGGAGCAAAATGGCAAGTTCTTCACATGCAATCCACACACATCGGCCCGTGTTCCAAAGTCCAGTTTAACTGGTTAACTTTGTGCTAAAATATGGGAAGCCCACAATGCATAAACTTTGCATCGTATGTACATGTATCTTGTGTTTACTGTGCTTCCTCCTCATGATTTAATGATAAATAAAACTAGTTTGTAATTCTAGGACATTAATTATTCGAGTGAAAATGATCTGGTTAATTGAACCTGAGGTGGAAGAGATTTGTGACACAAGTGGCTATCCATAATCAAACCGCAACCTCAGACCAGAATTTGCAATAAACCAGTGTTCAGAATACGGGCCATTATTAGGCACAATAAAGAAGTATGTAAATGACAGAAATACGTCAGGAAATATATTTGCATTCTTATTATCATTAAAAATGCTTGATTTAATGTTCTGTTTTTTAACATGACATTGACAAAATTACAATTCCATAGCGTTTTCCAGAAGCTCTCTTTATTATAGGCCGAAGATCAAAGTGTGTCCATTCAAAGCATAGTAGAAACAATTCACCTTCTAATTGTTTAGAATTTTATTAAGAAAAATAGTAATATTGGCATGATTATTGAAACATGAGCACGGTATATGTGAAATGTTAAAATAAATGTTCATACTCAAAGTCAGTTCATTACCACAACTTACTTTAACAAAGGAAGAAATTACAAAGCTATTTACTTAAATTCACAATAAAGACTTGGGTAAATGCTAGTTTTTGGTAACGATATCAAAATGAGTTCGTACAGAATCCAATGAAATGACTACCAAAGTGTCTGTTTGTATAAATAAAACGTATGTGCCAAAGGATTCTGGAAGAAATTGTGTAATTGCTGAGAAATCAGCAAATAAGCGGGTAAAGCGTCGGGCCTGACATTCAAAGCAATAATTATACACTGTCCCACGTGCGCTTATCTGTGTTGGGGATCTTCAGTCTGAACATTTTTAGCGTAGATTTCAAGATTTCACAAAGTTCAGTTTATGTGACTGTACCAGATCTAGATCCTCGATGATTTACTGACAATTAAGCCTTGTTTTACAGACTTTCTCGTGAAATCAGTGTTTACTGCAACTACTGGAATTTCTCTTTAAACGACACTGGATAACCGAAACACACATTGACTCCATCTAAAGTCGCATTCATTGTCACGAAATAGAAGCTCCTAATGTCTTCGAGATATGATTGCAGTATGTTTAATTAACTCTTGTAATAAGAATTCGCTGAATTTAAAATTTCATATTATCAATCACTTTAAACCAGCATGGACTTTAGGCAAATGTTCTTAAAACAACGCTGAACAAAGGATTTTTTTCACACCAAAGAATGAAATGGGGGCTCTATCATTTTTTTTTCTGCAGTGTTTTGACATCATATGAAAAAAATCCATAATTTATTGTTCGAAATAGACATGAACTGAAACACTCCGAAAATTTGCTTTGCCCATTTGATCGTGGGCCCGGCAGCCGCTGTGCAGCGCCAGATTGACGAGGTTCTATCCCTTTGATCTTTGATTGTTGAACGTCAAACAGGGTAGCAGCAACTCCCATCTTTTAACGTCTTTTGGTCTGACGCGGTCGGGGTATGAACCCCCGACCTCCCGGTTGTGAGACGGACGCTCTACCAACTGACCACTTAAAACATAGTCCTTATACGAAATATGTCGCACAAGTATAACATTTTATATATGTTGACATCTACTTCCTTACGTTTTGATTATATGTTCATATGTTCATTTTTTTTTATTGGATAACACATAAAACAATGATGAGTTTGAAAAAATACATATCAACCATACAAATATTGAAACCTCTTTCCACTGGAGATTTTCGTAATATATATATGTCAATGTGTTATGAAATGATAAGACATATCTCACATATTCAATAATATGTTAATAATTAATCAATACGTTGAGAAACAGTGTATATATTATCTGAACATGCTTTTCCTGTATAAAGATTTTGTTAAATGTATAAATATTTATACGGGTAGTATAATAGGAAACTGTATGTTTACTGTAAAACTCCAATCATACATTATACATGTATTGTCAAAATCTACTTATGAAAATACAGCATATATGTGTGTTTTAAGAGTATAATGGTTAAACAAAATTATGCTTATATGATTATGATAACCGTAAGAACCTTAAAGGAGAATGAAACCCTTGGAACAAGATGGCTTTTGTAAAAACAGAAAAATCAAAGGAACAGATCAACAAAAGTTTGAAAAAAAATCGGACAAATAATAAAAAGGTTATGAGCATTTGAATATTGCGATCACTAATGCTATGGGGATAACAAATTGGCAATGCGACAAAGATGTTTGATGTCACTTGTGAACAACTCTCCCCATTACTTTAGTATATAATTCACTTAAATTGCCTCTTTTATCACATCTATCAGTAGATCATGTTTTCTTTCTATAGGAGGGCATGTAATACAGATTTTTAAAGAATACATCATGGATAAAGAGTTTGTATCACCATTAGAAAAAGCAAAAAGAGACATTTTGGGGGTATTTTATAGTCCATCAGGGGAAAGTTGTCCACATGTGACATCACACATCCTTGTCGCATTGCCAATAGGAGGATCACCAAAGCATTAGTGATTGCAATATTCAAATGCTCATAACTTTCTCGTTATTTGTCCGATTTTTCTCAAATTTTTTTGTTCTTATTCTTTGATATTTATGTTTTGATACAAGCATTCTTGTTCTAAGGGTTTCATTTCCCTTTAATTATAAAAGTTTGTTGAGCCATGTACCATTGTAGTTCCCCGCGTACAACCAATTCCGAGCATACGCGGTAACAAGGCTTGAGTTCATTGCACTTTTTTCACTGCAAGTTGCCATTGAACTGAATGCCAAACTGATTAAAATCATTGGCAAATTACATATTTTATAGAAAAAAGCCAACAAAAATCATATTCTTCATGATATTTATTTAATATATCGTGTCGGAAGTAAGTATTAAATTCAAACGGTTACGTGAAATCGCTTTAAATGCAAAGAACTAGTCCCTATTTGCATTCTTCTTGGGGTGAGGGAAACGGCTTCGTCAAAGCAGAAGAAATTAAACATATCGGAAACTGCGTAAATCTATTCCTTTTTAATATTAGGAGGTCAGGCTGAACATGCCTGACTATAGCCGACCATAAACGTGACATATGATGGCGCCTGAATACCGTATTTTCCGCAAAACAGCCTTTTAAAATACTGTTCTACCATTATTAACTTATTATATTATCATGTTAGTATTTCTTTTTAGAAAAGAATAGGCATTGATCTTTGAAGCACAAATTTTTTTTTTGCAGCAAGCAGCATGCACATACCACTACCATTAAACAATAAAGTCAACCGGAAATAAGATAAAGATAAGGAAATAACTTTAAAAGAATGAACATATACAAATTGAACAAATAAATTATTAAAGTCAGTTCTAAAGGATACTTTCTAAATACACGAAAGTGGCAATGATGGCTATTTTTTTAATTATTCATTTCTTGCAAAATGAGCACTGCAATATATCGACCACAAGAAAAAAACACCAATAACTTCCTCCTATAATACGACTCAATATAAAAAAAAAAGCACTAATACTTCGTATCATGTTTTTTTTTTTTACCCGCGCGCCCTCAGTTTGCTATGGCTAACACCTTCGTCATGATCGTCTGATATAATGCAATGAAACAGAATGAATAGAGGCAGTCTTGGGTGGAGATATAAATAACCATGCGTGTATCATCAAACTAGCTTAGCTAAAGTCAAGGTGATTTAATACAATATTGTAAATATATATATATTTATTTATCTGCCCTACTTGGTTCACTTTCCTTTCCTTTTCAATTATGTTCATTTCCCATTTTCTATATATTTGCATTGTTTTTATATTATTGTGGAAATAAATAATTTGATACCTATCGCTGTAATCCGTAAACTTCTTATGAAAGACACTGACAGAGCAGAACCCTTTTAAAAGAGGAAGAGAGATAGAGAGATAGGAGGAGACACGTTAAGAGAATGTATAAACCGTATATACACTATACAGTGCGTCCCACAAAAAACGAATGACCTACCAATGTAAAGCTTAGAATATCCTCTTTCATCTAAATTCACTTAGATTGTTCCTCATTCATGCATGAGTGAGCCAAAACAATTTGAAGAACGAATACCAAAAAAAACACATTTGGCGGTGGTGTCGGAATTTCAAAAAGAAAATAACTTGCCTAAAAAGTTCAATATCTGCTCTTTTATCTGACACCTTAATCACAGAAAATGGTCAGGAAATAAAAAGTTATGTTCCTTTGAAAAAATGCTTTTACTTCCATAATTTCATTAAAATAATTGTGTTTCACCAGTTTCCCACAGAAGCTATCGCACCGTTAACAAAAGGCTTAATGCATGGCTGGTCGACAAAACGGAGTGTCTGAACGCTAGCCTGTAAAAATTCAAGCCTTATTTCAAATCACCTGAGCTTTTGATTTCTTCATCATTTTCTGTAATTGAGGTACCAAATTAAAAAACAGGTATTGAACTTTTTTTAAAATGTGGCTTTCTTTTTGAAACCCAGATACAGCCCGCCAAGTGATTTTTTTGCTATTCCTCTTCAAATTGGTTTTGCTCACTCATGCGTGAATTAGAAATAATTTAAGTAATTTCATACCCCTTTCATAGTGCCCTCTTCATTTTTCACCGGCGAAGTTCGCCGGCGAACTTCTCCGCCTCGCATTCCTCACTTCCCCGGCGAAGAAAAAAATGTACCCTTTCGCACTGACATTTCTTCCCCGGCGAAAGTCAACGGGCGATTGCAGAACAAACGAAAGAAAATTGTAAACATTACTTCTTACCTATTACAAAAAGGTATCAAAAAAATTAATTACAACATATTTTGGAAGTATTACGATAAAAACAAACAATATCACCTTGTTTTTATATCTTAGCGCATTTTATACATGTAAAAAGTGCTTTTTAATAAATATTGTTAGTAAAAAAAAAAAAAAATGTTCGAGGGTATCTACTCGGCCATAGCATTCAGCTGAGCTTGCAACTATCGAGCGCGGAATCTTGGTGCAGGGGACTTTGGGAGAGAAAAAAATTGACCTCTGACGTCATTAAAGAAGAGAAGTTCTCCGGTTTGCTTTCATACTGGCCTTTTCACCGGCGAACTTCACCGGTGAAACAGTTTCGCCGGCGAAGTTCTCAACCCCTAGAGTTGGAGAAGTTCACCGGCGAAGTTCACCGGCGAAGTTCACCGGTGAAGTTCTCCTGTGTACCTTTCATACTGGACACTTTCCCCTTCGCTGGCGAACTTTGCCGGTGAAGTTCGCCGGTGAAAGGCGCAATATGAAAGGGGTATCAGATGAAACGGAAGATTATAGCTTTACATTGGTAGGTCATTTGTCTATTCCATTTGTAATTAAGTTATGACAAATTATCGATAAATCTCGGTTTCGTTTTTTGTGGGACACACTGTATATAGACCCCTCAAAAAAAGTTGGGAAATCTAACTTTGATCGGTAATCCCTCCTGGGTTTTAGTGAATACTAATGAGTGATTGATACCAATGAATATATCATTTATTTTTCTTTAAAATGATACCCTACATGATATGATTATGGTTCACATGGAGGTGCAGTGCATTGAAATGTTGGGGCAAGGTCAAAATTCAAAAGTTGCAAAATGATACAATATTAAAGTCACTGTTCTTTTTTCCGTGGTGATGAGTGTGTTTCACAGCGGTTTCTTATCTTTGTATGCACCTTAACATAAAAATTAACACGGAGATCTGCCGTGAGATATGGTTTCAGTCGTGTTTTTAAATAGCCATGAATGTATGTTTGTTATGTGTTTGCTTGTGCAGAGGTGCAGAGGTATTTGATTGTAAAAAGATATTAAGAGCGAGTGGGGGATCTATCCTCCTGTTTGATTTCATGTATAATGTATAACTATAATGATGATGATTACGATAACGACATGAAAGTGGATGATGATCACGCTTACTATTAGTCTATGTCCTTAAAAAGAATTCCATTGAATAAAAATATATATATTTACAATTGCACCCTGAAATTAAAAAAAGAGGAGGGGGGGGGTGGTAAATGTTTTCAACATCCCCAACCCGGAAATTTAGGGGGGGGATGCCGTATACTTCCATCATCACTGATTAATATTCTCAAGACTACTACCATCAACCAACGTAATTAACACTTTAACAAAATGAACTGGTAAGAGGCGAAAAAAAAATGGTTTGATATTGTCTTTTTGAATGGTTGTTTGGATCCGAATTACAAACAGGCAGCAATGATGTCTATTTGACTTGAATACAATTTTCATGAATTGCAAAATTGGTGTTGCTTTACAATAATCAAATAAGAACATTATTTTCCTCTCTATGGGCAAACACTGTACATTGTACCATTCGGGGATTTTCAATTCGTCTTCATTGTGTTTAATCATCGCTATATTATGTTTGTCATGATCGTCTGATAATAATACCCAAATGAAAGAGGTCTAGACAGTATTTCTCTTGGCCGGGAAGGTGAAGAACAGGGGTACCTCTTTCAGTGAAATTGAAACATAAATGGACCAGCTGCATTAATTTATGCATTTCATGAAATAAACTGATAAGAGGCGAATAAAAATTATTTGATATTGTCTTTTGGAATGGTTCTTTGGATCCGCAATACAAACGGGAAGCAATGATGTCTATTTGACTTGAATACAATTTTCATAAATTGCAAAATTGTCCTTGCCTTACAATAATCAAATAAGAACATTATTTTCCTCTTTACACTGTACATGGTATCATTCGGGGATTTTTAATGCTCCCTTTTTGTGTTATAATTTACATGTTCGTCATTGTTACACTTCGTAATTCGGAAGGTTCGTAATTCCGAAACACGTAAATTGCCTATACCTCGATGTTCGTTAATCCGAAAACGTAAAAGGGTTCATTAATCCGAACATTTGTGGCGTTATTCCGAAGGTTCGATAATCTGAAAACGAAATAAGGTTCGTTAATCCGAAAACGAAATAAGGTTCGTTGTTCCGAAGGTTCTTTAATCCGAAAACAAAATAAGGTTCGTTGTTCCGAAGGTTCGTTAGTCCGAATACGAAATGAGGTTCGTTAATCATTTAGTTTTTGGACTAACGAACCTTCGGAATTTCGAACCTCATTTCGTTTTCGGATTAACAAACCTTCGGAATTACGAACCTCACTTCCTTTTCGGACTGACGAACCTTCAGAACAACGAACTTTATTTCGTTTTCGGATGAACGAACCTTCGGAATTACGAACCTTCGGAAATACGAACCTTCGGAATAACGAACCTTTGGAATATCCGAACCTTCGGAATAACGAAGCTTCGGAATTACGAATGTATGCGGTTCGTCATAATCGTCTGATAATAATACCCAAATGAAAACAAAAATCTAGACAGTATTTTTCTTGGCCTGGAAGGTGAAGGACAAAGGTTCCTCTTCCAGTGATATTGAACCATAAATGGACCAGCTGCATTCATTCAATGCATTTCAATTATCTATTTTACTGGACCTTGATGTTTGTGAAGTTATTTGTCAGCTGTAGTAATTTGTATGAGTAGTTCATTGCTGTTTTGTAAATGTTACTGGAAGATATTAATCAATGATAATAAAAAAAAAAATTGTGGGATGTGCGACTAATATTCATGCGATATTTGTCTCTTTCTTATTGGGTATATTGTTAGAGTTAGGATTGCAACGCACTATTTTGCTAAGAATAGGCCTAATTTAAATAGGGTTTCCCATTGGAACAATTTTGACCGGAGCATATGTCATAATACCGGCTTCCCCCTTTTTTACATACTGCATTGTGTTTTTAAAACTTTCTTTCAGTTAAATGGAAGCAGAAATTAACCAGTTATTGAATTATAAACATTATGTTCATGTTCATGAATTATCTGTGATTTACCGGTACCTAGATGCATAGGCCTATAAAGATATGTGTCAGTTTTACAGTTTATGTTTGTATATAACAATTATTTCATTGCAGTTTGTAAAAGTTGATGTCACTAGACAAAATGAAATGAAAGTGTACTTTACAAAATATTGATGGAGGGGGTTGGCGGGAACGGTGATCATCTCCAATAGGAAGACTATCTTAAACATTTAAATTTGAAATGATGCAATCTCTGCTTACCAAAATAAATGCAAAAATGCCTCATTTTGTGTCTGACACAATAAAAGGAAGACAAATCAAGAGGTATGGTTTATAATCGTTCGTTTGAAACTGTAAATTTGAAATGCTTGAAACTTTCCATCTATTGATAAAGCTGGTTTCTCATTTAGGAATAAATGATGCTGGGGTCTACTATAGTTTTATGCGAGAAAAAAAAATCATTTTTATGGAGGAAGAATCAAATGAAAATTGCTCTTGTTAGTAATAAATCATATCTTTCACGATTTTTTTGTGTTTAATTCAAAAACCCTTAAACAAGAAGAGAGAGAAAGAGAGTCAGAGAAAGAGAGAGTGTGAGAGAGGGAGAGAGGGAGGAATAGAGAGAGAGAGAGAGAGAGAGAGAGAGAGAGAGAGAAGGGGGGGGGGGGGAGTGAGAAAAGAAGCAGTCACCAATTGATAGGTGGCCCAGGGATTTTTCTTGATAAAATAGAATTGCAGAAAGGGCTTGGAACACTGCTGGCACCAGCCCGATTTATCTCAAATATGATTTCATCGTTGTTTTCTCTTGATGTATATAAAAAAGTTTCACATGTACAATTAGTGTCGAAGAGCCTAAAAATAGAATGAAAAGGAGCAAGGAAAAGCAAACTGGTCACCCAAGTACCCTATATGACGACCCAAATAATCAATTTTGGGGCTTGACTTCTGCCATATTCAGAGCAGTCATGTCAGTAGTATTTCATTTCCAAGCACCATTTTATGGTATTTTAAATGAATGAAAGCACTATATTCGTACAATTATTTGCACATTCTTTTTAAACCAACCAACAACTGTGAAATTTGAAAACCATATTAACATTGCCAAAACTCAAAGGACACGACGGTACAATTGTTTTTGTATTTTCTAGAATTTTTCATGCTTCTCGTTGGTCAATGCCCTAAACCTTCTCCCCAGCTTGATAGTGGTGCGATCGATACATTCACAATCAATGTGGCATTGACCCAGAGTTTGCCCTTCTGACAAAACCACCAACTACATGTACGGCGCCAACTCGTCTGCAAAGCATTCATTGCATTATTATTTTATTTTACATGTATATTACTCCATACACGATACCTCCCTTTTGATTATTCTGCTCGCTTCACTTGTGGAGATCCAGAGCTCTTGTATGAAGCTTTAAAGAACAATTTGACATTTTCGGCAGTAAGAGTCATATGTCCCTGAAATGAGCATTATAAAAGCATATTCATACTATTCTAGTATTTACTTCGAAAAAATGTGACAGTTTTGGGAGAAATAACGTCTAAAACATTATAGGGATTTCACAGAATATGTATACACAATATGATTTTTTTGTTTTGTTTTTACCAGAGTAGCCCCATACACTTGATAGTATTTAACTGATCTTGAAATAGTTATACTTCGTCAATGTATTCACCAATATGCGTTAAGTCATGTTAGGCTGTTGAAAGTACAGTGCTAGGTAAAAATGGCAGAGGTAATAATGACAGAGGTAATAATGACAAAGAAAAAAAAATGGCAAAGAAAAAAAAATGGCAAAGAAAAAAATGGCAAAGAAAAAAAATGGCAAAGCTAAAAATAGCAGAGGTGATGATGGCAGAGGTAAATATGGCAGAGGTAAAAATGGAAGAGGGAAATATGGCAGAGACTAAATTGGCAGAGGTAAAGACGGCATGGGTAAAAATGCAGAGATAAAAATGGCAGATGTTATAATGGCAGAGGTATGGACATGTAGAAAATAGCAGGGGTAAAGATGACATGCTACATCAACAACGAAAAGAGAGACTTTTGACCTTGAACGGACTCTTGTCAAAGAAATGAGCAATATGAACTAATTACACATTATTTGTGTGATTTTCATCAGTATAAGGTCTATAATTTATCGTTGATATGATTAAATTCAATCATTTTCTTGCCAAAATGATTTCAATTACTCAGTGATGAAAAGACTTATCTCGACATAACCTAGAACCACTTGCATAACTTGGATAACAGAAAATAACAAATATTATGTAATAAAAGTAATTTCCTTTATTTCTACATAATGGATATGAATATATGTTGATATGATACCTAACCTATGGTTTGATGTAAATGATGCAATTACAGCAATACAATGATTTAGAGCAATTACTCATTGCAGCTAGTTCAAGTAGATGTCAAACTTGTTCCCAAACTATATTTTCTATGGTAACGGTTACCGTATGAATTTAGAGTTGTGTAACGAATAAAATTCATGGGTGTTTCTTATGTAACATTCTATCCACCTGCATTTTTTAAGGGGAAGTTCGCCCTGACGAATAGATAAAAAATAGCAAAAAGATATATATTGGTCTTAAGGTTTGAGGTAAATCCATCAAAGATGAAAAAAGTTATTACTAGTATAGTCTTTGATCTGTGGCGTAATACGATCACCTGCTCCATATTTTACGCACTACAAAATGTTTACTTTTCAATTTTTTAATAGTTCATGATTGCTAAAAAAATCTTTCAGGAGCGGATGTGAAACGATTTGTCTGTTGATATACTGAAGATACAATGAAAACCGTTTTTTTTAAAGAAAATGAAATTTCATTGTTCTTTGTTTCATCACACGATATATGGGAAAATAATTTTTTATTATTGTTTCATCTAGTTTTACAATAAACATTATGCCAGCGTGAACTTTCCGATTTGTGCGTCAAATTTGAATATTAGTAGAGTGATTTAACATGAGTAGCCTGAACATGTAAGACAAGAAAAAAAAATACCATCCCAAGGGTTAGCAATTTGGTGCAGACGAATTATCTATTCTATGAATTAAAAAATGTTATCCTTTCTATTAGTCCAACACTGATATTTTATTTCTATTCTCACGAGACAAAACTTTCTTATTAAATCTATGCCCATGTAGGGGCCATTTTTACCTCTGCCATTTTTACCTTTCCCATTTATACCTCTGCCATTTTTACCTATGCCATTTTTAGCCCTGCCATTTTCACCTCTGCCATTTTTACACCGAACCGATAGTACCATAATCCCAGATAACACAATGAAACCTCCCTAAGATACACAAAATACACAATTTGTTTATGTTTGTTTAAATCATTTTCAATATCTTCCAGTTACATTTACAAAACTGCAATGAAATACTAAGATACAATTGACTACAGCTGACAAATAACTTCACGAACATCAAGGTACCAGTACAATAGATCAATCATGAAATGCATTAATCAATGCAGCTGGTCCAGTTATTGTTTCAATTTCACTGGAAGAGGAACCTCTTCCCGGCCAAGAGAAATACTTGCCACCTTTCGCCATCCTCACGGACGCTAATATTAGGGTCCCCTAACACACAAAAGTTAACGCTAAATCATACACTTGATTTTTAAGATTGAGTGTACATTATAGTCAATAGAATCAAACGTAGAAAACTGCTCTACAATCAATGCTAAGCTTTGTGTTACAGGGGGGTTACAGGCCCTACATATCTGCTTTTCATGTGCACAATTCTTTCCCGCGACACCCGCACCATACATGCATGATCATTACGACTGATGGCTGGAGTTATTCGAAATGCAGGACCTAAAATAGATTATGACGTGGATAAGAAAGTGTTTTTTTTTCAAACAAATCGAGTACATATTGAGTGAGGAAAAAGTTACTGAATTAAGGCTTAGATATAGATCATTACAGTCCATCGAATCGATATTGCATTTAATGTGGATTATTGGTGGATCTCTGGCAATCGATTCCATGGGTCAAATCACCTCTCCAGCGGAAACCATTTCGCATGCGTTGATTATGTACACAGCATGTATAAGTGCGGGTTTTTTTTTCTTTTGTTTACTCCTACACAAACGATATGCCTCTAGCACACAATGTAATGGGCATTATGCTTTACTTTCCCCCAGAAATGGGGGATTAGATTCGAATTCTCGGGGGGACCACTTCCATTGATGAGTAGATACCAGGCACGACCATGCATTTTCGAAAAGCACCCTAAACAAGGGAAGCAAGGCTTTTCCAGATTATGAAAATGCATCTCTTAACTAGTATTTAGCTTGTGAAACCCTATACAAGAATGGAAAACATATCCTCCTTTTTCAGTATTTGAAACATCGTTTTTAACACCCTTATAACGTTACATAGGCCTATACGTAACGTACTTGCCCACTCTTTCCCTTTTTACGCGTGGTCACGCCTGGTATCCACTCTTCAATGGAAGTTGGCCCCCCGGGCGGCATCTCGAGCTATGGGAGGAACCAAATGTGGCTTTGGAAAGTCGTCCTAAATCGGATATATCGCTGTTACTATAGTAGCAACCAGAATTTTGCACAAGAAACGCAAATTGAATGTTTCCGTTCCAGATGCGAAACGAAAAAAAAATCTCAAGTCACACAATTTGCATTGCAGGACAGAGTTTTACGACCATGATTACGGGCCCAAAAGTCTCTTCCAAAATCAACTACCGTCGCAAATAAGCGTTCGCGTTCTCCAACGAAAGGTCGGGACGGTCTAGATTTTTTTTTCGTTTGGGTATTACTATCAGACGATCATGACGAACATGTAGTAATGATAACACAATGAGGGAGCAATGGAAATCCCCGAATGATACCATGTACAGTGTTTGCCCATAGAGATGAACATAATGTTCTTATTTGGTTAATGCAAGGCAACGCCAATTTTGCAATTCATAAAAAAATTGTATTCAAGTCAATTGCTGCCTGTTTGTATTTCGGATCCAAACAACATCAAATTATTTTTTCTCGCCTCTTACCAGTTCATTTTGTTAAAGTGGTAATTACGTTGGTTGATGGTAGTAGTCTTGGGAATATTAATCAGTGATGATGGAAGTATACTGCATCCCCGAAAATGTCTTGGTTGGGGATTTTGAGAACAATTCCCCCCTCCCTCTCCTCCTTTAGTTTCAGGGTGCAAATGTATATTTTTCTAATACAATGTAAGGACATAGACTAACAGTAGGTGTGATTATCATCCACTTTCATGTCGTTATCGTAATCATCATCATTATAGCTATACATTCCATTATAAATGAAACCAAGCAGGAGGAAAGATCCCCCCTCGCTCTTAATATTTTTTTTAACAATCAAATACACATCTCCACAAGCAAACACATTACAAACAAACAAACATTCATGGGTATTTAAAATCACGACTCACACCATCTTATCTCACAGATCTCCATCTTAGTGTTGATGTTCAGGAGCATGAAAATAAAAGAAACCGCTATGAATCACACTCATCACCCCAAAAAAGAACAGTGACTTCAATATTGTGTCATTTTGCATCTTTTGAATTTTGACCTTGCCCCCACATTCCAATGCACTGCACCTCCATGTGAACCATAATCATATCATGTAGGTTATAATTTTAAAGAAGATTAAATGATCTACCCATTGATATCAATCACACATTAATATTCATTAAAACTGAGGAGGGATTACCGATCAAAGTCAGATTTCCAAAGTCAGATATGTTGTACCCGGATTCTGTTCTGTATTAATCCTCTTCGTTATTATAAGTTTACATTTGAAATTCATATATATTCCTTTTCTTACTATGTTAAAAGGTTTAAGCGTAAACTTGAAACAATTATGTTAATGATGTCATGTTATATTTGTTTTTTTACATGTGATATGAGGAAGAAATAAAATATGATTTAAAACAAAAAAACTTTTTTAGGGGTCTTTACAAAGTGCGAAAAACGAAACCGAGATTTATCCATGATTTATCCTAATTTAATCACAAATAAAATAGACAAATGGCCTACCATTGTAAAGCTTAGAATCTTACCTTTTTATCCAAAATTACTTAGATTACTTCTCATTTACGCATAAGTGATAAAAAAAAAATTGAAGAGGGGATACCAAAAAGTCACTTGGCGGGCTGTATCCGGATAAAAAAACCCAACACATTTTTTTTATAAAAGCTCTGGTTATTTCAAATAAGGCTTGAATTTTGATAATTTCATAAAATGAAGAGGTTTTACAGGCTAGCGTAAACATGTTTATTTAATGAAATTATGGAAATACAAGCATTGTTTCGAGGGAACATAACTTTTTTTACTTCCTGACCATTTACTGTGATTAAGGTATCAAATTAAAGAACAGATATTGAACTTTTTAGGCACGTGATTTTCTTTTTGAAATTCAGACACCCCTCTCCCCGCCAAATGAGTTTTTCGTATCCTTTCTTCAAATTGTTTGTGCTCACTTATGCGCGGATGAGGAAAAATCTAAGTAATTTTCAGATAAAAGAGAGGAGATTCTAAGCTTTACATTGGTAGGTCATTTGTCTATTGTATTTATGATTAATTTATGGTAAATCATCGCCAAATCTCGGTTTCGTTTTTGTGGGATGCACTGTATAGTGTATATACGGTTTATACATTCTCTGAATGAGTTTATTTTTTATTTTTGTCTCTTTTGAAAGGGTTCTGCTCTTTGATTATCTTTCATAGGGGGTATACGGATTACAATATATATATATATATATATATATATATATATATATATATATATATATATATATATATATATATATATATATATATGTATATATATATATGTGTGTGTATGTGTATATATATATATATATATATATATATATATATATATATATATATATATATATATATATATATATATATATTCTTGGAAAAGAATATCTTTAAAAATATGAAGACAGGTAGATTTCTTTTATACCCAATTTGAATATTCTCATGTTAGGGTATTATAAAAATTCATTTTCGCATAATAATAGTGCAATATGGGAGAATAAAAAGAAAATGATTTGCTTCGAGTGGACCTAACCACTTTTGCAACCAAACGCTTCTGAAGAACTCATTTGTGAAAAGGGTTTAGGTCCATTTTCATAAATTGTATTGTTTTCTGTCTGTAAACCTTTAAATTCTTAGTCGCTTTGATGATACCAAATAAAATTTGAAGTTCAAATGAAAACGTGAATGAAAGTGGCAAAGAAAAATCACTTTTTTATTAAAAGAGATTGGATTTGTGGAAGCGCCGTTGTGTAGCGGTTCTGACTCTCGCCTTGTAATCAGAGGGTCGTGTGTTCGAATCCCACCATGGCCTAGCGCCCTTTGGCAAGGCGTCAATCCACACTTGCCACTCTCACCCAGGTGCTAATTGGGTACCGGTAGGAAACAACCGTCATTGTGGTTGGTTTAACAAGTTTGCGCCTAACAGGCTGCTTGGAATGCTATGAATCCATTGACCGGGTAATAATAATTATGAAGCGCTTTGAACAGTCTTAGATTGATAAAGCGCTATATAAATGCAAATTATTAATATTATTATTATTCATTTCAGTTTGCTTGCAGAAAGGGCTAGGTCCACAGTGAATTTTTTTTTTAATATATAGAAAAAAAAATTGAAGACAGGTATATTTCTTTTATACCAATCTTATGTTCACATGATAGGGTAGTACACTATAACAATTCAGTTTCTCATAAGAATATTGCAATGAGTGAGAATAAAAAAACATGCTTTTTCTCGGATTGGTCCAAAGTGGATCTAACCCCTTTTGCAACTAAACTCTTCATATATATATATATATATAAAAACATATATATATATATATATATATATTTATGTATATAGCAGTGCTTATTTTTATATAGAGTTGTATTAGGAGGAAGTTATTAGTGTATTTTTGTGGTCGATATATTGCAGTGCTCATCTTGCAAGAAATGAATAATAAAACAAAATAGCGATCATTGCCATTAGAAAGAATCATTTAGAACGGACTTTAATAATTTATTTGTTCACGTTCACAATCACTTTGGCATTGAGCCAGAGTTTTCCTTTCTGACAAACACCACCAACTAAATGTACTACGCCAACTCCTCTGCAAAGCATTCATTGCATTGTTATTTTATTTACATATGAGACATCCCTTTTGATTATTTTGCTCGCTTCACTCGTGGAGATCCAGAGCACTTGTATGAAGCTTTAAGAACAATGTGACATTCTCGATAATTGAGTCACATGTCATATTTTGCTCTTTCTGGGGATTCCCGATGGGGAATTCTGCTGCTGTTGCGAAATACTTGTTTTTATTGGGCATTTCCCAATATGTTTACACACGGCACTATCATGACACCGCGAAAAAAAAACTCGTCTAAAACAGGAACTCGAGGGCGAAGCGCGATCTGAAAATTGTTAATATTCAGAAGCCAAAAAGTGACATTTTAAAGCAAATTTGTATAATCATGATACGTACCAGTGTACAAAAAATATATAACAATGCGAGCGCGGAGAGCGAGGTGAATTTTTGTAGTTATTGACCCAAAACCAGACATTTTAAGGATTATTTGATAGAAATTCATTAAAAGCATTCATATCTCACAAGCGCTTGTCGATTTTGTTTTAGAATTAAATCTAAACACATAAAGCACCTTTTGTAGTTTTTTAATCATGGACATTATACGTATCTAACTAAAAAAATATTGCGACTGCAAAGCGCCAGGTGGAAAAAAATATCCAGAACTAAAGAGGGGCATTCTTTTTTATGTTTGTAGGAATTCAAGACCATATGCATTTCACTAACCTGATGATGGGAGCGCGAAGCGCGAGCTGAAAATGTATCGTATTTAAACCAGAAGAGAGGATATTTTAAGGATTGTTTTGGGGAATTCATTGACAAGAGCAGACATTTCTCACGAATCCCCCAATGCAAACCTAAGCACGGACCTAAAGTGTTTTATACCCAGACCTTAAGCAGGGGCAATCACTTTAAGAAGCCATGGAACAGAAGCATATGCCACTATATCAAATAATAAAAGCTCGAAGTGCATATTGACTTGAAAATTAGATGTTTCAGTGCCATATAATACCCTTGAACAGGATTATTTATCACACTAGAAATACGATGCGACAACAGGAATGACGAACCCATAGGCCCTCAACAATTGTGTTTCATAAAGTTATGAAAAAACTATGTGTAATATGATATAATACATAATACACAATAATATTAAACAATAATTTCTTCTTCTTGCCCCCACTACGTTCTTCTTTGGTTCTCCTTTTTATACTCCCTCCCCGATTTTTTGTGTTTGGCCAGCCGATGAGGGGGGGGGGGGGGGGGGGCGGCGGCACGTGCTCCCCTCCCCATATAGTCACGGCAATGGATTACAGAGAGAGGCGTGGGGTCAGTGGGATGTGGAGGCAATTCAATCAGCCAGGAACATAGATTTGCATGCATAGACGATAAAACAATTTTTACGCCATTATTATTTAGCTGTATGTGTGTTCGAAAAAAAGGAAATTCAACTGTTTTCATGGGCCAAATAAAAAAGGAGTATCACTTTGATCACATATGTATCACTTGATTACCAGTTTATCAAGTATCTCCTTGGATCATGCCTCAACATGAAAAATAGCTCTGAAAATATGGAGCAAAATGAGTTGTTCACATGCAATTCAAACACATCGGCCAGTGTTCCAAAGTCCAGTTTAACTTAGGTCGCGGGATATCTTTATGCTAAAATTATGAGAAGCCCAAAATGCCTAAAATTGCATGGTATGTACATGTATATTGTGTTTACTACGCTTCCTCCTAATCATTTAATGATAAGTAAAACTATTTTAGTTATTATTCTAAGACATTAATTATTCGAGTGAGAAATTATCTAGTTCATTGAACCTGACGTGGTAGAGAATAGTGACACAAGTGGCTATCCATAGTCAAAGTGCAACCTCAGACCAGAATTCGCAATATACCGGGGGCTGTTTTATAAAGCTGTTCGTAAGATAAGAGCGACTTTACGAACGACTGGTGATCCTTTCTTCCGCGCTAAACCATCGCCAATGAATATACCGTTTACCACAAGAAAGGTTCTCCAGTCGCTCTTAACTTACGAATAGCTTTATGAAACACCCACCAGAGTTCGGAATACGGTCCATTAGGCACAAAGAAGTATGTAAATGACAGAAATAGGTCAGGAAATATATCTGCATTTTTATTATCATTAAAAAATGCATGATACAATTATCTGTATTTCAACATGACAGTGAATTTACAATACCATAGCGTTTTCCAGAACCTCTCCTTATATATATATATACATATATAGGCCCACGTTCAAAGTGTGTCCATTTAAAACGCAGTAAAAACAACCCAAATTCATATTTTGCAGTATTTTATAAAGTACAATAGTATTATTAACATGATCGTCAAAACATAGGTACAATATCTGGGAAATGTTAAAAATAAATGTTCATACTAAAAGTGAGTAAATTACCAACTTACCTCATAAAAGAAAAACATACAAAGCTATTCACGTAAATTCACAAACAAATTTATATGACACTGGAAATCGAAACACACATTGTCCTCCATCTAATGTCGCATTCAATGTCACAAAATAGAAGCCCCTAATATCTTCGAGATATGATCGCAGAATGTTTGATTAACTCTTGTAATAAGAATTCGCTGAATAATAATTTAATATCACTTTAAACCATCATACTTTTTTGGGCAAATGTCTTTACAACAACGCTGAACAAAGGATTTTTTTCACACCAAAGAATGAAATGGGGGCTCTATCATTTTTTTTTATCATGCAGTGTTTCGACATGATATGAAAAAAAAATCCATATTTTATTGTACGAAATAGACATGAAATGAAATACTCCGAAAATATGCTTTGCCCAATTGATCGTGGACCCGGCAGCCGCTGTGCAGCGCCAGATCGACGAGGCTCTATCCCTTTGATTGTTGAACGTCAAACAGGGTAGCAGCAACTCCCATCTTTTAACGTCTTTTGGTCTGACGCGGTCGGGGTATGAACCCCCGACCTCCCGGTTGTGAGACGGACGCTCTACCAACTGACCACTTAAAAATAAAGTCCTTATACGAAATATGTCGCACAAGTATAACATTTTATATATGTTGACATCTACTTCCTTACGTTTTGTTTATGATATAAACAAAACGTATTATGTTCATATGTTCATTTGTTCATATTATCATTTGTTCACATAATATTCATATTATGTTCATATGTTCATTTTTTCATTGGATAACACATAAAACAATGATGTTTCATGTGTGGATAGTCCTGCCCTAGGGCCCAACTTTGTTAGGCGTAGATGATGTATTTTGGGGAGGGGGGGGGTGTCAAATGCTGATTGCTGGGATGAGTTGGGTAAAGTTTTTTAGCAGTCTCTTGGGTCAAGCCTACATGTATGTGTGCAAATAATTTTAGGCCCCTACAACCCAGGATTACCCATATAGATCTCTAGACCTCTATAATAAATTGGGTCAAAATAAAATGTTTAAATGATGCTAATAATTTAGACAAATTAGAATTCTAAATCCTAAATATAAACTTCATCTGCTGCATGCTTCTTTTATCTATCCATGCAGATGTGGTCATGATTCTTCTTCCTTTCTTTAACATTACAAATTAAACAATAAACATTCTTTTTGAGTTTGCAATTGAAACGCCTTGCCTGATCTTTCTTTTAATTACAGCTGCTCGTCATCGTATACACCAGGAAAAGATCATCAGAGTGTTATTTTTTTGGAGACTCTATCCTTCGCTCTTTGGATGCAAATTTATCG
The DNA here is from genome assembly GCF_037042905.1 of Lytechinus pictus. Lineage (NCBI taxonomy): Eukaryota > Metazoa > Echinodermata > Echinoidea > Temnopleuroida > Toxopneustidae > Lytechinus > Lytechinus pictus. Next base: position 20,530,868 of record NC_087252.1, on the reverse strand, counting down.
ACATTTGGGATTGAATCTCCAGCACAAGTTTTTTGTTTCCCTGGAGCAACAATTAAAAGTTTGAGACAGGATATCAGGAACATATATGAAAATACTTACGATCATAATATATCGCATGTTTTTATCCATGTAGGAACAAACAATCTTGAAAGTCTTATTTGGGAGAGAGAGAGAAAACATTTGATTTATTTGTATAAAACTGTCAAGGAGGTATTTCGCTCATCATCTGTAATCTTTTCTACAGTTTTACCTCGTTTTGACTGTGATGATCTATATTATACATCTATTTTTTTTAATGCTGAACTTCTAAGATTATGTCAAACACTTCCAGACTGTACTTTGTTTGATTCAAACAGTGACTTTTTAGATATTGGACTATTTCATTCAGATGGACTTCATTTGAACGGTCCAGGCAAACTTATTTTTGCTTCTTGTATTTATTATTTCTTAATTGAGAATTTTAAACGCGAGTCAGAAAAGAAAACAAGGATCAGAAGTGTTTGGATTCCACGTGAACTAAAAAAAATATACACACCGCGACCACAAAAAAGAAGGAACAAAATGACAGTAAACAATATTTGCATGTAGGAAATAAAAAACCCTCTTATAGGCGCTCAAATAGGAAAGTTCCAAGGAAACCCCTTAAACCAAAATCAAAATGCAAAGACGCTGAGGGGTTTCTATACCCCAAATATCCAGCAAAGGAGCCTGTGCCCCCCATCTTGCCACCAAACCAACATCTCCCCGAAAAGCTGCCAACTGTCATCCCCTACAATACTGCTTTCCATGTTCATCGTCGTCCACCATCATCATCATGTCAACTCCCCTCACCACCAACTCCTTACATCGCATCTAAAAGAAGAAGAAAGAGGGCACTGAAGAGGAAAAGAGGATATAGAAAGAGACGAAGGAGAAAGGTATGTTTCTAACAATTGGGTTATATTCACTAAAGAAATATCTCAAAGACAGATTGACAGATTTAACAAGGAACCAAAAAAACAAAATGGATTCAATGGTTGACTTTACTAGCAAAACATGATGTGTATTTATGGTCCAGTTTACAACTAATCTCTAATCAGTGATGACATTCCAAGGATTTATTTCGTGAACCTGGAAAGCATGACTACATGTATATTATTTAGTTGACAGATGAAGGCGTACTTTGTTTTCCTTGGTAATACACTGCATAATGTTTGCTTTACATGTATACACGTATGTACAAATTGTACATTTATTTACTCCAGCTGAAGAGCTGTAAAGGGGAAGTTTACACTCACAGATCTTGATGAAACCAATGTTTTCCCCCCTACATGCATGAGACACTGTATATAAATTTTTGCATCCAGATAAACTTCACCTTTTAACAGGCACTATTATGTATCCATGTATATCCATGTATACATGTAGTTTGATCATGTCTCTTTCATTTACTATTTTACAGGCACAAAGATGTATACAAATCACTCCGCCAACCAATCACCTTCGAGTTGAAATGGAAATAGGAACCAAAGGACCATCACCTCCACCAACTGATCATCCATCTCCACCAACTGATCATCCACCTCCACCAACCGATCATCCACCTCCACCAACTGATCATCCACCTCCACCAACTGATCATCCACCTCCACCAACAGATCATCCTCCCGATGATTTGAATCGAGTAAATGAAGTAAGTTGATACATGTATTTTGAATTGTATAATAATACATTTTCTAAAATTATTTTTAAAATAATTTAGAATAATGAATAAATAATTTTCACATTCATACATTCCCCCTTTGAAGTCAATCCCATTAATGAAACTACATGTACATGTACTATTTATGCTTATGGTATTGTTTATTCTAGATTGCCATCATTTACATGTTAATAAAAAATGTAGTTATTGTGTCACTCTCACCACTTTATGAGTGCCCTATGTGTAGTCTGTACTTGATTATGGTAATGGGAGATGTGAAATCGATCATTTTTTTTCTCCTACTAGCAAAACATGATGTGTCTTCATGGTCCAGTTTACATCTAATCTCTAATCGGTGATGATATTGCAAGGATTTGTTTTGTGAACCTGGAAAGCATGACTACATTTATATTATAGGCATGAAACACACTACACTGTATATAAACTTTTGCATTCAGATAAACTTCACCTGTTAAGAGGCACTGTCATATATATCCATGTATACATGTAGTTTGATCATGTCTCTTTCATTTACTATTTTACAGGCACAAAGATGTATACAGATCACTCCGCCAACCAATCACCTTCGAGTTGAAATGGAAATAGGAACCAAAGGACCATCACCTCCACCAGCTGATCATCCACCTCCACCAACTGATCATCCACCTCCACCAACTGATCATCCACCTCCACCAACTGATCATCCACCTCCACCAACTGATCATCCACCTCCACCAACTGATCATCCACCTCCACCAACAGATCATCCACCTCCACCAACCGATCATCCACCTCCACCAACTAATCATCCACCTCCACCAACTGATCATCCACCTCCACCAACAGATCATCCTCCCGATGATTTGAATCGAGTAAATGAAGTAAGTTGATACATGTATTGTGAATTGTATAATAATACATTTTCTAAAATTATTTTTAAAATAATTAAGAATAATAAATAATTTTCACATTCATACATTCCCCCTTTGAAGTCAGTCCCATTAATGAAACTACATGTGCTATTTATGCTAATGGTATTGTGTATTCTAGATTGCCATCATTTACATGTTAAGAATGTAGTTATTGTTGTGTCTCTCACCACTGTATTAGTGCCCTATGTGTAGTCTGTATTTGATATGGTAATGGGAGATGTGAAATCGATCATTTTTTTTCCTCCTCCCACCATCTTTATGAGGCAAAGTCATGAAATTGCAAGATCTAGCATTATTTCACAGCTTTACAATTTATGTTGCTCTTCATGTCCATGTATTACAGGTAACGGAATGTTGTTTCAGAGCTGCTTTATCATCTCAAGACCATGAAGGATTCTTGCAGTTGGGGTGAAGGACAAGCTACCTCCCTGCCAGAAAGTCTTGTGTGGCCCTTGCGTTCTTTGCAAAAAGACGTCTACTCAGTTTTATCATCTATGTAAGATGAAGTCTGATGCTCTTTTGTCTATCATTAAACAACATAATGCTGATATTTTAATGACAGACTGTATTTGTAGTGGTTGCCGGAAAAAGTATGTTAAAAAATGGAAAAATCCGGATTATACACCAGAAAAAACCCGTAAAAAAGAAAGAAGCTGTTGTTTTTTATTTCATTATGACCAATGTAATGAAAAATCATTCAGAGATTGTCAGTGTACAGTAGAAGCATTCAATTCTGCCTTTTCTGTAGAATGTAGTACACTTCCACCAGCCATACCTTTATGCATGAAGCATAGATCTGAATTATCACATTTTGAGAATGCAAGAAATCATAGTTTATGTTCTGTCTGTGAAACAATACTGACTTTGAATGATAAAACATATACATGTAAAGATATTCCTGAAAGTGATTTGAAAAGATTATGCAATATAAATGAAGATTTTACCGGAACTCAGGATCATATTATCTGTAGACCATGCTACATGTACGTGTATCGCGTTACGAAAAGTGAATCAAGTAATATTTCTATAAGGAGTCTGGAAAGTTATTTCAAGAAATGTGAGTATGATTCTGATTCAGATAAAGGGTTGTTACTCAAAATTCTTAATGACACATATTTGTTCATATGTAGACTAATTCAGGAAGATAATTGTTTCTTATTTATCACTGTATATGAATATTTTTCTGATCTTGTAACAAAGAAATGCTATGATGCACAGCAGTGTGACAGAGTAAGTAAAAGTCAAATTTTCGTTAAGGGTAAAGTTTTACATCAGTTTGGAGAGCTTTTGATCATGCACAGAGATGCACGAAGAAGGGGCACATTTTTTTACATTGCAGAGATGTCTTGTGAGGATATTATATGTTCATGGCATATTTCTTTTTCAAAACTTAGATTAATGCAAAATATTAAAGAGAGAACACACGATATACATGACACACCATCCTTTTCCACAGAATTCAGTTCAACCTCAGAATTAAACATGCAGTTTCGGAATGTTGTAAATCATGGAAACGATGTTATCCGCAAACAGGCAAAATACCTCACTTTAGAATATATAGGTGATCCTTTAGCTGTTACAAATTTCAATTTCGAGTCTGCAGTCTCAAACTGTCATCCCTTTGTGTGGATTCTAGTTTGTATTATTACAGCAACTGTAGAAGAAATGCAATATTTCCATCACTCTTCCATTCAGATAGACTCTGAATTCATACACTTTCCATCAGAAGACACCCAAGCAGGTGTAAAAAGAAAGCAGCGCAGAATAGCATGTTTATTCCTTATGCAGTTTATTATGAATGATGAAAATTATTACCCCCTTCATATTACAATTGCCAATTGTGTCAAAAAACTGTCCCATTCCTCAAAGCTTCTTAAAATTTTAAATCATGTTGGTTTTGCATGTTCTGAGAGTACTCTTGACAGATTTTTACAAGTAGTGCATGATAGGCGTATTGATAGTGGACCTCTTTCACATTTAAACCCATTTGCAGTGACATACGTTTCTCTTGATAATATAGATGTACTGAATCCCTATGCTGCTGTTACTGTTGATAAATCAAGGAGTTGGCATGGTACGTCTATCATGGCACAGCAGCCTAAACCGTCAGCTGTCCATTGGCATGAAAACGACACTTTGTCAGATATCAATGCTGTACAATTGCCCCATATCGATGAACCTGGACCAAGTTCTGCTATAAACCAGCCTGTTGGGCAAGTAAAAAAAAAACCAGTTGTCCGCAGAAGATTAGCACAATTTGACCATATGGATGTTCCAGGTCCATCTTCTTTTCAACCTCCTCTTTTCAAAACTTCAATAAGATCGCAACTTTCTCTTACACATTGTTTATTTTCTGAAACAGACTCCAAACAAGAGAAAGATATGTACAAAAAAGCTCTAATATATACTTTAGAAAGATATTATTATGTTCTCAAAAATATACCATCTGACTTACCCAGTTTCAAATGTAAGTTAGCATTAGAAGGTAAAGAATACACAGACAAATCTCAATTTTCGTACATGTACGTATTGAATGAGAAGGCAGACTCTCCAGATACCATTAAGCGTTCATTGGGTCTTTTGTATGAATCTTTTAAAATTAATCGCTCCTTAAATCATTTAGTCATCGTAGGTGATGGTGCCACTATACGGCTTTTGTTAAACTTGAAATTAGAATATGGAGATTCTCTTGATTGGGTTATACCGTTTTTGGGTGACTGGCACATTCTTAAAAATTTTCAAGAGGTCCTTATGAAGATATATTGGGATGCTGGGTTGAAGGATGTAGCCAAATTAACACATAATCAATCAACATTGAAAACCCTTGGTAGCTGCGCCAATTTCAAACGCACTCATAGATTTTTGTTACAAGTATATGAAGCAATATTTATGTTGCAAGTTTCTAGTTTCATATCATATAAAAGTAAGCATGATATTGATTTTACAAACGATGTCTTTTTGGAGAAGGTAAAAAATGTTCTTAGCTTTGTAGATATCAAAGATGGTAAATATGTGGATCAACAAAGGTTTTTGGCTGCACAACATGAATTTATTTCACAGTTTGTTGAGCCAATGCAAGATGAGTTTTTGTTATTTTGTAATGAAATGTCGGAAAAGTTCGAAACATTGCATTTTTGGCACCAGTTTTTAGTTAAAGATTGTCTTTGCTATATAAATCTGTGGTTTGCCATCCGTACAGGTAATTGGAATTTAAGACTGTCAGCACTTAAATCAATGGTACCACTATTCACTGCATTTGATAGGCAAAATTATTCATATTTGATTCCTTTTCATTTCCGTCAATTACATTCCTTACCTAAATACATCTTGGAACATTTTGAACAAGGTGCTTTTGTTTCAAGCCTCACTGGAAATGAATATTCTCAGGTTGCTTTAGATGAGGCTCACGAGATGCTTATTAATAAAGATTGCAAGACTGCATTTTCACAACATTTGCCACAACATGTAGAAAAAATAAGTGCAACATTACAGTGTCAAGCTAAATTAATTAAAAATCTGGAAGATCAAACTGGAATTAAACAAAAAACAATGTTTCAACGTGACCTTCAGAAATCTGTTATTGATGCTGAGTTTTCAAATGTAAAATCATATTTTCAAGTTTTGTGTAACACTTCAATGTTCTCTGATGTTCAGGAAAGTAAGCTTTATCATGTTTTCACTAATGTTAACGGCTCTACTAGCACAGCAGAAATGTCTTCTTCAATTCAGGCAATTGGGACAAGATGCTTATGACGCGCTTTGTAGAATTCAGATGTTAAATGAGTCCTCAGTTAAAAAAGCAGTAAGAAGAAAATTTAGGTTAAAAACATTTTCTAAAGAAAAATTACGAGCCAAAAAGGTCAATGACCTAGAAAAAGAAAAACGTCTGATTACCTTGTGTTATAAGAGAACCCTTGCTTTTTCAGAAGAAAGAAACGTTCCAGTATCAGATTTAGGACAGTTCATAGAAAAGCCTCGAGCTATTTGCTTGCCAAACGGACTTCCTTACAAAGGAGCAAAATCAGTAATTTATGACCAATTAGAAAAAAGATATTCAAATTATGAAATAGTAAGCAACTCTTGTGAGTTTCATGATGGACAATTTTGTGCTATAATTGAAGGTATGAACATTATTTATACTTCCCCTCTAAAACAATTCAAAACGTTCAAGGAATATGCAACCTTTTTAGCACGTAGATGGATTTCTTCTTTTTTCAGGAAGGGGTATACAGAAGTACGTATTCTTTTCGATCAATTTAATACACAGGGTATATCTCCTAAAGGTGTTGAGCGGGGCAGACGAGATGGGAATGGGGATACAGATACTTACGAAACTATAAATGATGATATTCCATTGCCTTCTAACTGGATGACGTTTTTGAAAAATAGACAAAACAAGCATATGCTCTGTCGGTATTTATCCCAAGCATTTGTTGGCATTGCTCCTCAATATTTTCAAGCTTCCAACCAGTCATTTATTACATCTGGTGGTTTCCATGTTGGGGAGCAAATTAATCTTGAGTGGACTGGTATTAAAGTTGATAAAAATGGGGCAGATGTGCATGAAATTTTTCATAATCACGAAGAAAGTGATACACAGATATGGCTTCATGTAGACAATACCACTTGCAACAAGATTTTGATTTATTCAATAGATAGGGATGTAGGAGTGATAGGTCTTCCTCTTGATTTTGGAGATAAGGAAATTATAATTCAATTCAGGGCTAGGGCTGGTTCTGAGAAGTTCCTTCATCTTAATCAATTGAAATCAGCATGTTGTTTGGATCCGGACCTTGGTCTGTTAGTTAAAAATAACATTGATATAAAAAAATGCCTGCAAACCCTATACATATGTTCAGGCTGTGATTTTGTTTCCTATTTTGCTCATCTTGGTAAGGGTACATTTTTTAAGTCATTCTCTCAATATGCCTCCTTTATCACAGGGCACCAAACACATAGTACACCTGGAAACCTAACTAATACATCATTGGATACAGATTCAAGTTTAGGTCTTTTCAGTTTTTACCGCCTAATTCTATGTACTTATTTTAATGCAAATAGAGCTTGTCTTCATAAATATAACTCTCCTGTTGATCTTTATAATAGTGTCAATGCTGATTCCTTGGAAGAGCAGCATTGTAAAGCTTTAGGTATAGTTAGAAAAGCTTCATGGAAAGGTACGTATGAAGACCAGCTCTTGCCATCAGATAATGCCCTACGTTTACATTGGTTACGAAGCTGCTGGGTCAGCACTGTGTGGGGTATGGCTAAAGTACATGAATTTCAGTATCCTGACATAACAAAATATGGATTTGTAGTGTCTGATAACGATGAAAATTTTGTTGTTGAATTTGAATGGGACTCTGAGGAAAACATGCAACGTATAAAAGAAAATGTGTTATACCTTACACGTGGTTGCAAGTGTTCAAAATCAAAGTGTCGTAACCGGCAATGTAAATGTAGAAAAGCTAATAATTTGTGTGGTCCAGGGTGTAGGTGCAATAATTGTGAAAACATTTCACCTGCCACCCCTGCAGATAAAGGTGTTGACAAAAACACAGGCTATAATGCCGATGATGATGAGGAGGAGGAGGAGGATGATGAAGATGATATTGATGACAGGGAGGATGATATTGATGACAGGGAAGATGATGACATTGATGATTATATTTCCGAAGACATGTGTACTATATTTAGTACTGATCATAACAATGATAAAGTCATGAACGTCTTAACAGAATCAGATAGCTCTGAAACTGAATTTTTCTGATGTATACTAATTAACCTTTTTTACAATTGTTTTAATTGTAAAGAGGTTAACATTGGATTTATACTTTGAACATTTTTATGCATGTTCCAATGTCCTGTATGAATGAGCTCATTCACTTACATGTTCATTGTACCTGTCTGTACAGTGCCGGCCGCGGGAAACGTCACAGTGCCCCCTAGGGCGAACGCGGTAGCCCGTAGCGGACATTTGAGGGGAGCGGACGAGGGAAGACGCCCGCGTCCGCTCCTCTAGGACATGAGTGCCCTAGGGGAGTGCCCGAGGGTAGTCCCGCGTCTATCCTAGGGTGTTTCTGTAGGATGTTCGGTCGTGCATTTTTGGTCGAAAGAAGAGGGCTGATTTGACACATTCAAGACTGCATGTGATTTTTATCTCATATCAAGCATAAGTTTTCGAATATTTATCGCGGATAAAATCTGTTAGGAAAATTACAAAGTTTTTGGGTTGATAACTAGGATTTTAGGCTTTTTCACCGAATTACTTATTGTGTTCGATTACACACTGGGACCAGCATAAAGGGTCCTTTCCTATATATTAATATTCTTTCCGTGGTGTCCGTTATTTCATTCACTCACATGGTTAGTCGTGATTGTAAATGAGTTTCTGACAAAGGAGCAGGTATTTGTCGATGTTGACCCTACATTCCGGAGGTCGTCCTATAACTATTTACTCTATTGTTTCCCTGCATGGTCATCCTTTTTATATACCCTGACATGCCTTTCAGGCGCGGATCTACGAGATGCAGATAAAAGGGAGAAGAAGAAACCAAAAATGAAAGAAAAGGCGAATATGAAGGGATGGATTGAAGACGAGAAGGAAAAAGATAAGAGAAATAGCAAAAAGTGAGAGAAGGGGAAAGGGGAGAAAGAGAAAATAGGGGGGGGGGGGGCGAAGAGGAAAAAGAGGGAGAGGGGGTAAAGAAAAGAAATAAGGAAAAGGTGAAAATCGAGAAGAAAACAGAGGGGATTAAAAAGGGAAGGTGAGACAGAAAGAAAATAGGGAAAAGGAAAATAGATTGAAAATCGAAGGGGAGAAGAGTCAAAGGAAGAAAAGGAAGGACAGAATGAGAAAGAGAGAATGATAAAGAGGGGGGTATTAAATGAAATGAAGAAGGGAGACATAATAAAATTGTCCAGTTTTTCATATCAGAAAATACGTTAGTAATAACTCGCATCTGCCCATTTTTACGCTGATGACAAGTATTGAACATTCTTGCGCTCAATCTTGTAATAATTTTCTCTCACCTTCCTCACAATTTCCTGCTCTCGTTGCATCAATTAAAAACTTGTCCAGAATTAACATCCGCTCATTCAAGAAAGAAAAATTAAAGAAAAAGGCAAATAGGAAGGGATGGAGGAAAAATGAGAAGGAAAATATAAAAAGTCAGAGAAGCAGAAGGGAGCGAAGAAAAGAAGGGGAAAGGGGAGAAAGAGAAAATAGAGGGGGCTTATTGTTTCATGGTAATATGGATACCATATAGTTCTGCGGTACTTAGTTATGAAACTTGTTTTACTCAGTAATGCTCACACGTGATGATTAAAGGGATTTTCGACTATATAGAGGTGAACCGGGACGGGGCTTTCATTCTTTAACTTGGCTTGACTAATTCCGTTGTTCCTCGAAAAGAATTGTTAGATTTGATAGTAAGCGTTTGCGTGAGCACCCACCAAAACTCTTAACAAAAGAATGGTTTGTATAGCTCCATTCTTGCTTTGTCGGCAAGTGATAATTAACTCGTTAAGTACCCATTCCACACACTACGTCATAGTAGTTTTCGAAAACATACTTTTACTTGGGTATGTGTTTAAACATTGAAGCTAAATGTGCTAGAATTTTTTTAAATAGTTACATTATGTAAATAGCTTTTGCTGCTTTGCTCTGGAGCGCATTGAGCATCCAATCAAGATGGAAAGTGCGCTTTACAAATGTCATGTATTATTATTTTTAGCTGCCATATAACACTGAATTCTGTATTATACCAAGTTGTGACTTGGTTTTATCATTTCCAATTCATATAACAAAATATATTTCGAAGGAAAATCTTGCTTTACTGAAATAAAATTAATAAATAAACAATGTTTATAACTTTAATTGATGTCCGACAAATCTAACAATATAAAACCGCAGTTCGTAAATATGATAGTTTAATCTTTACTTCGACGTCAATTATTCGTGTTATTATCATCATGTAGGTGTATCAGGGATATTAATATTCGTTTTAATCCCATCTATAATTTTATATAAAATTGCGCGAAATATATGTGGTTGTTCTCACTATGAAGCTGCAACCCCTCTTCATTTTTCTCATCCTCCTCTTCCTTCTTCTCCTTTATTATTTCCACCACTTTCATCTCTTCCCAATTCGAATATCGACCAATGTAACTTAAAAACCGCAATAGAGAGCAGGTAATGTAATCAGATGTTTTAGCAAAAAGATAAATCTGTTACATCTACTGCATTTAGGTAAATTTGTATTTTTTATAGGGTGAGGGTTTTAGAGACCCGATTTGAACCGAAATGAAAAGAACATCCTCATTTATTGTTGTTAGCGTATCAACAAATTAATCCCCCCTCCTCATTTCTATAAACATCCTGTCATAAATTGGGAAGCGGATGTGATCAAAGGAGATCAAATGTGTGGGCGGGGAGCAAGACTCTACCAGACTGTTGACAATAACAAAAGAACCAAATAAAAAATCGATGAGCACAACCAGTTTTGCTGGTGTTTGCTTTTTGCACGTCTACTTTGTATGATTTTGGTCATACTAGTATTCGTTTTCACCTTTCATTCCCTTTATTAGGGTTGTATCAACCATGTCAACGAATTGACGATCCCAATATTGACCGCACGTTTGTTTTAACATAATGAGAATTCGCAAATGCCCTTGATATTCATAATTCTATTTTATTTTAAGTTTGTAATTAATGTTTGTTAACATTCACTCTGTTAATAACTTGTCAATTTTGATTTACAAAAAAAAATCAAGTCTGCTTATTAATGCATTTTATCTATTTTAATTATTTTTTTGTTGATATCCCTTTCTTTCTTCTTTCCGGATTCCACCCTGTGCACCCCGTTAAACTCAGGGAAGAATGTTTCAAATGTTTTCTAGTTCTTACACTGTTCACAATAAGGAGATGGGATTAGGTGTATTGTTTACGCTGAAGGGAGAGGAATGGGTGCGTATGGAAAAAAATATCCAAAAGATAGAGAATTGATCTCCATGACATTAAATCACAATTGTGTCCTATTTTTTAAAAACAAGTTTGTATGATACATGTATGCCTCCCACGTAAGGCGTAAGGAAAAAAAGTTTACCTAATGCATCAAATTAGATTAATTGATTAGATTCATTGCGGTAAATGAAATACAATAAATTCGATGTTCCAGCCAGGGTGACCAGATTTCACAATATTAAATACGGGACAATCGACAAAGCACTATGTACCATCGGATCGACCGAGCCAGGCCAAAAAATAAACAAAAAGGCTACACAATGTTAGACTTGTTAACAAAATATATTAAGAAAGGGGAAGGGAGGGTGAGCGGAAGAAAGAAAAGAGAAAATAATGAGGAAACAAGAAATGAATTGAGACGAAAGAAAAGAATAAGGAAAAATTAAAAGGAAAAAAGTTTGAATAAAAGAGAGAACGGTTTCCGTCATTACTTGTAATGAATAAAGAAAGAAAGAATTAAAATAAAGGAAGGGAAGATGAATAAATGTGTGAAAGAAAAAACATAAGGAGAGAAAAGAGAAAAGTAAGAAAAATGGAGGAAAAGAGAAAGAAATAAAAAGAATTCCTTCATTATTTGAAAGAAACAAAGACAGAATAAAACATGAAGGAAGAAAGGGAAAGAGGGAATAAGGGAAAACAGAATAAAAAAAAAAGGAAAAAAATAACATCTACAAAAAAATAATAATCTACAATAGATTCCGATCACGCTAGTGTAAAAACATAATGGTCTATCACAAGATAATCAAAGTACATGCACATGTAAACATAATGCAATGTACGTACCCTAGGGCACCCGAGGATAAGTGCGGGCACGGCCAATATTATATAGCACGCAGGAAACTGCGGGCCCGGGAAAACGCCCTCGTCTGCTCCCCTTGAATACCCTCGGTTAGACGCAAAAGCCCCCTAGGGTGTTTGCGTGCTCGGGCGTGATGTTTCCTGCGGCCGGCACTGTATATATATAATTATATGTATATCTTGCCATACATAACTGATGTGTATACTTAAAAAAGAAGGGTTTATGAATTTTTGCCAAAGAAATGAACATGTATTGTTCATGCATACCCTTAACAGTGCTCAGGAATCCAGAAGAAATTTATGTTGGAGGTTTTTTTCCTACTGGTGATACAACTGCCATGTTACTTCGCTGATATCTTTTTTTGCCATATGTTTTTATAGCTATATTTGAAAATATATATCCGTTTATATATTTCTTTTTTTTTCCAAACAAGTGTGTGATAAGACTGCTGCTATGGCTTGTTTCCTTTTGCAGCATGTAGTATTTCAGTATTTATTCCTAGAGGTTAACAAGTAAAGGAATTCACTTGCCAGTATATATTCATCAAATGTGCTTATTCAACAGGTATGCAACAGGTATCTGATTTGATTATTTGTATTACACCTTTTTTTTAATTATTATTTTATTTTTAGGGTGTATGTTGAACCCAACTATCGGATAGTCTTCCTGATATGCAGTGTATATTTGTGCAATAATTATGCAGTTTTTTTAAACATTTATTTGTTCATACATGAGCAATTTAAAGCTCAGTATGTATCTGTGTAGTAATCAAGCTGTATCACATAGTTGTCTTTAATTTTCATGCAAATGTGGCAGTTTAAAGTTGTTACATATTTAGCAGTTTTACCAGAATATGTATTATAGCAACAATTTACTTGTGATATTAGGCTATGACCTGCTATTCGAAGGTTTGTATTCAAATGTGTCATGCATTGTATGTCAATTGTAAGAAAGTAATAAGGCTGACAAAGACATTCCAAGATGTGTGCATGATAAATATCTGAGTATGTGCATTTAACCACCTTGAGAGCTCAATTTTATTTTCAGCACGTTTGATATTTTACTGTGTTTTATTGTTATTTATGTCTTTGACTCATTTGATATACCATTTACTTGTTCATGCATTGGGGTAAGTGCCTTTAGTTGATATACTTATTTGATCTACCTGGGTTTCATTACCCAGAATCGTGCAGAATTAACCAGCATCACAGGGTAATGCTATCATATCTTGTTGGAAACTTATGAAATGGTTATATTTTGTGCCTTGTATATTTTACCTCGCCAAGGTTTATGTGTTTTTAATTACTTTTTAAAGTGTGTGATATACAAAGATGATCAGTTATTCCTGCCTTGCAACTGACAATTACTATTAAGTGCTACTCTCAATATATGTAGGTACATGTATATGTAGTCATTGAAGACCACTTCAAAGGAAAATGTAACTTTGTCATATCACACTTTATGATATCTTCAATGTATTTAATGTACATGTATGTATCCTCAGTTACGATACAAACTTGTATTTAAAGTGCCTTTATTAGCATATTTTTAGATAGAAGGTTTATTTGTTTGTTTAAACAAATATCATATGACGTAACCTTTTCCTTGTATTTTTACCTTGCCAGATCCCTCTTTTTTGAAGAGTAAAGAATAAATGTTACATGAAAGTTTTAAAAGAAAAAGTATTTCCTTTGTGTATATAATCATGAGCTATACATTTGTGATTTATTGGTGAGAAATGATGAGACTGAGAGGCTTGTTGCTTTGTAAAAGACATCACTATTTGCAAGAGAGAGAGTGTGTGTGTGTGTGTAGTGGGGGGGGGGGGGTTGTAGGAGATGTACATGTAGTTATGCTTTTAAATCCACAAGTAGGCGACAATTTTTTCGTCTCCTCTGGTTCCCAATGTATTTGTCCAAAGAAATTAAACCACTAAGTGATCGTGTGACATGAGAAATAAAACGGGCACAAAATTGTCTTCCCTGGTTAAGTTGTGGAATGATGTGAAATCTCTTATTTTGAAAAATATATATATTTTGTCCCCCCCCCCCTATAAATATGTTTTGCATTGAAAAAAAAAATGGTGTATAAAATTGAACCAAAATTGCTCTTGGCATTGCCAAATGAAGAATTTTGGTATTGCATGTTGATTTTTTTTTTTTTTGGGGGGGGGGGAGAATAGTGAAAATCAAATCTGTCACTTCTCATCAAAGTTGCCTTAGCCATTTTCATTTTCAATACAAATCATAGTGCTGTCATTTTTTTTTTTACTCAAAGGAGTCTGTGGGTAGCAGTGAGCGGTGTATTTTTTTTTTCTTCAAAATTTGCAGATTTTCGTTTCGTTAATGACTGTCCGATGTATGCATTTATCCAAGAGCAAAGCATGAATGGGTAGTACTTAGGCCTCACACATAGTCACGGCCAGGGCAAACCCAGAGAGCCCCCACTCCCCAGCCCGCTTCGCTCGTGGTAGTGCTTGAGTGGGACTCTGGCTTAAGCCAGAGTCGGCTGAGCACAGACTTGTATGGGTGGGCGCACACTGTTCGTCAAATTGTAATATCTAGGCTACACGAACATTTTTGGGAACTGCAAACGATGTGTTGTCTATAATCAATCATATTATTCAATCGGAAAAGATAAGATTATATGAAATGGACTGCTAATGTTGTAATAACGCCATTCCAAGAAGTCTTCGCACGTAAATACTCGGTACAAGTCCATTCACCATTACGTCATCGCTACGTCAGCAGCGTTCGGTAGGCTTTCGGAAATCATTCGAAAATCTTCGTATCTTATTTGTTCAGAATTTGAAACCATTTTTTTAAACTGTGGACCTGACCCGTTCGATCAACAAAACGACCCGATATTCACACGAAATGAAGATTAATACCTACTTTTTCGAAAATCATTCTGAATAGTGAGGTTCCTATAGTTTTTAGCTGTTTTTTATGTCTCTGTTTTCAACCCAAACTCGATAAAAATGGAAGGAAAGTAAGCTTGTGTTTGACGTAAAATATAACCATCTGGGAGTACAAATACGGTAATGTTGATTTGATATTGTGAAAGAGCCGACATTTTCCTTCAAAATGACATATTATTCATTCAAAATGATGGCGAGGCACATTTTTCATGATTGAAAATATATTTGTGTTTTCGAGCGCACCCCGTATACCGTGAGCTCATTACGTATGCAAGGAGCCGTACGAGCTGCATACGGTATGTGTACGATAAATACAAGCAGTTTTCGTGCGGTAGCGGGCTGACTAACATGATTTCCTGTACAAAGTCAATGCAAATGGATTTTTCATTATCTCATTCATAAAATATATGATTATTTTTACTTTCATCTGCTAATTTTAGTTGATTTTATCATTTTTATGCTCCTAAAAAAACTTTGGTGAAAAAAAACCCAGAAAAACAAAAGGTTAAAAAACACTTAACCACTTATGAAATCCATAAGAAAAATAAAATACATACATTAAATTTCCGGTTTTTTTTTTCAATTACGATTGTTAATAATGCTACAAATATTTGTTTTTTACCAATATAGCATTGTAGGAGCTTCATTTAGTGAACTAGAGCCAAAAGTATGATTGAAATATAAATTAGCAAAAGTATTTAATATAAATAGAATTTTATTCTTCTGAAAAAAAGACCATAAACCTTGAAGATTACATCCCACACTACCATTGTGCGCATTTTTCCATCCCTAATGATTCAACACTCATCTACTGTTAATCATCATTTACCATCATTCACCACCAATGACAGACAAGGCATGCTTCTTTTTCCCTTTTTTGAATATTTAAATTGAACAGTTTCCTCTGGGGAAAAAATAGTAAAAATGGCATCCACCCCCCCCCCCCACACACACACACACACACACAGCAGTCAAAAGCCTGGCCTGTTTCGGGTGTTAATATTTTTAGACAAATGAAGTAATAACCCACAACAAACATGATTTGATTTTTTCTTATTTTAATCTAAAATGTATAAACAAGTATGAACATATGAAAACAGATTTTGTCTAAATGCACTACTGAGCAGTAGTTGTATAGGCTCAGTAGTTGTATATACACACAGGTCACAGCTGCATGTTGTAAGAAAAAATACCGAGGTTTTGTACCTGACTGCTAAATAAGCACGAATGCCTGTGAACAAGCAACCAGGGGACCAACGGCTTAAGGTCTGAGGATAAATGCCTTACCAAAGGGCACTAGCGCACCACTTGGGAATCGAACCCGGGTCTTCTTCTTCCTATATTTTTTTTTATATGGAAGTGACCCATTTTCGTTTTGTGGTGTCTTTTTGTTCCACTATATCGTTCGGTATAACTCATCGAACCCGGGTTGTCTTCTTCCTATATTTTTTTTTTATATGGAAGTGACTGGTCGACCCATTTTCGTTTTGTGGTGTCTTTTTGTTCCTCTATATCGCTCGGTATAACTCATCGAACCCGGGTTGTCTTCTTCCTATATTTTTTTTTTATATGGAAGTGACTGGTCGACCCATTTTCGTTTTGTGGTGTCTTTTTGTTCCACTATATCGTTCGGTATAACTCATCGAACCCGGGTCTTCTTCTTCCTATATTTTAATTTTTATATGGAAGTGACCCATTTTCGTTTTGTGGTGTCTTTTTGTTATTCTATATCGCTCGGTATAACTCACTTTCGTTTTTGGTGTCTTTTTGTTCCTCTCTTTATCGCTCGTACGTATAACAGTCACAGAACTGTGTAAGTGTAATGTAGATTGCGTTTCCTGAGGGTTTGTAGATATCTTTGTTGTCTCTTCTGCGTTCTGCGACTCTGTAAACTCCATCTCTTCAGGCAGGAGAGATTCAGCTACATATCTAGCTGGATATTCTACATCCATTGGTTCGTCTGGTTCCATCACGAAGATAATATTTCAATAGAGAGCAAGAACGTATCCACGTTAACACAACCCAGGCTACACGTTTAATGTCAGCGTATATGTGGGAATCCCAAAGCTTATAAGTTCACGAGCCTTCGAGTGCCGCTGCAACTCTTTATCAAGTGACGAAAATTTTCTGATAACTCTATTTTATAGTATCTCCAGGACCGTACTCACGAATTGATCCGTTGCGTCGATGTGGTGCGGCCGGTGCCGGGGGTATATGCAAATACGCCGTGGGTCGGCAATATGCAAATCATATACAAATTTGGCGGGCTCACCGCACCGCACAGCGACGCAACGGATCAATGCCCACGTACCTATACAGCACGAAAACTGCTTGTATTTATCGTACGGCTCCTTGCATACGTAATGAGCTCACGGTATACGGGGTGCGCTCGAAAACACAAATATATTTTCAATCATGAAAAATGTACCTCGCCATCATTTTGAATGAATAATATGTCATTTTGAAGGAAAATGTCGGCTCTTTCACAACATCTAATCAACATTACCGTATTTGTACTCCCAGATGGTTATATTTTACGTCAAACACAAGCTTACTTTCCTTCCATTTTTATCGAGTTTGGGTTGAAAACAGAGACATAAAAAACAGCTAAAAACTATAGGAACCTCACTATTCAGAATGATTTTCGAAAAAGTAGGTATTAATCTTCATTTCGTGTGAATATCAGGTCGTTTTGTTGATCGAACGGGTCAGGTCCACAGTTTTAAAAAATGGTTTCAAATTCTGAACAAATAAGATACGAAGATTTTCGAATGATTTCCGAAAGCCTACCGAACGCTGCTGACGTAGCGATGACGTAATGGTGATTGGACTTGTACCGAGTATTTACGTGCGAAGACTTCTTGGAATGGCGTTATTACAACATTAGCAGTCCATTTCATATAATCTTATCTTTTCCGATTGAATAATATGATTGATTATAGACAACACATCGTTTGCAGTTCCCAAAAATGTTCGTGTAGCCTAGATATTACAATTTGACGAACAGTGTGCGCCCACCCATACAAGTCTGTGCGGGGCTCTGCTCAGCCGACTCTGGCTTAAGCCAGAGTCCCACTCAAGCACTACCACGAGCGAAGCGGGCTGGGGAGTGGGGGCTCTCTGGGTTTGCCCTGGCCGTGACTATGTGTGAGGCCTAAGTACTACCCATTCATGCTTTGCTCTTGGATAAATGCATACATCGGACAGTCATTAACGAAACGAAAATCTGCAAATTTTGAAGAAAAAAAATAATACACCGCTCACTGCTACCCACAGACTCCTTTGAGTAAAAAAAAAAATGACAGCACTAAATGGCTAAGGCAACTTTGATGAGAAGTGACAGATTTGATTTTCACTATTCTCCCCCCCCCCCCAAATCAACATGCAATACCAAAATTCTTCATTTGGCAATGCCAAGAGCAATTTTGGTTCAATTTTATACACCATTTTTTTTTTCAATGCAACACATATTTATAGGGGGGGGGGGGGACAAAATATATATATTTTTCAAAATAAGAGATTTCACATCATTCCACAACTTAACCAGGGAAGACAATTTTGTGCCCGTTTTATTTCTCATGTCACACGATCACTTAGTGGTTTAATTTCTTTGGACAAATACATTGGGAACCAGAGGAGACGAAAAAATTGTCGCCTACTTGTGGATTTAAAACCATAACTACATGTACATCTCCTACAACCCCCCCCCACTACACACACACACACACTCTCTCTTGCAAATAGTGATGTCTTTTACAAAGCAACAAGCCTCTCAGTCTCATCATTTCTCACCAATAAATCACAAATGTATAGCTCATGATTATATACACAAAGGAAATATTTTTTCTTTCAAAACTTTCATGTAACATTTATTCTTTACTCTTCAAAAAAGAGGGATCTGGCAAGGTAAAAAATACAAGGAAAAGGTTACGTCATATGATATTTGTTTAAACAAACAAATAAACCTCTTCTATCTAAAAATATGCTAATAAAGGCACTTTAAATACAAGTTTGTATCGTAACTGAGGATACATACATGTACATTAAATACATTGAAGATATCATAAAGTGTGATATGACAAAGTTACATTTTCTTTTGAAGTGGTCTTCAATGACTACATATACATGTACCTACATATATTGAGAGTAGCACTTAATAGTAATTGTCAGTTGCAAGGCAGGAATAACTGATCATCTTTGTATATCACACACTTTAAAAAGTAATTAAAAACACATAAACCTTGGCGAGGTAAAATATACAAGGCACAAAATATAACCATTTCATAAGTTTCCAACAAGATATGATAGCATTACCCTGTGATGCTGGTTAATTCTGCACGATTCTGGGTAATGAAACCCAGGTAGATCAAATAAGTATATCAACTAAAGGCACTTACCCCAATGCATGAACAAGTAAATGGTATATCAAATGAGTCAAAGACATAAATAACAATAAAACACAGTAAAATATCAAACGTGCTGAAAATAAAATTGAGCTCTCAAGGTGGTTAAATGCACATACTCAGATATTTATCATGCACACATCTTGGAATGTCTTTGTCAGCCTTATTACTTTCTTACAATTGACATACAATGCATGACACATTTGAATACAAACCTTCGAATAGCAGGTCATAGCCTAATATCACAAGTAAATTGTTGCTATAATACATATTCTGGTAAAACTGCTAAATATGTAACAACTTTAAACTGCCACATTTGCATGAAAATTAAAGACAACTATGTGATACAGCTTGATTACTACACAGATACATACTGAGCTTTAAATTGCTCATGTATGAACAAATAAATGTTTAAAAAAACTGCATAATTATTGCACAAATATACACTGCATATCAGGAAGACTATCCGATAGTTGGGTTTAACATACACCCTAAAAATGAAATAATAATAAAAAAAAAGGTGTAATACAAATCATCAAATCAGATACCTGTTGCATACCTGTTGAATAAGCACATTTGATGAATATATACTGGCAAGTGAATTCCTTTACTTGTTAACCTCTAGGAATAAATACTGAAAGACTACATGCTGCAAAAGGAAACAAGCCATAGCAGCAGTCTTATCACACACTTGTTTGGAAAAAAAAAGAAATATATAAACGGATATATATTTTCAAATATAGCTATAAAAACATATGGCAAAAAAAGATATCAGCGAAGTAACATGGCAGTTGTATCACCAGTAGGAAAAAAACCTCCAACATAAATTTCTTCTGGATTCCTGAGCACTGTTAAGGGTATGCATGAACAATACATGTTCATTTCTTTGGCAAAAATTCATAAACCCTTCTTTTTTAAGTATACACATCAGTTATGTATGGCAAGATATACATATAATTATATATATACAGACAGGTACAATGAACATGTAAGTGAATGAGCTCATTCATACAGGACATTGAAACATGCATAAAAATGTTCAAAGTATAAATCCAATGTTAACCTCTTTACAATTAAAACAATTGTAAAAAAGGTTAATTAGTATACATCAGAAAAATTCAGTTTCAGAGCTATCTGATTCTGTTAAGACGTTCATGACTTTATCATTGTTATGATCAGTACTAAATATAGTACACATGTCTTCGGAAATATAATCATCAATGTCATCATCTTCCCTGTCATCAATATCATCCTCCCTGTCATCAATATCATCTTCATCATCCTCCTCCTCCTCATCATCATCATCGGCATTATAGCCTGTGTTTTTGTCAACACCTTTATCTGCAGGGGTGGCAGGTGAAATGTTTTCACAATTATTGCACCTATACCCTGGACCACACAAATTATTAGCTTTTCTACATTTACATTGCCGGTTACGACACTTTGATTTTGAACACTTGCAACCACGTGTAAGGTATAACACATTTTCTTTTATACGTTGCATGTTTTCCTCAGAGTCCCATTCAAATTCAACAACAACATTTTCATCGTTATCAGACACTACAAATCCATATTTTGTTATGTCAGGATACTGAAATTCATGTATTTTAGCCATACCCCACACAGTGCTGACCCAGCAGCTTCGTAACCAATGTAAACGTAGGGCATTATCTGATGGCAAGAGCTGGTCTTCATACGTACCTTTCCATGAAGCTTTTCTAACTATACCTAAAGCTTTACAATGCTGCTCTTCCAAGGAATCAGCATTGACACTATTATAAAGATCAACAGGAGAGTTATATTTATGAAGACAAGCTCTATTTGCATTAATAAGTACATAGAATTAGGCGGTAAAAACTGAAAAGACCTAAACTTGAATCTGTATCCAATGATGTATTAGTTAGGTTTCCAGGTGTACTATGTGTTTGGTGCCCTGTGATAAAAGAGGCATATTGAGAGAATGACTTAAAAAATGTACCCTTACCAAGATGAGCAAAATAGGAAACAAAATCACAGCCTGAACATATGTATAGGGTTTGCAGGCATTTTTTTTATATCAATGTTATTTTTAACTAACAGACCAAGGTCCGGAACCAAACAACATGCTGATTTCAATTGATTAAGATGAAGGAACTTCTCAGAACCAGCCCTAGCCCTGAATTGAATTATAATTTCCTTATCTCCAAAATCAAGAGGAAGACCTATCACTCCTACATCCCTATCTATTGAATAAATCAAAATCTTGTTGCAAGTGGTATTGTCTACATGAAGCCATATCTGTGTATCACTTTCTTCGTGATTATGAAAAATTTCCTGCACATCTGCCCCATTTTCATCAACTTTAATACCAGTCCACTCAAGATTAATTTGCTCCCCAACATGGAAACCACCAGATGTAATAAATGACTGGTTGGAAGTTTGAAAATATTGAGGAGCAATGCCAACAAATGCTTGGGATAAATACCGACAGAGCATATGCTTGTTTTGTCTATTTTTCAAAAACGTCATCCAGTTAGAAGGCAATGGAATATCATCATTTATAGTTTCGTAAGTATCTGTATCCCCATTCCCATCTCGTCTGCCCCGCTCAACACCTTTAGGAGATATACCCTGTGTATTAAATTGATCGAAAAGAATACGTACTTATGTATACCCCTTCCTGAAAAAAGAAGAAATCCATCTACGTTCTAAAAAGGTTGCATATTCCTTGAACGTTTTGAATTGTTTTAGAGGGGAAGTATAAATAATGTTCATTCCTTCAATTATAGCACAAAATTGTCCATCATGAAACTCACAAGAGTTGCTTACTATTTCATAATTTGAATATCTTTTTTCTAATTGGTCATAAATTACTGATTTCGCTCCTTTGTAAGGAAGTCCGTTTGGCAAGCAAATAGCTCGAGGCTTTTCTATGAACTGTCCTAAATCTGATACTGGAACGTTTCTTTCTTCTGAAAAAGCAAGGGTTCTCTTATAACACAAGGTAATCAGACGTTTTTCTTTTTCTAGGTCATTGACCTTTTTGGCTCGTAATTTTTCTTTAGAAAATGTTTTTAACCTAAATTTTATTCTTACTGCTTTTTTAACTGAGGACTCATTTAACATCTGAATTCTACAAAGCGCGTCATAAGCATCTTGTCCCAATTGCCTGAATTGAAGAAGACATTTCTGCTGTGCTAGTAGAGCCGTTAACATTAGTGAAAACATGATAAAGCTTACTTTCCTGAACATCAGAGAACATTGAAGTGTTACACAAAACTTGAAAATATGATTTTACATTTGAAAACTCAGCATCAATAACAGATTTCTGAAGGTCACGTTGAAACATTGTTTTTTGTTTAATTCCAGTTTGATCTTCCAGATTTTTAATTAATTTAGCTTGACACTGTAATGTTGCACTTATTTTTTCTACATGTTGTGGCAAATGTTGTGAAAATGCAGTCTTGCAATCTTTATTAATAAGCATCTCGTGAGCCTCATCTAAAGCAACCTGAGAATATTCATTTCCAGTGAGGCTTGAAACAAAAGCACCTTGTTCAAAATGTTCCAAGATGTATTTAGGTAAGGAATGTAATTGACGGAAATAAAAAGGAATCAAATATGAATAATTTTGCCTATCAAATGCAGTGAATAGTGGTACCATTGGTTTAAGTGCTGACAGTCTTAAATTCCAATTACCTGTACGGATGGCAAACCACAGATTTATATAGCAAAGACAATCTTTAACTAAAAACTGTTGCCAAAAATGCAATGTTTCGAACTTTTCCGACATTTCATTACAAAATAACAAAAACTCATCTTGCATTGGCTCAACAAACTGTGAAATAAATTCATGTTGTGCAGCCAAAAACCTTTCTTGATCCACATATTTACCATCTTTGATATCTACAAAGCTAAGAACATTTTTTACCTTCTCCAAAAAGACATCGTTTGTAAAATCAATATCATGCTTACTTTTATATGATATGAAACTAGAAACTTGCAACATAAGTATTGCTTCATATACTTGTAACAAAAATATATGAGTGCGTTTGAAATTGGCGCAGCTACCAAGGGTTTTCAATGTTGATTGCTTATGTGTTAATTTGGCTACATCCTTCAACCCAGCATCCCAATATATCTTCATAAGGACCTCTTGAAAATTTTTAAGAATGTGCCAGTCACCCAAAAACGGTATAACCCAATCAAGAGAATCTCCATATTCTAATTTCAAGTTTAACAAAAGCCGTATAGTGGCACCATCACCTACGATGACTAAATGATTTAAGGAGCGATTAATTTTAAAAGATTCATACAAAAGACCCAATGAACGCTTAATGGTATCTGGAGAGTCTGCCTTCTCATTCAATACGTACATGTACGAAAATTGAGATTTGTCTGTGTATTCTTTACCTTCTAATGCTAACTTACATTTGAAACTGGGTAAGTCAGATGGTATATTTTTGAGAACATAATAATATCTTTCTAAAGTATATATTAGAGCTTTTTTGTACATATCTTTCTCTTGTTTGGAGTCTGTTTCAGAAAATAAAAAATGTGTAAGAGAAAGTTGCGATCTTATTGAAGTTTTGAAAAGAGGAGGTTGAAAAGAGGATGGACCTGGAACATCCATATGGTCAAATTGTGCTAATCTTCTGCGGACAACTGGTTTTTTTTTTACTTGCCCAACAGGCTGGTTTATAGCAGAACTTGGTCCAGGTTCATCGATATGGGGCAATTGTACAGCATTGATATCTGACAAAGTGTCGTTTTCATGCCAATGGACAGCTGACGGTTTAGGCTGCTGTGCCATGATAGACGTACCATGCCAACTCCTTGATTTATCAACAGTAACAGCAGCATAGGGATTCAGTACATCTATATTATCAAGAGAAACGTATGTCACTGCAAATGGGTTTAAATGTGAAAGAGGTCCACTATCAATACGCCTATCATGCACTACTTGTAAAAATCTGTCAAGAGTACTCTCAGAACATGCAAAACCAACATGATTTAAAATTTTAAGAAGCTTTGAGGAATGGGACAGTTTTTTGACACAATTGGCTATTGTAATATGAAGGGGGTAATAATTCTCATCATTCATAATAAACTGCAAAAGGAATAAACATGCTATTCTGCGCTGCTTTCTTTTTACACCTGCTTGGGTGTCTTCTGATGGAAAGTGTATGAATTCAGAGTCTATCTGAATGGAAGAGTGATGGAAATATTGCATTTCTTCTACAGTTGCTGTAATAATACAAACTAGATTCCACACAAAGGGATGACAGTTTGAGACTGCAGACTCGAAATTGAAATTTGTAACAGCTAAAGGATCACCTATATATTCTAAAGTGAGGTCTTTTGCCTGTTTGCGGATAACATCGTTTCCATGATTTACAACATTCCGAAACTGCATGTTTAATTCTGAGGTTGAACTGAATTCTGTGGAAAAGGATGGTGTGTCATGTATATCGTGTGTTCTCTCTTTAATATTTTGCATTAATCTAAGTTTTGAAAAAGAAATATGCCATGAACATATAATATCCTCACAAGACATCTCTGCAATGTAAAAAAATGTGCCCCTTCTTCGTGCATCTCTGTGCATGATCAAAAGCTCTCCAAACTGATGTAAAACTTTACCCTTAACGAAAATTGGACTTTTACTTACTCTGTCACACTGCTGTGCATCATAGCATTTCTTTGTTACAAGATCAGAAAAATATTCATATACAGTGATAAATAAGAAACAATTATCTTCCTGAATTAGTCTACATATGAACAAATATGTGTCATTAAGAATTTTGAGTAACAACCCTTCATCTGAATCAGAATCATACTCACATTTCTTGAAATAACTTTCCAGACTCCTTATAGAAATATTACTTGATTCACTTTTCGTAACGCGATACACGTACATGTAGCATGGTCTACAGATAATATGATCCTGAGTTCCGGTAAAATCTTCATTTATATTGCATAATCTTTTCAAATCACTTTCAGGAATATCTTTACATGTATATGTTTTATCATTCAAAGTCAGTATTGTTTCACAGAACATAAACTATGATTTCTTGCATTCTCAAAATGTGATAATTCAGATCTATGCTTCATGCATAAAGGTATGGCTGGTGGAAGTGTACTACATTCTACAGAAAAGGCAGAATTGAATGCTTCTACTGTACACTGACAATCTCTGAATGATTTTTCATTACATTGGTCATAATGAAATAAAAAACAACAGCTACTTTCTTTTTTACGGGTTTTTTCTGGTGTATAATCCGGATTTTTCAATTTTTTAACATACTTTTTCCGGCAACCACTACAAATACAGTCTGTCATTAAAATATCAGCATTATGTTGTTTAATGATAGACAAAAGAGCATCAGACTTCATCTTACATAGATGATAAAACTGAGTAGACGTCTTTTTGCAAAGAACGCAAGGGCCACACGAGACTTTCTGGCAGGGAGGTAGCTTGTCCTTCACCCCAACTGCAAGAATCCTTCATGATCTTGAGATGATAAAGCAGCTCTGAAACAACATTCCGTTACCTGTAATACATGGACATGAAGAGCAACATAAATTGTAAAGCTGTGAAATAATGCTAGATCTCGCAATTTCATGACTTTGCCTCATAAAGATGGTGGGAGGAGGAAAAAAAATGATCGATTTCACATCTCCCATTACCATATCAAATACAGACTACACATAGGGCACTAATACAGTGGTGAGAGACACAACAATAACTACATTCTTAACATGTAAATGATGGCAATCTAGAATACACAATACCATTAGCATAAATAGTACATGTAGTTTCATTAATGGGACTGACTTCAAAGGGGGAATGTATGAATGTGAAAATTATTTATTATTCTTAATCATTTTAAAAATAATTTTAGAAAATGTATTATTATACAATTAAAAAAAAATGTATCAACTTACTTCATTTACTCGATTCAAATCATCGGGAGGATGATCTGTTGGTGGAGGTGGATGATCAGTTGGTGGAGGTGGATGATCAGTTGGTGGAGGTGGATGATCTGTTGGTGGAGGTGGATGATCTGTTGGTGGAGGTGGATGATCAGTTGGTGGAGGTGGATGATCAGTTGGTGGAGGTGGATGATCGGTTGGTGGAGGTGGATGATCAGTTGGTGGAGGTGGATGATCTGTTGGTGGAGGTGGATGATCAGTTGGTGGAGGTGGATGATCAGTTGGTGGAGGTGGAGGATCGGTTGGTGGAGGTGGATGATCAGTTGGTGGAGGTGGATGATCAGCTGGTGGAGGTGATGGTCCTTTGGTTCCTATTTTCATTTCAACTCGAAGGTGATTGGTTGGCGGAGTGATCTCTATACATCTTTGTGCCTGGAAAATAGTAAATGAAAGAGACATGATCAAACTACATGTATACATGGATATATATGACAGTGCCTCTTAACAGGTGAAGTTTATCTGAATGCAAAAGTTTATATACAGTGTAGTGTGTTTCATGCCTATAATATAAATGTAGTCATGCTTTCCAGGTTCACAAAACAAATCCTTGCAATATCATCACCGATTAGAGATTAGATGTAAACTGGACCATGAAGACACATCATGTTTTGCTAGTAGGAGAAAAAAAATGATCGATTTAACATCTCCCATTACCATAATCAAGTACAGACTACACATAGGGCACTCATAAAGTGGTGAGAGTGACACAATAACTACATTTTTTATTAACATGTAAATGATGGCAATCTAGAATAAAAAATACCATAAGCATAAATAGTACATGTACATGTAGTTTCATTAATGGGATTGACTTCAAAGGGGGAATGTATGAATGTGAAAATTATTTATTCATTATTCTAAATTATTTTAAAAATAATTTTAGAAAATGTATTATTATACAATTCAAAATACATGTATTAACTTACTTCATTTACTCGATTCAAATCATCAGGAGGATGATCTGTTGGTGGAGGTGGATGATCTGTTGGTGGAGGTGGATGATCAGTTCGTGGAGGTGGATGATCAGTTGGTGGAGGTGGATGATCAGCTGGTGGAGGTGGATGATTAGCTGGTGGAGGTGGATGATCGGTTGGTGGAGGTGGATGATCGGTTGGTGGAGGTGGATGATCAGTTGGTGGAGGTGGATGATCAGTTGGTGGAGGTGGATGATCAGTTGGTGGAGGTGGATGATCAGTTGGTGGAGGTGGATGATCAGTTGGTGGAGGTGGATGATCAGTTGGTGGAGGTGGATGATCGGTTGGTGGAGGTGGATGATCAGTTGGTGGAGGTGGATGATCAGTTGGTGGAGGTGGATGATCTGTTGGTGGAGGTGGATGATCAGTTGGTGGAGGTGGATGATCAGTTGGTGGAGGTGGATGATCGGTTGGTGGAGGTGGATGATCAGTTGGTGGAGGTGGATGATCAGTTGGTGGAGGTGGATGATCAGTTGGTGGAGGTGGATGATCAGTTGGTGGAGGTGGATGATCAGTTGGTGGAGGTGGATGATCGGTTGGTGGAGGTGGATGATCAGTTGGTGGAGGTGGATGATCAGTTGGTGGAGGTGATGGTCCTTTGGTTCCTATTTCCATTTCAACTCGAAGGTGATTGGTTGGCGGAGTGATTTGTATACATCTTTGTGCCTGTAAAATAGTAAATGAAAGAGACATGATCAAACTACATGTATACATGGATATACATGGATACATAATAGTGCCTGTTAAAAGGTGAAGTTTATCTGGATGCAAAAATTTATATACAGTGTCTCATGCATGTAGGGGGAAAAACATTGGTTTCATCAAGATCTGTGAGTGTAAACTTCCCCTTTACAGCTCTTCAGCTGGAGGTAAATAAATGTACAATTTGTACATACGTGTATACATGTAAAGCAAACATTATGCAGTGTATTACCAAGGAAAACAAAGTACGCCTTCATCTGTCAACTAAATAATATACATGTAGTCATGCTTTCCAGGTTCACGAAATAAATCCTTGGAATGTCATCACTGATTAGAGATTAGTTGTAAACTGGACCATAAATACACATCATGTTTTGCTAGTAAAGTCAACCATTGAATCCATTTTTTTTTGGTTCCTTGTTAAATCTGTCAATCTGTCTTTGAGATATTTCTTTAGTGAATATAACCCAATTGTTAGAAACATACCTTTCTCCTTCGTCTCTTTCTATATCCTCTTTTCCTCTTCAGTGCCCTCTTTCTTCTTCTTTTAGATGCGATGTAAGGAGTTGGTGGTGAGGGGAGTTGACATGATGACGATGGTGGACGACGATGAACATGGAAAGCAGTATTGTAGGGGATGAAAGTTGGCAGCTTTTCGGGGAGATGTTGGTTTGGTGGCAAGATGGGGGGCACAGGCTCCTTTGCTGGATATTTGGGGTATAGAAACCCCTCAGTGTCTTTGCATTTTGATTTTGGTTTAAGGGGTTTCCTTGGAACTTTCCTATTTGAGCCCCTATAAGAGGGTTTTTTATTTCCTACATGCAAATATTGTTTACTGTCATTTTGTTCCTTCTTTTTTTGTGGTCGCGGTGTGTATAATTTTTTTAGTTCACGTGGAATCCAAACACTTCTGATCCTTGTTTTCTTTTCTGACTCGCGTTTAAAATTCTTAATTAAGAAATAATGAATACAAGAAGCAAAAATAAGTTTGCCTGGACTGTTCAAATGAAGTCCATCTGAATGAAATAGTCCAATATCTAAAAAGTCACTGTTTGAATCAAACAAAGTACAGTCTGGAAGTGTTTGACATAATCTTAGAAGTTCAGCATTAAAAAAAATAGATGTATAATATAGATCATCACAGTCAAAACGAGGTAAAACTGTAGAAAAGATTACAGATGATGAGCGAAATACCTCCTTGACAGTTTTATACAAATAAATCAAATGTTTTCTCTCTCTCTCCCAAATAAGACTTTCAAGATTGTTTGTTCCTACATGGATAAAAACATGCAATATATTATGATCGTAAGTATTTTCATATATGTTCCTGATATCCTGTCTCAAACTTTTAATTGTTGCTCCAGGGAAAAAAAAAACTTGTGCTGGATATTCAATCCCAAATGTCAATAAATTGCATCCAAAGAGCAAAGGATAGAGTCTCCAAAAAAAATAACACTCTGATGATCTTTTCATGGCGTATACGATGACGAGCAGCTGTAATTAAAAGAAAGATCAGGCAAGGCGTTTCAATTGCAAACTCAAAAAGAATGTTTATTGTTTAATTTGTAATGTTAAAGAAAGGAAGAAGAATCATGACCACATCTGCATGGATAGATAAAAGAAGCATGCAGCAGATGAAGTTTATATTTAGGATTTAGAATTCTAATTTGTCTAAATTATTAGCATCATTTAAACATTTTATTTTGACCCAATTTATTATAGAGGTCTAGAGATCTATATGGGTAATCCTGGGTTGTAGGGGCCTAAAATTATTTGCACACATACATGTAGGCTTGACCCAAGAGACTGCTAAAAAACTTTACCCAACTCATCCCAGCAATCAGCATTTGACACCCCCCCTCCCCAAAATACATCATCTACGCCTAACAAAGTTGGGCCCTAGGGCAGGACTATCCACACATGAAACAGTCACAGATCTAGCTGCCTACGGAGTACGGGCTACGCTGGGAATGACTTGGGGTGAGTTTGGTGACTATTTTTGAGCAAATGATTTTTAGGCCCCTAAAATTTTAAAAACCAGGATTACCGACAGTGTAACAATACAAATCATGCCCAACCACATCCCAATCATGACAATCAATTTTTTTCTTCATGGTTCAACTTCATCTTCAAAACTTCACTCAGTCTCAGACAAGCAGTAGGGGCGCTGGTCTGAAAACTGGGATTGTCCCAGAAAACAAGGATATATATCCCAAAAAACTGAGACAATTCAAGTCTTAAGAAATTGAGACTGTCCTTGTTTATGAGTAATGAGGACAGTTTTTTTTCACTTCCCCCGCTGACCGGTGAATGAACTTTCCTAGATTTCTTGTATGGAGAAGTCCTTATAAACTAGGACAATCCCTGTAAACAGGGATGATCCCAGTTTTCAGACCAGCGCCCCTAGATCTACTGACAAGTAAGTTAGATTCTATGATTATGAACTGATGAACATGATTAATTACTATGAGTATGATGATGATCTAAAATAAAGATCTAGATCTAGAGTAGAATTTAGAAATATCATGCCTAACGTTAGATTAGATGATCATAAAAAAATACATTTGACATGACTTCAGCTGACCCAGGTTTGTACTGTAGTTACTTAATTCAATGTTAAAATCTTCGACTTCATTCAGT
The DNA here is from genome assembly GCF_037042905.1 of Lytechinus pictus. Classification (NCBI taxonomy): domain Eukaryota; kingdom Metazoa; phylum Echinodermata; class Echinoidea; order Temnopleuroida; family Toxopneustidae; genus Lytechinus; species Lytechinus pictus. The sequence continues at coordinate 20,499,820 of NC_087252.1, read as the reverse complement.
CATTCGATTCGAATAAATTCCAGTGCAAGTGCACTGAAGACATTACACGGAAATCTATACGCAGGGCACCACAACGAAGTGCAAAGAGGGGGGAGCATTCGACGGAATGGTCGCGCAGTTTTTACCATTTCGCGCCAGTTCACTCAATATTGACCATCGCTTCCGGTAAAAAAGCGATTTTAACCTGAACTTCCAGAGCAAACTTCGCTATATTCCTATACAGGAACCTCAAAATAAACACTTTATTTTGTATTTTTAGACATTACGAATCTGTATCAAACTATTTTTTTGTTGTTCGAACGGGTCAGGTCCACGGAAACAAAATTAAGTCACCAAACTGGGGACAAAAACTCTTTAAAATTTGCTTTACGATTACGATATAGTCCAGGATAGGCCCCATAGAAACTTGACCAAACCTTGTTTTTTTTATATATACAATAATTTTTTATGGTTTCTTGTCAATTCGAGGGTGCTGATTACGAATCTGGATGATGCCACTCGTGTAACCTTGAGCATTTTCCGCAAATTGGCAAAATCCAATATGGCCGCCAAAATATGCAAATTACCCATGAAAATTCTAAAATTGTCCGCACATTGGCTATGAAATGCCTGAAATCGTGTGGCAGGAGTGAAATACTCTCTGAAAAAATAATTGTTGACAAAAAATTTATTTACCTGATATTCAAAATGGCCGCCATAGGCCATGTATACTCTATTATGTACAATATGAATAGGGAAAACTAATTTTCACAAAAATGAGCACTAAACCGCAAAAAAATCGCGATGTATGAATGAAGTAATATATGCAAATCATCATTACTAACGAGATATATCATTTATTATGTCATTTATGGGAACATTGCTGTATTTTGATATCTAAATAGCCGCCACTGGCCCCAAAGAGTATTATGTACAATGGCAATGGCCGGGGCCAAAAAAATGACAAGACTGATCACTAAAATGCATATTATTAAGATAAACGAATGGAATACTGACTAAAACATCATTGTTGATATGCCATTTATGTGATCAATGCTGAAATTCAAAATGGCCGCCATAGACCCTATATTTATCATGTACAATGCGAATGGAGAAACAAATTTTCACACGAGTAAGAAACATAAAATGCATGTAATTGTAATCTACGAGTAAAGTATTGTCTGACAACATGTTTTATAGCAAGACATATATTTTTTTGTCATGCATGAGATAATTAATGCTGTATTATGAAATTCAAAATGGTCCCTATAGGTCCTAACTGTATTATCTACAATGTGAATGGGGACACATAATTTTGTAAGAATTTGGATTTGCTTGACTATGACATCCATATAATCCTGTTGTATGAGTAAAATGTTATTTGAAAGCATTTTTTTTAATTATAGCATGTCTTCTGCCATATTGGTGATAAATACTGTATTTTGACATTCAAAATAACCTCTACAAGCCCTAACTAAATTATGTAACGTGCAAATAGGGAAACGGATTTTCACAAGAGTGAGAATCATAAAATGCAAATAACTGTGATGTACTGGTAAAACTATTGTTTTAAACATTATTTCTAACTAAACACATCACATATTGGTCGTGGAGGTAATAAATGCTGTACTTTGAAATCCAAAGTGGCTGCCGTAAGTCCTAAAAGTATTGTGTACGTTGTAACATGGTGCATATAATTTTGACAGAATTTGGCTTTGCTTGACTCTAAATATTGCATATAATTGTGAATTGTGATGTAAGGGTGAAATATTGTCTAAAACCATGGTTTCTAACGAGATATATCATAATGTTGTGTAATTAAGGTGATAAATCATGCATTTTTAAATTGAAATGGCCACCATAGGCCCTTATCGTATAATATACAATTTGAGTGGAGACAAATAATGTTCACAAAAAGGGCATATGGCAGCCATTTTGAATGTTGTAATACAGTATTTATCACCTGAATTACATAAGATTTGATATATTTTGTTATAAATGATGTTTTCAGACAATATTTCACTCATACATCACCATTTGGCCAAGCAAAGCCATATTATGTTGAAATAATTTGTTCCCATTCACATTGTGCATGATACCATAAGGGCCTGTAGCGGCCATTTTGACTTTCTAATAACAGTATTTATCACCTAAATGGTAGAATAAATTATATATCTTAATAGAAATTATGCTTTCAGACAATATTTTACTCATAGATCACTATTACGTGCATTTATGGTGGTCACTCCCTTGAATATTGGTTTCCCACTTTGCATTGTACATAATACTGTTAATGTCTATGGCGGCCATTTTGAAAGTCAAAATACAGTATTCAATGCAAACTTGAAGCCTGAATGATATATTTCGTTAGAAAATACGTTTATAGACAGTATCCCATTAATTTATCACATATATATGCATTTTAGTGCTCACTCTTGTGATTTCTTCGCTCCTCTTTCTCATTGTGCATAATACTTTTATGGCCTTTGGCAGCCATTTTGAATATCAAAATACAACATTCATCACATACATGGCATATTAATAATATATTTCGTTAACAATTATGCTTTTAGTCAGAATTCCACTCGTTTAATCTTAATAATATGCATTTTAGTGATCACTCTTGTGAATTTTTGGGCCCCCATTGCCATTGTACGCAATGTTTGTTTGGGCCAGTGGCGGCTATTTTAGATATCAAAATACAGCAATGTTCCCATAAATGACATAATAAATGATATATCTCGTTATTAATGATGATTTGCTTATATTACTTCGTTCATACATCGCGAGTTTTTGCATTTTAGTGCTCATTTAAGTGCTCATTTTTGTGAAAATTAGTTTTCCCTATTCATATTGTACATAATAGAGTATACAAGGGCCTATGGCGGCCATTTTGAATATCAGGAAAATAAATATTTTGTCAAAAATTATTTTTTCAGAGAGTATTTCACTCCTGCCACACGATTTCATGCATTTCATATCCAATATGCGGACAATTTTAGGATTTTCATGGGTAATTTGCATATTTTGGCGGCCATATTGGATTTTGCCAATTTGCGGAAAATGCTCAAGGTTACACGAGTGGCATCATCCAGATCCGTAATCAGCACCCTCGAATTGACAAGAAACCATAAAAAATATTGTATATATAAAAAAACAAGGTTAAGACTCTCCTATCCTGGACTAATACTGTATAAACGTATTTTTGATGAAATTGCACCAAAAATTGATATCAAAACGAAGATAATTTTATGGAGACAATCTTACCCAAACATGGCTACTCAAAAACTGAGCATGCGCAAGAAATAGGCAATGACATCATCCCTTGCAATATCCCGAGAATTTTTTCCAATTTCTCGATGGTAGTTGTCCTGACTTCGGCGATAGAGGGCCGCACGATAACGCGGGCATAAAATGCTCATTAACGAGCGAGTAGCGGGCTGACTGTAGAGTAGGACCGCTGCTTCAAATTCATCTGAGCAACCATTTTCTCCCATAGATACACAATAATGTTGCTCAATTACATCTAACTGATCCACATCTATTTCATGCTTGTAGTCAGCAGCTCCTGCAATAAAATAAAGAATATAATTTGTAAAACAGAACACAGATTTTTTTTATCAGGATCGAATGCAACTTTCAATGTGCTTTATGACAAGTTTTCAATACCTCAAAATCTAATACTTTTTACACATGTAACCAGTACATTTTATGTTTTATATGTGTTTTATATGTCTATGTTTTACATATATTTTAATACCTGCAGTAGCATCACTCTGGAAATACATGTAACACTGACTCAGCTTAATTCACCTTGAATATCATTAAAACATATTTGACGTAGGCAATATAAGAAAAACAGATGACACCAGCAATTCTTTGAGAGCATGCTTCAAACACCAGAAAAAAGTAAAGAGAAGACACATCTACTTATTAACACCAAGCGGAATATAGCCTGGGATATTCCTATGTGGGTATTATGTAACAACCCTTTTTTGCCATAAAAAAGGCAATTATTTTTGTGGTAAAATTTTAAGCAAATCATGTTTGACAAACATGTAAGCTCTTTGATGTATTTGTACAATTAGAGAATGATATAATGCTGATTACCAAAGAGTTGTGGTAAAAAGAACATTTCATCAGGCTTTCCACTATGTGACTCAGTGTTCCTACTAAGGCGTATATGATGCTCATTCCACAATCGGGATATGCGATGCAAGTCTGCACGAACCAATGCCATGAAGCAAAATCTCAGACATTCACTACAACAAGAAAAAGAATTTGTAAATGTCAATCTCAACTACCTCTTCACCATTCCGCTCAAAGAGAATATAATTTTCTATTCGAATTATCCTGTATGAAAGTTGATCTATATTGAATTGTATTTTGTCAAGATCATAGTGCCATATGTCAGTTTATATTCAGAGTATCATATGTTTTAACACCATCTAACAATATCATGTGTTTTAACACCATCTAACAAAACTATTGAACATCGATCAATCTTTGTCACGACAATAATCATTATAGGGTTTCAATTAAAAACAAAATAGGCAAATAGCAATAAATAAAGATTGAAAAAATAAATTGAAAAAAGCAATAAGCAGTTTGTTGTACATGGACATAGTGTTGCTGACCCCCCCCCCAAAAAAAAAGAATGAAATAGTATATCTTTCATCTTTCAAAGGGTAAAAATAATTTAATAATGTCTTGTGCATACATATCTGTTTAACAGGAATTATCCAAGGCCCCCGAATCACACATGTCCTTGAAGAAGTTAATCCAATAATTGATACCTCCAGATCGCATCGATCCCCACCATCTTTCTATTCGCTGAAAGACATAATAAAATCAATACAGGTTCATTTTTTTAATTTTCATTACTGGTTTAGACATAACAGCATAAAATTCATGTAATATCCAAATCATGCATGAAGCATAGCACATGTGTGTATAGGCCATCGGGTATCACATGTATTACTAAAGAGTTCTTGATAGTCTTGGCCCATACAGTACAAATATGTATCCAGTTATCCAGTAGTATGCTAGTTGAATCAACACTAACCCTAACCCAACAATATCACATACTCAAACATGCCCAAACCATCCCATAAAAAGAAATAAAAAAAATAAAAAAACCACCACCAAAATAGAACAATGTAATAGGAACTTAATATAAAGGGGGGGGGGGCAGAGGGTAGTTTACCATAGATGACAAATAAAAATAATGCCATTAAACATGTTAATAGTTAACAGCATAGTGGCCATCCTTGACAATATTCTGCTTGAGAAAATTGCAGCCCCATGTTTTTTTTAAACACCACTACAGTACATTGAATATAGCTTTAGTACGTGTTCCATTAAGAAATCATTTTCAAGGGAAACAAAAATGATGGTGTTTTTTTTAGACAGGTGGTCACTTATAGAGTTTTGACCTTTTTTCATTCAATATCTTTCAGTTCTAATATGGTCATTTTCAAACGTGTGTGACACGACAATTGGAGAGATTTAAGGGCTCATATCTTTAAACTTAAAGGTTATGAATCAATCATGACTACCCTATTATGTACAATGCAGGACTGGCATGGGTCACTACCAGTTTGATTTGAATGCTACAATTTGTTTAGTAGATATGATTGAAAAATGATGCGTGAGTGACACGACAAATTTTGGACATGGGTTTCTGACCATTATCACTTATGATTGGATTCGTGCCCAAGTAGCGGTCCAGGAGTACTGTGAGTACCCATAAATGTACGTAAATAGTGTACCTATCTAGCACATATAGTCAGAATCAATCAAACCTTCTCTATGGAAAATGGTGCCCTCCTATATACCGTGAGTGACACGACATCCAAAACGTGAGTGACACGACAAGTGTAAAAATACAACATTTATCTCAACAACGAAAGTATTTTTTGCATGATTTACAAGAGTTTAATCCCATCAACCAAAAAACAAGCTTAATTACATAACACCTGCCTTTTCAAAGTTGATAATGTGTCATCCTAATGATTTATTCTTGGTTTATGGTCATATTTGCCCATCAACTCACATTCCCTATACCATACCGCATTATTGTCACACTCGGGCTTCTACCACTCTCCTCTTTGGAGGAAGAGGCACTTGAAGGAGGTGTTATGTGGTCTTGGCATTGACATCAACTCAAACATTCTTTTTGTGGCCTGATTTCATTCAAAACTTTAACTCTTTATCTGTATTTGACAGTTTACGGGTTTACAATTCAGCATCCACAAATGATGGAATATTTTTTCCTTGTAAGAAAGGTATTCTCAATAGTCACTCGCACCATCTGGCATGGTTTGGTAGCCAATGATGTCATGTATGACTCCTTTTTCTTGAAATATTGGATTACAATATTATCCTCCTTAAATATTTTAGGCCTTGTCCAAATAGGACTTGGCTGCTTCAATGTCTTTTTTTGTACACTGTACCAAACCACAGTTACTTGGCTGCACACTTCAGATAGATAAATCCGTGAGAAACTTTAATAGGGATCAAGTTCAACTCATCAAGCATTGGTTTTCTCCTGAACACTGCTTGTATGTGGACCCCTCCAAAGGCACTGTACCAAAATTCAGAGTTATGATTTTTAGCAGGAATCTTGCAAGCTGTTTTTCATTGCTAATTATCATATCTGATAATAAACCAAACCACGAGTAATACATGGAAAGCCACGAGGTGAAAGACGCATAGTTAGTACCTGATTCTTGCAAAAAGCCACAGCACAGTCTGTTTAGTATTACCTACATGTACAACTTCATATCATTAGCCTTTCCTTTGATGAGCCCTTGGATATTACACTGAAATTCAATTCAGCATCCCCAACCATCAAATACTTCCCCTATACCTCTATAGCTTTTTCCCACGAGGTCCAGCTCAGTTCTAACCAGGGTACCCCCCAAGAAAAATTGATCTACATGAAAACAAGGCAACTCACCAAAGTTGCTTAAATGCAAATTTTCGGTCTTGGTTGGGACTTGTTGGTACCTACCTAATTTACTCTATCAATTTTTGTGTGTAATGCAAATCTGCTCCAAACCCACATTGGCCCGCTCACGGTAGTTTGCTGTGTAGACCCTAGTTCATCACTAGGGGTATGAATGGTGGCCGAACAAAGAATGATTTTTAACCAGGCATGTAGCTACTTCAAGCAATATCCAGAATGCTCTTTATATCTCAGTGTATTCTCACCTGAGATGTTCTTGCAAAAAATTTGTTTATTTCATGTACTCGAACACATGCTTTGTGGCAAAAAAGGTTAATTTCAATTAATCAGAAGGAAAGAGGTTTTTCTGATTTTGAAAGAATGTTTGGTGTTCACAGAGATTTCTTCATACTCTTTTGTACCATAAGAATATTTATCTATTTCTGCAAATTTCTAAATAAGATCCCTGACCTTGTTACATGTAGCTTTAAACCTTTCTTAATTAGTAAGACAAAGAAATAACATTCCTAAAAAGATATGTGAACGTTCTGCTCATTTCTGTAAATGGAGACAGAGAATGTTCAAGTCATACCTGACTAACTTGAACCATCGCCAAATCTTTATGCACTATAAATATGTTCATTACTATGTATAGTGGTTTTCTCTTGATATATTCATAATTTTGTGTTGATTGATCATGTTATATTCTTTTATCTCAGTACATCATTAAAATATGAATTAGGATCTGAGTCTTCACACGAATGGAAAGTTGTCAAGATTTTTGAAACTGAGGAAACCATGGAGAGGAAAGAAAATAGATGAACTCAACGTCAAATTCAATATTTCCATTGATAGGGGTGAAGTTTGGAAAATGGAAAAAAATATTAGCCTTTCATAGGCCTAAATGATGTCAGGAACAACATTTTGACTCCATCCCTGAATTTATCTTGTAAAATGCTTTAAAAATTATTCGATGTCCTTTTTTATACACAATATGAGACCGTGAGTGACACGACATTTCGTGAGTGACACGACATTGTGAGTGACACGACACAACTTTAACAGTTAATTATAGCTTAACCTTAACACTTTGGACCAAGTTACTTTATATACAATAAGGTATGGGAAAACTGTATTTGCTCCTGTACTGGGATAAATTAATTTTCAGAATACACATAACTAGAAAACTTTTTGTCTTTTAAACGTGAGTGACACGACATCCAGTTTTGAAAACTTTAAAGATCTACTTTTTTCAGAAAAACACTTCGGATAATTTTTTTTTCTTATTTAGGAGTTAGATACAATACAGAACTTGTATCTTACCAACAAATACGCTTCTAATACAAATTTTATATTGTGATAGGCAATATGTGAATTTTAATGCAAAAATCAGCATTTTGTAACATTAAATTTCCCTTGCACTAAATTCACTGTATTTCCAGACAAAATTAATAATTTTATGTAACTGAAATGAAAAAACATACTTTGAGATGTCTAGTTTAAAAAACAATTGAAGCCTACTGATTTTGAGCAAGTTTTAACTTTCACCCCCATGTCCACTTATGTTTGAAAATGACCATATGTATACCAACAAAAAATGAACTGAATCAGATGTCGACCACAGAGAGTTATAATTGAGAAAAAGGGCATGTAACTTTGGGGAGAATGTAGTGGTATTTTGGGTTCAACTGCTAATCTGAAGGGCAAAAAACTCTTTTCTATAATGGAATTTAATGGAATTTGTATGCATTTTAAGTAAATGATCGAAAAGTTATTCAGTAAATAGTCAAGGTTGATTTTTGAAAGGGATAGGAATATCCATCATATACATCTTTAAATATGAATTACAGTGACTAAAATAAATTATCACTGTGAATGACAAATGTAGAATTGTGAGGGAAATTTTGAAGAAGACCAAAAGGGGGTTTAGAACATTGTTCAAGAGCAAAGCCATTTACTGGTTTTAAGAGTACATTTTCTTTTAAAATTCACTGTTTATCATTGCGTCACGTAATAACCTGTGTGTTGGCTCAGTTGACAGAGTGTCTGCCTCACAATCGGGAGGTTGGGAGTTCAAACCCCGGCCACATCAAACAATGAGACATTAAAATATTGGAGTTGCTGATTTCCTGTTTCAAGGGGTAGAGCTACATCGATCTGGCGCTGCACAGTGGCTGCCGGGCTCACAAGCAATTGGGCAAAATAAATTTCCGGAACATTTCTATGATTTGTATTTCGAACAATAAAATAAGGACTTTATAATTCTTTGCTCCTCTTAAAATAGGTGCTGATAGGGAAGTGAAGGGTGCCCCTTTTTTCTGCTGAGGCCATTAACAGTAAATGTAAGATTATTAGTAACATATATTACCAATATTAAGTTTATGTACTCCTCATGATGAAATTGGAGCTGCTTCAATTGAATGTCAAGGGAAATCAATAATATATTTTTTCATAGGCTAACTGCCCAGCTTGGCCACCCTGGTGTTGATTCTTGATGGTCCTAGGTGAAACTGAGAACAACTTAATTGACATCAATGTCGAACACCCTTTAGTTCATTCCTTGATAAAGGAATGACAATGGTAATTTACCTGGTTCCGAGTCGATTTTCCATACAGAAAACTCTTGTAAGCTGCATTTTCATCATCATGATGAAATCGAAGAGCAATTTGTATTTTTTCAATAACAGAATTTTCAGAACCTCTGTCTGAGCGTAGAATGTGAGGTACACATGTAGAAATAAAAAAAAATGAAACCAAGACATTTGTTTTCTATTCATTTATTTCATTAGAGATAGGAAATAATTGCAATAAAACTGAAAGATATCATTTTCAAACAAACAATTATTTTTTAGTGATCCAAGGACATCTACAACCAGATCCTGAATAATTTTGGCCCTAACAGTTGCAATATTTTTTTCATTCCATGAAATAAAGCCTATTCTCCCCCACCCCCTGAAAAAACAAGTGGAACGCCTCTGGCAGTCTCGCCTGCATTACGCAATTTAACATAGCAGCAGTGCTAACTTTGAAAATTGGTATTAACTAATCATTCACAAAAACACCATTCATATGACATAATACCACGTTCATTGACCATAAATGACGGTGACTTAAGACTTGTCAACTATACACATGTCCACATTTCATTTACATTATCCATAACTTTCAAAGTTATGATGGCAATTCAACAATTACCCCAACATGGCCTAAGTTTATTGACCTTAACTGACCTTTGACCTTGGTTTTGTGACCTGAAACTCACAGGGGATGTTCAGTGATACTTAATTACTCTTATGTCCAAGTTTTATGAACTACATCCATAAACTTTCAGAGTTAGGATGGTAATTTAACAAATACCCCCAAAACAGCCAAAGTTCATTGACCTTAGATGACCACTGACCATGGTCATGTGACCTGAAACTCGTACAGGATGTCATTGATACTTGATTACTCTTATGTCCAAGTTTTATGAACTACATCCATAAACTTTCAGAGTTAGGATGGTAATTTAACAAATACCCCCAAAACGACCAAAGTTCAATGACCTTAAATGACCACTGACCATGGTCATGTGACTTGAAACTCGCACAGGATATTCAGAGGTATCTGATTAATCTAATGTCCAAGTTTCATGAACTAGATCCATAAACTTTCAAAGTTATGATGGTAATTCAACAAATACCCCCAACTTGGCCAAAGTCCATTGACCCTAAATGACCTATGACCTTGGTCATGTAACCTGAAACTCGAGCAGGATGTTCACTAACACTCGATTAACCTTATGCCTAAGTTTCATGAACTAGGTCCATATACTTTCTAAGTTATGTCATTTCAAAAACTTAACCTTCGGTTAAGATTTTGAAAATAATTCTCCCAACATGGTCTAAGTTCATTGACCCTTAATGACATTTGACCTTGGTCATGTGACCTGAAACTCAGGCAGGATGTTGAGTAATACTTGATTAAGCTTATGTCCATGTTTCATGAACTAGGTCCATATACTTTCTAAGTTACGATGTCATTTCAAAATCGTATTGATGTTGGACGAAAAGCGGCGCCTATAGTCTCACTCTGCTATGCAGGCAAGACAAAAAATGATCGAGCAAAGTTTGTCACCTACCACTAGGGATCCCAAAACGAAAATCTAATTTTTTAAATCTATGTTTAAAAGCATTGAAAAGTACCTCACCTGAATCAGCATATTAAAAAACCCCAAGTGAATGACTTTTAGTGTTCCAAAGAGATCTAAATATCTGTTAATCTGAGGCTAAAGTGGGTCCGAATTGTGACAGATTTGTGTACAAATTTCATTTTGAAATTTCGTCGATACGTATGCACAGAGCTAGCTCGGCGCGGCATGCATGAACGAGGGATTGTGGGCGTGTCCTTTCTCGCCTCGGCCTATTGTTACCCAAATACACAACTCGAACGAAAGTGCGTTCACCGTCCCAGTTAGTCTCGGATCCGAGCTTATCCAAATAAACAATGATTAAATAACAAAAAAAAAAATAGAAAGAAGAGAAAAGAGAGAAAAAAATGGCTCAAATGCAGTCGTTTGGTGACGGATAGTATGCTCTGACCTCTTGCTGATATAAGGATTAGATATGACATAAGTTTTATGCCATGATAACTAAAGCATGGGGGGCGGGGGCACTGACTTTCAAAATAATAAATTCTTTAAACATATATATCTAGGCAAGGGAGGGTCCAGGATTTTCCAAAGGGGGGAGGGCACTATTAGCGGCGGCAATCAAAAAAATTTAGGGGGGGGGCACCAAAATTTTTGACAAAAAAAGGTAATCAAAGGGGGGGACCGAAAAAAAAAATTTAGCCCCCAAAAAAGGTAACAACGTCCCCCAATAGGCAGCGGGGGGGGGGGGTCGTGTCTCCCCTAAATTTGAGGTGGGGGACAATCGCCCCCCCCCCTCCTAATTTTTTTGTCGATAACCTTTTTTTTTTGCTTGTCAATTTTTTTTCCTGCGTGCCCCCTAAATTTCAGTGGACCCCCCTAAAAATTTCATGGGGTCTCCCCTAAAATTTGGTTGATAAACCTTTTTTTTTTGGGGGGGGGGGCTTGTCGCAAAATTTTGGTGGTCCCCCTCCCCTAAATTTTTGCTTTCCGTTGCCAATGGTCCCAACCTCAGATTTAGGGGGGACAGGGCCTATGGAGGGCACATTTTCCCGATGCAAATTTGATAAGCATTACAAAATGTTTTTACCAAAAATTCAAAGTCATTTCGTCCCTAAAAATTGACAAGCAAAAAAAATAGGGCCTATATAATATATATATAAATATATATATATATATATATATATCCTCACTTTCAAGGGGCATGCTTGGGTAAAAAGGGCATGTTTATGTTACAAATTACAAATTTGGCTCTCGATAATTATGCCCCTTGGATCCACCAGTAATCTAAGTGGAATTTTTTGTTTTGAGTTTTGATATGGCTACCTTCTCGGAGGGCGTCCTCGCCGCGGTAGCTGGATAGTGCTGCAAAAGAGTAGGCCTTATACATCTTTTGCAGCATTAACTGACACTCCGAGACTTATAATTTTACCTTATACTTAAAAAATGAATAATACAAAATAAAACATAACACTTGTTTTTGGAGTAAGTTGATGTCAAAATATATTCAGTCTGGGGCATGAAGACTTGGAACTCTGCCCCATATCATTGTACTTGCCACGCTCGATTTGTATCATAAAAAAAAATTAAAAATGTTTCCACATTAAAATATAGATCTAAGTACAATGGCCAGAAATAATAGTACGAATAAGCTAGCAGAATTTGTATCATACCACCCATATTATTGAACGCCAACGAAGGCAGTTTCTAAATCCTGTTTGCTTTATCCCACTTTTCCACTAAGATTTATCCCTTTTGCGTGTCATATGAAAGCAGTTTTGTGCGCAGATCTAGCGTACCGGTAGGACCACATGCAGTCATTAATAGCTCTCTTTAATTTTTTTTCAACAAATGATGTCTCATGCTTTCGTTAAAATTAATAAATTAGAATCCTTGTATATGGCCCTGGGAAGTGGGGTGCTCGGGTTGTGACCCCCAAGTTTTTTGTTTTTTTTTAGCTGGTGGTGCGTTTTTTGTACACGTATATAGTTTAAAACAGGAAGAAGAATGACATTGATTTTTGTACCGCATTATTTTCATTAATTTATTGGTAGAAATACAAAAAAAAAGTTTTGAAAAAACATTTTTCAAAACTATTCCGCGGCTCCTGGAAGAATGGAGAGATGGACGGAAGGAGAGAAATAAATAGGATGAAGGGGTGGATCCAGCTTTCGCCAAAGGGGGGGGGGGGCACATTTTTTTTCACCATTATTTTTCCCCAATCGGCCGCGCGAATATGATTTATATTTGTTTCTTTGAAGAAATGTCACTTCTTAGCTTTTGTCTTATAAATCAACATAAATATATAATATCATAACCCTTTTTATATAGTGCGAGCTAATTTATTAAAAAAAATATGTTTTTCCCCAAAGTTTGAAATTTCTGGGCAATGTTTATCATGAAAAAGATGTGTATGCAACTAAATAATTACTAAGAACGCGAAGTGCGAACAGAATTGAAATTATAGGCACTTTTTGTAACTTAAACAGGATAGGTATATAACTTAGCAATTGATGCGAAGCGCGAGCACAAAATTGGAAGATTTAGACCTAAAAACGAGACATGTCTAGTCATGTCTTTTAAATCATCATGGAAAGGATGTCAAATTGCCGATCTTTGTTACTTTAATAATGCTCGCGCAAATTAGCGCGAGCATAAGATTTTTGTATACGTTTTGAACTGATCAAAAAGGTACCTGTTAAGGACTGCTTATTTCACTTAGCCATGGAGACGTTACATATTTCAACAATAAAATAATGCAAGCGCGAGCCGATTTTTTTTTACACTTCTACATAAAGAATGGAAAATTTTAATCAATTATTGTGACCATGAACAGGATCGTCGTTATAAAACAATTAATGCGACATTTAGACCTAAAAAATGGGACACTCTATTCCTGTTTTGTATAATAAGGATGAGTAATAGGGGTTCTTCCTACATAAAAAATGCGAGCACAAAGCGCTAGCAGAATTTTGTTTTTCAGAAACTGGATAATGGTTGAAATACTAACAAGTTGAGTATCTAGATAGACATGCGCTCGCGTGTTTCCGATTTAGGCCTACAATCTAGGCATTCTGAATATATATTTTAACATGAAATTGAAAATCAAAGCGAGCGCGAAGCGCGACCTTAAAATATTTGACATTCTGATCTGAAAAAGGGGTCAATTTCAGCCCCGGGGGGGCCACTTCCATTCACGAGTGGATACCATGCGCGACCATGGGGTCTCGAAAAGCACCCTAAACACGTAATTTCCATATTCTGAAAATGCACCCCTTAACAAGTATTGGCGCGTGAAACCCTACCCTAAACAAGTATTGGAAACAAAACGATACTCTTGGCAAATATTCCCTGAAATGAACCCCTAAACAAGTACAGGAATGTTTTATTGTTACGGTCGTCGGCTTTACCTTATTTGGTTTAGTACGACCCCACTTTCTACACCTCGCGCAAATCGGACTCTAAACACGAAGTGTTGGGGCAAAATGGACATCCTTTATAAAACATTTTAATTTTGTTTTATCATTCCCGCAAATTCGACCCTAAACACGTAATTTTCCTAGCGAAATAGACACCCTATTTTCATTATTTTTGTGTTTTTGACACCCTTATCACGTTACGTACGTAACGTGCCCTATCGTAAAAAGGACATCCTTTTTACGTGTTTTTTTGGTCGCGCATGGTATCCACTCGTCAATGTAAGTGGCCCCCCCGGGATTTCAGCTCAAGTACTTTGTGAGGTGGATTTGGATCGCACTTAATAAAGAGCTGATAGATTTGACAAAGGACCGGGACATGAAAGTGATGAATATCTTCCTATTCCTCTTGCTAAGAGCGAGATGAAACAGAAAGGACAATTTAACCATTAAAATCAATATCTGATCTATAAATGCCTAATGAGGCGCGAAATCTGATGATAACATGGTATGAAAACTGGAAATTTCAAGCACTTTTGTAATTATGAATATGATGTATCAGGTAATATTTTTAACCGTTTATGCGAGCGCAAGTCGCGAGCCAAAATTTTTATAAGGCCAAGTCACAAGGATTACCCTCCTTTTAACTGCCATTATCAATATGTTACTACATTATAACCATGTATTTACTCTACATATGCATTAAATTCTGTGAATCCCATAATCTTGAACCATTAATGCTTCTTTCTTTGACCCATGCTATTTCTGCCCATATATCTCTTGAGGGTTTTTTTTTCTCTCTCAAGGTGTGTATGGCACATTGAGGAGTATAGAAGCATGTTGGAGATATTGAAAGGGGTAGAATAATTGAATGAAATTCACGAATGGGAGAGATGCCGAGGGGGGGGGGGGGGCAAAGATGTTGAGACAGAAAGGGGGTTTGAGAGAAAAGAGGGGAATTAACTATAAAGGAACAGCAGTCAGGAGAGGGAAAGAGAGAGGGGGGAGGAAATCGAAGGAAGATATGCATACGATAAAAGAGTCTCGTAGAAAAAGTGAGAGAGAGGGGGGATATGGAACTGAGAGATCATAATGAGATAAGAAAGAAGTAGTAGTGCATGGGCGGATCTATCGCCAATAGGGGGGGGGTGCCAATTCGTCTGCGGCCAACTTGTCCACTCATTACATGGTCTACTTTCATTTAGTCTAATGCCAATCTGTCCATCAACATTTCGTCTAACAGCCATTGGTCCATTAACCATTTGGTCCAATCATCACTTCGTCTAATAACCATCTCGTCTATGACCATTTAGTCTCATAACCGGTTGGTCTAATACCGGGGTCTAATACCCATTTTATTTTCATTCATTTTGCACAATAATACACTTATAGTCCAATTAGATGAAATGGTATATGGACCAAATGGCTTTTGGGTCCACTGGTCATTAGACGGAATGGCATTAGACTAAATGAAAAAAAAAAGACTATGTGGTGAGTTGACGAACTGATGGACCAAACGATAGTAGACGAGTTGGCAATTAGACAAATTGGAAATAAACCGGAAGGGGCCGAAAAATATTTGCACCCGTATTTTCCACAATCAGCCGCTCAAAGTTAATAGGGGTAGTCCAAACAGTCACTTCTTTATTCTCATTAAACAGCATACACAAAACACAATATACAATAATCTCATAGCCCCTATAGTGCAAGTGCGAAGCGCGAGCTAAAATATTTTTGAAATTTCATGTTTTTTATCCTCAAAATTGAACATTCTGGGCAATGTTTGTGAAATTGAACAAGATGCGTATTTTACTAAAATTGCTGCGAGCGCGAAGGAGCAAAAAAAAAAAGTAAGTAAGAAAAGAGAGAAATATACGTTCTGGCCTGATCGAAAAGGGACTTGCTAATGGCGGTTTACAGTTAGCCAAGAAGACGATGCATATTTCAATCAAAATAATGCGAGCGCAAAGCTCGAGCTAAAATGTTTGAAATTCTGACCATAAAAATAGACATTCCAAGCACTTTGTGTATGAACAGAACACAGTTGGAGCACGAAGCGTGAGCGGATAACAATTGAGATATATAGACCTAAAAAGGAACACTATTTTATATTTATGTTTTCTAAATCGTGAAAAGGGTGGGTAATTGGTTACCGTCTTACATTATTTTATAATGCAAGAGCGAGAAGAAATTTTTTTTATATTCTAATCTGAAGCGAGATAATTTAAGCATGCTGTTTTCAATAAAGGATAAGCAGCCCGTCTCAATAAACATGCGTGTTCTAGAATTTGTGCATTCTTAATACACTTTTTATCACGGAAAATCAATAATGCGAGCGCGAAGCGCGAACTGATAATATTGGATATTCCGATGTGAAAAGGTCAAATTAAGCACTGCACTGTGCAGGAAAATAATCGTAAAGTGGACATGGATTGCTCTTAAAAAATGAGGCGAATGCAAAGCATGAGCTGAAGTTATTCTGGCCTAGGACCGGGACATTCTAAGGACATTTTTTCATCATAATTATGAATGTCTTCCGATTCCTCTTCCCAAGCGCAAAAAGAAACATGTCGATCTTCCATTTTGAAAAAGTGACAACTTAATTACGGTATTAGGAATTAATGAAATGATATTAATATCTTATTTACTAATCTAATAAGCCTAATGAGAGCTCTAAATTTGTTGATATTAAAGTGTTAACCCTGGACATTATAAGCACTTTTGTAATTATGAATATGATGCATTAATTACCGGTAACGTACTTTTAGAAATTAATGCGAACGGCAATTGCGAGCAAATTTTTAATTTAATAAACTTATTATTAACTCAAAAAACTGTCATGAAAAGGCGATTTTAAGTACTTTGATTTATATATATTTGAGGTATACATAACTCACCAATTTAAGCACGTGCGTGCAATGCTAGCTGATAAGATTTGACAATCAGACCTTAAAAAGTTATATTTTGATAAATTTATGGAATAGGGCCTACATGAAGAGGATAGGTACTCCACAAATGAAATAATGCTAGGGCACAGCGTGAGCTAAAAATGTTGATACTCAGATCATAAAACGAATATTTTACAAAGCACTTTTTTATTGATTCGTTATACCTCGGTCACACTTTTTCTACGGCGAGTAGAAAACAGTCGTTTAAACATTTTTTTGTGCCAGCTAAATATAGGTGGTTTGAATAAAAATGAATAAAACGGCTGTTTCGACTCTCCGTACGGCCGCCGCAGAGCAAATGTGACCGAGGTATAAATAAAAAAGAATAATGAAAGTTCAATGTCCTAGCTGACCGTACAGTATATGTTTTGTATTTTGACTGCAAAGCTTAAATGTCAAGCTCATATATATCAGCCTATTGAGCAATAATTATGTACTCATCGAAAATGAGCAATGCGAGTGCGAAGCGCGAGCGAAAATTTCAATTTTGCATGTTCTTTTAAATCATCAAAGTCTCCCCTCCTATTTCATTCACTTTTCTCCCTCCCTTTTCCCCTCTTCCTTTTCCACTCTCTTTTCCTTCTGTTTCTTCTTCCTTTCTCCATTTTTTGGTCTTTAATCCGCCAACAGGGGGGGGGGGGTGACCACCCCTGGATCCTTCTATGGTAGCGATGGTGAAAGCATTTGAATTATTCACCTCACAGTGTTAAACGGGGAAAATAGGAAATGGCTAAATTTTGAAAATCATTTATGTGGAGCCCTATTCAAGTTTAGTTTCATCTATATACACCTTGACAGGGGCTGATCCAGGATTTTCCAAAGTGGGGGCATTCAAGACCTAGTATGCTAGGAAAAAATCATTCCATACACAAAATTCCTGGGAAAAGTTGAAAAATAAGTCCTCACTTGAGAATGAACGACAAAATCCACTAACAAATATTTGATATATTACGGGAGGGGGCACCTTTATTTGTCTCCCCTTTCCTTATTCCTCATCCATTCCATAGGCAGATCCAGGTGCCGGACCCAATTATGGGCGGCGGCAACCCCTCCTACTGGCGGTGCGATTTTTTTTTTTTTTTTTTTTACGGCGCAGATCGGGGAGATAAATTGTAGTCCCCCCCCATTAGCAAAATTTTGATCTACACCGGGTATTTGTCTGTCGTACCTTCCAGTAAATGAAACAACAAAATAAAAAAAAATCACCGTTGCACTAGTATTACAATTTTTGCGAGTCTTTATTTTTCAAATATTTTTGTTTATAATGGTATTCATTAATTATAATTATAGTGGAGGTTCGCATCCCGAGAATGTGAAATGAAAAAAAGAAAACAAAAATTGAACTGAACAGGAAACACTAAACGTCCTTTTCAATTCCAATTTACTTAAAGTCATTCAAATAAAAAAAATAAGCATAATTTTTTGATACCTTAACTTGTTCATCACGAATACAATGAAGCCGACAATTATTTAGGTTTGTTTTGGATTAATCTTTATAATAATTCACTTCAAATAAAATTCATACATTAACAGGAAAATATCACAGAAAATAATTAAAAAAAATTAATTGCAGTTGTATAAAACATCATAGAAAATAACATGACAGATAAATTTTATCTCGACAGGCACACTGTTCATTCGATCATAAAACAATCGCGCTGTTTTACTCCTTGTACACGCACAACTCTATCAGTGTTGTTTCATCTTCATCTGTCCTCAATGGCAAGGACACCAGCATGATTCATTCACTTCAAATAAAATTCATACATACATATACAGGAAATATCAAAGAAAAAACTATATAACAAATCAATTGCAGTTGCATAAAACACGATAGAAAATAACATGACAGATGGATTTTATCTCGACAGGCACACTGTTTCATTCGATCATGAAACGATCGCGCTGTTTCACTCATTGTACACGCGCAACTCTATCTGAATTGTTTCATCTGTCCTCAATGCGGCAAACACCAGCAGTGCAGTGACGATAATAAGTTGCAGTTGCACGTGCGCGGAGAATGAATTAAATTCGGCGGCTGAGTAAAGTCTAGCGAGAAAGGTACGTCACCAGCGAACTTCACGATAGACCACGCCTACTTGCCGAGGTAACCAACGTTGATTGACGGCCCATTTAGTTTTTTGAGTAGTATGAAAAAGTACAGGCATGTATAAACTTCATTTTAGTTTGAATTCATTAAAAAAACACATTTTTCTTCTAATATAAATGTTTCAAACATATTCCATGTGGAAAACATAATTTTTAAAACATTTATTGCTATATTTTTATCATGAAAAAAGGATTTCTTACGCAACAACAAGTATGATATGTGTGGGCAAGATAACTACCGTTTTAGCCATAAAGCATATTTTTTATGATTTTATTGTGAGCCTACTCAAGGATTTTTGTTTATTTTTTATGAATTTCCAGACCAAGTTCAACAGCGCCGTCTCGAGCTTGCAATAACGCATGCGATCGCACGCATTTTTCTCCATAGCGAATACACGCGACGAAACTCTGTGGATTTCTCGTGGATTTAACCTCCAAACGTCACTTTCGATACCACATGAAGGTAAGACACTTCATCCCACATAAGTCAATTTACATATAGAAAACACAGGGCCTAATTTTTTTCACTAAGATGAACTAATTTGCTGAGGAAAAGCATTTCAATGCTCATTTTTGCCGTCGAGAACAGACGATGGTGGCAATGCACACTGTTTACGCACTTGCAATTGGCTTTTCATTTGCCCATAGCAATTTTGCTCAGTGGATCGGCCGACCTTTTGGTAACTCTACTACCACAATCAGTTACTATGGCCTCACTTAATAAGATCAAATTAATCATAGAAATGTGACTTACATGTAAGGTCATCATGACATCATTAAGTATCATTGTGCCCTATGCTGCACGTCATATACAATGATTGTTGAGCATGTTCTGCATTCACACAGGGGCATTAGAACTTACCTTTAGCATATCTGATGTAGTCAACAAAGTACTTGGCTACAACATTGGGGTTATTGTTTGTTGGTCCCACTTCTAGCCACAGGACTCTCCTTGAAAAGCTATTTTGAAAATCAAAACAAAACAAGCAACAAAATAAATGTCATATCAATTAGAGAATATTAGAATATATCTATAGCAAATTGAAAAAAAAAAGACCTGTGACTTACAAACTTATCAGACAGATGTTAGGATCACACTCCATAATACCAGTTGCACCATAATTCTTACTTTTTTTTTACTTTGCTTTGTCCAAGGTAGGGTAGAAGACTAGTTAATCCACTGTATAACCTTACAATAAATAAATGCCAATTACCTTCTAACTCTCGAGATATGAACTACTTTAGAGACCAAAAATAATACCTGATGTACAGATAATGCATTCTATAATGCCAGAAATAAATGTATATCACGTTCCTTGAAAATGTGATAATCTAGCTATTAAACAAGGAATTAAAATTGATGAGAAATTGAGAGATTCATAAACAAAAAGGGTAATTAATCAAACTAAACAAGTGGATAGTTTTGCCTGCTTGTGCAACTCAATATAGCAGCAGTGCTCACTTGATAAACAACTGTATGAATAATCAATAATTTTCATAAGAGAGGGAAAAAAAGTGTAGATAATATAATCCTAAATTTGTTGATCTCAAATGACCTTTAACTGTTGACCTAAAATTACGATTGTCCATTTGCTATTTACCTGATAACCTTTATATGAAATTTATATAGAATATCCTTACAAAATTACCTTGAAAAATTCAAAATTAACCTTCATGAATTTTTATATATTGATACAATATGGTCAAGGTTCATTGACCCAAACTATGACCTTGATCGTGTGACCTACAACTCATGTCAGATAGACAGCCATACGCTTCCAAAATGTCTGAGTTTCATGAAAAAATAGGTCCTTATACTTTCACAGTTATGATAGCATTTCCAAAACTTAATCATGGTCAAAGTTTGACTCTTAATTACGTTTGACTTTAATCATGTGACCACAAAAATAAAGGATTAAGGATCAGTGATACTTCGTTACCCTTATGTCCAAGTTTCATGAAGTCATTTAATATACTTCAAAAGTTATGACGACATTTCAAAAACTTAACCCTGGTTAAGATTTCAAAGTTGACGGATGATAATGCACTGCTACGCTGGCGTCAGACAAGCTGCTATATATAGTCGCGCTCTGATATTAATTTATTTGTTTAAAGGGAGGGAAGCCTGTTCAACAGTGTCTTGGTCACGATGGGGCCCTGTGACAATGTACATAGCATAACATAACAATTTTGACAATTCATTTCTAAATAGCAACATCATGAGAGAGGCATAAATAAAGATGTGTAATTATTAGCCAAAATCTGTAAAATTAAGAAGGTAAGCTGAAGTTGTGAGTCGAACAAAAATATCAAAATAAAGAGCCAAATGTTACTTATGTAGGTGATTGAGGTACAGCTTAAAAAAAGAATGCATATGGGTCATGACTAGCTAATGCTAAATTGTTCTTCAAATGAAATTTTTATGATGCAAGGCTTATTTGAATTCTTATTACAATTGGTAAGTTGTTATATAGGGAAGGGCCATCATAGCATAATGCTATGCAGGCGAGAAAAAAATTGATTGACTGCTGTATTTTCTTCTAAAAGATAAATAATGATAACACATGGAACGCCTCTGGCAGTCTCGCCTGCAATCCGTAATTCGATATAGCAGCAGTGCTGACTTCAAAAACAGCTATAGAATAATTATTCACAAAAAGCAAACTCTCCTATATGATAATTATATATTATGTCCAGTGATACAACATGACCTTGACCATATTCATGTGACCTAAGACATGTGCAAAATATACTTGATTACTCTTATGTTTATGTTGAATGAACTACATGTGTAGATCCATACACTTTCTGAGTTATGAAGTCAATTCAACAAATACCCCCACAAGGCCAAAGTTCATTGACCTTAAATGATCTTTGATCTTAGTCATGTGACCTGAAAGGCTCACAGGAGATTCAGTGATACATGGTTACTCTCATGTCAAAGTTTCATGAACTAGATCCATAAACTTTACAAGTTATGAAGACAATTCCACAAATACCCCCAACATTATCAAAGTTTGTTGAACCTAAATGACCTATGGCCTTGATCATGTGACCTGAAACTTAAACAGGATGTTGATGGATACTTGATTAATCTCATGTCTAAGTTTCATAACTTTCCAAGTTATGACAACATTTCAAAAACTTAACCTTGGTTAAGATTTCAATATTGATTCCCCCAACATGGGCAAAGTTCGTTGACCATAAGTGACCTTTGACCTTGGTCATGTGACCTGAAACTCAGGTAGGATGTAATACTTAAAGGAGAATGAAACCCTTGAAACCAGCTGAATCCATATCAAAGAGAAAAATCAAAGAAACATATTGTTGAAAGTTTGAGGAAGATTGAATGAATAATAAGAAAGTTATGAGCATTTGAATATTGAGATCACTAATGCCATGTAGATCCTCCCATTGGCAATGCGACCAAGATCTGTGATGTCACGCACGTACAACACCCTCATTACTTAAGTACTTATTTCACTTATATTCTCACTTTTATAGAGTCTATCACAAGGTGAGGTGTTCTCTTTATGAGAGGACACGTACAGAGGTTTCACAACATTATATCATTGATGAATCGTTTGTCATATGATAAGAATGAGCAAAAAGATATGTTTTGGGGTATATTTTCAGTGTCCAAAAGGGGAGAGTTGTTCATCAGTGACATCATAGATCTTGGTTGCATTGCCAATGGGGGGATCTCCATAGCATTAATGATCTCGACATTCAAATGCTCATAACTCTTCTATTGCTAGTCCTATTTTACTCAAACTTTTGTTGATCTTATTCTTTGATTTTTCTGCTTTCACAAAAGCTAACTTGCTCCAAGAGTTTCATTCTCCTTTAATAACCATTATGTCCTAGTTTCATGAACTAGGTCCACATACTTTTTAAGTTCTGATGACATTTCAAAATTTAACCTTGGTTAAGATTTCAATGTTGACGCCGCCGCCGTCGGAAAGATGGCCCCTACAGTCTTGGTCTGTGATGCAGGCGAGACAAAAATATCAGGTGCCACTCCCAAAGACGTTATTCTTAATTTGATGAAGAATTACTACATAATGGCAATTTAGTTGTCAAACACTGTTACATTCCCAGGGGAGAGTTGCTAAATTGCTTTTTATTAATATTCCAATAAGAATGAGAAAATAAATCAAAGATAGATGCTCTTTCTGGCTTCCTTTAATATTAATTTTGAACTGATGTATGCCACCCTTCACATTCCTGATAATCAATTCTGAATGCAATCTAAATAATGATAACCATGCAAATGAAATTCTCCGTCACAGTCTCCAAAAGATTAAATGTATCCAAATTAATCAAATCGAGCTTGAGAATCAACAGGCAGTTATTCAATTTTAAGTTGGTAATACATTATCTGTCATGAAACCCCCACCCCAAAAAAAAAAAAAAAAAAATGTATCCTTTACTTATGCTTTATTCATTGAAACTTCATTGTGCCCTGTCACTAGGAACAAAGATGACGAAAGAAAAATATGCATTTTAGTTGGTGTTCTTACCCATCAATTGCACCATGAATGGCAAAACCATATGGTTTTAATTTATCATAGCCGTCAATGTGAATGAGGTAGTGTGGTCCTTTGTTAGAATAAACACGTCTCCGCAGTCTGTGTTTCCTCCTTGACTCCACACCAACAGGATCCATGACAGAGAAAAACTGTCGTACGGTTTCTCTGTACACAAGAATTAATCATTATTCATATGAACTTGGGTATGAACATCTGACAAAATAATTTTGTATTATTGTATCATTACATTGTATAAAGCTATGGGCTGTATGCATATATGATCGCTAACTTGCAGTATAAAGACATTGCTGAATAACTACAAACTAAATTCAGCCACTCCCCTTTACATCTCAGCCACAAGCAGGTGATCAACAAACTGGACACATGTTGAGGGATCTAAATCCTCATCAAAGGTATTTGGTATATGGTCAAAAATTCGGTTCAAATAAATATATATTGGAAGCATATACAATCCTACAATATTCATTGGTTGTTGTCACGGTTGAAATCAAGTCTAAAATTAAGAAATTATTATTAACTCTTATTTGCTATATAGCATCCTTTCAAAATTTATATTACTTTAGTTTTAAAACAATGTTTCCTAAATGGAATTGACTGATATGCTATTCCTGTTTCGAAATTATATATTAGAGCTGCATGTTCTCAGATTTTCTTGGTCCCAGCTACATAAACTTACATTAGCCTGCAGAATCTCTATATTTGGTAACAAAGATGAGTCTTATTCAACATACGATTATAGCAACATCTGATTCTAGGCAAAATGCTATCATATTGAAACTTAAAAGTTGATGCAAAGCTTTGTGAAATTTTGAAAATTGGCTGGATAGCGGTTCCAATTTTTTTAAATATATTTTGATGCCTCTATGGATCTATTATAAGCACTAGGAAATTTAGTTCCTAACACACTTTTGCATTAAAAAAAAAAAATAATAGTTTATCGGAGCTTCAAAACTTGTAAATGTTTCATTCAATTTTCTAGTCAAGTGGGAAAAGGGTGAATATGACAGTTACTGTACTTATGGAGAGAGATAAAAATTATGTGTCAGGGGGTAAAACTTTGTTGTCTGATATTCACTTCTATAATACCAAAATCTGCACAAGGTTGTCAACTTGCTTCTTAAAATTGACATCAAATGTTTAAATTATCTGCAAAGCAGCAGACACTTAAATACCAACCCCTCAAGAATGAATATTAGGCATATTTTCACGTTTGGTTTGTAATGACAGTTTATGAAAGCAATCTTGCTTAAACCAGATTTCTTTTTGTACTCGTAGTTACTCTATAACATAGCATTTAAAGGCATACCGTTTTACATGAAGATGATGATCACACACAAGGCGCTGCCACATTGCACGGTATCCCACGCATGATCCACTACCATCCAACTCTTGCTGCACAAAAAATAGTAAAAAGGGTAGGGTAGAAGATAAATAATTTTTAAAAATGTCTACATGATAGACTTTATAACACTCTTAGGAACTGTCATTATAAAAAGTAATGACAATCTTCTTTGTACCATGGGTGACTAAATTTGATATCCACAAACAATAATGGCACAGTATCGGAGAAAGATGTCACTTCAAATCTTCAAATCAATCTTTATAATACAGGACACATGAAGAAAGGAATTGAAACAAAATTCTGTTTTGAATTAGGTATATCTAATAATATGCTACCAACACTGCCATATACTTAAAACCACTATAACTAGATACTTAGACAAACCAATCAGTTCATCTACATTGTTTGTTATCTTTCTCCTCTATTACTGTGCACCTAGAGCTCGTCAGACTAAAGAATAATATAAGACTGAGTATCTAATTGGTGGATTACACACCTCTTATTTTTAAAAGGAAATATCTCCTTGTATGCATACTGTACAATCAGGCAATTTAGATACCTAAAATAGCAAATTCCAAGTGAAACATCATATACATACAGCAATAGCTAGGGCAATGTCCTCCTCAGATGATTCTTGGCATCGCCGGCGAAGTCTGAGGCTTCTACAAATGCGCTTTAACTGCCGAACACTGTGGAGGGAAAGATAGTGAAAACACAAAATATAATTAGATAAAATGCTTCAAATTCCAAGTAGAAAACAAAGCTGATAATCCATTTAGGTTAAATGTCAACTAATGCTCATGGTTTTGCAAGATTTAGATTCATGGTTACCCTTAGGTACATATTAACATCCATGAATAGAGTTATAACAAATATAAAACATTTTTTATGAATGGTTGTTTATACAATGTAGTTCATACCTCTTCCTGATGCCAAGATGATAATGCAGGTAAGCACAGATCATGCCCATTGATTGGCCTGCTACAAAATAAGAGGCAATCAGGTAAAATACTGTGCATTATAGAATTTGTAAAATTAAGGAGCAATACTCATTTAGACAGTAATATTGTTATGTGATGATAAGACATATCTCACATATTCAATAATATATCAATACATAATCAATAATTAATCAATGTTTCTACAGGAAGTATAACAGGAAACTATATGTCTACCAATTCCAACTTTCTTAAGAAAGTATTATTCATTCATCTTCCAGCTAAACTTCTGACCACACACATTTTATGGGTTTGTTATTCACATTTCATGTTCTCCCTATAAGGTCAACTCCCCCAATTCAGAGTAAAAGTTATGACGCACATATTGTTTTGGTCAAGCGTCCAAGGTTGACCAACACCCGTTTGGTTGTAAAGAGTCTAGACCAGACCAATATAAAAGGGGTTCACTTCTGAACCCAAATCAGAATACAGATTGGTTTACAGATTATTTTTAGAGATTGTTCCAGCATACAGACAGCTACAGAAGAGTTTATATTTTATACTGCAGAATTTATATTATGTTCATCTTTAGAGTATAGTCACCATCAGACTTACTCATGTTCCTGTATTAATTGTTATCATCATCATCAACTTATTTATAATCTTCAATAAATGTATATATATGAACTGTACAGGCGTTGTATTGCTTCGTCTCATTTGAGTCTGGTTGAAAGTAAAAGCGCAATCGATCCAACGACAACACAACAATATATAAAAGCATCCTAACATTCAATGAATAATTATTTTTACATCTATTATCTCAAGATGTTGGCTTTGAAATACTAGTTACTGATGTACTCAGATCCAACTATACAGTGCGTATAAAAAAAAACGGGACAGATTTGAAAAGTCTATAAAATTGTTGTATCAAATTATTATCTCTATATTTTGGTGTCAATGGGTGCTCTGAAGTCTTATCCTTCAAATGCCATTAAAGTAATTTAGTTTCGTTCATGCTTGAGCAAACACGGAATGTTTTTGTCTGAGGCTGAAAAGGAGGCTTGCGCCAAAAAGGCATAAAATGATAAATATGATGGTTGGACTTCTTGCCAATTAGCAGACTTCCTCTTAACCTTTTCATTATCTTTGCCATAATTTTCGAATTGTGCGGTCAAAATATATTTCCAAGTATACTTATTTGCTTGAATTTCTGTTGTTGTTCCTTTTTAATATGTTCTCTTTTCACTTTGAATATTCCTTCTTTAGGCAAGAACAATTTTTCTTAAAACCGAAGTATGGGAGGGTGTTATTTAAAAAAATGCGTTCATTGTGTATTACAAGGTTATGGTGCCTTTGAACAGTGGCATACTGATGGGTGGGGGCTCGGGGTGCCCCCCCCCCCAAAGAAAAAAATCTTGACCAAGAAAAAAAGTGGAAGGGGAAATAAAAAACGGAAATTTTTGCTTGCTCACTTCAAAACTTTTTGATTCATTTTACCAGATCTGCCATATCTTGCTCCTTTAGAATTGACTCAATACTCCATGCCATTGTCAAGCACATAATTACATTTGGTGAAGGATTCAATAACCCTTTGAAAATAGGATTCATGTCTTTTATAGGTATCATAACATAATTTGTTTCACATAATAAAAGAATTTGAATAAGTACAAATACTCTAAATTAATAATGCAAATCTTCTTCATGTTCTTACTTGGGTTGACGAATGGTCTCCTTTTCTTACTTATGAAGGAAAATTCAAAGGTAAAAGAAGTTTAAATGAAAAACAAAATAACTCGGGTAAACAAATAAACGTCCGTGTTCGCTCAAGCATGAACAAAATTTATTTTTTTAAATGGCATTTCAAAGATAAAATCTCAGAGCATCTATTAACGTAGATATAATATTTTGACACAAATTTTTCATAGACTTTTCTGAACTGTCCCGTTTTTTTTTATATGCACTGTAGTATTACATTGGGCTCTGCAGGGGGTGAAAATGACTGTTTTCATTGTTATTATGCAATTTTAGAAAATATCAAAGAAAAAATGTTCTCTGAAGAGTGTAGTTCTTATTTAGGCCCTCACATTAAATGTGAGATAAAATGGATACAAAATTCATATGGGCCACTTTTTGTAACATTTTTTGGGGCAATCACTTAAAACATCTTTGTGCGAGTGCAAAGTTTGGTAAAGAAAATAGAATACACGGATATATAAATAAAAACATCAGTGTCCCAACAGGAGCTTAGCAATTTATAACCTGTCATTAACTATAAGATAATTCTATTAAGATTTCATTTAACAAGGATACAATCAGCCCGGTTGCCATCATGGTTCTGCGCCATATTGTCAAGAGGGTTGATACACAACACAAGTTGAAGGGCATGCATGAATATCAACCAGATAATCTGTTGATGAATAAAAAAAAACATATGCGGAAAATTTGAAAATTATAAACCAAAAAATTCCCATAACACTGAAATTCTTCTTTATAACGCTACAAGAACCTATCAAAGTAATATGGTGCACAGCAGAATGTTTTTACCCCTAATATCAAGAGATGAGGTTTTTTATAATAAGTGATAAACATGGTTACCTTTTGATTTTTAAGCTTAGACTTCATGCAATGTAGGACTCTAAATTGGCACTGGCCACACTGCCCATCGATTAAAAGGTTCAAAGTCTTAGGACAGACAGACCATGTCAGAGAATTCATATCTATTTAGTCAGGGTCCTTGATCTTGAAAAAAGAGGGCTTAGTAAAACATGCATCACACAGGTAGCTTACTAAAGCTGATTTTCTGTTAATTACCCCATATAATTTTGTTGTAAGTGAAACAGTATTTCAGTAATAAGTAATCCGAATTCATAGATCTAGAACTAGTCCATGGTATATACTGCTAGTTGCTGCAATCTAAATTAGGAACTAGGTTCAAAAGTCATTATTTTTAAAATCAATTAAGATCTATATTTATGTTAACAAAAAAAAACCATATAAGATGTAAATCGACAGTCAAGTTTCTATGGGCTCATCCTGAATAGGGTGGCCCTAAATAAACAATAGGCATAATACGTTTGATCTATTTTGGTTATTTAGTTGATTTAGACTACGTCTACAAATCGTGTGCTGTATGAAAAACAATTATTCAATTTCTTTTTCATTTGTGCGACCGTTCAAATATTACATTCAATGCAAGTTGAAGGAGTTTGCACGCTCATGTGATATTTGGAATGAACACTAATATTTGCATTGACCTCTAGTCATAGTAGATTTAATTATTCACTTGCTCCTGGCCAATCACCCTAGTATCTGTGGAAGGTCCACACACATTAGGAAAAGTCTTTCAAATTTAATTCAATTCAATTCAATTCAATTCATTTAATAAAAAATAATTTTTGTAACAAAAATACCAAGTTCCCTATATTCATCAAGGACTAAGTCAAAATAATCCTTGATCTATAATCTGGAAGTAGTCTGTAGGTATACTCATCGTAATGTCACACACTCCATTTCAAAACCACAAATCTTATTTATCCAGTATAAGTTAACTACGCCAATGTCACACTAACTCACTCCTACGGCCCTAATCTGGCAAAAGGGTCTATCTGCAAAATTTAGGAAATTTTTTTTTTTTCATATCTAGGGTTTATGAGGCCAAAATTTTCATCTGGCCAACTCTCAGTGGTGCTCGAGCTTTCGTTTTCGAGATACCAGAGGACACCAATATCAAACTCCATCATTTTACTGGTATCTAATCTGGCAGAAGGGTCTATCTGCACATAGACCCTATAAAAAGTGGTAGTAATCTGGCAAAGGGGTTTATCTGCACATAGACCCTTTTGCCAGATTACATGGTGGAGAAGACGTATTTATTTAATCAGGCAAAAGGGTCTATCTAGTCCAGTAGATATGTGAAAAAGATGCTCGAATCTGGCAGAAAGTGTAAAATTTGGCATACAGGGGTATTTTGGGGCGCTGATTTCAAAAATTGCCGGCCCCAAGCGATTTTACCATCGGGTTGGCTGCCATTTTGAAATGCAAGATGGCCGCCATGAAAAATCATTAAATGTCATTTTCTTGAGTTTTACATGGCATGTGACACTGAAATTTGGCATATAGGGGTATTTTGAGGCACTGATTTCAAATATTGCCGGCCCCCAGCAATTTGACCATTCGGACGTCGGCAAAATGACCGCCATTTTGAAATCCAAGATGGCCGCCATGATATATTATTGCAATCATTTTCTCGACTTTTATATGAACTGCGGTATTGATATTTGGCATATAGGCTTAATTTGGGGTGCTAATTTCGAATATTGTCGGCCCCAAGTGATTTGACCATCAGGTCGGCTGCCATTTTGAAATCCAAGATGGCCGCCATGAGAAATCATTAAATGTAATTTTCTTGAGTTTTACATGACATGTGACACTGAAATTTGGCATATAGGGGTATTTTAAAGCACTGATTTCAAATATTGCCTGCCCCCAGCAATTTGACCATTTGGTTGGCAGCAAAATGGCCGCCATCTTGAAATCCAAGATGGCCGCCATGAAATATCGTTGCAATCATTTTCTCGAGTTTTATATGAACTGCGGTATTGAAATTTGGCATATAGGCTTAATTTTGGGCGCTGATTTCAAATATTGCCGGCCTCAAGCGATTTGACCATCGGGTCAGCCGCCATTTGAAATCAAAGATGACCGCCATGAAAAATCATTGAACTCATTTTCTTGAATTTTACATATGTGCCACTAAAATTTGTAGTATATGGGTATATGGGTGCGTTAATAAAAAAAATTGCTGGCTCCAAGGAATCTGACAATTGGTCGGCGGAAAAATGGCCGTCATCTTGAAATCCAAGCTGGCTGCCATAGAAATTTTGCAATTATTTCGTTGAGTTTTATATGATCTGCGGCATTGTACTTTGACATATAGAAGTAGTGTGGGGAGCTTATTTCAAATATTGCCGGCCCTCAGCGATCTGATCCCCTGAGTCAGGGTTATACGGGCGTAATTACAACTGGCAGGCCAAAGATATTCATTCGAGCAAAGCCACCCTAAATTTTTAATTTTGATATTGCTGATTTTAAAAAATGAATATGATTGATAATCTTACACTGATTCTAGGGAGGGTAACTTTACTGAACTTGCTTTTTTCAAATTGGGAAGAATATCACCACTTTGGAACTATTTTTATACTGGCGGAAGAAGTATTGCCATTTTACTGTCTCAAGCCATGAATTTGATCCTGTCAGGTGTAGTCTTCATAAATGCTGATTTATTTTTAAAATGAGCTGCTCGAGGTACCCTTTTCTTAAGATGGCTGCCATGAAAACAAAATACATACATGTACATAATACCAATTTACAGTGTCACATGTAATGTATAGCTCAGGAAAGATATTTCATAATAGCCATCCTAGATTTCAAAGTGGCGGCCATTTTCAGCTGACCTGGTGGATCAATCAATGGGGCAGCAATATTCTAAAACCAGCAGGCCAAAACCTGCCTGTACATCTATGTCTAAAATGCAGTGCCTCAAATTATTTAAAACTCAAGAAAATAATTTGGATTTTCATGACAGTCGATCCTCTCTAGATTTCAAGATGGTGGCCATTTTGCAGCCTATCTATTGGACAGACTACTGGGGAAAATTTCAATACCCCAAGTGTCAAATTTCAAAATAATATCTACGTTATAATTATAATACCTGATTTTTTTTAAATTATTTTGTTTTCATGGCAGCCATCTTGGATTTCAAGATGGCTGCCAGTTTGCAGCTGAGGTATCACGGGCCTAAAACATTTCCCATAGACTCGTGTGTTAAAGAGGCGCTCAAAAAAAGGATGAAATTCGAGAATTGAATGTTTACTACCAGTGGATAGGATACATGTCTGACATTCCATATCTGACCAGAAAAGGGTACCTCGAGTAGCTCATTTTAAAAATAAATCGGCATTTATGAAGACTACACCTGACAGGATCAAATTCATGACTTGAGACAGTAAAATGGCAATACTTCTTCCGCCAGTATAAAAATAGTTCCAAAGTGGTGATATATCATCCCAATTTGAAAAAAAAAAGTTCAGTAAAGTTACCCTCCCTAGAATCAGTGTAAGATTATTAATCATATTCATTCATTTTTGTCAATCAGCAATATCAAAATTAAAGATTTAAAATGGGTTTGCTCGAATGAATATCTTTGGTCTGCCAGTTGTAATTACGCCCGTATAACCCTGACTCAGGGGATCAGATCGCTGAGGGCCAGCAATATTTGAAATAAGCTCCCCACATTACTTCTATATGTCAAAGTGCAATGCCGCAGAACATTGCAAAAGGTGAATACAGATTTAAGAAAAGAAGGATAGCACGAAAGAAGAAGAGTAGAGAAAAAGAACAGGAGAGCAAGGGAGAGAGGAGAAAAAGGCAAAAAATAGAAGAAATGAAAAAACACAATTGGTAGATGTTAGACTGCCATATAAAAAATGAAATCATAGATTTTAGAAGAAAACAGATAGCTCTTAAAGAATGAAAGGCAAAGTAAAACTCTTCGTCAGTCTGTGGCATGAGAAAGAGAAATCAAAATACAATTGGTTATAATTAATGAAGATCTTATAAGATGGATTAAATTATATAAAAAATATTGTTATGCCCAACTTCATAATTGATTAATTTTGTATAATCTACAATATCCTAGCCAATTAAGTGTAAAATCTTGGATAGTGTCATCATTATTATAATTATTTTATTTATTTATTTATTTATGTATTTTTTGTTGGGGGGTTAGGTTTTACATTTTCCAATCGCTAAGACACCCTGTGCATCCAACCAATTGCTTTCAGAACAAAGTCAATTAGTTATAAACGCCTAGTAAATCAAATGGTTTTTGTAACATTCCTGGTAGACCAAATGGCTGGCTGTGGACCAAATGCCTACTTAGACCAATTAGTTACGGACCAAACGCCTAGTAGATCAAATGTTTTTTGTTACATTCTGGTAGACCAAATGCCTACTTAGACCAATTAGTTACGGACCAAATGCCTAGTAGACCAAATGGTTTTTGTAACATTCCTCGTAGACCAAATGGTTGTGGACCAAATGAAATGACTACTTAGACCAAATGGTTGTAGACCAGACACCTAGAAGACCAAATGCTTGTGGACCAAACGCATAGTAGACCAAATAGTTTTTTTGTATCAATGCCTAGTAGACCGAATGGTCGTGGACTAAACGCCTAGTAGACCAGTGGTTTTGTAACAACGTCTAGTAGACCAAATGCTTATGGACCAAACACCTAGTAGACCAAATGGTTGTGGACCAAGCGCCTTTTAGACCAAATGGTTTTGTAACAACGCCTATAGTTGTGGACCAAACGCTTAGTAGACCAAATGGTTTTGTAACAAATGCCTAGTAGACCAAATGGTTAAAGACCAAACGGTCAGTAGACCAAATGGTTTTGGACAAAATGGATAGTAAACCAAGTGGTTGTAGACCATGAAGTTGAGAGTCCTGCGCAGCCTGTCCAATATTATAATAGTTTACCAACCGTGCAGATATACCTTTCTGCCTGGTTAAATTAACACAATTTCCCTCTGTAACAGGGTGTATCTGC
This sequence comes from Lytechinus pictus, assembly GCF_037042905.1. Lineage (NCBI taxonomy): Eukaryota > Metazoa > Echinodermata > Echinoidea > Temnopleuroida > Toxopneustidae > Lytechinus > Lytechinus pictus. The sequence goes on along the minus strand of NC_087252.1, from coordinate 20,465,845 downwards.
AGATAGACCCCGTTTGCCTGATAAAATAAACATATTATCTGCCATCATTTAATCTGGCAAAAAGGTCTATGTGCAGATAGACCCTTTTGCCAGATTACAGCCAATTTTTATAGGGTCTATGTGCAGATAGACCCTTTTGCCAGATAAATATCACTGTCTTTGCTCCCGAGATTAAGTTGGCCAAAGGGTCTATCTGCATTAAATTGGATCTTACAAGAAAAGTAAAGGGATTAAAATAATAAAAAGGGACTAAAAATAATTTTTCAAAGATAAACTAAGTGATAGAATAGAGTCCACCAGCTAAAATTAACTCTCAAGTATTCTACAAGTAAATTAAATGCTCAAACTTCAAAGCTGATTTTCTCAGAAAGTTTTTCGAGGGCGAATGTGCAGATAGACCCTTTTGCCAGATTAGGGCCGCCTAGTACAAATGCAGATAAATGCGGTAACACAGTGACGGCAACAAGGCAAGTCGGGGGTGATGAGCTGTCTAGAACTAGGCCTCTAGTGATTTCATTTCTTTCTCTTATTTTAGTTATGAACTATTTGAGTGAATTAAGTTACGTCTAGCAATTATATTGACTTGTCTATTTTATATCTAGGCCTAAACACTTACCAATGCAGTCAAAACATAAACAGTATTGACCTTTGTATAAGGTTGTTGAATTCACATAGACGGAGAGGGGGGGGGGGGTTGAGGACACGTCCCCCCCCTAAGTTGTTTGTTGATAATTTTGTTTTCTGGGGTTGTCAATTTTATTTCTTGCGTACCCCTAAAATTTAAGGTTGATAACCATTTTTTTCTTTTATTGCTGGTCAAATATTTTGTCGCCCCCCCAAAAAAAGTGACTTTATTTTTTCTCTTTTTTGGGTTCTGAATCTGAACCATTTTGAGTGAAAATAGTTTTTCGACTGCAGTTTAAATATTACAAATTATCTATCTAAAGACAGTGATAATTTTGATTAAATATCTGTGGATTTTCTAAAACAGTCTTGAAAAAGGGTGAATACTCTGCCAGATTTTTTTCTATATACATGAAGCAATGGTAATGCTCCCGAGAGCTAGAGTGGGCCTATAGACCTAGATCTTATATTGAGTTAGTCTAGGGTACTAAAATAAATGATAGGACCTAAATATCTGTGGATTTTGTACAATGGTGCTTGAAAGTCTGAACACTCTACTCTCACTCTGACAGCTTTTCTCTATCCACGGGTCAAAACAATGGCAATCTCTCTTGCCTACATGTCATCCACTATCTAACTCAATAACGCCTCTACACATTACGAAAGTCCTCCACCCGTATTTGCCCCCTGTGTGACTCGTATGTTGAGCAGTAGAACACTTTATAGGATCTTGCTCCTCTCTTGGTCACCTCCACCAAGACTTCATATGCAGAGTCGAGGAGTGTCTCACACTCTCACTGACCACCCAGATTATATAGTCTTGTATACAGATGATGATCAATCCACACCAATTTTTCTGAGCAACCCTATTTATTATCACTTGTTCACTGCAACCATCCTGCCTGTGGGGAATCTACAGGTAGGACTATGGTATACCAATGCTGTACATAGCACACACTTTAAAAAAATTCATTAAAATATCACTTTTGTAACCAAAATAACTAATATCCATACAGTTACAATGTATTTTTAATTAGTAACTTGGGAATAATTTTTGTCTTCACCAGAGCACTCAAAAATTTGAATTTTGGGCATATTTTTGTGTATGCCCTCTATTGGTTGAAGGTAATATGGCAAGAAATTAAGAAAAAATGATTTAAAGAATCAGATTTACATAAAAGCCAAAATATATGATGAATAGCTGTATTGGAAACTAAGTGTAAGAAAATCAGGTATTTGTCCCATAGAAAAAGAGAAAATAAACCAAAAGTGCCACCTTTTATTTTGCCACACATGGAGATGTAACAGTGAGAAAGGTTATCATAACCTTGTTCATTGGATGAGTGTTTATTACCAACCTGGGGCCCCATTCCTCAACACATGGACAAGTTAGTCATATTTATATCCACCAACCAAGGAGACAGTTCTAATTAACCTGCTTCACGAAAGGCTTCCCAACTAGAATACCTTGATATCAATACTATCAGTAAAAAGAGCAGACGAGACGTAATCTTAGTAGCAAAAAGCATAATTTTCAAAAAGAAAAAAGAAAAAATTGCAAATATTGTGATAAATTGGGAAATAAAAGTTTTCAAAATAATAGCACATGTGAATTATTTATCATATATACTTAGACCATAAGGACTGGAGCATTCAATTGCAGAGAAAATTAATTTCATGACTAAAAATCACTTGTGGACGTTGAGATGGGTACCCCCGGATATCAAATGTTAATAGTTTATGAAAAGAAACAAGGAAACCATAACGGTTTTCTTTGTAAAATTAATAATTATGTAATCTTTTAGGCGTCTTGTCAAAGGTGTGCGTGCGTCTTTTCCTTTATATTCTACGGCGAACCCGTTGAACGTGCCATTGTCCATTTTCCTTACCTACGGGTCAGTGCTCTTGCCATTCAAGACGCCAGCGTGCCCTTTTGCAGCGAAAACGGAAGCGTGCGCTTTTATCTTTTCTTTTGACACTCCCGGTTGGCTCTCCGATAAGATGTTTTTGCATGAGCGCCCTCTATGTCCACGATATCGGCGTTTTAGGCAAACTATTAAACGCCCGATCTCTAGTCACTGATCTGAATATCGTTGTGTCCTTGTATCGGTGTGTCTAGTCCAGTGGGGTATATTTTCCAAAGTTACGCTTTCACAATTTCTTTTGATAATTTTTCGTATCGGGTTTCAGTATATGACAAAGTTCAATTAGATTTACATTTCATTTCTTTAATAGAACAATTAAGCTTTAGCCCTTCAGCACGAGCATGTTGTTTTATTTTGAAGAACATAACGTTAAGATATTGAATTTCTGAAAGTAAGTGTTCAGGCGCGGGTAAGATTTTTTTTCATCACACTGAGCCCACATTAGATTGTCGCTAATTAATCGCTAAATTACAAAAACATGGATGATAAAACGAAACCAAAAATACGACAGTTAGGACTGACCTTACCTAAACAAACTGAGTTCAAGATACGTTCTCCTTAAAATTACGAAAATTCGATGGAATCGTACAATAGAGGATCAATTTTCGGATTTCGTACGAATCGCCATGTTGAATTGAATGAAAAACATGTATGCGCATGCGCAACATGAATATTTATAAGATGTCGTCACTGTTAAGGTTAATGAATATGCATTACAAGAAGAGATAAGAAAACTTCGGTCGAATCACGAACTTGCTTTTCAAATAAATCGCGATTTAGGTATTTCAGTAATAGATATCAATCTTGCTTGCATTTAACATAGAAAAAAAAAAATTATTTAAAGAAGAATTCATTTCATTAAAATTATATTTATCTCAATCTGTATATTATGAACAAACATGACTGCGTTTACAAAATACATTTTTTTTTTAATTAGAGATGTAATAAGTTAGAATCAAGGTCAATATTGAGTCGACATTGACATCAGAAACGTAGTTCGCGTTGCAAATATGGAGGAACTTGAAGAAGAATTTGCAATAAAATTAAAGGTGCCTCAAAAACAGGCCCTGGAAGAGGCCCAGAGAGGAAATGACAGTCTCGTGATTCTCCCAACGGGTTACGGAAAGAGCACGTGCTTTGCCCTCCATCACAAACTAATGGAGAAAGTAACAAATCACAAAGAGCCAGTTTAAACTGGACCAGTCTGACCAGTAGAATTTCAACTGGTAACTGGATCTGGAAATTGCAACATTGGTTACTTGTCTTACTGGTTCAGTGCTGCGCGTATATTTGGCCATATGAAATTAGACTGGATCAACTAAGCTAGACCAGTCAATTTAAAAAGTTACAAGTTGAAATTCCACTTGTCAAACTGATCTTGAATTACTAACTCGAAATTAAAGTGGTCTTAATATAATATTAGTCTACTGGAGTTTGTTACTGGTCACAATATTATTACTTGTGTCCTAATCTAGTAGTACTCAACTGGATTCCATACTGATCTTTCTTGGTCAAAATGCAACACGTCTTTTTTAATTATTTTTTAAAGAGATTGGGTGGTCCTTTTTAGGACCAACACTTGCCCAAGTAAAGAAAAATACGTCATGGCGTACGGTACCGTGAAGCTAATTCTAAATGAGATGGAATAGATGGTTCATAAATTAATCTTTCTGCTCTAATTTGAAATATAGGGCCTATTCTAAGTCTCTACACATACTTCTTCAGAATCTTTTGCATTGTCACTCTAAAGTATGATTTATTGCTTTTAAAAAATGCAAATAACTAAACCACGTAAACAGCACCATCCAATTTTGTTAGTACTGGTCCAGTTGAAAATCAAGTGGCCCAATTTATAAATCTACTGGAGTCTACTAGATAAAATAAAATTATAGAGTACCAAAGTGATGACGTCACGAAATTTTTCTTCTTCGAATTTGAGTGATTTATAGGCCTAGTTTGGTAGGGCATGATGAAATACCTCCACATCCAAACATGATGGGAATCGGTCCGTAGGCATATAGGCTGATAGGGGCTTTAAGACCTAACGAATCCCGTTACATTAGGCCATAAATTTAGGTATACATAATTAGCCCCATTGAAGTCAATAAATCATTGGACTGGTTCCTTGATTACAAAGGGGCAAATCATGTATTCATATTTCATGAGGTCATATCTAAGGTAAATTTCCAATTCGTCTACTGCCAACTCGTTCACTTCCCACATGGTCTACCTTAATTTAGTCTAATTAACATTCCATCTAAATTTCGCTCCAACCGTTTATTCCAATCATCACTTCGTCTTATCACCTGTTCGTTTATGACAATTTCCTCTCATAACCTTTTGGTCTAATATCCATTTTAGTTCCAATAATTTTAACCGATTAACACTTAGTCCAATTAGACCAAATGGTTAGGACTAAATGGTTATTGGACCAACTGGTTGTTAGACAAAATGGTGAGTGGACGAAATGGCAATTAGGCCATGTGGGTAGTAGACTGATGGCATACCAATGATAGTAGACGATTTGGTAACTGGACGAAATGGCTAGTAGACCAGTCCAAGTGAAAATAAACGACAAGGCAACATGGACCAATTCCCACCAAATTAGTGTTTCAGAGGGATTTCATCGTGCTCTACCAAAATACACATGGTATGAAAAATGCTCGTAAACATACAAACAATGGGAATTGATGTCACACTCAGTGGCGTACCGTGGGTCACGGCATTGGGGGGGGGGGGGGGGGTCACCAGCAATTTTTGTTTAGTCAATTAGTGTGCGCGCAGGTATACTGACCTAATAAAGACATTTTAAGGACAACGCTACTGAGCGGAAAATTTGTTATATTCAGACCTAAAAGAGGGAGATTTTAAAGACTATATTTTAGGAATCTATGATGAGTATAAATCTCATCATAGTAATCTAATGCGAGTGCCAAGTGCTTGCTGATTTTGTTATAATTACATCTGAACACATGAAACACTTTTTGTAGTCATTGTAATCATGATTATCATATGCATCTCACTAATCAAATATTATGAGCACGAAGCGCGAGCTGAAAATTTAGATAATTCATGCTCTAAATATATAAATGTCGCAAAACAAGAACTAAAAATGTATAAGAGGAAGATGCAGTAGCGTACCTAGGATTTTCCACAGGGGGGGGGGGCAAAATCGTCCGCCCAAAAATTTGACACGCCTAGAAAAGGTCTTGACTTAAACCACAAATAGGCCTAAAGGATTTCGTACCAGAAAAAAAAAACCAGGAAAAAAAAATGATCCTCAACAGGATGTAAAGGACATTTCGCACCAGAAAAAAATTGACAAGCAAAAAAAAAGAAGAAAAAAGAAGGTATTCAACTTCAAAGGAGGGGGCCACTATGGTGGCTTGTCAGGGATCAGTTGTGACTCATCGGGGGGGGGGGGGCATAGTGTGACTCGTAAGGGGGGGCAGTAGGTACGCTAGTGGGAAGATGTTGCCTGAGAAAGACGTATCCAGCCGGTTGTGGTAAAAAAAAACCACATAAAATAGGCTATCAAATTATCTTTTTACTCACAAGGTGTATCAATTGTTTTCAATTATGCATATTAAACAAAATGTGCGACATCACGTGCATAATCTCTCTCGAAAAAAAAAAGATGATAAAGAAACTAATTTAAATATAGAGACAATAGGTAGAAAAGTAAAGAAAAAAAGAATAAAAAAGAAAACGAAAGGGAAAAGAAAAGACAAGAAACGAAGAAAAAAGAGCAAAAGTCAAAAAGAAAAGAATGAAACAGTAAAGAAAGGAAAAGAAAATCAACTACGAAACGAAAAGTAGATGAACAAAATATGAAAATAATAAAAACAAAACGGAAAAGGGGATAAAAAATAAAGAAAGTGAAAAGAAATCACGAGGGAGAACTAAGAAATAACATTAGAACACGAGAAAAGAATGAAGAAAAAAATTACATGAAAAGAAGCTAATCGAATAAAAACAAAAGGCCGTTAAAATAGTGATTTATTCACTGGCTGCCACGCAGCCAAACCATCGAAAAAGAAATTACGCCACTAAGTTAGACTTATGAATATTCATATTACCCTTTCTCGCATGCCTCATACGATAGCCTTTTGTCAAAGACTTCTAGTATATTTCTATAGGATCCTCAGTGAATAAACAGGGTGAAATTAATAGGAAGAGCGTATTATAAACGTATTATAATCGATTATTATTTTATTTTTTGTTTTTATAAGGATTAGGCTATTATTTTTCTTTTGTTTTTGTTTTCTGCTAGCACGAAGATAAAAATCAATTTATCTCGTTGCCTCGTCAAAAGGCTATATCGATCCTCCATTGCTTCCTGTACAAACGACTTTTAATGCACACCGGCAAAATTTTCCGACGTTTTTGCTTCGTTTTGGGGAATTATTTCGAAGTTTTGAGGGCCGCCCATATTGCGGCTTAAGTTGTAAGTATGTATTGATTCCTTTGTAACAGTTTTGTGCAATTTTATGTATTTTTGATTGATTCCCGATGCTCATCTGGTTTGATCTGGTGAGCCGGGGTGAATCACAACGCAGCCCGAACACAGTACGTGTTCGGGCTGCCGCAGTAAGGACATGGTGATGGAAAAGTCTTCATTTATGGCATGCAAGACTCGAGCTACAGTAGCCTCTTGTCGAGGCCCTGTCGGCTGCTTTCCGAGCGAACATGGCAAAGCAAGGGAGAGAGCGAAGCAGAGCGCCGCGAGACAGGGCCTGCGCCTCTGGACATCTGACCCGAATTTCACCGACTTTCTTTTGTTTTTTATTGTTTTTACCAATTCACCGACCAAAAACTGGTCGGTGAAAATCATCCAATGAGAGCGCGGGCTGCTATGACGTCATATTGAATATTCATGAGCTCATCTTGAATGGCGACCCGTGGATTCTTGGCGAAGAATGACGACGAAATATCAAAGAGCATTGAATATGCCTCTAAAATGCTGAATATTGACCGATTTAAGGATTTGCAAGTCGATAAAATTAACTCTGCACTGAAAGGACGAGATGATTTTGTAAATCTACCCACAGGATATGGAAAAAATTGTATCTTTCATGCGATTCCACCGGTCGAACCGGGGCGTCGATTATCGATCTCCGCTGTGCAGTGTAGTGAGGGAAGCTGGGGTGGAGTTGCTGGAAGTTGACTCGAGTCTGACCAGCGGCTGAGCAGTATCTCCCGGGAAGTTTCGGGGCGGTGATGGGTCTGTTACGGCCAGTAGTAGTAGTAGTAGTAGTAGTAGTAGTAGTAGTAGTAGTAGTACCACTACTTGTAGCATTTTGCAGGTTATATCCCCTTTAGTTTCCCGCAATTAAATGAATCCCCTGCAGAATAATGGACTACTATACTATATAGTATTCCGAACCCAAAACGAAACAGCTCTGACATTTCATTGGTTTACTCGGTGACCAGTAATATCATGACTCATGTATATTCATTAGGAAGACGTTCCTCATGAATATATAATTCAGTTCAGATGTCAAGAGGCCCAGGCCTAATTCGCTTCGCGAATTGGGGAATCCCTCGCTTCGCTCGGGAAGCAGCCGCCAGGGCCTCGACAAGAGGCTAGAGCTACAGTCGATATACCGCCGTGCCACGTACGGACTAGCGCACCGCAGTACCGCCCAGGCCAGCAAAACAAATTCACGACGAAATTGGCGACGTCGTGAATATTTCGCGACGAAATCGGCGACGAAATTCACGATGTCGTGAATTTCGTCGCAAATTTCGTCGTCAATTTTCAAATTGGCGACGTCGTGAATTTCGTCGTGAATAATTGGCGACGAAATTCACGACATCGTGAATTTCGTCGCCAATTTCGTCGTGAATATTCAAATTGACGACGAAATTCACGACGAAATTGGCGACGTCGTGAATTTCGTCGTGAATATTCGCGATTTGGTCTATTTGCAATGTCCCTTCAGGGCCACCATATAAATCCCCGGGGGGGGGGGGGGGCACTCGATCCATTCACGAGTGGATATACCATGCGCGACCATGGGGTCTCGAAAAGCACCCTAAACACGTAATTTCCATATTCTGAAAATGCACCCCTTAACAAGTATTGGCGTGTGAAACCCTACCCTTAACAAGTATTGGAAACAAAACGATACTCTTGGCAAATATTCCCTGAAATGAACCCCTAAACAAGTACAGGAATGCATTGTTACGGGTCCTTCGGTCGTCGGCTTTACCTTATTTGGTTTATACATGCAACCCCACCTTCTACACCTCCCGCAAATCGGACTCTAAACACCGAAGTGTTGGGGCAAAAAGGACATCCTTTATAAAACATTTTAATTTTGTTTTATCATCCCCGCAAATTCGACCCTAAACACGTAATTTTCCGAGCGAAATAGATACCCTTTTTTCATTATTTTTGTGTTTTTGACACCCTTATCACGTTACGTACGTAACGTGCCCTATCGTGAAAAAGACATCCTTTTTACGTGTTTTTTTGGTCGCGCATATGGTATCCACTCGTCAATGTAAGTGGCCCCCCCCCCCCGGGTATAAATCTTATCTGAGTTATCAATTATCTTCTCACTGGCCACTGGTAGCAGTTCCCCTGGGAGGCTGATTGACAATGTTTACTAGCCAATGGAAAGTGACTCTGAAAGAAGGAGGTGGGGCCAGATTTGGAGCGTGAGAAATGATTTTTGGAAGATTATGCAGACCCTGTATTGGAACAGCAAGTTTTGTATGTGCTAGTCTTTGCGTGGAGGCATGAAGTTCCAATCAGGGTCTGTGCCTGCAGACTACGCAGCCGGTGCATGAAGGGGATTATTTAGCTGAAATCGATGAGCTGGAGTTAAAAATTGGCATCCCGTTAGTAAACTTGTAAGGCCTCAGGCCTTTAGAATTCGCATCCCGTTAGTAAATCTTTCTTAACAGGCATGCTTTTGAAAAGCAAAAGAAAAAAAGAAAAAAAGATTGATTGCTTAATCGATCAATCACAATCACCAACGATAATCGTGATTCAGGGTAACTACAACGATAATGATAGTATAATACTAACGAAGATAATAATAATGATAATACAAAATAACAATTATAATTACAGGGATGATGTTGATGATAATCGTGAAAATGATAATTATGATAATTAAAAGAAAATCAATAATTAAATATAAAAATCAATTTGAGCTTGTACTGCCTTTTCCGTATCTCAACAGTTATGGCTATCAAAATAAAATAATTATAATCAATTTAAGAATCATAAACTACTATAGGCTTAATCTTAGTGTTTTCTTGCTATAGGCCTATAGGCATAATAACGTTCTCTGATGGGTGAGAAGAAACATGGCATTAATACTGAATCTTGCTTGTGGTTTAATGTTATTGCGATAGAAAATAATAATAAAAAACAAAACAAGCATGTTCGAGTTAGCATCTGTGTCTGGCTTTGGTAGGCCTATTCATGACGAAATGCTAACAACGCAATCATTACAAAAATAAATTAAAAAAACAATCTGTTACGATTCCTATTTTTTACTTTTGATGGTGCAAGCATAGGCCTTTACGTAGAAAAAAAAGACAGATTTGATAATGAACAATGAAGATAGTCCAGGATGTAGCGATGGGGGTGGGGATGCTCCCGGCCTGCGCCAGGCCAGGTGCAAAGTTTTTGTAAAATACTTCAAATTAAAGGCTTAGGGTTTTTTCTTCTTCTAATTATAAAAGCTAGATTGGGGTAAAGAAAGGGAAGCACCCCCTCGCCTTCCCGCCCGCGCTTCAAATAGATAGATCAAAAACATCGCTTTTAGTGTTCTCAAAAGCATGTTTTTAAGAAAAGTTTACAAAGAGGATGCGAATTCTAAAGGCGTAGGTATGGCGATAGTGGCACTGGGCCGGGCGGGGGCGTGGGCGATGGATAATGAGCTCGAGTATAATCGCGAAATAAAAGCCAAGGGCAAAACGTATTCAAAACACGTTTTTTTTACGAGGATTAATTTCCTTACAATTACAAAGGATACTATCAAGGAGACAATGATAACAGGTACTTTCTCTATCATAGGCCATGATCAGGATCTTTTCATTATTTAAAACGTTTTTTTTTTCGGAGATGGCATTTTCAAAAGAATTAAAGATTTTCAAATCTTTAGAAAATATTGATAGTCCGTGAACGTGTGCTAATCTATTAGTTTTAAAGAGAATAAATAAAGAAACTAAATCGAACGTCAAAGTTTGCGCTATCCAAGTGAAGCCCCTTTCACAATGGTGAATTATGTAAGAAATTGATGGCTTAATCCATCACCAACGATAATCATGATAATTGAGAAAATAATAATCATGGAAATAACAATGACAGTAATACTAACGATAATAACAATAATCATAGATATAAAATAACAATGATAATGATGATAGGCATGTAATGGTAAAAATGTTGATTATGAATGATAATAAAAAAAAAATACAATATAAAAAATATATTAGGAGCTTGATCTTTTATCCGTATCTCAATAGTACTGGCTATTAAAATGAAATATTTTCTAACCAATTCAAGAATAATGACTAATAAGCTTAATCTTAATTTGTCACAGGCATAATAGCGTTCTTTGATGGTTGATAAAAAACATGGCATCAATACTGAATCTTGCTTGTGGTTTAATAAAAAAGTTATGATAGAAAATCATAATAAAAACAAACAATTATGTTCGAGTTAGCATCTGTGTCTGGCTTAAGTAGGCCTTCATGACGAATACAAACAACACAATCATAACAAAAATAAATAAGAAACCAATCTGTCCAGATTCCTATTATTACTTTTGATGGTGCAAGCATAGGCCTTTACGTAGAAAAAAAGACAGATCGTATGCGAGGATTAATTCATTTCATTGAAATTATCAAGGATATGCATAATTAAGAAAGTTTCTTTTAATCATGATTACGATATTTTCATTAGCGTTTTTAACATTTCAAAAGAAAGTTTTTCAAATTCTTAAAAGATTGATCGGCAGTGAAAGTGAGTTTTGTTAGTCAATTTTAAAGAGAACGAACACTAAGAGTTAAACGTAACACGTTCTTAACAAAAAAACGGGGTCTATGAGTTGGGGGATGTTAGACTTCTTGCATGATTTTAAGAAACACATCTGTGAAAATATCCTTCATGGAAGAAAAATAAAGCGGAATAAAAACAAAGACGGCGTGTGCCTCTGTGTGTTGTTTTTTACGGTGGTATAAACACAGTTCGCTTTACTCATTTTACCCCGGCATTTTACGTTTTAAACTCTTCTCATAAATGTGATGAAAGTTCTTAAGATGCCACGAAATTGATAATAACTTCAAAAAAGAAGGAAGAGAAGAAGGAGAAGAAAAAATGAGGAGATAGCAGATAAAACTCCCGGATTAGACTCATGGTAGTATAGGGCCGATACAGCGTACACTGCGTGTTTAGAGTCTGATTTGCGCGAGATGTGGAAGCGAGGTGGGGCCGTACTAAAGCAAATGATGTGTTAAGCCTTGTAAAACCGACGGACCCGTGGCACAACAATAAAATATCACTGTACTTGCTTGGGGGTTCATTTAGTCCAGGATAGGCCGCATAGACAAGGGGTCGAACCTTGTTTTTTTAGATATACAATGTTTTTTGATGGTTTCTTGTCAATTCGAGGGTGCTGATTCCGAATCTGAATGATGCCACTCTTGTAACCTTGAGCATTTTCCGCAAATTGGCAAAATCCAATATGGCCGCCAAAATATGCAAATTACCCATGAAAATCATAAAATTGCCAACACATTAGCTATAAAATGCATGTAGTTGTTGTGCAGAAGTGAAATACCAATTGGAAAAGCGATATTTGACAAAATATTTATTTTATTGATATTCAAAATGGCCGCCATAACCCCTGTATACTTTATTATGTAGAATATGAATGGGGAAAATATTTTTTCAAACAAGAGCACTATTATTGCATGTGATTGTGACCTGCGAGTGGACTACTGTCTGAAAACATGACTATTAACAAAACTATGTCATTTGTATACTATCTAATGTGATAAATGCTGTATTATGATATTAAAAATGGCTGTCATAGACCCCTTATACTGTGTACAATATATAAAAGGGGACAAATAATTTTCACAATCTTTGAATTTGTTTGACTTTAAAATGCCAATAACTGCGAAATATTGGTGTAACACTGTCTGACAACAAGGATTTCTAACGAAACATCATTTCCCTTGCAATTTCGGTAATTATGCTGCATGTTGACATTCAAAATGGCTGCCATAGGCCCTATCTGTATTATGAACAAAGCGAATGAAGAAACTAATTTTCACAAGAGTAAAAACAATAAAATGAATGTAATTGTAATCTATACGAGTGAAATATTGTCTAAACACATGATTTCTGGCGAAACATATCATTTCATTTTTCATGCATGAGATAAATGCTGTATTGTAAAATTCAAAATGGCCCCTATTGGCCCTTACAGTATTATCTACAATGTAAATGGGGACAAATACTTTTGAAAGAATTAGGATTTGCCTGACTATGAAATCCATATAATTCTGTTGTATAAGGAAAATATTGTTTGAAAACGTGATTTTTTTAATGAAATATAATATATTTCCTCTCCCATAGGTGATAAATACTGTATTTTGACTTTCAAAACGGCCGCACAAGCCCCTACAAATTCTGTAACATGCGTATAGGGAAACTAATCATCACCAGAATGAGAACCAAAAACGCACGTAACTATGTGATGTATAGGTAAAATTTGGTCTTGAACATGATTTCTGACTAAATACATCACATAATGGTTGAGAAGGTAATAAAGGCCTTACTTTGAAATTCAAAATTGCTGCCATAGCCCAAAGTAGTATGTACATTGTAACTGGGGACAGATAATTTTGACAAAATTTTTACTATGAAAATGGCTTAATTTTGATGTAAGTGTTAAGTATTGTCTAAACCCAATGATTTCTAACGAAATATATCATAGCTTGTGTCATAAAGGTGATGAATGCAGCCTTTTAAAAATGAAAAATGGCCGCCATATATAGTCCCTTATCTTAATATGTAAAATTTGAATGGGGAAAGATAATTTCCAAAAAGAAACATATTGCAGCCATTTTGAAATTTAAATATAGCATTTATCACCTAAATAACATAAGAAATGATCTATTTGGTTACAAAATCATATTTTCAGACGATATTTCACTCATACATGCAACACCATTTAGTCAAGCAAAGCCAAATTCTGTTAAAATTATATGTTCCCATTCACAAAGTACATAATAGGCCTACTGTTAGGGCCTGTAGCGGCCATTTTGACTTTCAAAATACATTATTTATCACCTACCTGGCAGAATGAATGATATATCTTGTTAGGAATTATGTTTTCAGACAATATTTTACTCTTAAATCACAATTATATGCATGTTATGGTGCTGACTCATGTGAAAATTGGTTTCCCAGATCGATTGTACATAATACAGTCAATGTCTTTTGGCGGCCATTTTGAAAGTCAAAATACAATATTTAACACAAATATGAAACCCGAATAATATATTTCGTTGCAAATTATATTTGAAGACATTATTCCACTAATTTACCACAAAAAATACGTTTTAGTGCTCACCTTGTGATTGTTTTTGTCCTCTCTCACATCGTAGATCATAATTTTAGGGCCTTTGGCGGTCATATTAAATATCAAAATACAGGGTTTATCACATACATGGCATGTTAAATAATAAATTTCGTTAACAAAAATGTTTTTAGTCAGTATTCCACTCGTTTATCTCAACAAAATGCATTTTAGTGCTCACTCTTGTGATTTTTTGTGTCACCATTCACATTGTACATAATAGTGTTAGGGCTTTTGAAGGCCATTTTGAATATCAAAATACAGGATTTATCACATAACTGACATAACAAATGATATATATCGTTAGCAATCATGTTTACAGACATTGCTTCACTCATAGTTCATAATTACTTGCATTTCAGTGCTCAATTTTGTAAAAATTAATTTTCCCCATTCATATTGTACAGGGGTCTATGATGGCGGCCATTTTGATATCAAGAAAATAAATATTTTGACAAAAATTATTTTTTCAGATATTATTTCACTCCGGCAGCACAATTGCATGTACTTTAAAGCCAATGTGTGGACAATTTTATGATTTTCATGGGTAATTTGAATATTTTGGCGGCCATATTGGATTTTGCCAATTTTCAATTCAAATAAACATTTATTTTCTTCCATTTCAAAACACTTTTCATAAACATTAGTTCATACAAAAATCAAATTTTTATGAGGAATATAAATATGTACATGTTTGGTATAAAGAAGAAGGCGTATACCCTAAAAGCCGAGGCTTGTGACGGGATACGCCTATAGACAGAAATACAATACAAAATACAATACAAAAGAAAGGGCAGAGAAAAGAAGAGAAGGAAATGGAACGAGAGAGGGAGACGTGAGCGGGAGGCCGGCATGAATTACAGTATAAAATAGAATGCTCAACAAATGTATCAGTGGGGGCAAAAATATAAATGCCGCAACAAAACTTGTCCATGGTTCATGTTAACTTAAAGTCAAAAGGAAACGTAAGTTGAAAAATATTCATATATAAAATGACAGAAGAAGTTTTTTCATTTTATACTTAAAGCTACTTGACGATGGAGATTGTTTTATGTAATCCGGTATTTCGTTCCATATTTTGGGGCCAGTATAACGAATGTTGTGTTGAAAGATTATTTTTCTATGTTTGGGAATGAATATTTGATTATTTGAGCGGGTATCAAAATTATGTATGTTGGAAACATGCGTAAACAAATCACGAAATTTGTGTGGAATTTGAGAATTTAAACACCTGTAGAGAAACTGACATTGTCGAAGTTTATTGATGTCGTCTAATTTCAACAATTTTAGGGAATGAAACAAATTTTCAGTATTTGCTAGTGGTATATTGTAATCTGGAGAAATAATACGCACAATTTTATTTTGAAGGGAACATAATTTCTTAAGATGTGTTTGGTATGTGTTCGCCCAGACCAAATTACAGTAATAAAAATATGGCAAGATTAAAGAGCAATATAATGTACGCAATACAGTTTTAGGCAAGTAAAAACTTAGGCGATGTATTATTCCAATATTTTTTGCAACTTTGTTCTCAATTTCATTTATGTGATGTATCCATGTTAAATTACTATCAATAATCACGCCAAGAAACCTTGTATTTTCAACTCTTGGAATAATTTGGTTGTTAAGTTTCACCACTACATGATTAAAATCAATACGCCTTGTGGAGTTACGGAATATAATGTAATTGCATTTTTTATAGTTAATGGTAAGCTTGTTTGCACAAAACCATTTACAAACATTTGTTAGTTCAGTATTTACAGTTTCACACAAGTGATGAAGATTTCTATCAGAATAAACAATATTGGTATCGTCGGCGTACATGATAAAGGAAAGGAGATTAGACGAACGATAAATGTCATTAATAAATATAATAAACAAAAGTGGGCCAAGCAATGACCCTTGTGGTACTCCACATTTAATTGTCTTAAATTCAGACTGAACGGAGTTATAAACGGTGCATTGTTTCCGATTTGAGAGGTAACTAGAAAAAAGGTCGAGGGCAGTTCCACGAATACCATAGTTAGTTAGTTTTGATAAAAGTATATTATGATTAATTGTGTCAAACGCCTTTGACAAGTCAATAAATATCCCTATTGCGAATGAGTCGTGCTCAAAGGAGTCAATTATGGTATTTGTTAATTCGAGAAGAGCTAGTTCTGTTGAGTGGTCACTACGAAATCCGTATTGAGATTCAAAAAGACACTTGTTATTTTCAAGAAAATTATAGGCCCTTTTATAAATAATCTTTTCCAATATTTTAGAAAATATAGAGAGCACTGATATGGGTCTATAATTACCGATCTGCTCTTTGTCACCAGCTTTAAAAATTGGAGAAACTCGCGCAATTTTCATTTTTTCAGGAAACACCCCAGAGGTTAACGATAGATTGAATATATGACATAAAGGTTCGCTAATTAGTTCGATTACAAGTTTAACAATCTTAGGTGAGCATTCATCAAGACCTGGGGCTTTATTGTTATCGAAACGCATGACAATGTTACATATTTCACGTTGGCTTAATAAAAACAAAGATTTTGAATTTGGTTCAGATAGATAAGTTCTGAAATCTGTATTATTTTGAGGAGTGATATTAGCTAGCTTTGGACCGATTTCAACGAAAAAATTATTAAAAGCATTTGCTATTTGGAACGGGTCTGACGACCGACCTTCGTCACAAACTATGGTGTTGGAGGTTGATTTTTTTCTTTTATTTAATATTGATTTGATCATTTGCCATGTACGATTTATATTATTTTTATATTCTTCAAATTTAGATTTATAATAATGTTTTTTAGCCTGCCGTTTCAAACAGTTAACTAGTTTAAGAGAATCTTTGTATTTAAGTTCGTTTCTAACTGTTGGTTTATGGATATATTTTTTATATAGATTGTTTTTATGTCGAATAGATTGAAGCAAACCATCGGTCATCCAGCATTTCAGTTTAATTTTCTTACTAGGTGTTTTTTTTAATGGAAAATTGTTATTATACAATGTAGTAAATTTGGTTATGAATATATCATATGATTCATTAGCATCCTGCATATTAAAAATATCATCCCAATTTGAATTTTCGATTTCGCTTTTAAATTTCGCAATATTTTGTGATGTAAAAGACCTACGGAGTACGTTATGATTTGTCGATTTAATTTTACTAACATTCATGTAAGTTATATGAAATATTGGTAAGTGATCTGACACGTCAGAGTATATCACTCCACCTTTACTATCTAAGTCAAATTGATTTGTCAAAAAATTATCTAAAAGGGTGGCACTTGTCTTAGTAATTCTTGTGGGCCTGTGAATTAAAGGGAGAAAAAAATTACTGAAAAGACAGTTCACAAAGTTCTTACTTTGAGAATTTGAGTTGTGTTTTAAAATATCTATATTTAAGTCGCCCGTCAAAAATACCCTTTTATTTTCCCTGGAAAGACGGATCAAAAGGCTATCAAACTCTTCAATAAATGAATTAATGTCCAACGATGGGGCTCTATACAGGGTTCCTACAATGATATTTTTCCCTGAGCACTGTTCCAGTTCGATGAATAAAGAATCGCATGTTGCTTCGCTTAAATTAAGGTCACTGCGTACTACGAAATTAAAAGAGTCATGGATATACATTCCAACTCCACCACCTCTAGAATATTTCCTATTATTGCAAACAAGCGAGTAGTTAGGCATATAAACAAGGGGACTTTCGAATCTTAGCCAGGTTTCGGATATGGCAATTATATCAAATGTAAATTTCAAAGAGTTAAGACAGCTTGAAATGTCATCAAAAGAATTTAAAAGACTTCTAGCATTAAAGTGAATGCTTGAAAATTTACCGCTGCTCGGGACACCAATATTTTCAAAGTTTGTATTAAATTCTTCATAACAATAGTACCGAGAGTCATTTGAACTCTCAGTATAGAATTGGAAGTCTGGGTCAACATCGTCATTTTGGACAATGCTTTCATGTGCTAAAAAAGGATCAAAATGTAAATGAGAAATTCTATCAAAATTGTCTTCTAAGGGTTCATCAGCCGATATTACATCATCGAGCTCGTTATCATTCAACTGGTTGAAAGGAAATAAGTGTTCAAGACAGTGTTTACAACAAGAAAAATATTCGTTCCAGTCATGGTTCCGACACATTTGCTTACACATGTAACAATATATGCGATTTAGGTCACTGAATTCTTGTATAGGTTCACTCGTCATCAAAGTAAAAATTTGTCGCTTTATCATGTAGGAATTTCAATCCAGACTGATACCTAATTTGACAAATGTCATTAAAATATATTAGGTTACATACTATGTGTATTGTAGCTTTGGCTTTGGGAAAGATAACAAAACCTATGCAAATTGTTGTTGCAAATGGAATGAGTGCGAACCAAATAAATACATATTGAACGTTAATTGCACGTCGTTTGGTATACACGGTAAAGTCATGCCCACAAGAAGGTTGGAGGAAGAGAATAAAGTTAGTAGAAAAGGAAATATGTGAAGAAGAAGAATTTGCCCTTATAATTAAGCTAATTTGGTACAAAATTATAAACATCGTGGATATAAAATCAGTAGAAAAATTCATCGTATAACCACTAATAACCACTATAAGGAGCCAATTATAAGGCAAAAGAATGATTAAGTGGATGCGTCTGCATCAAAAAGTAATATGCATTACGACATGAATTATTCAAAATAAATTGCTATGAATGCTATCATATATCTTTCCTTATACACATTTTGTGAGTAAAAATAAATACCATAAATCTGATTTTTTTTTTTAAATACATTTTTCGTGGTCTTGTCATAATTAAAGACATGAGTTCTTCTTGAGAAATTAAGAATAGTTGTACAAGATAAACTTCAGACAATCAAAACTATAAAAAATAGATTGAATCAAAAGACGAGACTACCTGCATACACCATAGTTTGATGATTTTTTTTTTTAATATATAAAGACAATGAGACAAGTATAAAACGCAAATGCATGCAGTTACCTTTCCATTCATATCTTTTTTTACATAACTGATATGTGCATCTATATTCTGTAATCAAGTAAATTTCCAAAAATCTTGACAGTGCAATGTTGCTATATAGAATTAAATACTTCATATTCTTCAAAATTGTGATAAAGAAACTTCGTCTAATATTAAAATGACCCTTCAGCAGATTCTTGTTTTATCTAATTCTTTTTGTTTACAAGCTATAGGTACATCAATTTGTTTACAATAGTTTTGTTTCATAGATCAAAGTTGCACATCTGAGCAGAAAAAAAAAATCATCAAACTCCGTTTAGTCAGGTGTGTTTACATAAGCCTTTATATATATATATATACATAATTATGTAAATCATTCAAAAACTCATTAGGCCTGAATATTGCTCAAAAACAATATTATAATACATGGGCATTAAATATCAGTCAGTACAGTCAATTAAATATCATTATTAAAGTGGATTGATATGTATTTACAAAAAATGAACCTATAGAAACCATAATAAAATCTTGATCATGGGAATGCATATAGGCCTTTTAATAATAATGTAAACATTTTCATTCAGAGTGATGTAACAAGATTTCTTACATCTAAAAGACAGGGCACACATTGTACATACAATATCTCACTATCTGAGATCAAAGCCAACATCATGATTCGAGACACCCTCAATCTCAATCCTGACAGAATAACAAATAGAGGCCAATGTTCATCACTCGCCAGAATGGAAATGATACTCCAAGTGTCCAAGGTTTACTTAGATGATGTTGTTATGATTATTATCAGCAAGAAATAAATAAACATTGTACAAAGAGGCAGAACCATGGGTACAATTACTAATCACCGTGCTTACTTAATTGACTTAATCAAACAATGGCTTAAGTTATACTTTTTTTTTTTTTAGATACATATTCCTCAGAATTGTTAATCAAAAGGTCATTTTACTATATATAATACAATATAAATCTTACAGGTCAACAATCATGAGAAATAATCACCATAGAGCAACGGCCATAGCTGTACAAGTAGTAAGATTCTGTTCAGATATGTGTATAACATGGAGTTCTACCTGAGATGTACAGTCTTAGCACTAAAGAAAATTGTTCATCCTTATTTCATATAGATGTGATAAATACTGTAATGGTGGTGATCTCTTTTCCTCTTTAAAAAAAATCAGAGGTAATTATCAAGATACAGAAGAGTCATGTCAAGGATTGATCTCAATACCAGGTATTATTCAATGTAAATGCCCAAGGACAGGATGGAGCTGACGTATCAATCAATAAACAAAGATCTTAGTTTAAAAAAAATACTTATTGAAAGACAGTAAAGAGAGCATATAGGCAATGACCTTATATGGTACTTGTTCTATCTTTTCTTGATTATCATATAGAGTCATTAATACAAGACTAAGTAAATATGCGTATTATTATAAAGGTATCATAATATAGGGCAGAGCCCACGCTCTCTGTGCACTTATCTTATTTTTTATTATTTTTAATATAATACTGTGCATTATCGGATCTTACTGAGTAAAGGTTAGAATAAAAATATATCAAAATTGCAAATAGGCAAGTGACAGCCTGACTGATATTGATGTGATGAATTACTAGAATGCATTTACTAGCAACAGACTATAGAGATGATAAAGTTA
The DNA here is from genome assembly GCF_037042905.1 of Lytechinus pictus. NCBI lineage: Eukaryota > Metazoa > Echinodermata > Echinoidea > Temnopleuroida > Toxopneustidae > Lytechinus > Lytechinus pictus. The sequence continues at coordinate 20,445,044 of NC_087252.1, read as the reverse complement.
GTAAATTGCATTAGGACAAGTATTCAACATGTTCAATGAAAGGAATATTTGGACGCCAACGTCAGTAACATGGCCAAAGGGGGGGGGGGGGAAATCAATATTGGGATCAAGTTTTAGGCCTATGCTAAAAAGGTACACCTACTGAAGTGAATCAATTGGAAAAAAATGAGTTCTCACTCATTTGTATAAAATAGATTGGTTTAAGGCAAGCTTCATAGAATGTTGAATAATTATGATAGTCATATAAGCAAAGCCAGTGAGATGTGGTGTAGCTTTTAGCTTTTTAAATGAAAGAATCTCAATTTGATATACCATTTCACATGCTCAAATGAAAACAAATATTATTGACAACTAAAGTCTAGTTGGTGATGCATAATAATTTTAAAAAGCAAAGGTCTAGTGTATAAAGGATGTAGGTTTACCCAGCAAAATGTTGAAGTATCAAAAGTTCTAAAATACAAGAGTGATACATAATTATCATAAGTTAGTGACCAACATCCAAAAAAGGCATGGTCACTGGCGGGGTTGTCACGTACGGTATGTGGTGGGCTAAGAAGTAGAAAAATGTACATTTTCATATGCCGTTACATTGATTAGTGCGTAAATCTACCTTATTAGCAAATTTCATGTAATAACAAGCTGTAAACATGAACGAGACCATTACTACTCCTGAGTCTAAGGTATATTTAATATAATTGTTTAAAGATGCCTATATAAAGTATGTCAACTAGGAGCTTGTTTCGCTTAGTTTGATTTATATCTTTGCTTATTAAAGGGTTTTCTTTAAAATGAAGGAAGAGTTTTCTCATGGACCTAGGTCCATGGTGTTACCCTATTAAATATATTATGCATTGGGTTATTGAAAAAGAAAGCAAAAGTGTATTAATTGGAAAAGACAGATTCAACTCCTGCAATTAGAAGGCCATAACCTTTGACGATCCCATATAGGTGACAGGTCAAGAATCCACTGAATAAATGCAATGCTAAGGAGGTTTGTAATTACCACACATATCATGCATACCATGGTTCAAACATTTTTGTTGAATCAATGCGTTATGCTAAATGGCCAGTATACATCTTTTGAGTTCAGATATTCAGTTTACATAACATCCTATGTTATGAAAAGACTCATCAAAATATAGGCTTAGTGTTTGAAAAATATCACTTGATTAGCTTATGAGAGACTAAGATTGATGACAAAAGGTATTCAAGAGCACCAAATGCACTGATATTGAAAATAACGCAAAAGCACTGATTTAGGCCAACTTATGAATCAGAGATATGTGAAGTAGGGATTCATATTCACTAATTTGGCAAAGAGTCAAATTACAGAGCAAATAAAATGCCATCATGGTATAGTTTATGTTCTGTAAGTAATGTTTTATACATAAAGTGTCATACGGAATATGAAAGTAGATACGTTAATCGGAGAGAAAGCGTTGACTTCTCACCAGTTGTTATTATAAAGCAAAGACAAGTGCCATCATGAAATATTTCTGTACTTTAACTTATAGTTTATACATTTGCAGATGGACACACACGGCATAGTGGTGAGTAAAATACAATATAGTGATTGAAAGCATAGATTTCTCACCAGTTTCACGGGGTTTACTCTGTGTATATGTCCCAGGGAGCTCCGGCTTTACCCTTGTCCCGTGTTTCTAGTTGAAGCTTTGTACCGATGAGGCGAACTCTGGTAGATTTACCCTTGTCTTTACGTAGTGAATAAGCCAATTTCTCAAGTTGAAATCGCTTGGCCTTGAGATGTGGGGGGAGATCCGTGCGGATAGTGAATCCAGGACGAGAATTTTTGTCGCGAACCTTGCTCTCGAAAGCTTGTAGGACTTCGTCGCGGTCAAACATTGATCCAAACCTAGCAATTATCGGGTCCGGCGTTTGGCGTTCTTGGCTGCTTCCTGGGTAGGGCCTGCGTGGGAGCTGATGCGCGTTCACAAAATACATTGCATTCACCTTCTCTGGAGAGAATCCTAGGGTAGAAATGGCGACGCGAATATCCTGTAAAGCATTCTTTGATGTCTTGGGCGCTCCGGGTGTTGATTTGATTCCGTAGAACAACAAGTTGAGTTTCCGCTCATGTATTTCAAGACTAGTAATTGCATCTGTTAGCTTGGTCTCCGACTCATGGGCGTTCTCATCCATTTTAGGTAGCACCACATTCTCCAAATGCGCAATTCGCGCCGTCGTATCCTCTGCAAATTTTTGTAGATCCGTGGTAGTTTTTTCGCACAGCTCCTATTTCTGCTCTCAAGTTAGAAATTCCGTCATTCATAATATTCAATTTTTCCATGATTTTATTCATTGACCCGTCAAAGTCGTTACGTAGCTTATCAATGGACTCCTCTGTTGCATACTCACGACGGCCACTTTGTTCGTTGATTTCATCGTCGGAAGAAGGCTTATTCCGCAAGGAATATGCCTTAGCATTAGTAGATTTGGTGTTATTAGATACTTTGCTCATGATTCTGTTGTGAAAAAGCGTTATTTGAAGAAGATGCAGACGGATTTTGTTGTGTATTTTCTAAGCTCCTAAAATTTCGTGCTACATGCTCAGTGCGCCCTCTCTCTCTTGCAGAAAATGCTCAAGCTTACACGAGTGGCATCATTCAGATTCGGAATCAGCACCCTCGAATTGACAAGAAACCATCAAAAAACATTGTATATATAAAAAAAACAAGGTTCGACCCCTTCTATCCTGGACTAATTTCAGGGAATACTTGCCAAGAGTATCGTTTTGTTTCCAATAATTGTTAAGGGTAGGGTTTCACACGCCAATACGTGTTAAGGGGTGCATTTTCAGAATATGGAAAATACGTGTTTAGGGTGCTTTTTGAGACCCCGCATGGTATCCACTCGCCAATGGAAGTCCCCCCGGGGCAAATACCCTGTTGCAAATTATCATCGATATGTAAATACTGGATTATGCTGCCGTACACGCGATGTTGAAGCTACAGCAAAAGTACACCGCTGATGACACAATTATACCAACCGTAAGAACAACACGCTCACGAATATGGAAAAGAAAATAAAGCGCGCTGCTTTTTGCGCGCTTGAGTATCTCCCGATGGCAAATTATCTAGATAAGTAGTACATGCCCGTTACATTTTATGTAGATTTTATTGAGTTTTTTTTTTCTTTTTTGGGCCTCAACACTCCGATGGATTCCTTCATTCTACATCTTTGACTTCCCAAGCATTGAATATCGAACTAACCACGGAGTAAGCATGGACAGGATAATGCTCGAGAAAGTTATTTCCAGTAAGGAGTCTAATAACATGTAGATATTTACCCAAACAAAGAATTGTATGTCCAATATAGTAAACAAATAAAAACAGCATTTCTACAGAACTTAGTAAACAAATTCAATCAACATAGTAATAAACTGTACAGAGGGAGAGTGTGAATGAGGTGGAATAAGCCAGATAAGAAATTATATAAAAATGGCAGAAATAAAAATCATTTCAATAATCTCAACAGTATATACAACATAGCAAGTTGGGAGCGACATGAATTAAAGTGGTCAGTAATCACGGTAAACTGCCAATTCGTCCACTCACCACATGGTTGACCTTCATTTAGTCTAATGCCATTCTGTCCATCAACATTTTGTCTAACAACCATTTGGTTCAATCATCACCTCGTCTCATAACCACTTGGTCTAATATTCGTTTTATTTTCATTCATTTCGCCCAATAAACACATAATCTAATTAGACCACATGGTTTAAGGACTAAATGTGTATTGGACCAACTGGTTATTAGACGAACTGGGGAGTGGAAGAATGGCAATTAGATCATGTGGATATTGGATGAACTGATGGTAGACCAAATGAAAGCAGATGAGTTGGCATTTGGACGAATTGGCATTCAATTGATTATAAATATGCAACCGATAGTGTGGTATAGTTTACGCAAGTGGTACAATACCTGTTTTTTTTATTATTTGGTTGACTTCAAGAAAATTCAGAGTTCACAAAATCTTTTGTTCTAAATTTAAGAAAGATAGATAAAAGTCTTCTTTATTTCAAAAAAAAGCAGAAAATTCCATTTATCCAGGTCTGTTGCCAGTGCAAATGAAGAAATTCTACTTCTCTGCCAATTGTGCAGGGTTTTACAATGATGATATAAAAATATATATAACTAGACATACATGTATATTTATAAATAGTGATATCAAGGGCTCTGACAAATAAAAAATATGGTATAATTATGGTATTACGGTATGTGTGGATGTCGTGGTTTAGCGGTTACGACTCTCGTTTTCAATTAGAGTGGGGGGGGGGGGGGGTCGAACCCCAGCAATGGCGTGTTTTTCTTCGGCAAGGAATTTACCCACATTGTGCTTAACTCAACTCAGGTGAGGTCAGGGGGTACCCAGCTGGAACAAGTCCTTGAAATGATATCAAGGGCTCTGACAAATAAAAAATACGGTATAACTAATCTCGACGTGCTGCTAAAATAACATTAAAGAGTTTTCACAAGACGAAACAGAACGCTTCCAAGAAGATTTTTAAAAAAATCTACTGTCAAATGCCCTTCATAACAAAGAGTAACCATCAAGATGTTGTCGAAAATTGGTGAATCAAAACAGCCGTTTCGTCCTGGACATGTCAAGCGACAGATTTGCCATTTTTCGTCAGATCTGAAACTTTTTTTGTTTGTTTTTCACCAACCGGTTTTTTTTTCTTTCATAGAAAGATTTTATTCAAAATCAAACACGAAAGCAATTCAATTTACAAACAAAAATCATGAAGCGAACATGTTTACAACAACTATACATGTGTACTATTATCTAATGATAAAACAAAATTATGATGTTTTTGACTGAGAACCTTCTTTAATTTCACAGTAGTGTTTCAATACGTTCTTAAAAGAGCTAAAATACAACCGATCGCCCTTACAACGTGTTGAAAAAATAAAATATTTAGCGTAAAGAATATAACGGTTTACAAAAGAGTATTGAGCGTCAGGGAAACCAAACAAAAATAAATTCTTATTCAAATACACGTCATTGTTCAAATAAGAGGTTTGAAAGTTTTGAATAAATTGTTGAGTTACAGGGCAGTCCCAAAACAGATGTGAAATACTTTCAACAGAGGAAGAACAAAATGTACATAAATTAGATTCAGACAAGCCAATATCGTAAAGATGTTTGTTCACTCCCATTATCCGATTGAAAAGTTTATATTGAAAGTAGCGGAGTTTTGTTGAAAGACAGCATTTAAAGGGAATCATATACAATCTGTTCCAATTATTAACCGGTTCATTTAAAATGGATGCCCATTTTGATTGCGAAGTAGGAGACTTTAAGATTTTATCAAAAGAAATTCTATGGATAAACTTGCATGCCTTAAAAAACATTATTTAAATTATACAACAAATCTTCTTGAGTTGTTCTACTCTCAACAAGATGTTGACTAAAATGTTTCCATTTATTGATTATTGCAGAAATCAATGAATAATATTCAAGAAAATTACAATTAATTTTGTATTTTTTTTTTAAGTTGTATGTGGAAGAAAATTGTTTTGTTCATCCATTAAATGTTTAATACTGATGATCCCATTTTTAAGCAAAATATATATATAATTTATAATTATATAAATATGTAATTTTCCCATCTACTTTGATCAATGAGTTATTCCATAACACTTGATTCTTTATATTTAAATCAGATAAATTAGGAAAGAATGTTAAACAACTCCAAGTAATTAAAATTTCTCGAATGAATTGATTTTTTATTTGTAATATTTTGGGATCATCGTATTTTAAATTACATGTCCAAAACAATTTTCCTCCAAAGGTGACCAAGTTGTGTGCGAAAAAACATTTCCATTTTCCTTTATTTTCTGTGCACATATAACGTTTAACCCATGCTATTTTCAAGCCAGAAATTACAGAAGGTAAATGTAACATTTTTAATCCACCTTGACTATAGTCTCCAATAATTGTAAGACGACTGATTTTATCCGGTTTTTCATTCCAAATAAAAGAGTACATTAAATGTTCTAATTCTTTCAAAAAATCTTCTGGAGGTTTTGGTAATACAGACAATAGAAATATGATTTGAGAAAGGCCGAGTGACTTCAAAATAGTTATCTTTCCTATTGGGGTTAAATTTCTCATTTTCCTTACTCTTAAAATATTCTTTATTTCATTAAGCTTTGGAATAAAATTCAATTCAAATATGTCTTTTGAGTCAGGTGAAAAATATACTCCCAATAATCTAAATGGGCCATTAGAAAATCTTAATCCGGAAAAGGATATGTCTGGAGGATGTGCTTTATAATAACCAAGTGCCACAATTTCAGATTTATTTCGATTAATGCAAAGCCCTGAAAAAACCTTAAATTCATCCAAAATATACATAATGATTTTAAGAGAGGAAGCTAAGACGTTCCTGTCAATCGTTCCTTGTCTGCTCCCGCTCATCTTAAAAGAGAACGATACCCTCTAAACGACCCCAAAGTCTGATGCTGTTCAGCTGGATGAATTCAGCGGGCGAATCAGATCTCATCATTCAATGCATGTTGGTAACCATGATTTACTCCCTTTTCTCATTTTTCATGCCTACTCTCATGTCAAATCATTGTCGATTTTTTCTTTTTTTAATAAAACTATCCATGGAATAAACTATAGAAATAAATCGTACTGTGTAACGACATTTGTTTTTTTTTATTTCCTTTTGTTTCTGGGTATTCCCGACGGGGAATTTGGTGCTGTTGCGAAATACTTGATTGTATGTGGTTTTTGTCATGGCGAAAAAACACCCACGCACACGCACACAAACCCTACAATATCCTCATGCATAGACGATAAAACATTTTTTTACGCCATTATTATTTAGCTGTATGTGTGTTTAATACAGGAAATTCAACTGTTTTCATGGGCCAAATAAAAAAGAGAATGAATTGCGATCATTTCACTATCATAACATATGTATCGCTTGATTACCAGTTCATCAAATGTCTCCTTGGAACATGCATCACCATAAAAATTAGCTCTGAAAATATGGAGCAAAAATACCAGTTCTTCACATGCAATCCAAACACATCGGCCCGTGTTCCAAAGTCCAGTTTATCTTAGGTCACGGTTAGCTTTGTGCTAATTATTGGAAGCCCAAAATGCATAAACTTTGCATCGTATTTACATGTATATTGTGTTTACTATGCTTCCTCCCCACGATTTAATGATAAACAAAACTATTTTAGTCATTATTCTAAGACATTAATTACTCGAGTGAAAAATGATCTGGTTAATTGAACCTGACGTGGTAGAGATTTGTGACACAAGTGGCTATCCATAGTCAAAGTGCAACCTCAGACCAGAATTCGCAATATACAAGAGTTCCGAATACGGGCCATTAGGCACAATTAAGAAGTATGTAAATGACAGAAATACGTCAGGTAATATATCTGCACTTTTATTAGCATTAAAAAATTGCATGATATAATTATCTGTTTTCAAACATGACAGTAAACTATTTTCAATTCTATAGCATTTTCCAGAAGCTCTCTTAATTATAGATCCGGCCCACGTTCAAGGTGTGTCCATTCGAAGCGCAGTAGAAACATCACACCTTCTAATTTCATGAATTTTGCAGTATTTTCTAAAGAACAATAGTATTATTAGCATGATCGTTCACACATACATATATAAGTACGATATCTGGGAAATATCAAAAATAAAAGTTCATACTCAATGTCAGTAAATTACCACAACTTACTTCAACAAAGGAAAAAAAATCAAAGCTATTTACTTGCACATTCTTTTCTAACCAACCAATAACTGTAAACGACTATACAATTTGTTTTACTAAAATTTTCATGCTCGTTGGTCAATGCCCCAAATTTTCTCCCCAGCTTGATCATGGTGCGATCGATACATTCGCAATCAATTTTGCATTGAGCCAGAGTTTTCCCTTCTGACAAAAACCACCAACTACATTGTACTACGCCAACTCGTCTGCAAAGCATTAATTGCATTGTCATTTTATTCTACACGTATATTACTCCAGACCCTCTGAGTGTTAGCAATGCAGACGAATTATCTATTCTATGATTTAAAAAATGTTACCCTTTCTATCTGTCCAACACTGATATTTTAGTTCTTTTCTCACGAGACAAAATTTTCTTATCATATCCATGCACATGTCGGGGCTTTTTTACAATTATTAATTGCATGGGGGGGGGGTTAAGAGAGGTAATCTTTACCTTTGCCATTTTTACCTCTTTTACGTATGCCGTTTTTATCTTTGCCATTATTACCTCTGTCATCATGGTCATTTTTACAGCTGCCATTTTTACCTTGCCATTTATACCTCTGGCATTTTTACCACTGCCATTTTTACCTCTGCCTTTTTTAGCCCTGCCATTTTCACCACTTCCATTTTTACACCAAACCGATAGTACCATAATCCCAGATAACACAATGAAACTCCCCTAAAATACACATTTTGAGATGAATGTGCATGCAAGCAGATGCTGAATACACAAAATATCAAAACATTCGATTTATGTTGCTTGTTATGATTACCACCCATTTAACCCTTTTAAAAGAAGAAATAATACAAAATGCTTAGAAAACTAAACATTAATTAATTTTCATAAATCTAATCTCTTTTGAAATATAAGCAAACCTAACCTTTCCCTAATATATTAATTATCAATTTTCTATATTTATCAATTTCTGTTAAATAAACTCGAAAGAAATCGTGATATGTTGAACCATACAACGGCAAATCGTCTTTTATTTCTTTTGTTCTTTGTGGGGATTTCCAATGGGGAATTCTGCTGACATTGCGAAAGAGTTTTATTTGTACTTGATACGTGCACACGGCACCATCATAACACTGCGAAAAAACTCGTCTAAAACGGAAACTCCTACACATGATCCCTATACCACGCCCACCTTTTGCTGTTTTGAAAGGTATAAAAAGGAGGATTTTCCTTCACTTGTTTATTATGATTGCCACATATATATACGCTGATATTGAAAGCCTGATATGGCCTGGGTTGTGTAAACGTGAATACGCGTGCTTGCTCTCTATTGAACTAAATATATATATATATATATATACATATCTTCCTGATGGACGAACCAATGGATGTAGATTATCCAGATGTATACGTAGCTGAATCTCAAAGCCTCTTGCCTGAACCAATGGAGCTAGAGGAAGAGATAGAGAGAATGGACACATCTACAAACTTTGCAAAGGAGCTCTATCAAGAAACGCAATCTACACCGTGTAGACCATGCATACGCATTTCTGTGACTGTTAAGATATATCGTCGAATAGTTCGTAGAGAGCAAGCGCAAGATCCACGTCGCCCAGACGGCGATTACCCGATCACCGAGCATATTTAGTACGAAAAGAAATTCGCATCCAGAGTTCTGGCATACTCCGTGTTTGTTTCTTTGTTATATCCATATAAAAATTAAATATATACATGCTCAATTAACATCCTATAGAGACATACAGATCATATAGAGGATGGCCCACTTCAGCGGTATTAATAAAATACCACTGTTCTTCCATGTTAATTCTTGAGCAGCAACCGAGCGATAGAGAAAGAGAAAAAAAGACACCAAATAAGAAAGTGTCTGCAACCGAGCTATAGAGAAAGAGAAAAAAACAGACACTGTAGCTGAATATCTCGGTCACCGAGCATATTTAGTACGAAACTAAATTCGCATCCAGAGTTGTGGAACTGATACAAAAAATGGGAATTCATCGGTTGTATAAATATATACATGGGTTATACCGATCGATATAGAGAGGAACAGCTAGATATGTAGCTGAATCACTCCTGTCGCAGAAGGCAGAAGTGATAAAAATGATAGAAATATCGACAAACCTTCAAGAAACTGATACAAAAAATGTAGCTGAATCTCTCGGTCACCGAGCATATTTAGTACGAAACTAAATTCGCATCCAGAGTTGTGGAACTGATACAAAAAATGGGAATTCATCAGTTGTATTAATATATACATGGGTTTTACCGATCGATATAGAGAGGAACAGCTAGATATGTAGCTGAATCACTCCTGTCGCAGAAGGCAGAAGTGATAAAAATGATAGAAATATCGAAAAACCTTCAAGAAACTGATACAAAGAATTTAGCTGAATATGTAGCTGAATCTCTCGGTCACCGAGCATAGTAAGTACGAAACTAAATTCGCATCCAGAGTTGTGGAACTGATACAAAAAATGGGAATTCATCAGTTGTATAAATATATACATGGGTTATACCGATCGATATAGAGAGGAACAGCTAGATATGTAGCTGTATCACTCCTGTCGCAGAAGGCAGAAGTGATAAAAATGATAGAAATATCGACAAACCTTCAAGAAACTGATACAAAAAATGTAGCTGAATCTCTCGGTCACCGAGCATATTTAGTACGAAACTAAATTCGCATCCAGAGTTGTGGAACTGATACAAAAAATGAGAATTCATCAGTTGTATAAATATATACATGGGTTATACCGATCGATATAGAGAGGAAGAGCTAGATATGTAGCTGTATCACTCCTGTCGCAGAAGGCAGAAGTGATCAAAATGATAGAAATATCGACAAACCTTCAAGAAACTGATACAAAAAATGTAGCTGAATCTCTCGGTCACCGAGCATATTTAGTACGAAACTAAATTCGCATCCAGAGTTGTGGAACTGATACAAAAAATGAGAATTCATCAGTTGTATAAATATATACATGGGTTATACCGATCGATATAGAGAGGAACAGCTAGATATGTAGCTGAATCACTCCTGTCGCTGAAGGCAGAAGTGATAAAAATGATAGAAATATCGACAAACCTTCAAGAAAGTGATACAAAAAATGTAGCTGAATATCTCGGTCACCGAGCATATTTAGTACGAAACTAAATTCGCATCCAGAGTTGTGGAACTGATACAAAAAATGGGAATTCATCGGTTGTATAAATATATACATGGGTTATGCCGATCGATATAGAGAGGAACAGCTAGATATGTAGCTGAATCACTCCTGTCGCAGAAGGCAGAAGTGATAAAAATGATAGAAATATCGACAAACCTTCAAGAAACTGATACAAAAAATGTAGCTGAATCTCTCGGTCACCGAGCATATTTAGTACGAAACTAAATTCGCATCCAGAGTTGTGGAACTGATACAAAAAATGAGAATTCATCAGTTGTATAAATATATACATGGGTTATACCGATCGATATAGAGAGGAAGAGCTAGATATGTAGCTGTATCAATCCTGTCGCAGAAGGCAGAAGTGATAAAAATGATAGAAATATCGACAAACCTTCAAGAAACTGATACAAAAAATGTAGCTGAATCTCTCGGTCACCGAGCATATTTAGTACGAAACTAAATTCGCATCCAGAGTTGTGGAACTGATACAAAAAATGAGAATTCATCAGTTGTATAAATATATACATGGGTTATACCGATCGATATAGAGAGGAACAGCTAGATATGTAGCTGAATCACTCCTGTCGCAGAAGGCAGAAGTGATAAAAATGATAGAAATATCGACAAACCTTCAAGAAACTGATACAAAAAATGTAGCTGAATCTCTCGGTCACCGAGCATATTTAGTACGAAACTAAATTCGCATCCAGAGTTGTGGAACTGATACAAAAAATGAGAATTCATCAGTTGTATAAATATATACATGGGTTATACCGATCGATATAGAGAGGAACAGCTAGATATGTAGCTGAATCTCTCCTGTCGCTATAGAAATATCGACAAACCTTCATTAAAATGTATAATTGATAAGCATACCCCACTTAAACGTACTCGAGTAAAGAAGATTGAATCACCGTGGATTAATGAAGATATAATTCAAACTATTCGTAACCGTAATGAAATAAAAAATAAAGCAAAGCATACCAAATCAGAACATGATTGGGCATCGCATCGACGATTGAGAAATAATGTCACAGCAAAGATCCGTAAAGCAAAGAAGGATTATATTTCTACCTCAATTAGTAGTAGCAATGGTCAATCTACAAATGTATGGAAATCTTTAAAGTATCTTATGCCTCAGAAAAAAAAATGGATCTAAAATTGTAGAAATAAAAAATGATGGTATAGAACTTCAAAACAAAACATCAATCTCGGAGGGTTTTAACCACTACTTCTCAAGCATAGGAAAATGCACACAAAATGAGATAACTGTAGATAATACTGGAAACGGTGATTTTGAGTCGAATAATGTATTTCCAAACAACGTAAGTCTTTCAGATTTTAAAATAGTTACTGAAGAAGAAATTAAAAAGGTAATTAATAATCTTGATTGTAAGAAGATGGGGGGACTTGATGACATACCAACATCACTAATCATTACGAACTGGTGAAATACCTCCCCAATTGAAGATTTCTCGGGTCACGCCTGTGTTCAAAGGTGGTGACAAAACTGACATGGGAAACTATAGACCCATCTCTGTATTGTCTGTTTTCGCTAAAATCATAGAGAAGATTGTATTCAGTCATGTATAAATATCATGTTCAGTGGTATGAAAATTTGAATAAGCACTCTCTACTTTGTACACAGCAGTCGGGTTTTCGACCCAAACATTCGACTATGACACCTTTACTCAATGTTACAGAAAGCGTTCTTGATAGACATTAAAAGATTGATAGAAAGAAGAAATGTACGCACCTTACAAACAATGTACAGGATAATGCATGGTATGTTACCAGAGAGCATTCGTAAACAATTTATTTTAAGTGATTGTAATTACATGCTAAGATCATCGTCTCTAAACATCAAATTACCCTTAGTTAAAAGCAATTATAAGAAAAGAAGTCTACAGTACAGGGGGGCCAGAAGCTGGAACGCACTACCTAATGACTTAAAAGTACATGTAACTAGTTTCAACATATTTAGATTGGAAGCCAGAGTGATGTAAACTTGTTTGTTCTGTTTGTTTGTTTTTCTTTGTAATATTGATGATATTCTAATTGTATATTTATTTCGTATTATGTATCTTAATTGTATATACATGTAATGTGATTTTAATATGTACGCACGGACGTTCAGAAGAACAGCCATTGGCTGAAGTTGGTTTACCGTGTTGAAATAAAATAAATGAAATGAAATAACAATGATCATATATATAAAATACTCATTTTACCCCGGCATTTTACGTTTTAAACTCTTGTTTGTATGTGGTTTTTGTCAATAGGTGTGCACACGTCACTATCATGATATGGCGAAAAAACTCCCACGTACACAAACACACATCGTACAATAACCTCATGCTTAGACGACAAAACATTTTTTACGCCATTATTAGCTGTATTTTCGTTTAATACAGGAAATTCAATTGCTTCAATTACCAACTTACCTCATAAAAGGAAAACATACAAAGCTATTTACGTAAATTCACAATAAAGACTTAAATGACACTGGATAACCGAAACACACATTGTCCTCCATCTAAAGTCGCATTCAATGTAAAAAAATAGAAGTCCCTAATATCTTCGAGATATGATGGCAGTAAGAGTAAGCATGGACAGGATAATGCTCGAGAAAGTTATTTCCAGTAAGGAGTCTAATAACATGTAGATATTTACCCAAACAAAGAATTGTATGTACAATATAGTAAACAAGTAAAAACAGCATTTCTACAGAGCATAGTAAACAAATTCAATCAACATAGTAATAAACTGCACAGAGGGAGAGTGTGAATGAGGTGGAATAAGCCAGATAAGAAATTATATAAAAATGGCAGAAATAAAAATCATTTCAATAATCTCAACAGTATATACAACATAGCAAGTTGGGAGCGACATGAATTAAAGTGGTCAGTAATCACGGTAAACTGCCAATTCGTCCACTCACCACATGGTTGACCTTCATTTAGTCTAATGCCATTCTGTCCATCAACATTTTGTCTAACAACCATTTGGTTCAATCATCACCTCGTCTCATAACCACTTGGTCTAATATTCGTTTTATTTTCATTCATTTCGCCCAATAAACACATAATCTAATTAGACCACATGGTTTAAGGACTAAATGTGTATTGGACCAACTGGTTATTAGACGAACTGGGGAGTGGAAGAAATGGCAATTAGATCATGTGGATATTGGATGAACTGATGGTAGACCAAATGAAAGCAGATGAGTTGGCATTTGGACGAATTGGCATTCAATTGATTATAAATATGTAACCGATAGTGTGGTATAGTTTACGCAAGTGGTACAATACCTGTTTATTTTATTATTTGGTTGACTTCAAGAAAATTCAGAGTTCACAAAATCTTTTGTTCTAAATTTAAGAAAGATAGATAAAAGTCTTCTTTATTTAAAAAAAAAGCAGAAAATTCCATTTATCCAGGTCTGTTGCCAGTGCAAATGAAGAAATTCTACTTCTCTGCCAATTGTGCAGGGTTTTACAATGATGATATAAAAATATATATAACTAGACATACATGTATATTTATAAATAGTGATATCAAGGGCTCTGACAAATAAAAAATATGGTATAATTATGGTATTACGGTATGTGGGGATGTCGTGGTTTAGCGGTTACGACTCTCGTTTTCAATTAGAGTGGGGGGGGGGGGGGGGTCGAACCCCAGCAATGGCGTGTTTTTCTTCGGCAAGGAATTTACCCACATTGTGCTTAACTCAACTCAGGTGAGGTCAGGGGGTACCCAGCTGGAACAAGTCCTTGAAATGATATCAAGGGCTCTGACAAATAAAAAATACGGTATAACTAATCTCGACGTGCTGCTAAAATAACATTAAAGAGTTTTCACAAGACGAAACAGAACGCTTCCAAGAAGATTTTAAAAAAAATCTACTGTCAAATGCCCTTCATAACAAAGAGTAACCATCAAGATGTTGTCGAAAATTGGTGAATCAAAACAGCCGTTTCGTCCTGGACATGTCAAGCGACAGATTTGCCATTTTTCGTCAGATCTGAAACTTTTTTTGTTTGTTTTTCACCAACCGGTTTTTTTTTCTTTCATAGAAAGATTTTATTCAAAATCAAACACGAAAGCAATTCAATTTACAAACAAAAATCATGAAGCGAACATGTTTACAACAACTATACATGTGTACTATTATCTAATGATAAAACAAAATTATGATGTTTTTGACTGAGAACCTTCTTTAATTTCACAGTAGTGTTTCAATACGTTCTTAAAAGAGCTAAAATACAACCGATCGCCCTTACAACGTGTTGAAAAAATAAAATATTTAGCGTAAAGAATATAACGGTTTACAAAAGAGTATTGAGCGTCAGGGAAACCAAACAAAAATAAATTCTTATTCAAATACACGTCATTGTTCAAATAAGAGGTTTGAAAGTTTTGAATAAATTGTTGAGTTACAGGGCAGTCCCAAAACAGATGTGAAATACTTTCAACAGAGGAAGAACAAAATGTACATAAATTAGATTCAGACAAGCCAATATCGTAAAGATGTTTGTTCACTCCCATTATCCGATTGAAAAGTTTATATTGAAAGTAGCGGAGTTTTGTTGAAAGACAGCATTTAAAGGGAATCATATACAATCTGTTCCAATTATTAACCGGTTCATTTAAAATGGATGCCCATTTTGATTGCGAAGTAGGAGACTTTAAGATTTTATCAAAAGAAATTCTATGGATAAACTTGCATGCCTTAAAAAACATTATTTAAATTATACAACAAATCTTCTTGAGTTGTTCTACTCTCAACAAGATGTTGACTAAAATGTTTCCATTTATTGATTATTGCAGAAATCAATGAATAATATTCAAGAAAATTACAATTAATTTTGTATTTTTTTTTTAAGTTGTATGTGGAAGAAAATTGTTTTGTTCATCCATTAAATGTTTAATACTGATGATCCCATTTTTAAGCCAAATATATATATAATTTATAATTATATAAATATGTAATTTTCCCATCTACTTTGATCAATGAGTTATTCCATAACACTTGATTCTTTATATTTAAATCAGATAAATTAGGAAAGAATGTTAAACAACTCCAAGTAATTAAAATTTCTCGAATGAATTGATTTTTTATTTGTAATATTTTGGGATCATCGTATTTTAAATTACATGTCCAAAACAATTTTCCTCCAAAGGTGACCAAGTTGTGTGCGAAAAAACATTTCCATTTTCCTTTATTTTCTGTGCACATATAACGTTTAACCCATGCTATTTTCAAGCCAGAAATTACAGAAGGTAAATGTAACATTTTTAATCCACCTTGACTATAGTCTCCAATAATTGTAAGACGACTGATTTTATCCGGTTTTTCATTCCAAATAAAAGAGTACATTAAATGTTCTAATTCTTTCAAAAAATCTTCTGGAGGTTTTGGTAATACAGACAATAGAAATATGATTTGAGAAAGGCCGAGTGACTTCAAAATAGTTATCTTTCCTATTGGGGTTAAATTTCTCATTTTCCTTACTCTTAAAATATTCTTTATTTCATTAAGCTTTGGAATAAAATTCAATTCAAATATGTCTTTTGAGTCAGGTGAAAAATATACTCCCAATAATCTAAATGGGCCATTAGAAAATCTTAATCCGGAAAAGGATATGTCTGGAGGATGTGCTTTATAATAACCAAGTGCCACAATTTCAGATTTATTTCGATTAATGCAAAGCCCTGAAAAAACCTTAAATTCATCCAAAATATACATAATGATTTTAAGAGAGGAAGCTAAGACGTTCCTGTCAATCGTTCCTTGTCTGCTCCCGCTCATCTTAAAAGAGAACGATACCCTCTAAACGACCCCAAAGTCTGATGCTGTTCAGCTGGATGAATTCAGCGGGCGAATCCGATCTCATCATTCAATGCATGTTGGTAACCATGATTTACTCCCTTTTCTCATTTTTCATGCCTACTCTCATGTCAAATCATTGTCGATTTTTTCTTTTTTTAATAAAACTATCCATGGAATAAACTATAGAAATAAATCGTACTGTGTAACGACATTTGTTTTTTTTTTATTTCCTTTTGTTTCTGGGTATTCCCGACGGGGAATTTGGTGCTGTTGCGAAATACTTGATTGTATGTGGTTTTTGTCATGGCGAAAAAACACCCACGCACACGCACACAAACCCTACAATATCCTCATGCATAGACGATAAAACATTTTTTTACGCCATTATTATTTAGCTGTATGTGTGTTTAATACAGGAAATTCAACTGTTTTCATGGGCCAAATAAAAAAGAGAATGAATTGCGATCATTTCACTATCATAACATATGTATCGCTTGATTACCAGTTCATCAAATGTCTCCTTGGAACATGCATCACCATAAAAATTAGCTCTGAAAATATGGAGCAAAAATACCAGTTCTTCACATGCAATCCAAACACATCGGCCCGTGTTCCAAAGTCCAGTTTATCTTAGGTCACGGTTAGCTTTGTGCTAATTATTGGAAGCCCAAAATGCATAAACTTTGCATCGTATTTACATGTATATTGTGTTTACTATGCTTCCTCCCCACGATTTAATGATAAACAAAACTATTTTAGTCATTATTCTAAGACATTAATTACTCGAGTGAAAAATGATCTGGTTAATTGAACCTGACGTGGTAGAGATTTGTGACACAAGTGGCTATCCATAGTCAAAGTGCAACCTCAGACCAGAATTCGCAATATACAAGAGTTCCGAATACGGGCCATTAGGCACAATTAAGAAGTATGTAAATGACAGAAATACGTCAGGTGATATATCTGCACTTTTATTAGCATAAAAAAATTGCATGATATAATTATCTGTTTTCAAACATGACAGTAAACTATTTTCAATTCTATAGCATTTTCCAGAAGCTCTCTTAATTATAGATCCGGCCCACGTTCAAGGTGTGTCCATTCGAAGCGCAGTAGAAACATCACACCTTCTAATTTCATGAATTTTGCAGTATTTTCTAAAGAACAATAGTATTATTAGCATGATCGTTCACACATACATATATAAGTACGATATCTGGGAAATATCAAAAATAAAAGTTCATACTCAATGTCAGTAAATTACCACAACTTACTTCAACAAAGGAAAAAAAATCAAAGCTATTTACTTGCACATTCTTTTCTAACCAACCAATAACTGTAAACGACTATACAATTTGTTTTACTAAAATTTTCATGCTCGTTGGTCAATGCCCCAAATTTTCTCCCCAGCTTGATCATGGTGCGATCGATACATTCGCAATCAATTTTGCATTGAGCCAGAGTTTTCCCTTCTGACAAAAACCACCAACTACATTGTACTACGCCAACTCGTCTGCAAAGCATTAATTGCATTGTCATTTTTATTACTCCAGACCCTCTGAGTGTTAGCAATGCAGACGAATTATCTATTCTATGATTTAAAAAATGTTACCCTTTCTATCTGTCCAACACTGATATTTTAGTTCTTTTCTCACGAGACAAAATTTTCTTATCATATCCATGCACATGTCGGGGCTTTTTTACAATTATTAATTGCATGGGGGGGTTAAGAGAGGTAATCTTTACCTTTGCCATTTTTACCTCTTTTACGTATGCCGTTTTTATCTTTGCCATTATTACCTCTGTCATCATGGTCATTTTTACAGCTGCCATTTTTACCTTGCCATTTATACCTCTGGCATTTTTACCACTGCCATTTTTACCTCTGCCTTTTTTAGCCCTGCCATTTTCACCACTTCCATTTTTACACCAAACCGATAGTACCATAATCCCAGATAACACAATGAAACTCCCCTAAAATACACATTTTGAGATGAATGTGCATGCAAGCAGATGCTGAATACACAAAATATCAAAACATTCGATTTATGTTGCTTGTTATGATTACCACCCATTTAACCCTTTTAAAAGAAGAAATAATACAAAATGCTTAGAAAACTAAACATTAATTAATTTTCATAAATCTAATCTCTTTTGAAATATAAGCAAACCTAACCTTTCCCTAATATATTAATTATCAATTTTCTATATTTATCAATTTCTGTTAAATAAACTCGAAAGAAATCGTGATATGTTGAACCATACAACGGCAAATCGTCTTTTATTTCTTTTGTTCTTTGTGGGGATTTCCAATGGGGAATTCTGCTGACATTGCGAAAGAGTTTTATTTGTACTTGATACGTGCACACGGCACCATCATAACACTGCGAAAAAACTCGTCTAAAACGGAAACTCCTACACATGATCCCTATACCACGCCCACCTTTTGCTGTTTTGAAAGGTATAAAAAGGAGGATTTTCCTTCACTTGTTTATTATGATTGCCACATATATATACGCTGATATTGAAAGCCTGATATGGCCTGGGTTGTGTAAACGTGAATACGCGTGCTTGCTCTCTATTGAACTAAATATATATATATATATATATACATATCTTCCTGATGGACGAACCAATGGATGTAGATTATCCAGATGTATACGTAGCTGAATCTCAAAGCCTCTTGCCTGAACCAATGGAGCTAGAGGAAGAGATAGAGAGAATGGACACATCTACAAACTTTGCAAAGGAGCTCTATCAAGAAACGCAATCTACACCGTGTAGACCATGCATACGCATTTCTGTGACTGTTAAGATATATCGTCGAATAGTTCGTAGAGAGCAAGCGCAAGATCCACGTCGCCCAGACGGCGATTACCCGATCACCGAGCATATTTAGTACGAAAAGAAATTCGCATCCAGAGTTCTGGCATACTCCGTGTTTGTTTCTTTGTTATATCCATATAAAAATTAAATATATACATGCTCAATTAACATCCTATAGAGACATACAGATCATATAGAGGATGGCCCACTTCAGCGGTATTAATAAAATACCACTGTTCTTCCATGTTAATTCTTGAGCAGCAACCGAGCGATAGAGAAAGAGAAAAAAAGACACCAAATAAGAAAGTGTCTGCAACCGAGCTATAGAGAAAGAGAAAAAAACAGACACTGTAGCTGAATATCTCGGTCACCGAGCATATTTAGTACGAAACTAAATTCGCATCCAGAGTTGTGGAACTGATACAAAAAATGGGAATTCATCGGTTGTATAAATATATACATGGGTTATACCGATCGATATAGAGAGGAACAGCTAGATATGTAGCTGAATCACTCCTGTCGCAGAAGGCAGAAGTGATAAAAATGATAGAAATATCGACAAACCTTCAAGAAACTGATACAAAAAATGTAGCTGAATCTCTCGGTCACCGAGCATATTTAGTACGAAACTAAATTCGCATCCAGAGTTGTGGAACTGATACAAAAAATGGGAATTCATCAGTTGTATTAATATATACATGGGTTTTACCGATCGATATAGAGAGGAACAGCTAGATATGTAGCTGAATCACTCCTGTCGCAGAAGGCAGAAGTGATAAAAATGATAGAAATATCGAAAAACCTTCAAGAAACTGATACAAAGAATTTAGCTGAATATGTAGCTGAATCTCTCGGTCACCGAGCATAGTTAGTACGAAACTAAATTCGCATCCAGAGTTGTGGAACTGATACAAAAAATGGGAATTCATCAGTTGTATAAATATATACATGGGTTATACCGATCGATATAGAGAGGAACAGCTAGATATGTAGCTGTATCACTCCTGTCGCAGAAGGCAGAAGTGATAAAAATTATAGAAATATCGACAAACCTTCAAGAAACTGATACAAAAAATGTAGCTGAATCTCTCGGTCACCGAGCATATTTAGTACGAAACTAAATTCGCATCCAGAGTTGTGGAACTGATACAAAAAATGAGAATTCATCAGTTGTATAAATATATACATGGGTTATACCGATCGATATAGAGAGGAAGAGCTAGATATGTAGCTGTATCACTCCTGTCGCAGAAGGCAGAAGTGATCAAAATGATAGAAATATCGACAAACCTTCAAGAAACTGATACAAAAAATGTAGCTGAATCTCTCGGTCACCGAGCATATTTAGTACGAAACTAAATTCGCATCCAGAGTTGTGGAACTGATACAAAAAATGAGAATTCATCAGTTGTATAAATATATACATGGGTTATACCGATCGATATAGAGAGGAACAGCTAGATATGTAGCTGAATCACTCCTGTCGCTGAAGGCAGAAGTGATAAAAATGATAGAAATATCGACAAACCTTCAAGAAAGTGATACAAAAAATGTAGCTGAATATCTCGGTCACCGAGCATATTTAGTACGAAACTAAATTCGCATCCAGAGTTGTGGAACTGATACAAAAAATGGGAATTCATCGGTTGTATAAATATATACATGGGTTATACCGATCGATATAGAGAGGAACAGCTAGATATGTAGCTGAATCACTCCTGTCGCAGAAGGCAGAAGTGATAAAAATGATAGAAATATCGACAAACCTTCAAGAAACTGATACAAAAAATGTAGCTGAATCTCTCGGTCACCGAGCATATTTAGTACGAAACTAAATTCGCATCCAGAGTTGTGGAACTGATACAAAAAATGGGAATTCATCAGTTGTATTAATATATACATGGGTTATACCGATCGATATAGAGAGGAACAGCTAGATATGTAGCTGAATCACTCCTGTCGCAGAAGGCAGAAGTGATAAAAATGATAGAAATATCGAAAAACCTTCAAGAAACTGATACAAAGAATTTAGCTGAATATGTAGCTGAATCTCTCGGTCACCGAGCATAGTTAGTACGAAACTAAATTCGCATCCAGAGTTGTGGAACTGATACAAAAAATGGGAATTCATCAGTTGTATAAATATATACATGGGTTATACCGATCGATATAGAGAGGAACAGCTAGATATGTAGCTGTATCACTCCTGTCGCAGAAGGCAGAAGTGATAAAAATGATAGAAATATCGACAAACCTTCAAGAAACTGATACAAAAAATGTAGCTGAATCTCTCGGTCACCGAGCATATTTAGTACGAAACTAAATTCGCATCCAGAGTTGTGGAACTGATACAAAAAATGAGAATTCATCAGTTGTATAAATATATACATGGGTTATACCGATCGATATAGAGAGGAAGAGCTAGATATGTAGCTGAATCACTCCTGTCGCAGAAGGCAGAAGTGATAAAAATGATAGAAATATCGACAAACCTTCAAGAAACTGATACAAAAAATGTAGCTGAATCTCTCGGTCACCGAGCATATTTAGTACGAAACTAAATTCGCATCCAGAGTTGTGGAACTGATACAAAAAATGAGAATTCATCAGTTGTATTAATATATACATGGGTTATACCGATCGATATAGAGAGGAACAGCTAGATATGTAGCTGAATCACTCCTGTCGCAGAAGGCAGAAGTGATAAAAATGATAGAAATATCGAAAAACCTTCAAGAAACTGATACAAAGAATTTAGCTGAATATGTAGCTGAATCTCTCGGTCACCGAGCATAGTTAGTACGAAACTAAATTCGCATCCAGAGTTGTGGAACTGATACAAAAAATGGGAATTCATCAGTTGTATAAATATATACATGGGTTATACCGATCGATATAGAGAGGAACAGCTAGATATGTAGCTGAATCACTCCTGTCGCAGAAGGCAGAAGTGATAAAAATGATAGAAATATCGACAAACCTTCAAGAAACTGATACAAAAAATGTAGCTGAATCTCTCGGTCACCGAGCATATTTAGTACGAAACTAAATTCGCATCCAGAGTTGTGGAACTGATACAAAAAATGAGAATTCATCAGTTGTATTAATATATACATGGGTTATACCGATCGATATAGAGAGGAACAGCTAGATATGTAGCTGAATCACTCCTGTCGCAGAAGGCAGAAGTGATAAAAATGATAGAAATATCGAAAAACCTTCAAGAAACTGATACAAAGAATTTAGCTGAATATGTAGCTGAATATCTCGGTCACCGAGCATAGTTAGTACGAAACTAAATTCGCATCCAGAGTTGTGGAACTGATACAAAAAATGGGAATTCATCAGTTGTATAAATATATACATGGGTTATACCGATCGATATAGAGAGGAACAGCTAGATATGTAGCTGTATCACTCCTGTCGCAGAAGGCAGAAGTGATAAAAATTATAGAAATATCGACAAACCTTCAAGAAACTGATACAAAAAATGTAGCTGAATCTCTCGGTCACCGAGCATATTTAGTACGAAACTAAATTCGCATCCAGAGTTGTGGAACTGATACAAAAAATGAGAATTCATCAGTTGTATAAATATATACATGGGTTATACCGATCGATATAGAGAGGAAGAGCTAGATATGTAGCTGTATCAATCCTGTCGCAGAAGGCAGAAGTGATAAAAATGATAGAAATATCGACAAACCTTCAAGAAACTGATACAAAAAATGTAGCTGAATCTCTCGGTCACCGAGCATATTTAGTACGAAACTAAATTCGCATCCAGAGTTGTGGAACTGATACAAAAAATGAGAATTCATCAGTTGTATAAATATATACATGGGTTATACCGATCGATATAGAGAGGAACAGCTAGATATGTAGCTGAATCACTCCTGTCGCAGAAGGCAGAAGTGATAAAAATGATAGAAATATCGACAAACCTTCAAGAAACTGATACAAAAAATGTAGCTGAATCTCTCGGTCACCGAGCATATTTAGTACGAAACTAAATTCGCATCCAGAGTTGTGGAACTGATACAAAAAATGAGAATTCATCAGTTGTATAAATATATACATGGGTTATACCGATCGATATAGAGAGGAACAGCTAGATATGTAGCTGAATCTCTCCTGTCGCTATAGAAATATCGACAAACCTTCATTAAAATGTATAATTGATAAGCATACCCCACTTAAACGTACTCGAGTAAAGAAGATTGAATCACCGTGGATTAATGAAGATATAATTCAAACTATTCGTAACCGTAATGAAATAAAAAATAAAGCAAAGCATACCAAATCAGAACATGATTGGGCATCGTATCGACGATTGAGAAATAATGTCACAGCAAAGATCCGTAAAGCAAAGAAGGATTATATTTCTACCTCAATTAGTAGTAGCAATGGTCAATCTACAAATGTATGGAAATCTTTAAAGTATCTTATGCCTCAGAAAAAAAAATGGATCTAAAATTGTAGAAATAAAAAATGATGGTATAGAACTTCAAAACAAAACATCAATCTCGGAGGGTTTTAACCACTACTTCTCAAGCATAGGAAAATGCACACAAAATGAGATAACTGTAGATAATACTGGAAACGGTGATTTTGAGTCGAATAATGTATTTCCAAACAACGTAAGTCTTTCAGATTTTAAAATAGTTACTGAAGAAGAAATTAAAAAGGTAATTAATAATCTTGATTGTAAGAAGATGGGGGGACTTGATGACATACCAACATCACTAATCATTACGAACTGGTGAAATACCTCCCCAATTGAAGATTTCTCGGGTCACGCCTGTGTTCAAAGGTGGTGACAAAACTGACATGGGAAACTATAGACCCATCTCTGTATTGTCTGTTTTCGCTAAAATCATAGAGAAGATTGTATTCAGTCATGTATAAATATCATGTTCAGTGGTATGAAAATTTGAATAAGCACTCTCTACTTTGTACACAGCAGTCGGGTTTTCGACCCAAACATTCGACTATGACACCTTTACTCAATGTTACAGAAAGCGTTCTTGATAGACATTAAAAGATTGATAGAAAGAAGAAATGTACGCACCTTACAAACAATGTACAGGATAATGCATGGTATGTTACCAGAGAGCATTCGTAAACAATTTATTTTAAGTGATTGTAATTACATGCTAAGATCATCGTCTCTAAACATCAAATTACCCTTAGTTAAAAGCAATTATAAGAAAAGAAGTCTACAGTACAGGGGGGCCAGAAGCTGGAACGCACTACCTAATGACTTAAAAGTACATGTAACTAGTTTCAACATATTTAGATTGGAAGCCAGAGTGATGTAAACTTGTTTGTTCTGTTTGTTTGTTTTTCTTTGTAATATTGATGATATTCTAATTGTATATTTATTTCGTATTATGTATCTTAATTGTATATACATGTAATGTGATTTTAATATGTACGCACGGACGTTCAGAAGAACAGCCATTGGCTGAAGTTGGTTTACCGTGTTGAAATAAAATAAATGAAATGAAATAACAATGATCATATATATAAAATACTCATTTTACCCCGGCATTTTACGTTTTAAACTCTTGTTTGTATGTGGTTTTTGTCAATAGGTGTGCACACGTCACTATCATGATATGGCGAAAAAACTCCCACGTACACAAACACACATCGTACAATAACCTCATGCTTAGACGACAAAACATTTTTTACGCCATTATTAGCTGTATTTTCGTTTAATACAGGAAATTCAATTGCTTCAATTACCAACTTACCTCATAAAAGGAAAACATACAAAGCTATTTACGTAAATTCACAATAAAGACTTAAATGACACTGGATAACCGAAACACACATTGTCCTCCATCTAAAGTCGCATTCAATGTAAAAAAATAGAAGTCCCTAATATCTTCGAGATATGATGGCAGTAAGAGTAAGCATGGACAGGATAATGCTCGAGAAAGTTATTTCCAGTAAGGAGTCTAATAACATGTAGATATTTACCCAAACAAAGAATTGTATGTACAATATAGTAAACAAATAATAACAGCATTTCTACAGAACATAGTAAACAAATTCAATCAACATAGTAATAAACTGCACAGAGGGAGAGTGTGAATGAGGTGGAATAAGCCAGATAAGAAATTATATAAAAATGGCAGAAATAAAAATCATTTCAATAATCTCAACAGTATATACAACATAGCAAGTTGGGAGCGACATGAATTAAAGTGGTCAGTAATCACGGTAAACTGCCAATTCGTCCACTCACCACATGGTTGACCTTCATTTAGTCTAATGCCATTCTGTCCATCAACATTTTGTCTAACAACCATTTGGTTCAATCATCACCTCGTCTCATAACCACTTGGTCTAATATTCGTTTTATTTTCATTCATTTCGCCCAATAAACACATAATCTAATTAGACCACATGGTTTAAGGACTAAATGTGTATTGGACCAACTGGTTATTAGACGAACTGGGGAGTGGAAGAAATGGCAATTAGATCATGTGGATATTGGATGAACTGATGGTAGACCAAATGAAAGCAGATGAGTTGGCATTTGGACGAATTGGCATTCAATTGATTATAAATATGTAACCGATAGTGTGGTATAGTTTACGCAAGTGGTACAATACCTGTTTTTTTTATTATTTGGTTGACTTCAAGAAAATTCAGAGTTCACAAAATCTTTTGTTCTAAATTTAAGAAAGATAGATAAAAGTCTTCTTTATTTAAAAAAAAAAGCAGAAAATTCCATTTATCCAGGTCTGTTGCCAGTGCAAATGAAGAAATTCTACTTCTCTGCCAATTGTGCAGGGTTTTACAATGATGATATAAAAATATATATAACTAGACATACATGTATATTTATAAATAGTGATATCAAGGGCTCTGACAAATAAAAAATATGGTATAATTATGGTATTACGGTATGTGTGGATGTCGTGGTTTAGCGGTTACGACTCTCGTTTTCAATTAGAGTGGGGGGGGGGGGGGTCGAACCCCAGCAATGGCGTGTTTTTCTTCGGCAAGGAATTTACCCACATTGTGCTTAACTCAACTCAGGTGAGGTCAGGGGGTACCCAGCTGGAACAAGTCCTTGAAATGATATCAAGGGCTCTGACAAATAAAAAATACGGTATAATTAATCTCGACGTGCTGCTAAAATAACATTAAAGAGTTTTCACAAGAAGAAACAGAACGCTTCCAAGAAGATTTTTAAAAAATCTACTGTCAAATGCCCTTCATAACAAAGAGTAACCATCAAGATGTTGTCGAAAATTGGTGAATCAAAACAGCCGTTTCGTCCTGGACATGTCAAGCGACAGATTTGCCATTTTTCGTCAGATCTGAAACTTTTTTTTTTGTTTTTCACCAACCGGTTTTTTTTTCTTTCATAGAAAGATTTTATTCAAAATCAAACACGAAAGCAATTCAATTTACAAACAAAAATCATGAAGCGAACATGTTTACAACAACTATACATGTGTACTATTATCTAATGATAAAACAAAATTATGATGTTTTTGACTGAGAACCTTCTTTAATTTCACAGTAGTGTTTCAATACGTTCTTAAAAGAGCTAAAATACAACCGATCGCCCTTACAACGTGTTGAAAAAATAAAATATTTAGCGTAAAGAATATAACGGTTTACAAAAGAGTATTGAGCGTCAGGGAAACCAAACAAAAATAAATTCTTATTCAAATACACGTCATTGTTCAAATAAGAGGTTTGAAAGTTTTGAATAAATTGTTGAGTTACAGGGCAGTCCCAAAACAGATGTGAAATACTTTCAACAGAGGAAGAACAAAATGTACATAAATTAGATTCAGACAAGCCAATATCGTAAAGATGTTTGTTCACTCCCATTATCCGATTGAAAAGTTTATATTGAAAGTAGCGGAGTTTTGTTGAAAGACAGCATTTAAAGGGAATCATATACAATCTGTTCCAATTATTAACCGGTTCATTTAAAATGGATGCCCATTTTGATTGCGAAGTAGGAGACTTTAAGATTTTATCAAAAGAAATTCTATGGATAAACTTGCATGCCTTAAAAAACATTATTTAAATTATACAACAAATCTTCTTGAGTTGTTCTACTCTCAACAAGATGTTGACTAAAATGTTTCCATTCATTGATTATTGCAGAAATCAATGAATAATATTCAAGAAAATTACAATTAATTTTGTATTTTTTTTTTAAGTTGTATGTGGAAGAAAATTGTTTTGTTCATCCATTAAATGTTTAATACTGATGATCCCATTTTTAAGCCAAATATATATATAATTTATAATTATATAAATATGTAATTTTCCCATCTACTTTGATCAATGAGTTATTCCATAACACTTGATTATTTATATTTAAATCAGATAAATTAGGAGAGAATGTTAAACAACTCCAAGTAATTAAAATTTCTCGAATGAATTGATTTTTTATTTGTAATATTTTGGGATCATCGTATTTTAAATTACATGTCCAAAACAATTTTCCTCCAAAGGTGACCAAGTTGTGTGCGAAAAAACATTTCCATTTTCCTTTATTTTCTGTGCACATATAACGTTTAACCCACGCTATTTTCAAGCCAGAAATTACAGAAGGTAAATGTAACATTTTTAATCCACCTTGACTATAGTCTCCAATAATTGTAAGACGACTGATTTTATCCGGTTTTTCATTCCAAATAAAAGAGTACATTAAATGTTCTAATTCTTTCAAAAAATCTTCTGGAGGTTTTGGTAATACAGACAATAGAAATATGATTTGAGAAAGGCCGAGTGACTTCAAAATAGTTATCTTTCCTATTGGGGTTAAATTTCTCATTTTCCTTACTCTTAAAATATTCTTTATTTCATTAAGCTTTGGAATAAAATTCAATTCAAATATGTCTTTTGAGTCAGGTGAAAAATATACTCCCAATAATCTAAATGGGCCATTAGAAAATCTTAATCCGGAAAAGGATATGTCTGGAGGATGTGCTTTATAATAACCAAGTGCCACAATTTCAGATTTATTTCGATTAATGCAAAGCCCTGAAAAAACCTTAAATTCATCCAAAATATACATAATGATTTTAAGAGAGGAAGCTAAGACGTTCCTGTCAATCGTTCCTTGTCTGCTCCCGCTCATCTTAAAAGAGAACAATACCCTCTAAACGACCCCAAAGTCTGATGCTGTTCAGCTGGATGAATTCAGCGGGCGAATCCGATCTCATCATTCAATGCATGTTGGTAACCATGATTTACTCCCTTTTCTCATTTTTTCATGCCTACTCTCATGTCAAATCATTGTCGATTTTTTCTTTTTTTAATAAAACTATCCATGGAATAAACTATAAATAAATCGTACTGTGTAACGACATTTGTTTTTTTTTTATTTCCTTTTGTTTCTGGGTATTCCCGACGGGGAATTTGGTGCTGTTGCGAAATACTTGTTTGTATGTGGTTTTTGTCATGGCGAAAAAACACCCACGCACACGCACACAAACCCTACAATATCCTCATGCATAGACGATAAAACATTTTTTTACGCCATTATTATTTAGCTGTATGTGTGTTTAATACAGGAAATTCAACTGTTTTCATGGGCCAAATAAAAAAGAGAATGAATTGCGATCATTTCACTATCATAACATATGTATCGCTTGATTACCAGTTCATCAAATGTCTCCTTGGAACATGCATCACCATAAAAATTAGCTCTGAAAATATGGAGCAAAAATACCAGTTCTTCACATGCAATCCAAACACATCGGCCCGTGTTCCAAAGTCCAGTTTATCTTAGGTCACGGGTTAGCTTTGTGCTAATTATTGGAAGCCCAAAATGCATAAACTTTGCATCGTATTTACATGTATATTGTGTTTACTATGCTTCCTCCCCACGATTTAATGATAAACAAAACTATTTTAGTCATTATTCTAAGACATTAATTACTCGAGTGAAAAATGATCTAGTTAATTGAACCTGACGTGGTAGAGATTTGTGACACAAGTGGCTATCCATAGTCTAAGTGCAACCTCAGACCAGAATTCGCAATATACGAGAGTTCCGAATACGGGCCATTAGGCACAATTAAGAAGTATGTAAATGACAGAAATACGTCAGGAATATATATATATATATCTGCACTTTTATAAGCATTAAAAAAATGCATGATATAATTATCTGTATTCCAACAAGACGGTGAACTTACAATACCATAGCGTTTTCCAGAACCTCTCCTTATATGTGTATACATATATAGGCCCACGTTCAAAGTGTGTCCATTTAAAACGCAGTAAAAACAACCCAAATTCAAATTTTGCAGTATTCTATTAAGTACAATAGTATTATCAACATGATCGTCCAAAAATAAAGTACAATATCTGTTAAAAATAAATGTTCATACTAAAAGTGAGTAAATTACCATCTTGCCTCATAAAAGAAAAACATACAAAGCTATTTACGTAAATTCACAACAAAGACTTAACTGACACTGAATAACCGAAACACACATTGTCTTCCATCTAAAGTCGCATTCAATGTCACAACATTGATGCCCCTAATATCTTCGAGATATGATCGCAGTATGTTTAATTAACTCTTGTAATAAGAATTCGCTGAATTCAAAATTTCATATTATTAATCACTTTAAACCAGCATGGACTTTAGGCAAATGTTGTTGAAACAACGCTGAACAAAGGATTTTTTCACACGAAAGACTGAAATGGGGGCTCTATCATTTTTTTTATCGTGCAGTGTTTCGACATCATGAATCATGAACACTTAAAAATATAGTCCTTATACGAAATGTGTCGCACACGTATAGCATGCTATATCTGTTGACATCTATTTCGTAGCCTTCTGTTTATACACTGTAAAAACTGTGGTGTTAAAATTGACACCAGTTGGTGTTAATAGAGGACCACATCCTGAGGTGTTAAAATTACACCCTAGAGATTGAACATAACACCAGAGAGTGTAAATGTAACAACCAAAGGTGTTGTAATAACACCTATGGGTGTAAAACTAACACCACTCATTCAACACCGGTGTAAAAAAAAACTGGTGTGGTCCTCTATGTACACCAGTTAACACCACAGTTTTTGCTGTGTATGTTACATAAAACAATGATGAGGTTGAAAAAATACATATCAATCATACAAATATTGAAACCTCTTTCCACTAGAGATTTTCGTAATATAAATGTCATTGTGTGACACATTGTGTGACATGAAATGATAAGACATATCTCACATATTGAATAATATGTCAATAATTAATCAATACGTTGAGAAACAGTGAATATATGTTATCTGAACATGCTTATCCTGTATAAAGATTTTTTTTAATGTATAAATATTTCTACGGGTAGTATAATAGGAAACTGTATGTTTCCTATAAAACTCCAATCAAACATTATACATGTATTTTCAAAATCTACAAAAAAATACTATATAAATTTGTGTTTTAAGAATATAATGGTGAAAAAAATTATGCTTACACACCCTACTATGATTATGATAACCATGAGAACCCTCATTATTATTGGCTGTTGAGCCATGTACCATTGTTCCCCGAGTACAACCAATTTCGAGCATGTACGCGGTAACAAGGCTTGATTTCATTGCGCTCTTTACACTGCAAGCTGCCATTGAACTGAATACCACTCTGATTTTAATCATTGGCAAATTACATTACAAAACGAAACAATTCTGATATTTACATAATACATCATGTCGGAAATAAGTATTCAACTCCACTGGTTGCGTGAAATCACTTTTTATGCAAAGAACTAGTTCCCAATCGTATTCTTCTTGGGGTGAGATCAGTGGCGTAGACAGGTTCGTACACATGGGGGGGATGACTGGGCTGCCAAGGCTAGTGAGGGCGCGAAGCGCCCGAGCGAGGGAGCGAAGCGACCGAGCGGGGGGAGGGTGTGGGAGGGGGGTGTCCCCCGTCCCACGGTAGGGAGCTTTTGCAATTTTGAACTTGAAATCGTGCAATCTGATGCATATTTAATGAGGTAAAATAACACACACAAGCGCGCACGCACACACACAATACTCACACACACACACACGGGTGCGCGCACCACACACATACTACGCCTTGAATGGACAGACATACATCGACAAGATCTACACACCGTGGCATACGAATACAGAATGGACTGACACATAGTATTGCATATTGAACCACACTACGTATTTATTTATCTCTGTGAATTTTGCTGTTACACCTCTTCAAAAAAAAACCAATGTCAACTGTGTACACGCAGGTATAGTCTTTGTTGTCTTGATATGGGTATGTGGTTATGAATGAAAACAGCCTCTGTGGCCATTTGTGAATAGAACACATTAACAACAAACAAATAACAATATGTCTGTTCATTATAAAGCATAATGAATACGTACATACTATGCTTTTTTTACCTCAAAGAAACAGGCATAGTATCCATAGATGGTTATTGGCTGGCGGCTCATTAACATACAGATACAAAAACATAAACAGTATCACTATGATCCATGGAGTAACAATACTGCTTTGTAAGTTTGTGAAGAAATCGGAACCATAACGGCATTGCATCGTTTCAAATTAGGGCATTATTTACTTCTATTTGATCTCAGTCTTATAATAGTAATAATAATAATAATAATAATAATAATGATAATAATAATACAAATAAAAAATAATACTAATACCAATAATAATGCTATTAAATACTAATAGGTTCCTTTTATCTCGCATTTCAAGACAGGGTAAATTCACACTGCGCTTTACATGAAACAAACTTCTTTAAACATTTCAAACTTATGTGGTTATCTTGTGATTTCCAAACCACAAGATAACCACAAAATACTTGTACGATTTTCTTTTTCACCGTCTGAATTGGCTTACACCTTGTGAATGCGGCTAATAACAATAAACACAATTACAATAATGATGAGGATTATTATTATCATCATCATAATTATTATTATTATTAATATTATAATTGTTATCATTATTATTACTATTATTATCATCATTATGACTTATTAAGTAACCAAATATCATTCCCAAAACCTGGGGGGATGATTGTACATGCCATCCCCCCACCTTGTGAGGTGGGGGGGATGCATCCCCCTCAGCCCCCCCCCCGTTGTCTACGCCCCTGGGTGACATAATGCATCTTTTGGCAGATAATTTTACCAATTTCTGTGAAAATGTCTAAAGATATACACAATTCATTCCGCGAGGAGTTCAGTTCACTCCGAAGGGATTGGTCCCAGCAAGTATCACTCTGAGAATGATTGTGACTAGAGATTAGATTAGCTCTTTCAGTGAGCAAATACCGGGGAGGGGGGCACTTACATTGACGAGTGGATACCATGCGCGACCAAAAAAGCACATAAAAAAAGATGTCTTTTTCAAGATAGGGCACGTCACGTAGGTATAGTGATAAAGGTGTCAAAAACACAAAAATAATGAAAAAAGGTATCTATTGTGCTAGGAAATTTACGTGATTAGGGTCAAATTTGCGTGGATGATAATACAAAAAATGTTTTTTGTTATAAAGAATGTCATATATTTGCCCCAACGTACACTGCGTGTTTAGAGTCTGATTTGCGCGAGATGTGGAAGCGAGGTGGGGCCGTACTAAAGCAAATGATGTGTTAAGCCTTGTAAAACCGACGCACAGTGGGCCGGGGTGAAACAAAAGTGCGCCAAAATTTTTTGGCAATTTCAGATTTTTAATTTTTGTCATGCCCAGCTGAAAGACAACACTTTGAAGAATACTTCAGCAAAATATTTCATTCTGGAATTTGCATAAAGGTTGTTAATTACCTACCCCAAATCGTAAAATGTGACATTTTGCGAAATGTCGCGTATATGACAACCTAGTTGAAAAACGGGCCATTTCACAGGAGGTTTTTCATGTAGGAATCTGAAAGGGCTCCCACATAATCCTGATATATTAATTTTTAGTGTGAAAGGGTTCAAAGTAGATAAAAGACACATTTCAGGTGGTTAATAGGATGATTATTCATCGAAAGGCTGAAATCCATGTTTTTTAATTTACATTAGAAACGTTTAGATTTCCGTGGATTTCCGTCTAAATTCTATAAGCATCATTTTTCCCGATGTCTAAGCTTTAAATCGATACCAAATTTTGCTGCCCGTTTTTGCCCGTTTTCATGTTAGAGCCGATTTTACCTGACACAACACCCATTTTTATACCGCGCAGTCATCGTAGCGCACCGTATGGGTGTACATTGCCGTTCGCTTTTGCACAGCGAGGACGATTCCCCTTCCATTCCATGAAAATTTCATGAATTCCGAGCATAATGTAAACAAAATAAAGGTTGCCAACGCAAAAAAGGGCTATATCCACAACTCCCCCAGAGGTAAAACTTACTTGTAGAATAATTTCAGCCAAAAACACTCATCATAGTGATACATTCGTGGTGTTACATACTCTGTGTTTTTCACAAGTCAACACAACTCGATACAGCACGGTTGATAGTTTCAGATTTTAAAGATTTTTTTTAATATAAATCTAATTAATTATCGTTTTGATGCCATAAAATTATTTTCGGCATCTCATACACACTTTTTAGGAATGTGAGAAGCATAAACCAACATTCACACTGGTCAATCTTAAAGTAGCACATAACACAAAGTTTATATACTACACATTGTTTAGCGTAATTTGTCTTTTCACAGCTAGGTTTTAAATAGCCAATCAAAATTTGGTATCAAGGTGACGTCATATCGGCTTTAAATTATGTTCAGTCGATTCTACGCCCCAAATTACCCATTATCAACATGTTAAAATAAAAATCTAATACGGAATATAATTTTGGCGCACTTTCAACTCATTCTGGCCCATTCTGGCCCATTCTGCGACGGACCCGTGGCACAACAATAAAATATCGCTGTTCTTGCTTGGGGGTTCATTTCAGGGAATACTTGCCAAGAGTATCGTTTTGTTTCCAATAATTGTTAAGGGTAGGGTTTCACACGCCAATACGTTTTTGAGACCCCATGGTCGCGCATGGTATCCACTCGTCAATGGAAGCCCCCCCCCCCCCCCGGGGCGAATACCCTGTTGCAAATTATCATCGATATGAAAATACTGGATTATGCTGCCGTACACGCGATGTTGAAGCTACAGCAAAAGTACACCGCTGATGACACAATTATACCAACCGTAAGAACAACACGCTCACGAATATGGAAAATAAAATAAAGCGCGCTGCTTTTTGCGCGCTTGAGTATCTCACGATGGCAAATTATCTAGATAAGTAGTACATGCCCGTTACATTTTAGGTAGATTTTATAGAGGTTTTTTTTTTGGCCTCAACACTTCGATGGATTCCTTCATTCTACATCTTTGACTTCCCAAGCATTGAATATCGAACTAACCATGAGTAAGCATGGACAGGATAATGCTTGAGAAATAACATGTAGATATTTACCCAAACAAAGGATTGTATGTACAATATAGTAAACAAATAAAAACAGCATTTCTACAGAACATAGTAAACAAATTCAATCAACATAGTAATAAACTGTACAGAGGGAGAGTGTGAATGAGGTGGAAGAAGCCAGATAAGAAATTATATAAAAATGGCAGAAATAAAAATAATTTCAATAATCTCAACAGTATATACAACATAGCAAGTTGGGAGCGACATGAATTAAAGTGGTCAGTAATCACGGTAAATTGCCAATTCGTCCACTGCCAACTCGTCCACTCACCACATGGTCGACCTTCATTTAGTCTAATGCCATTCTGTCCATCAACATTTTGTCTAGCAACCATTTGGTTCAATCATCACCTCGTCTCATAACCACTTGGTCTAATATTCGTTTTTTTTTTCATTCATTTCGGTATAATAAAATACGGTATAATTATGGTATTACGGTATGTGGGGATGTCGTGGTTTAGCGGTTACGACTCTCGCTTTTCAATTCGAGGGGGGGGGGGGGGCGGGTCGAATCCCAGCAATGGCGTGTTTTTCTTCGGCAAGGAATTTACCCACATTGTGCTTAACTCAACTCAGGTGAGGTGAGGGGTACCCAGCTGGAACAAGTCCTTGAAATGCACTGAGCGCCGAGGTTAGGGCATGGGGAGATGTGACATGGTTTGTAGAATTGAACAGTCAAATTAATGCTGTCATCAGTCATCACTACTTTTCATGTGGAATTTGTATATGCCCATTTCTGTGCAAAACTTGCATGTTTCCTATGTCATGTATGTAGCTTGTAGCCAAGGAGTACATGTAGCTGTTATTTTTACGCAGCTTGTCATGACGATGGTTTCGGCATTATTCCGATTTGAAATTATTCTCATACTTCACAAAATATATATCAACATAATACAAAAAAGTTGATACATTAGATTATCATACAGAATATAGAAGATTATGACAATGGCAATATATACAAACTTAAAAAATGAAGGAACTTGCATAAAAAACAGAACTTGCAAAGTCTGAAGGTTCCTTTAAAAGAATTATGAAATTAGCATTCAAGGAGATCGGACACATACAAAAAAACCCGACAAACAAACAAAGCAGGGGCCCGTTACAGAAAGAGTTGCGGTCAATCTAAAAATGTAAAAATCAAAAAATCATGCGCAACTTGATTTTCAACCAATCAACAGCGCGCATTTGGGACTTGCGATTGATTTTTTGACTTGCGTTTAAACGCAACTCTTTCTGCACCGGACCCCAGAAGAACCAAAGATAAGGTTAACATTTATACACTGTGCGTAACTTACACATATCAATCATATGGGGTGTTGCAAGAAACTTGCGATCAATTGCAAGTCAATTTTTGGTCCCTAAATCAATTATATGTCTTGCAGTTAATTGCAAATTAGTGATTGATTGCTAATTTGCTCCTTGAAACAAGAAGTTTAATCTGATTTGCTACAGCTAACGTTGATCTATCTGTTGTAAAATTGCAACCGAATATTTGCAATTGATTGCAAATATTTTCTTGCAACACCCCCATAGTCACATAAGGAAGTTTTGCAAGGGTTTGGACAAGGACACGTCTAGCAGTCTCGCCTGCATTACGCGATTCGATATAGCATCAGTAATGACTTTGAAAACATTTATTGAATAATTATTCACAAAAGAAAACATTCATATGATAATAAAATAGTATGTCAAATGACCAAAAATGACCTTTGACCGTGATCATGTGATCTAAGATGTGTGTGAAATAATCATTCATACTTGATTACCCTTATGTCTATGTTTCATGAACTAGAACTTATAGACTTTCTAAGTAATGATGCCATTTCAGCAAATATCACCAACATGACCAAAGTTCACTGACCCTAAATAACCTTTGGCCTTAGTCATGTGACTTGAAACTCGCACAGGATGTTAAGTGATACTTGAGTACTCTTATGTCTAATTTGTATGAACTAGATTCATAAAATTTCAAAGTTGTAATGGCAATTGAACAAATACCTAGACCATTGCTAAAGTTCATTGACCCTAAATGACCTTGGTCATGTGACCTGAAACTCGCAAAGGATGTTCAGTGATACTTGATTACTCTGTCCACGTCACTAGTTCAATAAAAAAGTTAAAGTTACGATGGAAATTAAACAAATTCCCCTAACGTGTTCAAAGTTCATTAAACCTAAATGACCTTTGACCTTGGTCATTTGATCTGAAACTCTGGCAGAATGTTTAGTAATACGTCATTATCCTTATTGTGTAAGTTTCATGAACTAGGCCCATATACTACTTTAAGTTATGATGTCATTTTTTTATGTTGACGCCACCGCCGCCGTAGGAAAAGCGGCACCTGTAAACAAAACCTAGATTTATATTTTTCATTCGGTTGCATGTCGCAACAGGCTGCCATTTACTGATCTACGTATATAAGGAAGGGCAAAAGTGACTTTTCGCATTTACTACGGGGATACTCTCTACAACGCATCGACTCCTTTGAAAATGGAAAATAAAATCACAATGAAGAGGTGAGAGGCTTTTGTAGACAATCGGTGAACTGGAGCAGCAGATCATTAGAAGATTTGCATCGGACGAACAATAGCAAATAATGTCGCTCCAGCGTCAAGGGATTCCCATCCTGTCCCCGTCTGCCATCTTTCGGCAAACGTCCCTCAGCTCTCCATTGTGATTTGACTTGCATTTTCAAAGGAACTGGTGCGTTTTAGAGAGTGTTTCCGTAGTAGATGCGAAAGGTCCGAATGCCTGATAAAGGACAGATTATCTATTTTCGTTGACCTTAGCCAACCTTTCTCTGGTTTAATTTGGGATCTCTGCCAGGCAGGGTCATATCGCATTTATTCCGTATATAGGAAAGTCTGTAGGCCGATGAAGTACGGTAGATTCCCCACATTCAGCTTGACTGACAAGAACATCATGGCATTCTGCAGCAGAACAGCAATGCGCAGTGCAAGTGCCGTAAGTGTTCATGCACTGGCTCCCCAGGCATGCCAGGATGAATTTGTCAGTAATTCGGAAGGATGTTGTCATACACCTCACTTTCTCGACGTGCTGCTAAAAATAACATTATAGAGTTTTCACAAGACGAAACAGAACGCTTCCAAGAAGATTAAAAAAAAATATACTGTCAAATGCCCTTCATAACAAAGAGAAACCATCAAGATGTTGTCGAAAATTGGTGAATCAAAACAGCCGTTTCGTCCTGGACATGTCAAGCGACAGATTTGCCATCTTTCGTCAGATCTGAAACTTAGAGAAGAATTGCTGTTCCGGTTCATCAATTTCGACGAAGACATCCCAGTTGTTCATTATCATTTGACGGGCGTTTTCAATACATTTACCTTGTTCTTGAATCCGTTCTGCTTACCGGTGTGACAACACGCTAACGACCGATTAAAGGCTACACCAAGCTAAGTATACCACGTGGTCACAGTGCTAAAGGGCAATGCTCTGCCCTTCCAGTTTCGGAGCATCTACCTGGTCATCCAACATGTCCAACATCTGTCAAATTTAATAGTTAAAATTGAAATTTGCTCTGGCCTCCCAGCAGGCAAACAATTCATCATCTGGGTCTCCGAATGGGTCTAGCGATTCCGAATACGAGAGAGATTGTTCCGAATTCTCCTTTATCCCGTTATCGTCTGTTTCTTTTTGTTCATCACCTGTTGAATGAAAACCATAAAGTTTAAATGGGGGCAATATATTTTGATGTCAGATTGGGATGTCATTATTATCAATATTGCTATTATCTCATTTGCCGAATGATCACATAATATACAAACATCCTAAATCCAGTTGAAATCAACTATAGCGGGTGCATCCTATTGAGCTGACCGGGCATGAAAAATGTTATCCTAATATCTAAGGTCCACATACACCCACTATTAAATAAAACCTTTCTTAAATTCAGCGCCCCCCCCCCCCACAAAAAAGAAATCATTATTACAGTTTATAACTACAACGTAATGTGCCTTGAGTTGTTATCAGTGGCGTAATGATCGAAAATTTATGAGGGGCCAGATATTGCATATCATGTAGAATTTATAAAAAGTTGCGAGCGAGCAAAAATTTCGATTTGTTCATTACAAAATTCAAATTTCGTGAAAGATTTTGATATGATATTCCGTGAAAATTATTAGATTTAATTATATGCCATCTAAAATGCGAATGGTTCCGTACTTTTGCCCCAAACATTCAAAATCAATGTCATTTTCATCATACTCTCTAGATTTGTAGAGGAATTCTGAAGACGTTAAAATGTTAAAAATATGGGGTCCATGTGCTCGTTATCAATCTATCAGTGTCTAAAGTGTTGCGAGTTGGCTTAAAACAGTTTATAATGCACCTAAAATGTCCAAAAGTCTAATACCGCCCAAAATGTCTAAAATACGAATAGTTCCTTATTTCTGTTCCCAAACATTCAAAATCCATGTCATTTTCATCATACTCTCTAGATTTGTAGAGGAATATATTTTGAAGAAGTTAAGACATTTAAAGTATGGGGTCCATATGCTCGTTTTATCCAAAGTATTGCGAGTTGGCTTAAAACAGCCCAAAATGCCCTTAAAACGTGCAAAAGTCTGATGCTACCGTCTAAAATGCGAATGGTTCCATATTCCTGCTCCCGAACTTTGAAAATTCATGTCATTTTCATCATACTTTGCGCGCACGTAGATACTTTAGCACCTGATTATTCCAAATATGCAAAAATTAACATGGGTCCATGTGCTTGAATTTTTGGAATATGAGCTTCAAAGTTAACCCAAAATGGATGATGTTCTCAAGCATGTTAAGAATTGCGCATCTAGAAGAATTTGGCATTTTTAGACTTCACAAGATCACAGATCAAAAACTCAAACTTCCAATAACTTTCTTAATCTCTGATGGGGTTTCCGCAAGCCTTTACCATTATATTTTTTCTGCTATTTTCACAGTAAACCTTTTGTCATGGTGAATTTCCCCTTCAAAACAGGGGTCGATAGAACGGTACCTAAGAAACGCCTATAAATTCAAATCCCTGATTGGCTACACATTTCAAAATTCACGAGTCAACCGTTACCATAGAAACTAGTTAAGGAACCTGGGGACAAATTCTTTCATGAAACGCTACCCTGATATCCATTTGGACTAGTTGCAATAAGGTATTACTCTGAAACACTAGTTGCTATTATTATATCATACATTAAACTATATACGTATCATATCAATATCTATTCGGATCCATTGTGATATTGAAATATGAAAAATTACTTTTATTACAGAACATTTTGTTATTTTTATGTTATCCAAGTTATGTAAGTGGTTCAAAGAAATCCCGAACTCGTCTATTTCAGTGTAGTGTTTACATTACAATTCGTTTGGTATGTATGTGTTGAAGTGCTGTTTTACTATACGGACTAGCCAAGATAAATCCTTTCATCACTCACTAATAGAAATCATTTTGGCATGAAAATGTTTGAGTTTAATCATATCAACGATAAAGTATAGACCTAAATGAAAACAAAACAAAAATCAGTTCATAATTATACTCATTTTGTCGATAGGAGTCCATTCAAGGTCAATAATTATGACTGATATTAACTGGAAAGGCTCTATCTTTTCCTTGCTGATGTAGCATGTCATGATCTTTCACTTTTACTCTGCCATTGTCACCTCCTGCCATTTTTACCTCTGCCATTTTTACCTTTGCCAATTTTACCTCTGCCATTTTTACATCTGCCATCTTTACACCGAGCCTATCCTTCTGCCTGATTTTTACCCGGCATCGTTACTATAAGGCGGCAAAGGGCACATTTGCCATGTTTAATAATGGCGGCCGGTTTACATTGTCGGCATAGCGCAGCTCCGTGCGCGCTATTATGACTCAGCGCTCTAGATACACTTTATCCAAAGTATTGACTTCAAAACTTGAAATTTCGAGCTCCAAATTAGCCTATCCCGATGAACATGCAATGCGAGCGCGAAGCGCGAGCGAAAATTTCTGTTCCTGTTTATGGTAACTCCCGAATCAGTCATAGTGACTGACCTTATGGACGACAGATATAACTCTCGGGCCTTTTTATCAAAGTGGAGACAATGGCAGAGTAGGTATTCGAACTCACAACATCGCGATCCAAAATTTTATGTAGTGACATGAAATAATTTTTTATTTTCCATGTCTTCCCCTCACTTTATATTTTTCACTTGTCTTTCTCTTTTTTCGTCTTCTTTAACCCTTTTTCTTTTTTTCTTTTTTTTCCTCTTTTTTCCTCGCCAATGAAATACAAATGCAAAAAAATTATCAACTCCGGCCTCATTAGTCTACTGTAGTTATATAATTCTGAATGTATACATGAGCGTTTGGCAATAAATTAAGTTGGATTCAAATTGGCTTCCTGATTCCGATCTTAAGGTATTACTTTTCAGTTCTCTTCTTTGTTTCATGCTGTAAAATTATGACATAATTTACAATTATATTTTCATTTGCCAAAAAAAAACCACTATAGATGCCGGAAAAAAAAAGAAGTAAATATCTGGGCCTCGTCTGACAAAGAATTATATTTGATCCACTCAATTTTGACTATGGAAATCCAACAATGTCATATTTCCCATCTAATTGAAATTTGACATTGTCTGTTAATTAAGATATACAAAAACACATATATTAGTATGCATGCAATACTATCATTCCCAGCTATAAGATATTTTAACAGATATGCATTGTAAATGTGGGCGATACTGGCTTGCCATAGGTGTGACTGGACAGATCAATCAGAACTATTTGTAAGACAAAGCCAGCAATGAAATCCATTAGCAATACTGCATTTTGACATACTCTGCCATCTCAATCCAGATCTGTTTACAAACATAGAGCCAGTTTCATTCCTAAGTAAAGTTTACACAATTTTCCGTTTAAAGTGATTGTTTAACATTGGTTTGAATTTTAAAAAATCTGAGTTAGAATGTCGCACATGTCACCAGTGTCTTTCATATGTTACAAAAATGAAGCCCAGAAAAAATTGCATTCGAAAATAATTATTTAGTGCTTCAAAAATTGAAATATAAAATGACCGGAAACACCACCTTAATGTCATCCCATACACTTATGTGTACTATTTAGGTGTCTAGTAGACGCCTATTTACAAAATCGGGGTTTGCCTTGTAGTTTTAGCTTTTCTTTCTCAATAATGGTTGTTTTCAGGGTTTGTTAGTTCTAATAAATGCCCTTGTACACATGTTTTATCTTGGTTTAAGAATTTTTTAAATCGGCTGCTCACATAAGAATTAATTTATCATCCCTGAATATAAAGAGAAAATGATGTAAATCAATTCACGTATACCTTGATCTTCCTGATCACAACTCATGCTGTCGTCATTCTTCTCATCCCCGGCCTCTACTGCCAGAGTTTCTACTCTTATCACTTCCTTTCCTTTCCATCCACCTATAAGGATTATAATATCAGATTAAAGTAAAAATATCAAGTTCGGCCTTTCAGCCCCATCATCTTTCTCGTCGTGTCATTAGGAAATAACTGTTTGGATCTTGATTTTCAGTTTCTTCTTCCGTGTTTTGTTTTATTTTTGTGCGCGTTACTGTAAAAGTATTTTAGAATAATTAAATAATTTAAATGAACAGTCAATGAAAAATGGCATAGTTTATTTATGTATTTGAAGAGCTGGTATAATCAGAATGTCTATTTGTAATAAAATTATTTGCGTTTAAGAAGTACTCCAAGGTGAATCATAATGCGATTTGATTGATAAAGAAAAAAGAAATAAACAAAACATTGTAAATCGGACAAGGAGAAGAAGGTTATGCCATTTTAAAGATTTTCATTATTTGGTGAAATAATGAATATTTTATGGGTGATTTTTAAGTCTGGTGTTGGTGTTAAAAGCACATTTTGGATTGCTTCTGTAACATATTCTGAGTTTGTAAAAAAACTAATTCCAGCTAATATTATTGACATCTCAACAATTAGTGAATGACTTTTCAGGACGATCTTCATTTTACATTTGCTTTTATACTCATGTAAAAACCCAAAACCCAATGTGTTCTTTGGTATTTTATTTTATGATAGTATATTTACATGTAATATTTTTTCCTCCGATAATTAAAAAGATTGGACAAGCATCTAATGCATTCGGTATTGAATTATTCATTGCTTTAACATAGTTCATTATAATGGAGAAATATCATTCAAAAATGTATAGAAATATGAAATTAATATGATATCATGTGATAACATAAGGTAGAGTGCACTGTAAAAACTGTGGTGTTAAAACTGACACCAATTGGTGTTAATAGAGGACCACACCTTGAGGTGTTAAAATAGCACCCTAGAGATTGAACATAACACTGAAGAGTGTAAATGTAACAACCATAGGTGTTGTAATAACACCTATATGTGTAAAACTAACACCACCAATTTAACACCGGTGTAAAATAATTGGTGTGGTCCTCTATGTACACTGGTTAACACCACACTTTTTGCTGTGTGGGAACATGACATCATTAGCGTATAGTCATGACGACGTGCATATAACCGTTTTTCACTAAACGTCGCAAAAGTTCAATAACGCTCACGGCAGCTGAAACGGGGGTTGAGCTGCAAAGGGCTCCAGCCCTCGCCCGTGCACTTTTTTGGGGTAGACATTCCCCCAAAACGTACGAAAACAACAGACAATTTGTCATTTTATGATTGTTCATCTCGCACCCCCTTGTAACATTTAAAAGCATTCATGGTCCCTGACATTCAA
Source organism: Lytechinus pictus (assembly GCF_037042905.1). Lineage (NCBI taxonomy): Eukaryota > Metazoa > Echinodermata > Echinoidea > Temnopleuroida > Toxopneustidae > Lytechinus > Lytechinus pictus. The sequence goes on along the minus strand of NC_087252.1, from coordinate 20,401,263 downwards.
TTAAAATTCCACGAGATGATTTTAAATTTACCTGTCATAATCTCATGAGCAAATGGATAGAATCCTGCTTTGAGAAGTTCGTTGCTCAATGTTATTGGACTCTTCTGAAGAAACCCGAAATACTTATTTTCAGTCACCCAGGCGTTTATAACATCATAAGGGGTTAGATCTTTTTTCAACTTCTTGCCAAGGACTAAAGCCAGTTTATCCACTTCTCCGTCTGAAATGGTTTGTGCTAGCATTTTTGATACTCGGCTGTTTATGACGTTCTTCCGAAACTTTCCTGACCAAGAAAAATGAGAATAGTGGTTTAAAAAATGCCTTTATTACGAGTGATTGAGTGAGTTATTGATTCATTTATTTATCGATGATTTGAGTAATTAATGCATTAACGGACTGTTTAATTCATTACCTGAATACACTGATTTCTTTGCAGACAATGGAACAAATGGCTAATGTCAACATGTTCAATACAAGTCCTATATTTAATCATTTTTATTCATTTTGCTGTTTAAACAGTTATTAAAAACAGTAAAAATTTACGTTATTCAAAGTTACAATACAACAGAATATTGCACTTGAAGGAAATGGTAAGGGAGTAGGGCTCGTTATACGAAAGGAGATATCACCTCTATCATGTCTCTGAAGTGACATCTCCTTGCTATAAGTAACAAACAAGAAATAATCAAAAAAGTCAATTAGTAAGAGTGTGAACAAATATGTCAAATATGAAAATACAAATCCACTAAATTGCCTTAGAATAAAGAGGAATACGTTAGAAAGAAAGAAATATTTATAGTAAAAGACAGAAAGAAATACGTAGTGAGAATTATGGTTTATATGAAAGAGAATTGTTCGTTCTTTCCTGAATTAAGGATGAAAGAACGCATTTCCAGTAAACACTGATTTCACAAGAAGGTCTGTAAAACTAAAATATAGGTCTCAATATCATCTACGATATCATCTAGATTTATTAAAGTATATTGAACTGAACTTTGTCAAATCATGAAAGCAAAGCCGGAGAAAAGGCACTGTAAATCGCCCAAAACAGATAAGCACATCGCTCGAATCTTGTGCATATTTTCCAAATTTATCAACAATCACACTATTTCTACAACATTACTTTTTCATAATTTTCTTATTTGATAGATTTCTGTACGAACTCACTTTGAAATCGTTACAAGTGGCATTCATCTATAGGGTAATCTAATCATAACAATAATGACTATGACATGAGTCAAACTTTTTTATCAATGTATAACTGAGTTCTCTCATTTTAAGGGGGCTATTTTGGTGATACACTTCAGGGAATTCAACCGTTAACATCTCAATTAAGAATAAGCAAATAATGAGTAAAAACACATAATCATGATTTTGATTCTCTGTTACCTGAGATAATATCGAGTGCAAGTTCCTTCTCGCCGAGATTGTGAAGAGCATCAGCCAAAACTATGCGATGATTGAATGATGTAGGACGGACAATGTTTCTCCATCTTTGAAGTACAGATTGACAGCTCTCTTCTCTTTCATCAGGATCCATTGGCTTGGCATCATCAGAAACACCGAGCTCCTTTGCCAATTTCGCAGGATCGATTCGCTTCTCCTCTATTTTTGCTTGATCTGCTAGGCTGATTTCAAATCCTTTCAAATGAAAATAGGAATAGAGTAAAAAAGAAACGCCTGTTAATAAATGCAATTGTCAATTTACTGTCAGCGGTAGATTTCGCAAGTGATATCATGGGGTGACATCATTGTAGATGGAATCTGTAAAAAAGACTGTTCTTTGCGATTTATCTATATGGAAAAGCGCGAATTTAATGTTTTCCCCAAAGATTTCATGAAAGGGAGGCAGGTTATAACTATTTTTTTTAGTTTGTGAAAAAAATCACTTATTTTGTTTTTGTTAGTGTAAAAATTACTTTGTTTTTGTTTTATAGAAATAATGATGGTAGATGATAAGCTGAGTCTAACCATAGAGCTAATAGCTTTATGGTCTAACTGAACTAAAAGTTTTTGGGCGGGGGGTCGAACGATCGTAGTGTTGAAAATTTAATCGGTAGAAAAACGAGGAGAAAGTGTAAGAGGGGGAGACATTCAATAATAAAGAATGGATTGGAAAGAGAGTTAGAGCCGTACCGGCACACATGTTTATGATAACTGTGTGTGCCGGTACGGAGGTGTTTCCTTATACAACTCATACAAAGAATCTTGTAATTTCATTGGTTGTAAGCCATTCAATATTAATTCCATTTTGTGCTGCATGCAAATTTGATTTTCCAATGCACGACGACCGTGCATTTTTATTTTTCCATTGCACGGTTGAGCTCTCTCCTTCAGAATGTACATGTAACAATTACCGTGTTTACAATTAATCGGCTTTTGCATCGGCTCGCGGTTCTGAACCGATGCAGCATCGGCTTTTTCATAGCGTGTAAACGAGACTAACTTGCATCGGCTCGCAGTTCAGAACCGACAATAGGCCCTTTCGCAATCCTCTACAACGCGAGTTTAGAGTCGGGTAACTCAAAAGTTAACGATTAATCATAGACTCGATTTTCAGATTGATTATACATTACAGTCAATACAATCAACCGTAGAAAACTGTTCTACAATCATTGCTAAGCTTTGTGTTACAGGCCCTATAGATCTTGCTTTTCGTGTGCAAAGCTCTTTCATACGATACCATCATGGAGCTATAATAGCTCTATGATAACAGCATGCCATGCCATGCCATTTGCCTGCCTGAGCTCGCGGCGGGACTGTACCTGTATCATGGCTATGACTCCAGCTGGCTGGAGACATGCGAAATGTCGATTATGACATGGATAAGAAAGTGTTTTTTTCAGACAAATCGAGTACATATTGAGTAAGGAAAAACTTATCGAATTAAGGCTTAGATATAGATCATTACAGTCCATCGAATCGATATTGCATTTAATGTGCATTATTGGTGGATCCCTGGCAATTGATTCCATGAGTCAGATCACCTCTCCAGCCGGAACCATTTTCGCATGCGTTGACATGTACACAGCATGCAATAGGCCATAAACCGTCTGAAAAAAAAAAAACATCTAAATTTGCGGGGTTTTCTTCATTTACCTGCTCCTTATACGCAAACGATATGCCTCTAGCACACAATGTAATGGGCAGTATGTTCTTTCCGCAGAAATGGGGGATTTCCCGGGGGTACACTTCCATTGATGAGTGGATACCAGGTGCGACCATGGGGTTTTGAAAAGCATCCTAAACAAGGGAAATAAGTCTTTTCCAGATTATGAAAATACATCTCTTAAGTATTTGGGTTGTGACACCCTACAAGTATTGGAAATATATCCCGTTTTTCAGTATTTTAATCATCGTTTTTGACACCCTTATAACGCTACATAGGCTTATACGTAACGTACTTACCCACTTGTTCCCTTTTTACGTATGTTCGCGCCTGGTATCCACAATTCAATGGGAGTGGGCCCCCGGGCGGCTTCTCGAGCTCTGGGAGGAACCAAAAGTGGATTTGGAAAGTCGTCCTAAATTGGATAAATCGCTGTTACCATAGTAGCAACCAGAATTTTGCACACGAAACGCATATTGAATGTTTCCGTCGCAGATGCGAAACGGAAAAAAATATCATGTCACACAATTTGCATTGCAGGACAGAATTTTACAACCATAATAACGGGCCCAAAAATTATCTTCCAAAATCAACTACCGTCGTAAATAAGCGTGCGCGTCCTCAAACGAAAGGTCGGGAATTTCGCACCACCAAAGTAGTAGGTTCTGAACCGCGAGCCGATGCAGAGTCGGCCTTTTTACTACGTGTAAACTGAAAGCCGATTCTGCATCGGCAATTTGTGCGCATTTCCTAAACTTTACCATTGTGACGTAATTGTAAGCGCACGGATCCAGCGTTGTCTTTATTAAGATGTATATTGTTGGTGTGCGTATCATTTTAGGTTTTTGCATCAGCTCGCGGTTCTGAACCGCGAGCTGTAACAGCGTGTAAATGCAGTTCAAGATAAACCAAAAGCCGGTTCTGCATCGGTTTTTGGTTCAGAACCAAAAGCCGATCAAGTGTAAACATGGTAACTAATAACATGAATAATGTGTGTATACGTTCATTGAGTATGTGTGTGTGTTTGCACGCATCGAATTAAGCGATTGCGCAGTCAGATCCACTAATCAAAGTGCGTCACATAAGAACAAAAACAATTAACAGCTTTCATATACCAGGGAAATATAATATTTTAAGAGAAAACGAATTGTCAGACAAAGGCAAAATAAGTCTTATTTCCATCTTTTTTCTCTTCTCTAAAATCTAGAAAATTAGTTGTATAAACCAAATAATGCATGTCTTCATTCGTCCATTATGCGACCTACAGAGTATCCACTCTCGTTCAGGCTGTGTTCACACCATTGCACTAGCCACTCAGCCTAACGACTTCGTGCAATGGATTGAGCAGTGCCTCAACTCGCGTGAGGATAGGTCGCCTAATGAGCTCATGTGCATGCATCATTTGTATAATGACTTTAATATGAAATGTGTATGTGCGTGTGCGGGGTGTACCGTATTTATGCCGGTGCGTGTGTAAAATAACATTACATTGAGCATGGTGACAGACATGGGTGGAAATCTCTCCTTGAAGGTAGGGGGACACAATTGAGTTCTCCGTTTTCATGTTCTACAGAATTACTAACTTAAACTCACACTTACACACACACACACACCCACACACCCACACACCCACACACACACACACACACACACACACACACACACACATATATATATATATATATATACATGTATATATATATATATATATATATATCTAAATCATGAACAGAATAGGAATTCAATTAAATAATAGATGCGAGTGCGGGCTGAAATTTTTTGATTTTTCAACCTAAAAAACTGGACATTCTTAACATCTTTATGAAAATTATGAACAGGATAGGAATCTAATAAAATAATGCTAGCGCGAAGCGCGAGCTGAAGGTTTTTGATTTTCCAACCTAAAAACTAGAATTCGTAACATTTTTTCAAATCATGAACAGGATAGGAATTTAACTATATTACAGATGCGAGCTCAAGCTGAAAATTTGTGATTTTCCAACCTAAATACTGGACATTCATAGCACTTTAAAAAGAATATGAACAGGATGTGAATCTAAACAATTAATGCGAGCGTGAAGCGCGAGCTGAAAGTTTTTTATTTTCCAACCTAAAAACTGGACATTCTTAGCACCTTAGAAAGATTATCAACAGGATAGGAATCTAATAAAATAATGCTAGCGCGAAGCGCGAGCTGAAGGTTTTTGATTTTCCAACCTAAAAACTAGAATTCGTAACATTTTTTCAAATCATGAACAGGATAGGAATTTAACTATATTACAGATGCGAGCTCAAGCTGAAAATTTGTGATTTTCCAACCTAAATACTGGACATTCATAGCACTTTAAAAAGAATATGAACAGGATGTGAATCTAAACAATTAATGCGAGCGTGAAGCGCGAGCTGAAAGTTTTTTATTTTCCAACCTAAAAACTGGACATTCTTAGCACCTTAGAAAGATTATCAACAGGATAGGAATCTAAACATTTAAAGCGGGCGCGAAGTGCGAGCTTAAAGTGTTTGATTTTCCAAAATGGTAGGGGGGGACTGTTACACCCGCAAATGTAATAATCGCCCGCAAATGGAATTATAACGTTCACAAATGTAATAACACTTTACCCACAAGTGCAATAACGCCCACAAATGTAATAACTTTACCCACAAATGTAATAATTTCACCCACAAATGTAATAATGCACTTTACCCACAAATGTAATAATTTTTGTTCGCCCACAAATGTAATAATGACTTTACCAACAAATGAAATAAATTTGAAAGGATTTTTGGCGAATCCGTTTTAAACTAAAATCCTGTAGTAATGCGTTCATATAGCGATGGACCTTTTGTAGTAGGTCCATGATATAGCACAAAAGTGCAAAGTCTTTTTTCCAGACCTGGTTAATAAAAAAATATAAAGTAAGTCCAAAGTCTTTTCCAGACCCGGTTGTTTCAAAATTTATAATATAAGTCCAAAGTCTTTTTTCCAGACCCGGTTGATAAATAAATTATAATATAAGTCCAAAGTCTTTTTTTCCAGACCCGGTTATTAAAAAATTATAAAATAAGAAAAAAAGTCTTTTTTCCAGACCTGGTTGTTAAAAAAATTATGATATAAGTCCATAGTCTTATTTCAAAACCCGGTTGTTTTTTAGAAATTATAATATAAGTCCAAAGTCTTTTTTCCAGACCCGGTTATTTCAAAAATGATAATATAAGTCCAAAGTCTTTTTTCCCGGTTGTTTAAAAATTTTTGTTAATGAATAGTTATTCATAATTTTGGAATTACAGGGTTTGAAGACTATGCTCGATTTTCATTTCTTTTCCACTGGAATAACATCATGGTATCTTAGTTTCGACTTAGATCATAATTTCTTAAATAACCGGGTCAGGAAAAAAGAATGGACTTATAGTATAATTTTTGAAACAACCTGGCCTGGAAAAAGACTTTGGACTTACATTATAATTTTTGAAACAACCGGGTATGGAAAAAAGACTGCACTTTTATGTTACATGAACGCATTACTATAGGGTTTTAGTTTTAAGTAACAGGGTCTGGAGAAAAGAATACGCTTGGTTCTGAATTTCCTCTTAGCGAATGTATTCACAATACGCGCCCTATAAGTTGAAACAACAACAAAGACATTTATTCCACCAGCTTTAATTAACTGGGTCTGGAGAAGACAAAGCTCGATCCTCATTTTTATTCCACTGGAATATCATTGTCATATCGTAGTTTGGACTTATATTATAATTTTTGAAATAACCGGGTCTGGAAAATAAATTTGGACTTACATTATAACTTTTTAAACAACCGGGTCTGGTTAAAAGACTTTGCACTTTTGTGCTATATCATGGACATTTTAAAAATAGGTCCATGGCTATATGAACGCTTTACTATAGGATTTTAGTTTGAACGGATTCGCCAAAAACCCCTTCAAATTTATTACATTTGTGGGTAAAGTGCATTATTACATTTGTGGCAGAAATTATTAAATTTGTGAGTAAACTGTTATTACATTTGTGGGTAAAGTGTAATTACATTTGTGGGCGTTATTACATTTGTGGGTGCAACAGGGAGGCGTCCCTCTGCCCCCCCTGTGATTTCCGCCCATGGTGAGAAGAGAGGGAGGTGGGAGAGAAATTAACAATCAAGTTAATAAAAATTCGTGACTCACCAAACACTATCGTCTTCGCTTCTTTAAGATATCCCGCCTGTTTCAAATCATTCACCATTACCAGTCTCTCTTCAATGCCAGTTGCGGATCCGTCTGCATGTTTCATCTCGAGTAGCAACTTTCCTGTACCTTGTTGTATAATTTTAGGTCCAAGTTTATGTTTGTAGCGAGTAAGCTCTTCGTCACTGATGTTGAGTGCTTTGGCAAAGGGATAAACGTCTGATAGGACGAGGCGATAGGCTAATTCAACGAGTTCTACATCGAATATTTTGTCATCTCTCCCTTTTGCAAGAAGACAGGCTAGAAAAGTTTGAGTAAAATTGAACAAGGAAAGAAGAATCGTATTTTAAGTCCGACATAAGTAATTTTATCGAGATCCTCTCATTGTCAATACGAACATGATATGTGACGTAACGCATGTACAACGCTCTCCTTTCGGACACTGAAAATATAACAAAAAGGCAAATGAAGAGTTTTTTTAACAAAGGGTGTTAGGTCCAATTTAATGACCTTGGATCATTCCGAGAAACGATTATTGCAATATTCTTATGAGAAATTAAATTGTCATGATGTACTACCCTATCATGTGAACAAAGAATTAGGTATAAAAGCTATCTACCTGTCTTCATAAAGATTCTTTGTGGACCTAACCCCTTTTGAAAGAAAGTGATATTTCTTTGCCATCTTAGATCACTTTTTAATGGGATTTTCACTTTTTAGAGCTACTAAAAAGCCTATACATTGAGACCCCCCCCCAAAAAAAAAATGATGAAAAATTGACCAAACCCATTTTGCAACTAAGCTTTTCAAATAATGTTCCTTACCATAGCGGGGTGTTTCCTCTTGCAGATACTGTCGTAGAATATTTCTTGGGGTTTGTTTATCCTGTACAAGCTGCTTTATAAACCTTAGGGGGTTTTCATCTCTCTTTATTATAAATTGTTTCAGTAAACAGCTGATTTCGTGGTCGGAAAACTTCTCTCCTTTTAGTTCTTCACATCTTTCATCACTGAATTTCTCAGGCAAATATGCTAAAAGAGCTTCTCTTCCCCCATAACGACAGATACGCTTGAGTTCATCTAGGGAAATATCTGTAACTGTACGAAAATGAAATACATAGACGAAAATTCCGGATAAGTTTCATTGCTCATTGTTTTCCCCGTGCTTTTGTGATATCACTCTTAGTTACTTCTTATCAATGGCTATCACGTGTCTCTTTATTTGGTGGTACTCCTAGATCTGTTGGCCGCGTTTGACACCGTAGACCACGCCTTACTAATCAACACTCTGACTAGATTACGTGTTCAAGGCCCTACAAAGCCTTAAATCTTATCTTTCATTCATTTCAAAGTCAGTCCTTCTAAATGGTGTTACCTCTTCATCCAGGCAATTGGTCTGCTGTGTCCTCTAGGGCTCTGTTGGAGGACCAATTTGTTTTCCATTTTTAAACAGGGCTTCAAGATATTTTCTAACGTCACTCTGTTCACTACAGTGAAATATGAATATCATCTGCATATAAACGATATATCGTTTATATGCAGATGATCTTCAGATTTTTGTTTAATTTTTACCCAAGCATACAAGTGCCACACAAGCTGCTAAATCTTGAAAGGTGAATAATGGACATTGTTACTTAGTTTAAGTCAAACTCGTTATTTCTGAACCATAGTAAATGTATTGTATTGTATTGTATTTATTTTCCATTCATAAAACCATGCAAAATACAAACAAAATACATCAGATATGATTACAAAATAAAATGAATACATATGAATGGCTGGATTGCCCATTCAGAGTGGTAATTTTTACCACTCTGTTCTGCCTAGGGGTCCAGAACATAATAAAATAGATCAGATTGTATTATAAACATCATTAACAATAGAAAAGAACGACATTAAACAAAATGTTATTTTTTTAGTTTTTGGCTCAGTGTCAACAAATTCGACATTGATTCCATTTCTATCGCAGTCAATAACCCTTTGTCAAAATAATGTGGCAATCTTGGAGTTATTTTTATTCCAACATGTCCATGTCCAATAAGATTAGGCCTATATGAATCTACATACAGTGTATCGATCAGTTCGTTATCAATTGCACAATATTAGCTTTAAAAGAAGATATCTCATTCGCACAGCAACAGAGAAACTGGTACATTCACTCATTTCTTATTCAATTTCGGTAATAGCCTTCTTATAAATTACTTGAATCTCACCTGAGGAAATTGGAGAGGTTGCAAAATGCGGCTGTGCGTATTGTAACTCCGTCTAGTAAGCGCAGCAACATTCACCCCGATATTCAAAACTCTTCACTGGTTGCCCCTGAAGGACCGCTTTAAAATCCTTCTTTTGATCTTTCACATAGTCAATGAAACTTCCCCCAGTTAAAATAAGTCTTTGATACATAATTACAAACCCTCAAGAACTTTACGATCCCAATCATCTTACCTCTTACAAATTCCAGTTTTTTTCCCCGAGATTGGGGGGGGGGGGGGGGGGGGCACTCAAATGTATTGCTGTACACATGCGTAACAAAATTATTTCCAAACACCGATAAAAACGAGTTTCTGTTTATGTGCAAAATAACCCCCTAAACAGGTTTTTTTTTGCGGGCTTTATTTATACATTTTTGGGCCCTAAACAAGTTGTCGCCAGAATATGACCACGAGGAAAAAGCTTGGGGGAAAAACATACCCTAAACACGTTTGCCTAGTCTTTAAAAAAGAGCTTTCGAAAAATACATACCCTAAATACGTTTGACCCCGAGATTGACCATTGACCAGTCTTTCAAAACCACCTTTTTTTAAAAAGATCGGTGGTTTTCACGAATACATGCGTCCAAAACTGACAAGAACACCCCTTTAAACGCGGTTATTTTGGGGGGTCACGCATGTGTACAGCGATATGACTGCCCTCCCCAGATCAGTTTTGGGGAAATCAGGGGGAACGAATCTTCGCTAAAGCAGGGCCTAACCTGTGGAAATATCTTCCACAGAGTTTGAAAATCCAGACTTCAGTGACCACCTTCAGGAGCTACCTGAAAATATGCCCGTGTAAGAGTGCTATTTGACGAACATCGACCTATTATTGAATTATATGTAATTTGTCTTTGGTGTTCTGCTCTGAAGCGCTTTGAGCAACTACTCAAGATGGAAAGTGCGCTATACAAGTCGTATAATATTATTATTACCACGTGCTTCTGCGGTATTTACTCCTGTCTCAGAGGGCAAAGGGTTAGAGGGGGTTAGAGGGGGATTGAGGGGGGGGGGGGGGTTATTCAGAATAATATGAAGGGTTACGGCTTCATGTCTTGCTTAACGTGCAGATTTGCCATAGGAGCAAACGTCATGGAAACCTTTCTTACCCATCTTTCTCACATCCCGCTTTTTAAAGCACATTAATTGCGGTCCGCTCCCGTAGTTACGTCATTGCTCTTAGCTGTATAGGTTTTGATGAATTTTCACCTACCAGATTTCTCTGCTGATGTTGTTTCAGGCATTCTTGGCATCCCCTTTGTCCCTCTTGCTAGGTTTTCGTAGTTTGCAGATTGCTGAGCCTGAGGAGTGTCATTTCCAGATTTCTCTTTGATATAGTTAAAGTTGATTAGAAGAGTTAATTACACACATTCATTAAATAAAGCAAATTAAGGTTTGTAACTCTTATTAGGTTCTAAAAAGTCACACAAAAAAACGCTTTTGAGAACGTATGGCCCTTGTCAAATGTCCTTCATGAAAATGAGCAACCAAGAATTCCGTATGGAGCCGGAACATGGTGAATGAAACAAAGGACAACATTTTGCAATTTGAAGTGCTTTCCCGGTTCAACTATTCTCGACAAATGGACCCCCTAGCTGTTCATTGTCATTTGATCGGCATTTTCAATACATTTTCTGTGTTCTAGAATACGTTCTGCGGGCTGTGTGAAAACCCGCTACCTACCTCAAACTTAAAACGTTTTACCAGGAAGCACAACATATGTCAAACGGACGTTGACCAAAATTACGTCATTGATCTACTGAAGTACAGGTGGGGGGTTGGGGTACATGTCCCTCAACTCCCCCCCCCCCAAAAAAAAAAAATCTTGGTTGGAGCCTATATGGGCAGGAATATATACACACAACAAAAAAGTAAGTCCCCCTTTAACAAACATCAATAATTTCCGAACCAATGCGAGTTTTTAATATATTTTACATGAGCTAGCCGTGTAGGTAATTTTATAAGCTACCATGTGAGTAAATGTATGAACGTATTTTACGTCATCCTTCAGTGAAGACCGACAGAAGGCAAAAATGTAACTTTTCAAAAGTCACAAGCCAAATATCATGACTTTGATTTCATTTTATTGGAACTAATTCCACATTCTCATCATGAAAAATAGTCAGAAGGATCGTAAAAGGTACTTTCTAAAAGACGATACAACTTTTTTGGCTAAATTTTACGGTTGAATAAACACAGGTCCAAATTTGCTATAATTGGATTTTCTACACATTTCTATTTATAAAAATGATAGAATATGATGACAGTTATTTTTGGGAAGAGTTTCTTCAACAATATTCATCGTTTCACGGTTAAATGAACATTTATTGAAAACAAAAATACGATTTTCAAATACATGTATCATAGGCAAGCATTGTTTCATTTTGGTAACTGAAAATGATCATTTCTCAACTTTGTCGTTATGTTCATGACCAATCAACATGCTTCAATGATTCAAGGCGTTTAATTAAATATCTACGCTTGAATAAGCATGTGGAATGTGATTAGTTTTTTTTACGTTACTGGAAAAAGTGCAATTTGAAACTATGGATATCTGTCACAAACCTCCTTGCATAGTTGATTTGATTTGATTTTTAAGAAAATCCCGATGTTTAATGCATCAGTGAGCACAGAATATTCGAAAATTATGCAAATGAGAAGAAAGTTCAAGGCCTTGGCCCCACTCTGTGCCGTATCGAATGGTTATTTTGGTGTGCGCGCCTTTTGGATAGTGTTACTCTGAAGCCATGTGCGAAGTTTCATGAAATAACTGTTGGCAAAAGTAACAAAAATCTCCATGAAATAAACCCTCATTTCATATTTGTTAAAATTTTGACTTCGTCTTTCATAGACTTGTGTGCATTATAGGTGCATATGTTTAAGAATAAGTAACCCCTTATTCAATAAATTTTTCAAGTCAAAGTGGGAAAATTGGTATTTCAATGTCACAGACTCATTTAAAATGGTAATAAAGTGAATCTTGGGGGCAAATTCGGTTTCAAATATGACTGAATTGCTGTTGTTTTTATCATCCATCATTTCTATCATCACACACTTTCCGAACTTTAAACATTTTCATGGTTGAGCGAGCACATTCGAAAACTTAGGACAAATCAGTGGTGGATCCAGAAATTTAAAATGGGGGAAGGGCCTATAATCGGAGGAGCCACCAACATTTTCAAATTTTAACATGATCTAACAAGTTGTAGAGGACACTACCATAAACCCCTATGATGATGCATCGCAATACATGGATTGGGGAAGGGTTTTCATAGTGGGGGGGGGGGGGGGCTGAAAAAAAACACAATCGTATGGTCATTTTTACATTTTTGTACATGCTTTTTGAAATAAAGTTGGGGGGACTGAAGCCCCCCCCCCCCCCGCTTCCGCGGCCCCTGCCATACATTGTGCTCACTCAACTATGAATAAACGATATCAAAATTGTGTGTGGAGTGGCTAAATGATGGATAGTAAAACTACTCATGCATGACTCAACCGATCAATCTGATTTTTCCCCAGGAGTTGTTTAATGAGTGTAGAAAACCACCTACGAAATATAATTTCTCAAAATAATTCCGTTCGAAAGTTACAGGAATTTGATTTAGGGGTGACTTACTTTTTTGTTGTGTATAGTTTACCATTTACTCTCTTTTGGGGGAAACTGATAAGGAACCTTGACAAAAATATACAGTCCACGACTCGGTGCAGTGTTTGAAACGAATTATCTTTAGTACGAAAACAATGAGGGAAAAATAAGATCGAGGGTGGGATTGTGATATGTGCGAAAGTTTAAAACAGCAACGAACCAGCATCCCTATTATCGCCACGTCAAGTCTTCAACTACCTGGCTAGCATAATCATGATAATGAAGCATTCTGAGCGGTGTAATCGCGTAATGCAGTATTCACCTAAATGATAACATACCACTCAAAACATTCAAACAACACTAATCGTATGAACAAGTAGCAAAACAATTACTTTCATTTCAAAAACATTATAGTTTCTATAAAATTGTATGCTAACTGATTCTCTGTATTATTTGTTAATCTCAAAATGATTATATATTTCCAAGACTAGTCATGTATAACACATAGTCAATAAGAGACCAAACAAAAAGAGCGTAAGTATACGCACCCCAAAAGTACAAAAATAAGTGTATGTACTTACCACGTTTTGTTTCACTATCACCCTTGCGTTGCTCATTTGTAATTGTCACGGAAGCTTGGAGTGTTGGTGCCATTAATTCGCTCTGTTCTTTGGTTATGAAAATATCTGTGGAAACACGTAAACTTTTTTGTCAAATATTTCATTTATTTCGAGGGAAGCACTACTATTGGCTTTGAAACTTGAAGATCGAATAAATTATTTCAACGTTTCTTATAATGATCATTGATTGTGTGTAGTGGAATGCGTGCACGTGGTTGAGTGAGGTGTGCGCGTATGTGCAGTGATTCTTCTTGGGGAAAAATAACAACTCATTTAACGTCAATCACCCAGGTCATTGTCTTACAATGATAAATAATTTCTTTCACACCGTCAAGGAAAAGATATAATGGAGATTTCAAACATCATAACCCTCTATCAAAAAAAACTGTAGCCTTGCAAGTGGGCGAAGACACTGCTCTGGCTAGTAGGAGATAGGAGGCGTCCTGTATAAAAATAATGTTCAAACTATTACCCTCAATCGTGGTCATGAGACCTTATACATATAAAGTCATAATTCTCAAAGCGGCCTCCCCCAGAGGAGGAATACGCATAAACAAGATAAACAATCAGGGTACTAATGGATAATTCGTTTTTCATTCCCGATTTTCGTAGCGCAAAAACGGAAGTCAACCTCATGGATTGGTCTGTGAAAACACAAAAACGAAATCACAACGAGAAAAACCCCGTTGTGATTTCATTTTTGGAGATCAAAAACAGAAGAATGAAATCAGGAATACTTTTGGTCCTCTCTGATACCTCATTCTATACCTGTGTTTGTTATATATCAAAAACAAAATCAGAACACGCTTTCTACCCCCTGATTCTGTTTGGAAAAACGCAGACAGCGAAAACGAAATCCGGTACCGCTTTCCACTTCCTGCTCTGTGATTTTGTCTTTCGCACAGCCAACAGCCACAACGGCAGGAAGTAGTCTGCTATGCAGACTCTGAACTCGACTCGGGCAATCAGATAAACACGAGCTTGACCCGGCGCATGCACATTTAGGGGGCTCAAATTAACAAAATTAAAGGGAATAAAGGGCTATTTATCGCATTTTTAAAATTAAAATAAAGTAATTTTTCAAGGGGCCCCAGGGATATCCCGACGGCCTATCCGGGGAAACCGCGTATCCAAACTTATGCAACCTGTCTTAGGCAAAAAGATAGCCACTAGCTTGACCCGGTGCATGCACCTTTAGAGGGCTCAAATTAACAAAATTAAATTAATATTGGGCTATTTCAAGCATTTTTCAATTTAAAAAAAAAGTATTTTTAATGGGGCCCCCAGAGATATCCTGACGGCCTAGCCGGGGTAACCACGTATCCTCACTTGTAGTACTCGACTCGGGCAACCAGATACACACTAGCTTGACCCGTTGCATGCAGTGGCGTAACAGGGGTCGGTGGCTGGGGGGGGGGGGGGGGCAAGAACCGAGAATTTCCCGGTCACATCATAAAGCAGGCAATGGAGTCAAAAGGCAAAAATTTTGAGGGGGCGATATTATGGAGTATTGGACAAAAATATATATATGCGAGAGAGCGGAGCGATCGAGCAAAAATTTTTACATTTTAATGGCAAAAATCCAATTTTGTGATAGATTTTGACAAAGTGTTAAAGATAATATAATATATTTTGTACGCCATGGTGAAAAGGATTTTTGTTATGATTGTGCTCATCAGGGCGAAGCCCTAATGCTCGAGAGTGCCCAGTATGGCGCTTATGGCAAGAAGTAGCTTAATATAAGTCCGGAGCGAGCGAAGCGAGCGAGATAGAAAAAATACCTTTTCATGAGAATCTAACATGAAGATAGATTTTGACGTGATATTCAGAAAAATATTAAACACTTTTCCTTTGCTTTTCTTTCTTTCCTCTTTTTTTGTTTGGTTGTAGAACTTCTGGGGGCCATGGTCCAAACTCATACAACAATGCTTTATGAGTGGGGTCCGGGGTGGAGCCCCGGAACCTCTTGATATTAAAGCCATTTTAAACCTTACAGATGGCCACTTGAATTTTAATCAAATTGCGTGTATATTTATACAGCTTTCACACTACACATAAATTCAGTGCTGCAGTTGTGTACCGTAATCATCCAAATATTTTGAGGGGGCCTACCATAGCAAATGTGGGAAATTTTTTAAAAAGTCGCCAGCGAGCGGAACGAGCCAGAAGCCAGAAAAATGGCCTTTTGAAATAAAATTCAATTGTGTGATAGATTTTTACATCATAGCAAATATCATGTCTTATATTTTTTTATTTCATTCATCTCATTTCGCTGCCTCCTTCATATTCTTTTATTTCCCCTTGGCTGTGGAACCAATCCCCGCCCCCGTACGCCAGTGCTTCAACGCAAAGGTTAATGCAGGAAGGGTCCATATAGGGGGCCGTTATAGAGCCCTTTAAAAGTTACAGGTTAAGAGCCTCCACTGCACGGGTCTTGACTCTTGGACAGAGCCCCCGGTAGCTTTGAATATTTAGCAGCTTTATAATAGACTTTCATACGAAATTATGCTATATACCATCCATCTTTTTCCCGCTCGTTATCTTCAATCCTCAGCAGCCCGGTAGTAATATATTGTCTCTTTTTTTTTCAAATTTAGATTTTGCCTCATTCCATTCTACCTTCACTCGCTTTTGTTTGCCTTTTTTAATCTTTAATTTATTTCCCTGTCTTTTAAAATGATTTTGAAATTAAATTATAATTATGTGATAGTCGTTTTGGAAATTTAGTCGATCAATCAATCAATCAATCAATCAATCAATGCAGTTGAGTACCGTAATCATCTAACTATTTTGAGGGGGCACACCATAGCATATGTGGGAAAATTTGTATTAAAAAAAGTCGCCAGCAAGCGAAGCGAGCCAGAAGAAAAATGGCATTTTGAAATAAAATTATAATTATGTGATAGATTTTTACATCATAGCAAATATCATGTCTTTTTTCATGTATCCATGTATTTTAAAAAATATTTTATTCATCTCATTTCGCTGCCTCCTTCATTTTCTTTTATTTCCCCTTGCCCCCCCCCCCCCCGGGAAAAAATCCTAGCTACGCCAATGTCTGTGAAGGTCCGAAAACGCTGGAAAAAGCCATGTTAACGTAAATTTTTGTTGCATCATGCATGCACCATGAAGCTTCATGCATGCAATGTAATGCGTGCACGTGTGTATAACGTATTTCGATATACTTTATTTTAATTTTAAAAATGCGATAAATATCCCTTTATTCCCTTTAATTTTGTTAATTTGAGCCCCCTAAATGTGCATGCACCGGGTCAAGCTAGTGTCTATCTTGTTGCCTAAGACAGGTTCCATAAGTTTGGATACGCGGTTTCCCCGGCGAGGCCGTCGGGATATCCCTGGGGCCCCTTGAAAAATACTTTATTTTACAAATAATTTTAAAAATGCGATAAATAGCCCTTTATTCCCTTTCATTTTGTTAATTTGAGCCCCCCAAATGTGCATGCGCCGGGTCAAGCTAGTGTTTATCTGATTGCCCGAGTCGTATTCTCTACAAGTTAGGATACGCGTGGTTACCCTGGCTAGGCCGTCGGGATATCCCTGGGGCCCCTTGAAAAATTACTTCATTTTAATTTTAAAAATGCGATAAATAGCCCTTTATTCCCTTTAATTTTGTTAATTTGAGCCCCCTAAATGTGCATGCGCCGGGTCAAGCTAGTGTTTATCTGATTGCCCGAGTCGAGTTCAGAGTCTGCATAGCAGACTACTTCCTGCCGTTGTGGCTGTTGGCTGTGCGAAAGACAAAATCACAGAGCAGGAAGTGGAAAGCGGTACCGGATTTCGTTTTCGCTGTCTGCGTTTTTCCAAACAGAATCAGGAGGTAGAAAGCGTGTTCTGATTTTGTTTTTGATATATAACAAACACAGGTATAGAATGAGGTATCAGAGAGGACCAAAAGTATTCCTGATTTCATTCTACTGTTTTTGATCTCCAAAAATGAAATCACAATGGGGTTTTTCTCGTTGTGATTTCGTTTTTGTGTTTTCACAGACCAATCCATGAGGTTGACTTCCGTTTTTGCTCTACGAAAATCGGGAATGAAAAACGAATTATCCATTAGTACCCTGATTATAAACAGAGTTGTCAGAGATCATAGCGGCAGATGACCAACGCATATGCAAGACAATGGCTTCAAAATAGCTCAGATGGCGACGAGTTGACGTCAATGCATAAGCTCTATTTACACCTTCAACACGTGATACCGCAAAAGGAGGGACGGTGTAGAATATCAATCCAGAGTGAAAAAGGCAAGCCGCCCTAAGGTGAAGTCATTTTCTTACTTGAAGAAAAGGCCAAAGGGGAGTACATTGTTACACAAGAATGTCTGAATTTCTGTTTTATCATTTCTTCCATTTGTTTTGCTTCTTTATTTCTTTAACTATTTGAGAATCACACGGGTAGTAGGTAGCCCTGACATAGCGCTCCCCTTGAGAGCAATGAAAGTGAGGCTATACACGATCCGAGCTTGGAAAAAATACATCCTAAGCTTTAAAATGATACAGCAGTTGTCATTTTATCAAATGATATATAAAACCAAACAATATTTTATTGAATGTCGACGAATGCACTGAGAGCTCCTAGGAATAAAGAGAAAACAAGGTTCGTGGTTCGCGGGTTCATTCATGCGTGAGATGAGCACACTGTACAATCTTAACAATCTCAGCGAAACGTCCAAACAGTCAGGGGAAAATGGTGTCTTGGGAAACCCTTCCATCTCAACTTTATTGATCTTATCAACTTCCTTTTTTACCGAATGAAGAACAAACTCTTTCAGATTATCTAATCTTTTCGGGTTTTTTTCTTTTCAAGGCCGAATTGCTTCTTGGGTTATTTAAAAAGAACCTTTCCCTGGCAACTTATGATTGGTTTGGGGATGGCGGGTCAACTGTACCTGCAATGTCTTGACGACTGCATTGTTCTGCTGCTTGCCTCAGTCTACACCTGACTTCGAAATTACTGCATTTTTGCTCCTGTACCCATCCTTCAAGCATAGTGCCTGTTTCGAACACCGCTTTGAGGTCTTCAACATTTCTTTTGGCAATGGAGTCCGCTGCTTTTGCAAGATTCTTGTAGTGTTGTAGGGTGATACTCAGAGCAAACTCCGTGATGACCTCATTGTCCAATTCCCTCTTGTACTCATCTTTAACTGTGCATTTGAATAGAAAAACGCACATGAATCTGTTATACTTCAATATTATAAGAACTGGACATTATATAAAAGTACATAATAATTAAGTTGATCATTTGCCCCGATACATTTCTATCTTTTCACTTCGGTGATAAAGACAGATTTAAATACTACCCTTCAAGGGATTTCTAAATGGTTAAATGTTTGAAAACTATAGTTACCAAGTAATTCAAATGCATCCAAAATCACTGCAATGTAATTTTGGTTTTGCTATTCTTTTAAGATTCCAACAATAAATCCATTTTATAACGCCAATGCCGATACCCATTTAACAACAACCCCACCCCCCCTCCCTTACGACAATGGCTGGTGTACAATTAAACATACTTAGGAAGAAAGTTTTGGCCAGTTGAATATAGACTTCCTTATCAGGTCCATGTACGTCCTTTCCTGCTCTTTCTAACGCTAGGCAAAGTTGAATCATTTGGTTTGGTGACGATCTTTCTACTCCCAGTTCTACCTCTTCGGACTGTGCAGAAAACATCGGATGTTGCTCATTCTTGTCATCACCATGCCGATATTTAGGTTGTTTATGGCAGCAGCAAATCCCTCTGGAAGTTGGTTGTCTGGTAAGAATAATTGTTATAAGTAAATGAATAGTAAAGACACCTCCAATCAAAAGTCATAATGGCTGCAAGGTTTCTCAATTTATATGTATACAAGTGTATATTTTGTTGGAAATTTTGCTTCGAACACTATCGTGGGAGAGATAATATATGGCACACGTAAAAACTTTAACCATGCAATTACAGTTCTTACCTCATATGTACCATTTCCCCTTCTTTGTGATCCTCCATAGGTTCCTGGTATCCAGGTTTCGTTGTCATTGAATGTTCCTTCCATGTCTTCATTAACTGCAGGTCATCGTTGATTTCGGCGTTTCTTGGTTTACCATGATCGCAGGATTCATCTTTGCAGTTTGGGATTCCTTCATGGCGAGGGTATAATGCTCGCAGTATGGGCCTTACTGTCTTCCTGCAGCCGCGGACGTGCCAGCAAATGTGTTCCAGATCTTCAAGAGAGATTTCCTTTGACGTACGATCACGGACATCTGAAAAAGAAAGCGCAACACTCGGGGACGTTTGCTGCACCAGAACATTCTGAACAGGAGTTTGAGGTGGCCGGACCATCGTTTAAGTTACGATAGTTCGGCCCATAAGCTTTGCAAAGGTCCATTAAGATTATCAAATTACTGACGTCAAACAGCACAATCACAAAATGAGTACGTATCTTCGACTTTTTAAATAAGTTATCCTTTTGTTTGCTGACTTTCACACTTGCGTATTTTTACAACACTACGCAGAAGCTTTTTAAAACGCACTAGTGGCTTTGAAAATACCCGTCAAATCACGATGAACAGATCAGATGCCATTGTCGAAAGTTGGTTGACCGGGAGAGCACATCGTCGTATTATTCGAACCGAACGTTATATTGCAAATATGTCATTTGTCTAGAGTCCACGACGGCACTGCTGTTTTGATTCAATGATTAATAAAGGGGTTTTTGGCCAAAGACTCTCTTCGTTATTTAATTTGATTACGAAAATTCCGTCTTACATAAAAGTTGACACGAATCAACCAATTTTAAACGTTGAACAAGTGAAAATTAGTTTTGCGGCCGCTAAACACAGTCCGATGCAGATGTTAATATGCTTTAGGACCTTTTCATCATTGTATTGATGATTGCAATTTGTCCGATCATCGGACCTTTCATACGCTCACTCGAAAACTGTGATTTGAATTCGAATTCCCGAACGAAGGCGGTATGTGTCCTCAGGGCCGTAGCTAGAGGGGGGGTATGGGGGGGTGTGACACCCCCCCAACATTCATGGCAGTCGGCAAAATCATGTACCAGTTGGCAAAATGGAGGATAGGGGAGAAAAAGAAAGGAAGAGAAAAAAGAAAGGAGAGAGGGGGAGAGAAAGAAAGAGAGAGGGGGGGAGAAAGAAAGAAAAAAAAAGGAAAGAAAAATAGGGGTACTAACTTCGAAGAAGGTTACGACTTTTAGAGTAAAGACAACCAGTTGGCAAATCCAAGTCCATGTAGCCAGGCTTAGAACCCCTACTAGTCAGCAAAATACAAAGCCAAAGGACAAAATAGATGGAGCTATAATAACACACAAAGAAAGCCCCCGGTCCTCCCCCAATATAAACAAGCTTGTGAGTTATCAAATATTATTATACCACAATTATTGACGATTTAACAAACACATTAGTTTTGTAAAATTAGAGGCAAGACTAGGTAAATAAATATGGGGCGGGATGAATTTCCAAGGTTTAAGTTGAATAATCAAAGCCAAAGTATAGTTGGCAAATTATAAAGTGGGCCTATTAAAGTGGCAGAACACTATACGCTCTACCAGTCAGCAAAGTGATGTACAAGTACTGCCCCGTTTCAGATCTGAAAAGAACAGAACACAAGACTTAAAAAACTGGTAACTCTGCAGTTGGCAAATTCATGAAGACAAGTCTACAACTTGTAGACTTGTCTACAAGTTTGCAGTTAGCAAAAAACACTAAAATGTTCTAAGTTATTTTTACTAAATTCTGTCGCCGAAGATTTTTTTTAATTTATGGTGTCAGAATATGCTTGGGGTGGGGATGGGTGGGAGTGGGGGCAGGTTGGGGTTGCATCATTCCTGGTGCTCGCATTGTCTGACTAATGAGATATATAGTCCTGTTGTATTTTAAGTCCATAAAGATTATGCACCAAATTATCTCCTCGCACTTCAAGTTATTATTGTTTTATGTAGTGACATATGTTTTTTTCATGACTATATATTTAAAGTGATTGCCCCCTTTTAAGTCCTTAATATAAAACATTTCCAGTCTGTGCTAACGTTCGCATTGGTGTGGACCGATATAGATACCGGGCTGGTGTTAAATCGACACCGGCGTTTTTGCAGTGCACGAATTCCTAAAGACAGTCCTTAAAATGTCCCTTTTCTGATCTAATTATAACAAATTTTCAGCTCGTGCTTCGCGCTCGCATCACTTAATTAGTGAAATAGTAAATTCCTACAAACAAGCCATAGAATGCCCCTCTTCAGGTCCGAATTTCAAAAATTGTCAGCTCGCACTTCTCGCCCGCAATATTTCATTAGTGAAATACGTATCATGTTCATGATACAATGACCACAAAAAGTGCTTCATGTACCAGTGTAATTCTAACAAAATCAGCAAGCGCTTGGCGCTCGCATTAGATGACTATGATGAGATACGTAGGCACTTCATAAATTCCAAAAGATAGTCCTTAAAATGTCCCTTTTTATGGTTAAGTTATACAAAAAATTTCAGCTCGCGCTTTGCGCTCGCATTGTTTGTTTTGTGAGACAGGTACGTATAGTGTATCATGATTACAAAACTTTGCTTATAATGTCCCTTTTTAGGACTGAATATCAAACATTTTCAGCTCGCGCTTCGCGCTCGCATTATTTGATCACTAAGATACATATCCGTTTAATGGCACAGTCCTTAAAATGTCTCTATTAGGTCAGTATACCTGGCAATTGAGCGCGCTTCGCGCGCCCACTTAGTGACTCAAAATTTTTGCTGGTGCCCCCCCCTCCAATGCCGTGACCCACGATACGCCACTGTTAGCAGTAGCACTCTTGAAATTTTAGTTGAGACATCTTGCACAGAAGGTCAATTAAAAATTAACAAATCTTCGATTTTGATATTATTAATGCATATAGGGCATTATACTGCAAGTTAGCAACTATGACACAGTAGCCTTTCTATTTTGATCAAAAATATTTATTTTTACAGTGCAACAAATATCTTTGTATATCTTTGTATAATTTACCTTAAAGTATTCACCAAATGCCACTAATTCAATTCTAAAAATTCAAAATCTTTTAGCATGTGATTATTGTAGGGGGGGGGCACATCCCCCAACAGACTCCCCCTGTGCTCACGTTGGCGCTGTCACGCCAAATTTAGTTGGCAAATTTAGCTGGTACACCCCCCCAACAAAATGCTTCTGGCTACGGCCCTGTGTGTCCTTGACTTGTCAATCAAAGCACTGCGTCGATACGGTGAGTGCATGGCGATTGTTTTATCTACGGAAGTGCTTGAAAGGACACGTAAGCTCCGCCCCCAATTTTTTTTTTCTTTCATAGAAAGATTTATTCAAAATCAAACTGGAAAGCAATTCAACTAACAGAAAAATCATGAAGCGAACGTGTTTACAACTGTACATGCGTACTATTATCTAATGATAAAACAAAATTATGTTTTTGACTGAGAACCCTTTCAATTTCACAATAGCATTTCAATACGCTCTTAAAAGAGCTTAAACATAACCAATCACCCTTACAACGTGTCGAAAAAATAAAATATTTCGCGTAAAGAATATAACGGTTTACAGTAGAGTACTGAGCGTCAGGGCAACCAAACAAACGTATATTTTTATTCAATACACGTCATTGTTCAAATAAGAGGTTTGGAAGTTTTGAATTAATTGTTGAGTTACACGGTAGTCCCAAAACAGATGTGAAATACTTTCAACACAGGAAGTACAAAGTGAACATAAATTAGATTCAGACAAGCCAATATCATAGAGATGTTGTTCATCCCCATTATCCGATTGAAAAGTTTATATTGAAAGTAGCGGAGTTTTGTTGAAAGACAGCATTTAAAGGGAATCATATACAATCTATTTCAATCATTAACCGGATCATTTAAAATGGATGCCCATTTTGTTTGCAAACTCGGGGACTTTAAGACTTTATCAACATAAATTATATAGATAAACTTGTATACCTTAAAAACATTATTTAAAATACACAACAAATCTTCTCGAGTTGTTCTACTCTCAACAAGATGTTGAAGAAAATGTTTCCATTCATTGGGTACGCATACATTCGTAATTCCGAAGCTTCGTTATTCCGAAGGTTCGGATATTCCGAAGGTTCGTTATTCCGAAGGTTCATATTTCCGAAGGTTCGTAATTCCGAAGGTTCGTTAGTCCGAAAACGAAGTGAGGTTCGTAATTCCGAAGGTTCGTTAATCCGAAAACAAAATGAGGTTCGAAATTCCGAAGGTTCGTTAGTCCGATAACGAAATGATTAACAAACCTTATTTCGTTTTCGGACTAACGAACCTTTGGAACAACGAACCTTATTTTGTTTTCGGATTAACAAACCTTCTGAACAACGAACCTTATTTCGTTTTTGGATTATCGAACCTTCGGAATAACGAACCTTCGGAAGAACGCCACAAATGTTCGGATTAACGAGCCCTTTTACGTTTTCGGATTAACGAACATCGAGGTATAGGCAATTTACGTGTTTCGGAATTATGAACCTTCGGAATAAAGAACCTTCGGAATTACGAAGTGTAACCCATTTATATTGCAGTAATCAATGAGTAATAGTCAAGAAAATTACAATTAAGTTGAAAGACAGCATTTAAAGGGAATCATATACAATCTATTTCAATCATTAACCGGATCATTTAAAATGGATGCCCATTTTGTTTGCAAACTCGGGGACTTTAAGACTTTATCAACATAAATTATATAGATAAACTTGTATACCTTAAAAACATTATTTAAAATACACAACAAATCTTCTCGAGTTGTTCTACTCTCAACAAGATGTTGAAGAAAATGTTTCCATTCATTGGGTACGCATACATTCGTAATTCCGAAGCTTCGTTATTCCGAAGGTTCGGATATTCCGAAGGTTCGTTATTCCGAAGGTTCATATTTCCGAAGGTTCGTAATTCCGAAGGTTCGTTAGTCCGAAAACGAAGTGTGGTTCGTAATTCCGAAGGTTCGTTAATCCGAAAACAAAATGAGGTTCGAAATTCCGAAGGTTCGTTAGTCCGATAACGAAATGATTAACAAACCTTATTTCGTTTTCGGACTAACGAACCTTTGGAACAACGAACCTTATTTTGTTTTCGGATTAACAAACCTTCTGAACAACGAACCTTATTTCGTTTTTGGATTATCGAACCTTCGGAATGACGAACCTTCGGAAGAACGCCACAAATGTTCGGATTAACGAGCCCTTTTACGTTTTCTGATTAACGAACATTGAGGTATAGGCAATTTACGTGTTTCGGAATTATGAACCTTCGGAATAAAGAACCTTCGGAATTACGAAGTGTAACCCATTTATATTGCAGTAATCAATGAGTAATAGTCAAGAAAATTACAATTAAGTTGAAAGACAGCATTTAAGGGGAATCATATACAATCTATTTCAATCATTAACCGGATCATTTAAAATGGATGCCCATTTTGTTTGCAAAGTCGGGGACTTTAAGACTTTATCAACATAAATTATATAGATAAACTTGTATACCTTAAAAACATTATTTAAAATACACAACAAATCTTCTCGAGTTGTTCTACTCTCAACAAGATGTTGAAGAAAATGTTTCCATTCATTGGGTACGCATACATTCGTAATTCCGAAGCTTCGTTATTCCGAAGGTTCGGATATTCCGAAGGTTCATATTTCCGAAGGTTCGTAATTCCGAAGGTTCGTTAGTCCGAAAACGAAGTGAGGTTCGTAATTCCGAAGGTTCGTTAATCCGAAAACAAAATGAGGTTCGAAATTCCGAAGGTTCGTTAGTCCGATAACGAAATGATTAACAAACCTTATTTCGTTTTCGGACTAACGAACCTTTGGAACAACGAACCTTATTTTGTTTTCGGATTAACAAACCTTCTGAACAACGAACCTTATTTCGTTTTTGGATTATCGAACCTTCGGAATAACGAACCTTCGGAAGAACGCCACAAATGTTCGGATTAACGAGCCCTTTTACGTTTTCGGATTAACGAACATCGAGGTATAGGCAATTTACGTGTTTCGGAATTATGAACCTTCGGAATAAAGAACCTTCGGAATTACGAAGTGTAACCCATTTATATTGCAGTAATCAATGAGTAATAGTCAAGAAAATTACAATTAAGTTGAAAGACAGCATTTAAAGGGAATCATATACAATCTATTTCAATCATTAACCGGATCATTTAAAATGGATGCCCATTTTGTTTGCAAACTCGGGGACTTTAAGACTTTATCAACATAAATTATATAGATAAACTTGTATACCTTAAAAACATTATTTAAAATACACAACAAATCTTCTCGAGTTGTTCTACTCTCAACAAGATGTTGAAGAAAATGTTTCCATTCATTGGGTACGCATACATTCGTAATTCCGAAGCTTCGTTATTCCGAAGGTTCGGATATTCCGAAGGTTCGTTATTCCGAAGGTTCATATTTCCGAAGGTTCGTAATTCCGAAGGTTCGTTAGTCCGAAAACGAAGTGAGGTTCGTAATTCCGAAGGTTCGTTAATCCGAAAACAAAATGAGGTTCGAAATTCCGAAGGTTCGTTAGTCCGATAACGAAATGATTAACAAACCTTATTTCGTTTTCGGACTAACGAACCTTTGGAACAACGAACCTTATTTTGTTTTCGGATTAACAAACCTTCTGAACAACGAACCTTATTTCGTTTTTGGATTATCGAACCTTCGGAATGACGAACCTTCGGAAGAACGCCACAAATGTTCGGATTAACGAGCCCTTTTACGTTTTCTGATTAACGAACATTGAGGTATAGGCAATTTACGTGTTTCGGAATTATGAACCTTCGGAATAAAGAACCTTCGGAATTACGAAGTGTAACCCATTTATATTGCAGTAATCAATGAGTAATAGTCAAGAAAATTACAATTAAGTTGAAAGACAGCATTTAAGGGGAATCATATACAATCTATTTCAATCATTAACCGGATCATTTAAAATGGATGCCCATTTTGTTTGCAAAGTCGGGGACTTTAAGACTTTATCAACATAAATTATATAGATAAACTTGTATACCTTAAAAACATTATTTAAAATACACAACAAATCTTCTCGAGTTGTTCTACTCTCAACAAGATGTTGAAGAAAATGTTTCCATTCATTGGGTACGCATACATTCGTAATTCCGAAGCTTCGTTATTCCGAAGGTTCGGATATTCCGAAGGTTCATATTTCCGAAGGTTCGTAATTCCGAAGGTTCGTTAGTCCGAAAACGAAGTGAGGTTCGTAATTCCGAAGGTTCGTTAATCCGAAAACAAAATGAGGTTCGAAATTCCGAAGGTTCGTTAGTCCGATAACGAAATGATTAACAAACCTTATTTCGTTTTCGGACTAACGAACCTTTGGAACAACGAACCTTATTTTGTTTTCGGATTAACAAACCTTCTGAACAACGAACCTTATTTCGTTTTTGGATTATCGAACCTTCGGAATAACGAACCTTCGGAAGAACGCCACAAATGTTCGGATTAACGAGCCCTTTTACGTTTTCGGATTAACGAACATCGAGGTATAGGCAATTTACGTGTTTCGGAATTATGAACCTTCGGAATAAAGAACCTTCGGAATTACGAAGTGTAACCCATTTATATTGCAGTAATCAATGAGTAATAGTCAAGAAAATTACAATTAAGTTGAAAGACAGCATTTAAAGGGAATCATATACAATCTATTTCAATCATTAACCGGATCATTTAAAATGGATGCCCATTTTGTTTGCAAACTCGGGGACTTTAAGACTTTATCAACATAAATTATATAGATAAACTTGTATACCTTAAAAACATTATTTAAAATACACAACAAATCTTCTCGAGTTGTTCTACTCTCAACAAGATGTTGAAGAAAATGTTTCCATTCATTGGGTACGCATACATTCGTAATTCCGAAGCTTCGTTATTCCGAAGGTTCGGATATTCCGAAGGTTCGTTATTCCGAAGGTTCATATTTCCGAAGGTTCGTAATTCCGAAGGTTCGTTAGTCCGAAAACGAAGTGAGGTTCGTAATTCCGAAGGTTCGTTAATCCGAAAACAAAATGAGGTTCGAAATTCCGAAGGTTCGTTAGTCCGATAACGAAATGATTAACAAACCTTATTTCGTTTTCGGACTAACGAACCTTTGGAACAACGAACCTTATTTTGTTTTCGGATTAACAAACCTTCTGAACAACGAACCTTATTTCGTTTTTGGATTATCGAACCTTCGGAATGACGAACCTTCGGAAGAACGCCACAAATGTTCGGATTAACGAGCCCTTTTACGTTTTCTGATTAACGAACATTGAGGTATAGGCAATTTACGTGTTTCGGAATTATGAACCTTCGGAATAAAGAACCTTCGGAATTACGAAGTGTAACCCATTTATATTGCAGTAATCAATGAGTAATAGTCAAGAAAATTACAATTAAGTTGAAAGACAGCATTTAAGGGGAATCATATACAATCTATTTCAATCATTAACCGGATCATTTAAAATGGATGCCCATTTTGTTTGCAAAGTCGGGGACTTTAAGACTTTATCAACATAAATTATATAGATAAACTTGTATACCTTAAAAACATTATTTAAAATACACAACAAATCTTCTCGAGTTGTTCTACTCTCAACAAGATGTTGAAGAAAATGTTTCCATTCATTGGGTACGCATACATTCGTAATTCCGAAGCTTCGTTATTCCGAAGGTTCGGATATTCCGAAGGTTCATATTTCCGAAGGTTCGTAATTCCGAAGGTTCGTTAGTCCGAAAACGAAGTGAGGTTCGTAATTCCGAAGGTTCGTTAATCCGAAAACAAAATGAGGTTCGAAATTCCGAAGGTTCGTTAGTCCGATAACGAAATGATTAACAAACCTTATTTCGTTTTCGGACTAACGAACCTTTGGAACAACGAACCTTATTTTGTTTTCGGATTAACAAACCTTCTGAACAACGAACCTTATTTCGTTTTTGGATTATCGAACCTTCGGAATAACGAACCTTCGGAAGAACGCCACAAATGTTCGGATTAACGAGCCCTTTTACGTTTTCGGATTAACGAACATCGAGGTATAGGCAATTTACGTGTTTCGGAATTATGAACCTTCGGAATAAAGAACCTTCGGAATTACGAAGTGTAACCCATTTATATTGCAGTAATCAATGAGTAAAAGTCAAGAAAATTACAATTAAGTTTGTTTTTTGTAAAAAAAAGTTGTATGTGAGAGAAAATTGTTTTGTTTGTCCATTAAATGTTTAATAATGATGATCCCATTTGAAGCCAAAGTTGTTTATGTATAACTTTCCCATCTACTTTGATCAATGAATTATTCCATAACACTTGATTCTTTATATTCAAATCAGATAAATTAGGAGTGAATGTTAAACGACTCCAATCAATTAAAATTTATCGAATGAATGGATTTTTGGAGGTCAAGCCTTTCACACGTAAATTCGTACCGTAATTCGAGTTAAACTTTACTGGAATTCACCTCCGGAGTAGAATTTGAATTCGTCATTGTGTTTAGCGTTCGTGATTCTAGTTTGGTTTCACACGTACATAAAAAAAAAATCGTCATTAGCCTTATTTTTTTATCATTCAATTACGATTTGTTTTAACCGAGTGAAAGGGCGGTTAGATTGTTCCTTTAACGGTAGTGTGTGGTAGATTGTCCATCACGGATCGCCATTCTGCGAAGCTAACATGAAGTTTAATTGTTTATTCATCCACTTATTTTCTTATTCGATTGAACAGAGACGTTCATCAATTCAGATTTTCATTACCAAAAATGTTGAAAGTTGAATTAAACACAATTTTTGACCATTTATCTTTGCGCATACACAGTTCCCTCAACAACCCCATTGGTCGTGTTTAAAATCAATTGAGTAGTTGACATCGACGCTTTGAAAAAAGCAAGGCTATAGATTATGAAATAACATTTGACACATTTTCAACAAATTCAAGTCCACAGAGCTTATTCATACATATCAAATTGGTTACAACAATATCATGAATATATTTACCCTGCATAATTATTTCGGCGTTCGGCCCAACTTCTTCTATGGCTCTGGAGAGAATACTGTAATCTCCTGTTGTTGTCTCCTTCCATTTACAGAGTTCATAGTAGAACTCAGCCTTAGGGGGCACGACGTCGAATCCTGAGTCTGTCTGAAGATTTTCCACCATCCTTTCTACAATCTTCTTCGTGACCAGAGGGTCACACATTCCGACAAACTCCCAAAGCTCCAAATACGAAACAGGGCCTGAAATGAAAATGCAAGTCCCGTTGCAAGTTCCTTTATCGTGGTCCCCTATATAGTAAAACCGTTTTATTTTAATTCTAGACAAAAAACCCAGAATAACCTCGCCTACAAAAATTAATGCTACCACTAATGGTACCATATGAATTCGTGGTATTTGTATGGGAATTCTAAATGCAACAGCATGCTCAATCAAAATCATGAAATAATTTTTTCACCGAAATGGTTGTCAGCTAAAACATGAGCAAGATTCATTCACTTTAGAAGGTCACAAATCAGAAATATGATGGGTACTGGGTCGTAAAATACCCGGGCAAAATATATAATTCAATAATTCCATTCCGTATATATCAAGAGTTTATCCATGGCGGTAAACTGGACGTCCATGATTGATTATCAATCACATACATCATGAGAAAAACTAGAAAGTATAACGGATATATTACCTTTAATGAATTTCTTATCTCCATTTAACGGTTCATAACTCTTCTTTATTCTCCTCCAAATGAAGACGACGATTACTTTGAGATTAAAAGAACACAAATGTGAGTACTTGTGTTATTATTTCGTATGACATG
Organism: Lytechinus pictus; assembly: GCF_037042905.1. Classification (NCBI taxonomy): domain Eukaryota; kingdom Metazoa; phylum Echinodermata; class Echinoidea; order Temnopleuroida; family Toxopneustidae; genus Lytechinus; species Lytechinus pictus. Next base: position 20,370,674 of record NC_087252.1, on the reverse strand, counting down.
GACACAAGATTGAAAAAGGATACATGTATATTTCTAAAGTTTTAAACATATTAGTTTTACATAGAGTGATAACAAAGCAAATCCGAAAGTTAATGCTTTTAAAGTTTTCATTTATCATATTAAGCTTTGACTTTATCGTGTGCTTGATGATATAACACAAGTTGATGTGTTTTAAACAAACAACTTTCCTTTTTTCTCCCATGAAAGTGACGACATCACAGATCGCCATCAAAGGTTAAAGTGCGCGCGATGGCGTACATCATGTTTTCATTTACTTATTTAGAAAATGGAATCTCCATGAATTACTATGACGTTCGTTGTGACACTATTCTTAAAAACTTTTGGATCTGGAAAGCGTATTAGGCAAGTTATTTCAACTTACTGGAGGCGATGAGTAAGGTGATGACGATAATGGCGATGGCAACTGCAATTAACAAAAATAATTTTAATGATTACTTCGCATGTTAGAAACTGAGGGAAATAAACTGAAACAAATAAAATGGTATGATCATTAGATATCATGACCGTGTTCCAAATATCCCCTACGCTTTTAAGTCAAGGGATTCGTCCAGGCATTTTTTATTTACGTCAGAAACATAATCATAACGGAATAAGAAAGACCGGTGCTACGGAACCGTATATGGTGATTGTGCTCTCTTGTCATTTTAATTTCTTCTATCTTTATAAGAATGACATTTGGTTTGCAAAATTCGTTTACCAAGTGACAAAATATCTTCGTTTGTTAATCATTTTGCCGATAGAAGTCAATATCACGAAGAACATAACACCATCGTGTCACTTGATCAAAAATAATGCTGGATATTCAGTTTCCAAATACTGACGTACAACAAAATTAATATTGATATTAATATATACAAATTTTTAACATTCAGAGAAACGAGGTTTCCTTCTAATAGAAATATAATTGACAGGTACCCAAATCTTAAACTGCAATTTATTTAACGGTGGTCTGAATACTTTGTTGAACTATGGAGTGCCATTTGTAAGTACTTGCCTACAAATCTTTTACAGTGGATGATCAATTCCCCAGCAGCGTGTGCAACATTATCACATAGAGGTTACATCTGTTGGTTTGGTTTTATTCACGATTAAAAATGCACAAAATATAAACAAGATATGCTTTACATGATCAAGTCATTTTATGTAACAAATAGCTATAAGCCTTCATAACAATCAAAGTGATACAATATATTTTAGAACTCGTATTGTAGGGATAACCCGTTTCAGATTGGCTATGAATACCCAATCTGCAATACCCAGGGGACGTTTCATAAAGCTGTTCTTAAGTTAAGAGCGACTTTAAGAACGACTGGTGAACCCTTCTTAAGCGCTAAACCATCGCCAATTCAATACCATGTACCACAAGAAAGGATCACCAGTCGTTCTTAAAGTCGCTCTTAACTTACGCACATCTTTATGAAACACCCACCTGTTCTATATCATAATCCATACCTTTCCCTAAAGATCTATTACCGGGATCTCCATTTGTAGTTATTACAAATTCGGTGGTTGTTATGATTGGTGCTGGTTTCACTATAACGCTGGCGGTCGCATTTTCTCGGGTGGTCGCCGGCAGAATGGCAGCGCAGACGTACGGATCAGTGCTTGGCGCTGCGTCGATTGTAAATTTCAAATCTTCCGTCAGGCCGTCGGGGTTGGCATATCTGTGCGGTTCTTGGCTGGAGATAGTTCTGCCTCTGAGGGTCCAGGATAGCGAGATCACGTCTCTTGGCGCACCCCGAGCATGACATGTCAGTTCAGTCGTGTCACCTATCTCGGTTGTCAGCGTACACGGGTTTTCTCCGCTTCCGGGCGATCCTGATGGGCATTGGTCAATTGCTGGGAATGGTTTCTGGGGTGGAACTACGATTAACAAGTGAAGATCACATAAACTGTAACAATATATATATTATCATGGCACAGTTACATCGGTGAAACATACTCATGGGCCACGTTAAGCACCGGTTAGCGATTAATCGCCAAGGCCCCCATTCCACAGAAGTGAGACCTTCGAAGGACCTTTCAAAGACCAAATATTTGCAAGGTCTTACAGCAGTCTTCAAGATCACTGAAACTTGTCATCCCTGTGGAATGGCTCAAAAAGATCCCTCAAAGAACTCTGATAAAGTGATTGGTACTTTTTGTCTTACTGGGCTTAGACTAGTCTTATAGAGATCTTTTGATGGTCTTTCAGAGATATTTTATGCAACAAGTGATCTTTCAGAATTCTTTCGATGGACTTTGCCTGGTCTTTCAATGATCTTTGAATGAGCTTTCAATGATCTCTCATGAGTCTTACAGTGATCTCCGCAAAAATCTTGAGAGACTGCCGAAAGATCATGGAAAGAATAATAAGAACCTTAAAAGTTCATTGAAAGACCACTGAAAGACCATCAACAGACCATTTTTGCTAAAAGACTGCTGAAAGACTGTTTTGAACCGTTTCAAAAAGTTTTGGAGACCATGAAGACCACTTTAAGATCCACCAGGAATCGTAAAAGACCTCAGATATCTATGAAATTTCGTTGAAAGACCTTTGATTGATCAAGCAAGTTTCATGGTCTTACAGCATTCTTTCAGAGGTCTTGCTCTCTGTGGAATGGGGGTTTAACTGGAATGTCCTATCAAGATTATATGGATATGCAGGTCGTCATGAATATTCATTAGCTGGACTGACGATGCCATAGCCTCACTTTGATTTTTATGTTATTACGGAATCAAAATTAATTCATTTTTCACACAAGTCTGAATAATACGTCTCTCTAAGGATGAATAAATTGCAGCTGAATGAATATCTCATGCATTAAATTCGTTTCAATCCATCTTTTGTTAGTTCTTGGGGGAAAAATTGAATAAATGTAATTTTATATAACAAATACAAAACAACAAGTGGGGATATGACATCATCAGTTTGCTCATTGAATATTCAAGAAGACATGCCTAGAACTGTTTCACCGGAATACTGCAAAGCTTTCAAATGTATTCTTTATCCCATTTTGATGAAATTTTCAGTGTTTTGTTTGAATAATTTGTCTATATCTGTTCAATTCATATTATTTTCAGCCTTTTCATATTTTCGTATACTAATAGCACAGTTTCAATATAATTTTGTTCTCTTATTGATAATTTATATTATGTTTATTAATGAGCATAATGAGAGACACAATTAGCATCGGTTCCTACCTTTAACTGTGGCCACAGTGTGATTGCTGAGCTCATAACCTCTGAAGTCGGATAGTCTACATATGTACCGTCCTGCGTCATCATCCTCGACGTCATGGATCACTAAGGAAAAGTCTTCCGTAAGGTTGTACTTTCCGATCCCATACGACGGCACACGAACTCCTCCCGTAAATGGATGCCACGAGACTAGATTTGTTGCTGATGCCAATTCTGGTCCTTGAATTCGTTGTCATGTAAAGAAAGAAAGAAAGGTAAAGGTTCATTAGCAGTTTGAGAAAATCAACTGAAGAGTTTCCTGCTCAAAAGATAATGAACATTTATGTCATATAATGATGAAGAGCCATCATTCTGTTAACCTTTCTTTGTGAACACAGGTGAATCAGAATAGCGGCTTGAATTTCGTTAAACGATAAGAGCATTGGAGTTTGTAAACTATTCATTTGATCACGTTAGCAACTATATACCAAGGCGTATCTCATTTACAAAGGAACAGTTTTCCTGGACTTGTTTTTTTTTTTTCTGATGCTCTGCATACGCCTAATCAGCAACAACATTCGTAATCAGTCAGAGGTTCATTATAACAACGGATGCGATGAATCGCACCCCGGCTTTAGAGATCAGGGGCCCGTTGCAGAAAGAGTTGCGTTTAAACGCAACTCCAAAAATCAAACGCAAGTCCCCTGAATCTTACGCAACTTTGCGTTAGATCGCAACTCTGTTGCAGAAAAGAGATGCGTTTGATTTCTAACGCAACTATCAAGCGCAACTCTCCTTGATCAAACGCAACTTTGCGTTTGATCAGTGATCATACGCAAGTTGCAGTAAATCCATAGCAACAATATGGCAGCCATACTAGTAGCAGCTGCAGCAGAAGCTGAGGAAGTTCAGCCACATCCTGGCCGTGTATTAAGAGACAGGGAGCAACCCCTTGACTCTCTCACCGAGACACAGTTGCTGAAGAGGTACCGATTCGGTCGCGAGGCAATATTCTTCATAATCAATCTTCTTACCAATCAAATCGCACCACCCACCGAACGCAACCAGGCAATCCACCCGACACTCCAAGTTTTGATCAGCCTCAATTTCTTCGCGACCGGATCGGTATTAGAAAGTGATGCCAACATCCATCGCATTCACCGAAGCACTGTGTCTAGAGTAATCCACAGGGTCTCTCAAGCCTTGTGTGAACACAAGAGCCAGGTAATTATTCTTAACTTTTCTATTTTCATCATCATGATCATCACTATAAAAATAGGGACCCCAATGAAGACAACAAAAAAAAATCTCCTTCGTTTTATAATATTAAAATCACTTACTTGATTAAAATAAGTGGTACTAAACCATTCAGACAAGTCTTGTTATTCCAACATGTAAATGAAATTAGAAAAAAAGGGTTCAAACTTGGCCCAAAACGTTCAATTTCCCCATTGACTCCGTCCGCGCTGCTTTGTGTCAATAAAGCTTTGCGGCCAGTTTTAGACAGTTTGGGACGGAGACAGCTGCGCGAAAATATCAGGTGATCGCGCTGGCGCATCGCGTAAGTCCGATGACCCCAAAATATAGTCTTGTAAAAGACGTCGCTGTCCCGCGCCGTTATTCAATAAATGATCTCGGTCCCGAAATATTTCCACCCAGTTAAAGTCACTTTTAATGTACGTCCATCGAACATTGATAGAACAGAAAGAAAGCGTGAGTGAGTCAAGGAAATGAGAGAAAACAGAGAGGGAAAAGTAGTATTTAAATTGTTTTCAGATATTGCTTGTGTGCCATTTATTTGTGAAGTCATCAAGCTCGAAGAAGAGCAGAATGCAGATATTTTTATTGTTAGATTATTGTTGCATTGTTATGATTTGATTCCTTACTAAGTTACTTTAAATTTGATCTAGAGTATGGTGATATTTGACATCTAATTCATCGAACTGATAATCATGTCATGAGCTCTGTCTCTTAATTTTGGCAACCTACTACCTCGGAACATTTGCTCATGCAAAGGCCGTCCGACGAGTAAAAAAAAAACGCCCGTCTTAACATTTTAAATAGATCCGTGGTTTGAATAAAAATGAATAAAACGGCCGTCGTATAAACAAATGTGACCGAGGTAGAGGCCTGTTGCAGGCTCCAGTGGCGTACGCGGGGGAGGGGGGGGGGGGGGTAACAGGGGCTCAACTCAACCCCCTTAAATTTTTTATACCTACCCCCCCCCCCAAAAAAAAATAGTGATGATTATTTATTTTTCATTTTTCGATCTTAATTACCGCCCCCCAGAAAAAACCACACCTAGCTGTCCTTACCAGATCATTCTCCCACGAGAATATGTTCACCTTTATTGTTCCCACTGAATGTCGACCTTACTCGATCATGTTCTCATATTTCTTTTTCTCCCCCCCCCCCCCCTCTTCGTACGTAACAAAGAAATACGCTATGGGAGAATGCTCTGGACAGGGAGCTCTGTCTTGGGAGTGGGGGCGTTGAGGGACATTATGGAGAAAAAGAGTCAGTTGTTTGGATTTATATAGGTTATTTTTGTTCCTCTTCCTTTTCTGTTATTTTCTGTAAATGTTTCCTTTTTATATCAGATACACTACAGTCACATTTGCTCTATGGTGGCAGAACGGTGAATAAAAAAAACAGCCGTTTTAAAGATTTTAAAAAATAGCTATATCATACTAGGTGGGTTGGTTACTAATAGTTTGAATAGAAATGAATAAAACGGCTGTGTTCGACCACCGTACGGCCGCCGTAAATCAGATCAAAATGTGACTGAGGTGTTACACGCTCGTAAAAATAAGGAAAGAGGGGGGGGGGGGGTGGTAGAGACAGTTATGATATTTTTATCGATCTGATTACGGTCGCCTTACCTCCCCCCCCAAGAAAAATAAAACTACCTCCCAGTCTCTACCATTAGCATTCTCCCGTGAAATTGTTCCCACTTACGAAGAGGACGGGATGTCGACCTTGCTCATGAATGTTTTTTTCCTCGGTAACTGCTATCTTTTTTTTGGGGGGGGGGGGGAGTGGGGAGGGGGTGTTGAGTGACATCATGCAGGGTTGAAGGAAAAGTTTAAGTTAATTGTTGGGATTTTGGGTTCGGCGCCCCCCTATATATTCTTTTTTATTTTATATACGTACATGATTTAAAAAAAATCTCAGATAACGGTAAAAGCCATTGATCTTATCTCTGTATGCCTATATATAACGACGTAAACCGGGACGTATCTTCCCTTTTTTTTTTTTTTGAAAGAGTGGGTCAGTGTATGAAAAAAAAATGTTTTCATGGAAAAGAATCAAGTTATTAAGAACATTTAAAATTAATATTTGTATATACTGCAATTTAAAATAATTTAAGTGAGGTTTAGGGATGTTTATTTCGATTTCTCTCTCTATAACATAAAAATACATTAGGTTTGAACATTTCCGCAGTGGAAAATAACATTTGAATTACATATTAATAATTATGAATTGTAATGGATGATTCTTACCTGATGTGGTAAATGCCCTCGTCCATCTGGAGTATTCCCTGGAACGGAAAGGCAGGGGTACAACCAGCTCGGGGATCCCTGGGGGTATTCTCGTGTTATATAATTCAGGCTAGAACACACTAACCCATCATGGGATCATTCAAAAGATCAATGGAAAGGGGTGCTTTTCACTGGTCAGCACATGAATGCTTTGACCCAATCAGAAGTGAAAACGCAAAAAAAAAACATGACTCATTTTATCTCATGAAATGTTCCTACCGAAGACGACGGAATGTCTGGCTTCCAAGATCTTATCGGACAGGCTGTTTCATGTCTGTCAACACCGCGGCAACTTCACAGAAACAAATTCTTTCACACCCTCCTTATTCCGAAAAATCCATGTAAATTACTTTCTTTTTGTTGTCAACACCCTTTTTCATTGATCTTTTGAAGTATACACCGCGGCAACTTCACAGAAACAACTTATTTTTTCACACCCTCCTTATTCCGAAAAAGTCCATGTAAATTACTTTCTTTACAGTTGTGATATTTTTGGCATTTCTTTACGTAATCAAATTATCATTTTTATTGTGCTGTCCTGCATGAAGAGTTCATATTTTTTTGGATCCTGCAGACTGAAGAAATAAAACGTTGCTTTTTAATGCAGGTTCCCTCATGTTTCTATTCGCCGTATTATTCAATTTAAATAAATGATGCCATGTCTGATTTGTACGTCATGTTAATTCTTCTGATGTAATATTTGTTTGTATTATGTTCATGATTATGACTTGTGAAATAAGTGAAATAATGTCATATCTCAAAATTGACGAAGAGTTCCCCATAGCAAACTTCAGAATATTTTTCTTTTGGAAAACTCACCGGCACCGACCAGGGACACCGAAGGAGGGGGCAACTCTTTTCATATAATAATTAACAAGTGAGTATTCTCGTCTGATCGTTGTTACATGATGATACCCTTACCCCCACCCTAATTCAGAATCCAACCCCTGACCTCTACTGGGATAGCTATATAAAAGGGGTAATTAAGGGCCACCCCATCGATCCTCCATAATATCCCATGTAGGAAGTTGAGACTCATGGCGGAAAAAGGAGTCAAATCGAGAAATGTAAACGAGCTATGTAGGCCCCCTCCCCGTGTAAAAAAAATCAATATAGACCTATGGCACATCGATCCCTTGAAATCAGATGTAAATTCAATTTGACAGTCGCATTGGATACCTAATTTATTTACATGTATATCGGGTTACATTGGTATAAAAGCCCCATAATAGCGTGACTTTTTTGTCACTTTTTGTCAACGCTTTAAAAGGTCCATATGTTTGAACCAGGGATATTGTATATCCCTGTTTGAACTATATTTTCACTCATGACAGGGCATGATAGACGAAGTGTTAGAAAAATGTTCCCATAAAAAAGCAGATTACGGATGTAAAAGTCACTCAATCATATAAATGGCCTCCAATTTTCAGGGTTTTTTTTGGGGGGGGGGGTGTAAACGGATTCTTTGCAGGTATTGGCAGAAATTATTATTGTAATTCAGGAGATAGGAGATACGTACGTTTTGGGGAAAATTTTCTCCAATTAGGATTTTTTTTTTTTTTATATCCATTTATTTATTTTTGCTAAGAGCAAGGGCGCGCAGGACCGAGGGAACCCACCCGCCCCCCTCCGCCTATACATTAGAAAATAAAAAAATAACTGACATCTCGTAGAGTAATTTTTGTATCCTAATTTTACAACAATCAGTATGTTACTGTTAAAAATAAAATCTTAAATGTGTGTGATTGTGAGAGGGCATATATACATATATTGTGCGTAAACATTGCAAATTAAAACATTGATTTCTTAGATTTTTTAATAAACAAAATATACTTTAGTAGGCCTTAACAATTGATTACTAATCAAGCTATACACACCGGGGATTCCCCTATTTTAATTTAGCCCCGGGATTTAGCCCCCAGAGCGAATGTACAGTTGCAACGTACAGGTCCATGCTTTACACACGTAGTTTTTTAATCCACTCTAACTCCATTATTCCCATGCCACCATCTCGGTCACAGACCTTCTCACACACAAGTGTAAACATCCTTGTACAGAATTCCCTGTATCACACGTATATGCCGCCATTATGCCATGTGCAATATCTCACACACACATGACCTTCCAAAACATCTCTCCTTGTATCACGGCGATTACACGTGATTAACATTTGTAACTGAGGAGGGGGGGGGGGGGGCTGAATGTTCCTAAGAGAAAGATTGTGCTAGCCTTCATCCTTTCACATTTTAAAATTATTTTCATTTATTTTATTTGGATGATATCCGTTCACAACGTTACAGAGTTTCAACGAACTTTACAAATCATAAAAATTGCCTGAATCAAGACTAATACATGGTCTACGTTCGCGATAGGCCCCTCCCACCACTTCGCGCGATCTTCAACTTCATGACGATAATTACGTCACGTACACGTCATATGGAGGTTTTTGCTTTGCATTTTAAAATTTAACAATAAATTCACTAATTTTTTTTTCTTAAATTAATCTAGATATAAGACTTGGTCTCAAAACCATCTTTTTTAAGAATGAAAAGTCCCAAAACGGGCCCCAAGATGTTTTAATTGAATATCTTTAAGTAGAATAGGGTGGGTCCTTCAAAAAGATTATACAGCTCAGCACGCACTTCCAAGACGGTCCCTGAGACATGAATTTAGGGAAAATCCCAAAAGATGCAGCAAATGCAGAATTTTTATTGGTTAAATTTTGGAGGGCGCCGCCCCCAAATCAAACTTAGCTCGCTCACACGCAATCCTGGTGACGTCATGGTGACGGGTCGCGTGTGCAAAAGTTTGAATTTCCCCATTGACTTTATACACATACAAACTCTGCAGTTCATGTGGAATACAAGGACAAAGTACGATATTTTCCCATTCAAAGAACAAGTAGAGGTAAGCCATTCGAAAATATAGAATACTAAATAATTACTGACAAATAATTACCGATCCTTTTAATGCCAAATATATCATAGCTACCTGAAATAACTCAATTTAGGGTGAAATTATCAGTCAAGAGGGATGCATTATTGGGGCTTCGTAGGATCAACGGACGCGCTCGACGCACTCGCAATGGTATGTAGGGATTTTGATAGAGCAAATACCGAATGTACCGTTGTCCCTAATAAAAACTTAGATTTCTAATTCTAGTTTAAAATTGTATGTTTCAGAGTTTGTCAACTGAAATGCAGAAATAAATGAGGGAATTCTAGATTTACATGTCATAGATCAAGACTCAATAGAGTCTAGTTAGAGAAGATGCTAATGCACGAAACTTTTAAAGAACGTAAATGGATATTACTTAGACCCCTATCCCTACCGATAGCCGTAATCCAGCCGGCCCGACGGGGCAGAGCGAGCGGGCGGGCACGGCCGGGGCTGTACCGCAGGATGCGCTGAGCATGCCTGGTGAGCGCTTCTGAAGTTCTGCTAGTGATTTATCAATCTAATTATTCGGAACAACTGGGAGTATTATTTATTACCGTAAACCAAAATATGAATGCAGATGTTTGACATGATATACTCACCATTAAATGATTCTCTTTTTTTTGTAATTCTATTATTGATTTATAACTTCTAAAGCCAACCCTTTTTGAAGAAGTGAGGTTTTCGAGTCGACATCCAATTTGCTTTTGGCGTTTGTTTACAATTGTTGAAGATAGGAGCTAGCTTATCGATCGTGCTCGCCCTGATACTAAAAATACAATGAAGTCGATATACTATGGTCTCTTCAAATCAATTTAAGTGTTCCAACTAAAAGCTAAATTAAATTATTAGGAATTTTACTTCAATTAAAATATTTTAAAATCATGCTAGTTTCATGCATGCCTAGAATACTTATAGTATCTAACCAATCTCTTGGCAAATTTCTTTATTTATTTTGATTTTAGGTAATTCACCAAAGCATGAAACAATCAGGGGCCACAGAACCGGGGGGGGGGGCTTGGGGGATTCAGCCCCCACTTTTTTCCAAAACCATGTATAAAAACGCAAAAATGACCATACAATTGTGATTTTTTGGCATGGTCAGCCCCCCTCCCCCCACTTTTGGCTTAGCCCTCCCACTTTGAAAACTGTTCCGCTGCCCCTGACTATAGTAATAAAACAGGAACATGCACTATCAGAGATAGCCCTAAACCCCTCATCATGCACTACCTTCTCCTATTACTAATTAGTAACCTTTATCTATATACTGTTATGCTATATGAAAATAATTACATTAATATTTGTAGTATAATTCGGCCATCTTTATGATAAGAATGGGCCTGGTTAAATAATAGATAATAAAGATAATCATAATAACATTAATGGTAGTAATAAAATAAAAATGATGATAGTAATTAATGATAAAATAATTATAAATTAAATGAAAATGAATTTGTGAGCTTTATACCTGTCTTTGAACAGACATCTCTGCCTCAATCATAATCAAGGCCTATATTAATGCCAGTGTATATGCAGTAGTCATGTGATTATAATTATAACCTTTGATGATTCAGGTGAGAGCATTTACACCCAACTTTATCAATAACATTTTTCAAAAATATAAGATAACAATCTTATTGCAACCTTTTTATTGTCAGCCTTCCCCCCCCCCCCCACCAAAAAAAAAAAAAAAAATTAAATTCCAAAAGCTATGAAATACTGTCTTTTACCAAATGTAATGGATTCAGACACCAATTTTCCATAATGTTTATGCTCATGGTACCTGTTTTGATACAGGGCATATAATTTCAAAGGCATCCCAAATTTAATACATACAAACATTAAGTTTGATTGCCAACTTTGTTGTAAACATTGCCTCATATTGTTGCTCCCTTTTATCTTGCTTGAGGAAAATCCTTTTAGAAAACATTTTTGGGGTTGTTGCTACTTCTCTTCTCATTGCCTCTGAACTCACCGACTTTTCAAGCTGTATTTTCACTGCTCATACAACATCATTCATCCCTTTCTTTGTGGATTATCATACTCTCATAAACACGTAAGGGAAATGTTGATTTAATTTGATTTATTTATTTCTACATTCCAATAACAAAAGTATATACAAGTGTAATATTTTTTTTTCTCAGCATAACAGTGCAATAAAAGAGATTTATCTTTAATTCCACAAAATAATGTTAAATATTCTTTTTGTTTTCTTTATCCTGTATGTGTTGACAGTTCATCAAGTTCCCAAGGACCGATGAAGAAACAGCTGCCAACATTCAGGATTTTTATAGAATTGCAAGATTTCCGAGAGTGGTAGGGGCTGTTGATGGTACCCATGTGTGCCTTCATGGCTGCCCATTAGGCCCCGACGAATACGTTTACACCAATAGGAAGGGCAGGTCTTCCATCAATGTCCAATTAGCTTGCAATACAAAATTCCAGATAATCAATGTCGTTGCAAGATGGCCGGGGAGTACCCACGACTCCAGAGTTCTTCAGGTAATTATTACAGACTTATGTTGGAGGCAAACAACATACTAGTAGTCAGATCTTTGTAACGTACAAGAGACATATATTAGGTTAGCTGCAACAACATCACTGTGACCATCTTTGTAGGAGCCAGCTCCTAGTGGTCATGTGAAATAACATAGTATAGTCTACGCTTGCAGACCTTTATCAGTTATCACCACGGTAATAATTATTCTTTGGGGGTAAAATAATCAGCATCATTTGCATCTTAGATTTGTACAATTGTATTCTTGAAGTGTATTATTGTACTTAATGTCAAATACTATATACATTGCTGTGGACTTAAATTGCCACTTTGCATATGATCATAGATCCTAAGCGATACATTACAAATCCTTGCTAAAAGAAATCATTATGGAAAGGAAAATCCAAATCTTCACAAGATTAAGCGAACTTAATTGTTAGAAAAGCATCACCATAAACCTGAGATATCTTAGTAACTTTGATTTATTCATCTATTAATTTGTTAACAGAATAGCAGACCGTACCGCAAGTACAATAATGGAGAACTGAAAGGGATCATCCTCGGCGACTCTGGTTATCCCTTGATGACATGGTTAATGACCCCCATCCTTAATCCACAGACACCAGAGGAACAAGCCTACAACAAGTGAGCAATTCAACTTTTCCTTGTAAAAAAAGAAAATTTTTGAAATTGCTTGAATGAGCGATTTCTGTACCATGTAATAAATGCTACACATCACAGTCGACACTCGCTTTATGATCCACCGTGCAACTAATCGTATATCAATAGTGTCTGCATAAGTCTACCTTCTCAAGTCATAACTGCCATGTAGTGAAAAGTAATTCTTATATTTGATTTTGGCAGACTCATATGTGATTACAAGAAATCCTGGAAAATTTACAACTAGACATGTACTCTGTAATGTTTTCTATACTTCATGTATCCACTAACAATGATATTGTTTGCTTTGAGATATATCCGCTTATCCTCAGCCTTCGTAGTCTTAAAATGCCAAAATATTGATACCTTTTGTGGCTTCTTTTCAAACCAAATGTTTTCCTAATTTCTTTTTTTCTCATCACAAAGCTATCTTGAACATTTTTGTCCATACAGATTGCCTTTAAATATCATTTTGCTTGAGATGAAATTATTTTGATAATCAAACATTATCTACTTTATTCCACAGTGCACAGTGCAAGACGAGATCAATTATCGAACAATTGAATGGACAGTTGAAAAATAAATTTAGATGTCTGCTCGGTCATGGCCTACAAATTCGACCAAATAGGGCCTGCAGTATCATCACAGCATGTTGCATATTATTTAACATTAGTAAAAGATTCAGACAGCCAGCAGGAGACGATAACGAAGATGACCACATGATCGATGACAACATGGAAGGAGAAATCAACAGGGAAAGGGGAGATGCAGCAGCCATCGCTGTCCGGGCCCAGATCGTACAGTCTTTTGTTGTGTAGTACATCATTTTTCATTATATCAATGCTGGGATTTATGTAATGCTGTAAGCACTAATAATTTACACCGCCCCCCTTTTTCATAAGGATAACAAGTTGATTAAAATGTAATACTTGGAGCTGGCAATTACGTATAACCTTCTACACACTTGTTGGTCAAATTTCTTTTGGTTGGAGTCCCTTTTAAAAATACTAAACAACATGGTCATACCGTTTTCAAATTATATACGCTGATGCTCTTCCATTATGAATAAATATTTACTGTTCACTACATGAAACTGTGATTTGCTATAGCACAGTAAACACTTCATGTTGTAAAAGCCAAGTAAAAAATTGACATTCATATTAAATAATGAGCTTCACTCTCTTCTCCTTCTGTTAACTTGTACTTTTGAAATGCATTTTAAATATGCATTAAATGGCACACACTCTGTTTTTGTGGTGAAGATTTTAAGAACACAATTTTAAATAATGTTCCTACTATGGCAAGACATTCACATACTACTGTACAGAAAACATACTGAGTATTTTAAAATGTTCCTATTATGGCAAGACATATGTAAAACATACTGAGTTGTAATGTTATTATTCTCATATACAACAATGCAAGGGAATCTACCATTGTTTAAAAAGCAAGTGTCTCGAGAAAGGGAATGATTTGGTTTTTTTATTCTTTACATAATCTAACGCATCTGTCAAAGTGATTGAGTTAAAACTCCCTCTGATGTCAGACATCGATATTAAATCTCAACCTCAGCAAGTGTTGATAATCAGCACAACATTGAAATGTTGTAACAGGGTGAGCATCAATATACCCTTGATGTGCTGGATTTTTATACCATAAAAAACACTACCTTGAAGGTTATTAGACTTTTAATCTACATTGAATTTACATGTACATCAATGTAATTATATTTTAGTTATTCAAGTTGTCATTTTTTCCATGGCCAAAAACTCTTGTTCCTTTTTTCAAAGGAATGTATGCTCTGTAGAATAAGTCTCCTGTATAATGGATCTCTTTCTTTGGTAAGTTTGATTTTACTGTCAATGCAAACTTTTCTAGCAAATGCAGCAGTTGTTAAGTTATATAGCTATCCTGAAGTTTCAGCTTGTTGTTATCAAGGTGGACATCACATGAAATACACATTGCAAATGCCTTAAAGTTCAATCATTCCCAATGACTGAATGCCATTTTTTTCCATGACCTCTAAGGCATTTGCAATTCTACTGAGAAACAAGTTTCGCTCTGCAGAGAGCGAAACTTGTTTCTCAAGCAGTCGAATCCTCTCCCTCTCCAGCTCTACAAGCTGGTCAGTTGGGGACAATTTTCTTGGAGGGGTCTTGGTGGTGGAGGCGGAGGTGGTTGCAGCAGCTATTGCAGTTGTGGTAGTGGTTGTGGTAGCAGTGGTGGTGTTGACGGCAGCGGTGGTGGTGTTGACGGAAATGGTGGTGGTGTTGACTGCAGCGGAGGTAGTGTTGACAGGAACAGGGGTGCATGAACATGCTCCTGCTGCCATGCTGCTAAACAGTAGGCAAGCCTCATTGTCTCCATCTATTGTGTCCTAAGCAAAAATGAACATTGTCATTTGATTAAATGCATGAATAAAAGAAACCTGTAAATTGATTATAAGACTATTAGATAGCAGTCTAAGTGCAAAATCAACTTGTACCTTATTTTAAGTGAAATTTCATCTATCTTCAGACAGTTTTTTATTTTAAACCCTGGTTAACTTAGACCACTCAATTCAGAAGTTATGGAGTGGCAGTTTTAATATCTTCAGCAAATTGAGACATTAATTCCATGAATAGGAATATGGATTTAATTGTCAGAATACAACACTTATATATCATTATGGTTGAACAATTGCTATCAACATAATAGTAGAGTGCATAATGAATTTATTGTTTTGCATTTAGTCTTAAATGATGATTAAATATTTTCACACATAAGTATTTGTATTATCTCAATTAACCTAATATTGTGGTTTAACAATAAAATGAAGTAATTTTAACTTCACACTACTGACTTTATACCACAAAACAATGATTTCTATTTGTTTTTATTTGACTCTCATGAAAATAAATGCAAAGGAATGCAAGTATACATCACTGCATGATAAATCAAGAAATGTATGTGTACAATGGGTAGAAATGGTGGAGATGAGATGGATATAGGAGATGACAAAGGAAATGTAAAAATGAAAAGGATCATTTGAAAAAAAACCCATTAAATTGCATATTACTGGCAAAAAGAACAATCGTTACATCTAACTTTAAAGGAGAGAGTTTGCTTGTACATGTTGTATGAAAACGGAACAATCAAATTATAAGATCAATGACAGTTTGAGAACAATTGGAACAGCAATAAGAAGATGGTCATAACTTATTATTTGTTCAATTTTTCTCACTTTCATTGGATCTTTTCTTTGGTTTTTCTGTTTTCACACAAGCTAACTTGTTCCCAGAAACATTGAAACACTACAGATATGTTGATGTGTTTTGCTTAATATGAATGAGGAATTAATAACAGAAAGTGCAGAATATTCTTTGAGCAAATTTCTTTTACATATTTCCAAAACATGGAGAGCAAAATTCCAAGTAATTGCAGTTGAGCATAATTTTGTAATATCCGTTTCAAAATTGAAATAGTTTCTTACTTGGGACGAGCTGAAGCCTGCTTCGTCGGAGGACCCGACTACCCCCTCCACCGTTTCTCTTGCGAGAATCTCCAGAACAGCCTCTAACGTGGGCCGAATTTCAAGGCTGCCCCCACCTGTTTTTTTTTCAATACACAAAAAATGAAGTCATCAATATCTCAAAGCAAGAGCATTAGTAGCAATAACAATAACAGTCAAAGTTTAAATCTCAAACTGATATCCATTATAAATTGCTCATTACCTTGATGAAAATGAAATTTGGGTTTTTTTTTTTCCAAGGATAAAAAAACAAATCCAATATAAGAAAATTGACTGATGAAAGAAGACCATTAAAATATTAGCATTTATATATTTATGCCAACCAGTAAACACACCACAATAATTTGCAAACTCCTTTGAGCATAGCATCCCTCCAGCAATAAAATATTTCACTCAAGAATTTATTAGGGAGGTTAAAATCAAAATCAGAGAAGAATTGATTCATACAGTATATCCAGTTCATGCATACATTATGATAAAAAAGTTAACTGATAATATTGATAAAATATCTACAAATAACAAGTATAATACCAATGAGGTTTACCTGTGTATCTATACAAACAGATTGCTTAACATGTATTTCTTAAACTACATCATAATATATATATACCAGGGTATATTATAAAGTAATAATGAAGATACAAATTTTCAATTAAAGATACTCCTACATTAGAGAGTTATCAGTTCATCACGTACGGACATTTGATAGATTTTGAAAATTTTGAAGGCTTGTATTGAGAAATTAGGAATAAGATGAGCACGGTTCCTTTGTATATTATAGTTAAGGGTACATGTAGGACAAAGTATGCTGAAAACAAGTTTGTTGCCATGGTAACCTACAAACACAAGTATCAAATAAACGTGCCATATCAGGGATGGACAAGATAGAAAGTGGTTTTCAAAAATTTGGTAATGTTTATCAATTCCATCAAAATATCAAAATATCAGCACCTACCAAAAAAATTTACTTCCTAAAATTTTTGTTCTACTAGTTTATGTTTGATGATGGATTAATGTTCAGAATGCAAGAATATCAAAATAAAATAGGAGTTACTTTGAAAACAATAAAACTAGAGTGAATTGAATTTGAGTAGAAATGTCTATCCGTGTTGAGAGGTAACATCAACCTCATGAACAAAATGGTCTATTCCAGTACTTTCAAAATCATCAATCTTTATAAAACTGAAATTTTTGAAACCAGAGATATCAAAGATTACTTTAATAGCAATTTTTATAAAAAAATCTTTTAAAAATTTCCAACAAGGTGTTAACCCTTAACTGATCATCGATCATGCTCATTACCTGTCATGTTTCGCTGAGCCTTGTACTTCAAAGCTCTCTGCTTCAGGTCGGCCCACTTCCGGATGATCTCTTCCTCCTCCCGCTGGTAGCCGTTAGCCCGGAGTATCGCTGTTGCCTTTCTCCAGTACTTTTTTTTTCTTTTTTCCACCTGAACATGAAAAAAATATACATTTTAATTTTTAACAAACCTTATTTCATTTTCAGACTAACGAATCTTTGAATTAACAAACCTTATTGCATTTTTGGACCAACGAACCTTAAGAATTACAAATGTTATTGTGTTTTTGGACTAACGAACCTTCGGAATGACGACTGTACCCCTATTCTGGCAATTTTGTATCCGATACCAGCTTGCTCTAATTCGAGGCTAAGACCCATGCTCGCAAATCTGAGGACAAAGCCAAGTCCAATACTTAGAAGACTAAAAAAGTTTGACCCCCCAAAAAAACCCACAAACTATATTTAATGGGTGAATGAAAAATGAACACATACATTATGTATTCCAGAGAAAAATTGGGATTTTAACATAAACAGAAATCAAACTGATTTTTCTTTAAATCAAATATATTATCATTCTCAATTTTAACAGAGTTGTTTCAAGTCTCATAGGTTTAATCTCCAGGGCTCTGTAACACAAAGATTAGCGATCAATCGCTAAATGAACTGACCAATCAATGTCAATGTTACACGCGCATTAGGTTTAAAATACTGACCAAGGACCAATCAGTGCGGTTGTTTCATATTTGCAATCCATCGCAAACTGCAATCAATCGCTAAATACCAATGACCAAGCAAGAACATCATTGCATGCACGCTCTGTTTAAAATACTGATCGGGAACCAATCGGTGCGCTTCTTTCATTTTTGCAATTCATCGCAAACCTTTGTGTTACGGATCGCAGAACTAAAAGAAACAAATAATTTACAAATTGAAATCCATTGAGATATTATGACCACCTTGGAATAAAGTTACAATCTTTACTGTGAAAATGATGATAGCTAATAAGGAAGATCTTTCTTACCGGAACGCTAGCATGGCCAGCCTTGCCAAAAAGCACATATTTGTGCTTTTGCACAAATTGGCACAGGCAGTGTACCTCCCCATCATGCCAATTTCTTCGTCTTTTTTTCTTGTCACCTTCCTATATAAAAAAATTATGTAACAAATTAGACAAGGAAAAATATGGATCCATTAAAATTGTAAGTTTCTCAACCATGTACTGGCAATTAGGATGATGTGATTGCACAGAGAACTGGCATTCTAACTTTCCATGCCATTTCATAATAATGCATTCACTCAATATCTCACACAAATTAATTTTTAAGGTTGCTTCGGCTTTAACGTGGAGTCATGGTAACACTTGAGAAGAGTTGTTTAATTTGATACACAAATTAATGTGAATTACGATCACTTGTACATGTACATAAACACTATTCTAAATCTCTAAGCAAATTGAGACATCATAAAAAATGTTTTGACAAAGTCTATAAAAATACCAATGTCTATCCAAAGAGAGGAAGGAAATTGCAATGCTTGGTGAGCTGGTGCATATAGAATATACCGTATTAGATCACATTCTAAAACAAAGATGTAAACATTTCATATATTGGGAGGCTGGCACTAATTCTTACCATTGTTGTATTGGCTTGAAACTTGTGAAATCTGCAACAAAATGAAAAAGGAAACAGTTATAAAATTTAATGTTAGACCTAATTAGTTTCAAAATTACGTTTAGACAGCTGGCAGCCATCTGTTTCAAGGATTTTTTCAAGTTATATTTTTACTTTTTTCTCACCGTACATAGCCACAGACGGCTTGCTATCGTGCAGCCACCATGAGGGGGTTAACAATGCAAAATCCCCCCGACGGGGCTCATCGATTTTTGTCTTTATTTTATAAAAATATATTATAAGAAAAGAACTGGACCAAAATGAATTTCCTGGTTGATCCGAACTTAATAATACATAGACAAACATATGGCCATTGAGTCCCTGTACAGACCGAGTTAGAGACTTCGGTCTCTAATAAGTGGAGCCAACAACGGAGTTCAGCGGAAATAACAGTCATCGAAGCTTTTGGTCTCAATTCTGTGTAGCTTTGAATCCCCAACCTACTGTAGACCTAGTGCTATCTATCATCAAGATCTAGATCTAAAAGCAAACAGCATGAACTGAATTGAAATCGAACTTGAAATGACGAAGAACAAGCATTTTGAAATTGTCCACAGGTGCCGGATGCCACGCCACAAGAAGCTCATCCATCCCAAAAGGCCGGATGAGCTACATGTACTGCCTACTATTATAGCATAGACTACAGATCTAGCTCTAGATTTAAATCTAGGCCTACTATATGCTATGGCCTTACCCTTGATCTATACGGTGCATATCAAAAAAAGCTTACACTTTGAAAAAAAAAAACCTGTAAAATTATACATTTGTAATATTTTAACATTGGTACAGATCCATTTAAAGCAAATGACGATATAACTGTCAAAAAATATTTCTGCTTGAGTGATCACCACTTACTTTTGAAAAGTTAGTGAAAAATGATTTGCGATGCCTGGTGATTTACTTATTTTACATAACAAAAATGAAGTGATATTCAAGACAAAAGGGTTGTAGATTAAATGGAACAAACATCATGCACTCGGATGTGGGGAGGGGTAAATCTGAGAAAAGTTATTTGTACTTTTTCAAGATCCACCCCTCTGGGATTTACGTCCATGGGGTTTCTTTTTCCCGTTTATCTTGCCACCCTTTTACTCCCGTTTATTTTTCCACCCTTTTGAATTAATTGATTTATTAAAATTTATTTATTCACCACTGGTGGGATGGAACACCCTATCAGTATCAACAAAAGTTGTTTTTTGTCGGGGTCCTTTTATGTCATTCATGTGTTAAAAAATATCATGTACATAAACATTTCATTCTTTTTCATCTTGAACCTCCACCCATCTGTTTAAAAAAGTCCTGGAAAAGAATGTTTTATTTAATAATAATAATAACAATATACACGAATTGCAAGGGAAACAAACTGATTGATGGCATAATCACTAGTATTATAGTATAATCATCATGATCAAACTTTTCATTTTTTCATCATTATAATTTTTCTACCCTATTGGGGGACATTACAGGCCACCCCCCCCCCCCCCCACTTGAAATACAATGGAGGGGGAGACACCCATGCCCAAACCCAAGCAAGATTATATGTGAAAAAATTACAGACAAATGTACATTTTTATTATTCCCAGGGCTTTTTCAAAGTGTAATGTAAACCTTTTTTTGATACGCAAGTGCAAGTTAACAACAGTTAACTTAGACCAAACTTAGTCTTAGTTAGATGTGGACCTAGTATAGTCACGTATTGTATTACCGGACACTATTATGATTCCGGACGCGCATATTACTGCGTTCTAAAACAAATTCGTACCACAAGACTTCCGCAATTCAATTTCACAGACCAATACATAGAACAAGATTGCAAAAACAAGGCGAAAAATCCATTTTCTACCTAATTATCTCTAAAAATGACAGAAAATGCTTAAAATATCATATAACATAGTTTTGTATTAACAATTGATATATTTTCTAACGGAAATATGGCATGATTTGCCGAATTTCAATCTCGTCCACTCCTTCGATCGAATGATGAGGTGTGGTGTATTGTGGGTGATCGTCGACGGCTAGTTCTCAAGGTACCCGTGCGCGAGGTTTACCGTGAGTAGAGCCGTCGATCGGCAGTGCATCGATAGAACTTGATGAGCGTCTCGATACGAACGCGAACATATTATTATTGGAAAGTGCCATGGAACATGCAGCTAACAAGACAAAATAAAATAAGTTATCAAACACGAATTTATTCCTACTAACATCTGCTCAGATTCGATATAAAAAAAGCAAATAATATTTAGAATTTACTCATGATATGATATAAGAAGAAAAAAAATCACAAAAATTTGTTCTTACATCATATAATCAAGGATATCTTTACCCGTCCGGCGCGCGTCCGGAATCATGATGTAATTTGTCGCGCACGAAAATAATTGTTTTTCGTGGAGGGGTATGCAGCAAGTGCGATGGCCGATGCAAAGAAAACAGTTGGTAAATATAAAATAATTGTAGGCCTAGGCCTATCATATTCATAATTTTCATAATATTTGGAATAGCAAGTGTGAATTTTTCTTGATTGTATTTCCTCTAGTTGTCATTTTTAAAGCACTGAAATAAAGGTGTCCGGCAATAGGATACACTGCCATGACTGCCATACTTAGAGTTAGTACCGGTACTAGTACTACTAGTACTACTAGGTAGGCCTAGTACAATCAGACATTGTCATTGAGAATTGCTCGAATCTAACGTGTGTCTATAGGTAGGGCCTATAGTGTATTAGGTACCGGTAGGCCTTCTTTAATTAACAAAAGTATCTGACATTTAATAAAATATTACCGGGAGTCGGTAATGGGGCCGCACAAACACCATCATTAACGTTAGACATTACACATGCAACGCCCAACAGCCACAGGTCACCACCATGACCACACGACAACACAGCCACAACTCCGGGGAAGCTAGGCGATCGCATGTGTCACTCGGTCTGTGCGAGAATTTCAACGATGCCAAGACGGGAAATGTACATTAAATTTCGCAATTTCACATCATCATTTCGAATGGTCAAACGATATTTAGCATCTTTATACTTGAAATATCAATTCATGCTAAAATTACATGGTTTACATAAGTATTAATGACATAATTTAGAAAGTACGGGCGAAATTCATTGTCTTACCTTTGCAGAAAATTCCGGTGCAGGCAGTGAATTTCTGTAACATTTTCGCGGGTTAAACAGCGCGCGATCATATCAGGCTCGTTCACGAAGATTTTTTATTTTTTCTCACACCCGAATCAAACGCAAGTTGCAATCGATCGCAACTTGTTTTCTGCAACGGAGATTTGCGATAGATTGCAAGTTGCGTAAGATATCACCCGCAAAGTTGCGGTTGATCTGAGTTGCGTTCGATTGCAACTTTTGCTTTCTGCAACAGGCCCCAGAACTGATGTTTCATGTCGTCAGCGACCCTACAAGACATATGACAATACTAGCATTATTTGAAATTTAGTGTTGTACAACGCCTACTTAGCTTGTTGTACGCGAGCAAATTGGAGGCTGAATGTCAAACATTCGTACCGTTGCACAAAAGACGTACCATCCAAAATGTACCGTTGCACGGCTTAGGAGGTGACGTCACAATACGATTCAATTTATTGCGCTCAGTAAAAATGCAGGTGCAATACGCGTATAGCCTGCTGGCTAAATGCGCAATGCTGCCCGAAGTGTTCGCTTGTGGGATTTTGCTTTTCGCTTTCCATATTTTTGCTCCCTTTTCATAGATTACTGCAGGAAAAACTCTTTGTTTTTACATATTTTCGCTAACTTAATTCCGAGGCGTTGTACAACACAAATAGCGAATATTCTTATTCGTGCAATGGTGCGAGATTTCGCATTCGGTGAAAGAAAGAAACACTCTATTCAACTCGGCTAAAGCCTCGTTGAATAGAGCATCTTTTTTTCACCGAATGCGAAATCTCGCACCATCGCACTCATGCCTATTCGCTATTTGTATATTATATAAAACGCTTGACCTAAATAGTATTATTTGCACTACTCTATTAAACTCTGTTAATCACGATTTGAATTTCATGGAAGAAATATATATTTTAATCAGTTCCTCGCTTTTCAATGGGCTCCCCTTTTCCATTGCTATGTTTTATATTTAGCTTTACATTATAAATTTTGATGAAGTTAAATTGAAAGAGCATTAAATGCAATCAAACAATCAATAAATTAAACAATCATTCAAAGACAGTATGGCAGTGAGTCCAAACTTCGCGCGTGTCCATACTTCGCGGACGGTCATTATCTAAAAAACTAGCCAATATCCTTAAAATCTGACATCATCAACGTGAAAAGCGACCTAAAATTATCATTTGGTGTAAGTTTCTTTGGGATGAGTTCAGTATTCATGAAAATATTGGCAAAAGATCGGCAAATTTGTCACCGTTAGCGCCCGTTTTGAAGAAATCAGATATTCTCAACAAGCATCACGATATCACCATTTTGCAAGCAGAAATCATCAAAAATGTGAGTTAAATGTGGTACTAACCGATTCTATAGCATTTTGCCATCAAACTGATATAAATATTTCACTTTTTGAGCTTGAGTTTTTGTTTAAATGTCCACGAAAACTTTGGTCCGCGAAGTTAGGTCACACTTTTTCTGAACCTTTTCCACCACAGCGCGCATTCCCCGATCGGAATAGAATTTTGAGATCGCGATACCGGCGAATCCCCTTGACCTACTTTACATTTTCGTCCATAATTTTATAGTTTACGATCTTGCCGTCAATGTGGTAACTATTTCTTGAATTGGTTTTGTATAAATTATGAATATTTTGTGAAAAAATTTAAGCCTGATGAATATTTTTGAAAAGTGCGCGAAGTTTGGACACCCCATCATACCACTGCCCTTACCTTTTTCCCAGAAGACAGCCAATGGTTCACCTCTAACTCGACATTGCAGTATACCGTCATATCCTCGTAGAATGACAGGCCTGTCATCCATGAGTACCTCACCCACAGGAATATCTATAAAAAAAAATAATAAAACAAAACATATGAACCTGGCTATTTTCCCACCAGAAAACAATTCTTAAAACTAACTTTACCCTCGACTTAAATCTAAATTTGAATTGTGTTGCAAACCGACAGATAAACCGAGAGTGGTTTTGAATATCGGTTCTCTTTTTAATCATTGTTATTATCCACTTTGTCTATTCTGAATGCCATAGGTACCTCACATTGCGCACAGTAAAAATTGAATTATTCAAATTGAAAGCAGAGTACATAATGAGCCACAAATTTTGAGTTGGGTATGGAACGAAATCTTTATAAAACTCATATAAAATTTACACATTTTTGAAGAAAAAAAATTACGACGCGACGATTGTATATGATCATGTTTGACCGAGGTTTTATCTAGGTTTGACTCCGTCGTGAAAAAACAAGTAATATACGTTTTTTGCTTGTTTTTTTTTAATTAAAATTGTATGACAATTTCAACGTGATACATGCCTAACCCACAGTATACTCGAGTATTTCACTCCATCAAATACGTTTACGCCATTCTTCTTCTTCTTCAAGCTACACTGCCTCCTTCAATCCTGAAGATTCTTGCAGTATTGTAGTACCGGGGACCGGCAGGTGCAATACACCGGGTGAACACCCTACTCTTTGACGAATAGTGTATTTGTTTTAACGTGCATAGGTTGTGACTCTCCTATACACGGGACCAACATTTGCGTCCTTTCCGATGGACGGAGTGTTTTCCAACTGCATTCACACCCGCACTGAACACAGCGGTGAGGCACGTTAACACACAACGCTAGCATCAGTTTTTTTGTTAGACGTCTTCCGGCATGCTGCGGGACTCGAACCCACGCACGTTGAGATCTACGATCTTTTCCGGAACAGGCGCTCTAACCGACTGAGCTACACTGCCTCCTCATTCTATTATAGTCTTCTTATTATTATTCGTTTGGCCATAAAAACACACCAAATTTTACAATGTAAAGACCAAAATACAATCTGAATTTTAATAATTCAACATAAATAAGTGAAAATTAAGGAAAAGAAGAAAGAGAGTAAGATTTGTTTTTCCATGGGCCAGGGATCACAAAAGTAAAATTCAGAGTATTATTGCCCAGAGGCATGCGAGCCCTCACAGAAAATCCATTGAGAAAGTATTTTTAATCCCGGTATATACAATTACATGTAATTAAATTTCAATGAAAACATATTTATACAAAAATTATTGACAATTGTGTAACGCCAGGCAAAATAAAAGAAGGGGAATTATATACCCATGCCGGACTGACTTTAAAGGATATGTGTAATGCTAAACAAACATAGCATGAACTTTGTGTAAGGTACTGGAGCCTGAAAAGCAACAAGGAAGCTTAGGAGAAATGGGCTAGATAACAGCATTAGCATGCCTCCACATTCTTAAATGTTTACTCACAAGGCTCCAACACCCAACATATAACACAATTACAGGAAACCTCGCCCCCTTCGATGAAAGACAAAGAATAGTAATGATATTTAGATTTTTATGTGCCCCCATCAGTTTTGTTAAAAGAAAGACTTTTAAAAAAATAAACAAATAAACTTAAACTGTACCGAGACGGTCATAACAACTCATACAACATGTACTAATATTAAACATTATTTTTGAGTATCAATTAGATAAAAAGATAAAAATCTTGTTTCGTAACAAATGTTTACTGATATATAATTGAATCAAATTAGCATACAGGAAACACAATTGTTGGATGCACATCTTAAAATGAAATATGCAAAGTACTTGAAATTATTTAAGTTATATCTATATATGGCGGGCATATTAAATTTGAATAAAAAGTGCAATGGCAAATATTTGAAATTTGGTACAGATGTTCTGGAGGTACAGCCCAGCTAAAATGAGGGAAAAAGAGGGGGAAGGGATTCATGCTCCGTATATTGCACAATACAAAATTAATTCTTTAAAAAATGTCATTATAGAAATCATACCACAAATAATGAGGTGATGAATAACAAGGTAATAAAGAATAAAATGGAAAGAAAATGAAGGTATTTATGAGTTAGACAGGAGTGCTCCCTTTAAAGAAGAGAAAAAAGAATAGGGGGAAGTTGAAACAGCATTATATCTTGCACTTAAAGGAAGAGTGTCCCAAATTCTTGGAAGGAAGGTAGAGGGTGAACAGAAAAAAAAACATGAGTTCTGGAGGGCAGATGGCGGAAAGAAAGTGTTTCAGGATGGCGGGGTTGATATAGATACATGTATTTGCACTGAGCTCTTCACAGTTGCAAATTCCATGAAGAAACTAAAATGCAAAGGAACATAGGAGGTTATCTCGTCAGGAGGCAAGTGAGGACCAGTCAAGAAGTTTAAGCCTATCTTCGTAGGACATCTTCCCACGACGTTGTTTTAGTGCAAGTTTAGTGGCTGTCCTCTGAACACGCTCAAGTTTATCCACCTGTTTTGAGGTTGTGGGATGCCGTACAGGCATACCACACTCTAAGATTGGTATTAATACTATTGAATTGTATAAACATAATACGGAGGACGCAGAGTATTATGAATCCCAATAGACGATTAGCACGTGATAAAACTGAGTCAATGTGGGTTTTCCAGGAGAGATGATCAGTCCCAGGTATCTGGTGGAAGAATCAGAACTTAGTGTAGTATTGACTACATAATAGATAGAGTAATGATATGCCTTATCACTGATTACTTGAATAATGCACAATTTGGTTTAGACCATCTTCTGGGCCATATGTGTTGTCTTACCATCCTCTGTGGTGACCACCATGATCATTGTTGTCATAAATGCGATGAAAGCGTAGATCTCTAAACTTGCAATTGTCCGAACAGTCATTATTCTTGAAATCTGTGGGGAAAAGTGTAAAATTAAAGTGTGAGATTGAAAAGTTTTGCCATTATTACAAATAAAATCCTGGTAAGAAATGATGATCCAGTTTGGCCTTCAGGTCCGCGCAGCAATTTTTTCTGTCAGTAGTTTTGCACTCGACGCAAGAGGGCGCTTTTGGAGGCTTTGAAGCAGACTGCAAATCTCAGACTTGTATTAATTCAGAGTCTTGCCTCAAATTTAAATAAAAAAGGTCTTTGAAAAACCTTTCTAGGCAAACATTAAACATGCGTCAATAAAACTAACTGATTTTTTTTTCTTCACGGCCTGAACACGGAATAGTCTAAGCACTTTTTGTAATCATGAACAGGATAGGTATCTGATTAAATAAATGATTCTAGCGCGAAGTGCGAGCCGCTGTTGCCATTCCAACCAGACCGAATAACTAAAAGCTTATTTAGAGGTCAAGACCTACCAACAAAATCGTTGCTTTGAGAAAAAAAAATATCATACTAGTATCAACCTGATTTAAAAAAATGAAAATCTGAGATAAAATATCTGAGATAAAATATGATATAACAAGATAAAACATTATACTTATGTACCATCATCTTTTTCCATGTATTCACTTCTGATTATTTTGCATATTCTATTTGTTTTCCTTATGTAATTTGCTTGTTTGTTATTTTGTAAATATTTTTTTACAGGGCCCCCTGGAAAACAGTACATGACTACTGATGGGGCTACCCTGTATAAATAAAACGAAATGAATAAATATAAATAAATAATTAAAATAAAAACGTCATGACATTTGATAATTTCGCTCTTTTTTTACAAAATAGTTCCATGTACAACACAGTGAGATGTAAGTGAGCGACTTGATGTTATCACTCATTTATCTTATTATATGAATACAATATTCAATTTTCACGTGAAAATTACGAGACTGTATATCAAAACAATATAGGTTACAATGACAATTCCACGTGTTCAGGGAGGATTAAAACCTTGTTTCAAATTTTAGTTATAATGAGTAGAAAATCTAAACATTTCATATTTCATGTAACTTGTATGATAACATGAAAATAAATGGAGAGTGGGCGTCGTCATAAGTTTCCTTATTAGCATACTACCAGGATGGGCATGTACCTGTTTTTTTTTTTAATTAAAGCCGAAATTTACTTCCATAACCGCCTTTATTACTATTTATTTCCATAACCGCCTTTATTACTTTAGATGACATCTTCATAATTAAGCTTGTTGAATATTTCTCTTTTTATTCAATTCAATCTTTCATAGAGAGTTAGTTATACGATCAAGGAGGGTGAACTTCATTTATTTTAACCATTTAGACATGAAATAGGACTGTTTTCAGTGACATCATGACGAGCATATTGTTACTAATCTATTGATGCAAGCGCGGAGCGCAAGCTTTTTGCTATTCCGACCTGAAAGCATTCCAAGCACTTTTTGCAATCGTGACAAGGGAATGTATCGAAGGATACGAGTAAAAAAAGCTCCAAATGAAATTGAAATATGCCTGAAACAGTTCATCCCTCCGGCAGCAAACGTGGCTTTTAATAAAATGATTGAAAATGTAGTCCCGGTTTTTTACCTCCACATTTTGTTCTTTTGTTCCCTTTTTTCTTTGTCTGCGTTTCGTCATGCCTCGGTGTGTTCTGTTCTTTGTAGGGCAATCACAATTTTACTCGTGTAAACACCTGACGCCACGCACTGTATTCAAGTGGGGTGCAGCAACGGGTAGTATTCACCCGGTATAATAGATTCGCTGCTTGAATGTACGTCACTGAAACATTCATATCATAATGTACGCAGGTAGACGGTCTCATAAGCCACGTAGACCTGGAAAAGTTTTTAAGTACAATATTTTGGTTGATTCATGTTCTAGATGAGTATTGAAGTAAATTCAGCTTGATTGCCACCTTGGCATCCTTGAGCAATTTTCTTAAATATTATCTCAATTAGCGTAATCATCATAATCATCTAATTAGCATATAATAATAGCTACTAGTCTTAAATTATGAAAACATAAACGATACCTTTTTTCTGAGGAATCCATTCATGACAATAGTTTTCATTTTATTTAAGTAATGCAATAAAATAATGTCATAAATTAATTCCTCGTACTGTATTATTCAAGGCATGTTTTCTGACTTTCTCGATATAAAATGACAAAGGATATATAATTACACCTAAATATTACTTAGTGCATTCTGCTATTTTCTAATATTTTAAAAATCATCTTAAATTTCTTCTCACCAATATACATGTATGACATATGAAGATAATAAATAACGTGAAATCATTAACATAGTTGAATCATAATACATACATAAACAATTTAAATTCATTATTTCAACAGTAAACTTAGAATCAATTGTACATATATCTTTTACAATTCATAATCAGAATATTAATTCAGAATAAAATCTTCCACATGCTCTAGAAATATCTCTGAATATTAGAAAACACAAACATACTCATAATCTACAAATAAATCTCAAGTTGAACATTTGTTTTCCTTTACGAATTTGACGAAGTTATAATGATAAAAAACACAAAACACACACTCAGCCACGCTTCCCCACCCAACCCCCCACCCCACTCCCTTGATAAACAATGCATAAGAAGTAGAAAAATGAGAAAGAATAAAAAAGACAAAACACACACACACACAAAGCAAACAAAAAAAAAATAAAATAAAAAATAAATCAAGAAAAAAAATAATACACTCTAAAAAACGAAGTGCTAATTCAGCTCTTAAAGAGCGTGTATAGTGACTGCACTTCGGAGTGCTGATTTTTTAGTTACACTCATGCATATTAGGTCATTATGCTAATTATGTTTATTACGATAGCACAGACTTTTTTAGGGGAATAAGTGAGGACTGATTTGGTAGTGAACCTTTTTTTGTTTGGGCATGTCAATTTTTTTCTGGAACAAAATGACCTCGATTGGTAATGAAAACCATTTTATTTACTTGTCAAACTTTTCCTGTACACAAACGCCCCCACTTTTGGTAAATCCTACATCCATCACTGCAGGTAACAACAAAAATCACAATCGGTTGTGAATATCAGGAGCATCTGTTCATGTTAACGCCAGTTTAGTTAGATATGAGGATTATTCAATCTTCTGAATAAAAGAACCCTAACATGTAGCATGTCGCCTGTTGCAATGCGCATAATACTGCAGTGCAATGTGATATCTCCTTCCGATTTGCATACGTAAAACATGTAACAAATTGGCATATTTATCTAAGTTTCAATTTCAAGCGAACGATGATGCCTACTTTAGGAATCGCAACTTACCGACTCACACAATAATGATTCCCTGTACTTATGGATGAGACATGATTTTCCTCTAAATTTAGATAGTTGATGGTAGCCTGCGTTCAATCGTCGCAGAAATGCGTTTACTCTACATCAATAAGTCTCCATGATTACGTACCAACTACGATATTCCATGGGAATTCATTTCATCATGTACATCAACTGTCAGCGGGGAATCCCCAGAAGTCGTTTGACATTGACTCGGAACGGAGAGCCATTTGTGTCACATAAACATGATAAAGTCGATAATATAAGTTTCTTGTCGATATACACTGGTTTCTTTTTTTATCCCGGATTTATCATCAGAAAACTTGGTTAATCGTAACCGAAAAAATATTAGTTCTTTGCCGACAAATAACTAAGTTTATCGAAATAAAAAAAAGGATAGTTCTTCGCCGAAAAAAAATTAGTTTATCGAAATTGATTTTTTTTTAAATATCGGACATATGGTTAGCCATTTGTCCCATAAAGGCGATAGACTCGGTAAAGTAGGTATAGTTACATCGTTGTGGTTCTACATCTGCGCCATTGTAATTATTCGATAAATATTCAACTCTTTCGACCTTTCTCTCATTAACGCTATCCACTTATATTTTTCTCATGGCCATTTTCTCCTCCGTTTCCACTCACCCTTCTCTTTCGAATAATGTGCTATAATGTGCTTTGAAACAGAGGGTCGTGGGTTCGAATCGTAGCCATGGCGTATTTTCCTTCAGCAAGAAATGTATCCATACTGTGCTACACTCGACCCAGGTGAGGTTAATGGGTACCCGGCATGAGTAATTCCTTGCATGCACTGAGTGCCGGTGATGGTAGCTCGAGCTAAAGCCGGGATAATGATAGCAGCACTTTGTATCCTCTGGCAAAAAGCGCTTTATAAATCCAGCTATTATTATTATTATATTAATGTAATAAATCACAAATTTATATTTTTCAGAAATTATTTAAACTCATATGACTGAAAAGAGGAAATATCACAGAATTCATGCCGTTTGAGACAAATGATAGCTCTAACCATTTCCACTCACGGATCAGAGACAAAAAGACTTGCAGTTTCAAGAGGTGAATTTTTACATAATTACGCTGCAGTTTCTGCCAAATCCTAACCAGAAGTGTTTTAAAATCCCCCAAAATGGCGGATTTATATTTTCTTCAAAATTATTCATATTCAAAAGACTAAAGAGAGCGATTATCAAATAATACAAAGCTGTTTTTTAGACTACGTTTTGCAGTGCTCACAATCAAAGCTAACATGAAATAACCCTGCAAGAGTCATAGCTTCGTTTTTTCGCGGCCTATAGGTGGGAGAACGCTTAATACCCGTCCGACCTTTTAGAGATGTGACCGCGTAAATTTATTTATAAACAAAATTAAAAGAAACTTACCTTCGTTCTTTCACAATGAACTATTGAACTGTAGCATGGATATGGTATGTCTGGTCGAAAAGCAAGATTGCAAAGTTGAAGTACAGAGTTAGTCAGAAAAAACATATCCCATCAAATTGGCGTTGTCTTGTCTAAACTATGAACAGTTATTGATATAGAGTTATTCCCACTCTCATTTTGATACCATATTCATACTGATATTTGCCTGCATGACTGACTACAAAGCAATCTCCAGAAGGTCGTAAAATCTTAGTTGCGCCAAGTCATTAGTTGAAGAATGAAAAAAGGTGCACGCATGCAGATAGATACCGACACCTAGCCGGCATTCCACACACAGACACACCCACATATTCCACCAAACTCACCCCTACACAGACCCACACATAAACAACAAATCACCCGTTCCACACTCACCACCACCCACACACCCTCAGATATCCACACATTTGTGAAGGGCCAAACATACGTGTTTCCAAATCAGGCAAACAATTTTGAAGATTAACAGTGGAATAGAGTGGCCACTTTTTATCAGGACATGATCAATCAGATACGAATATGAGGAATTGTAATCACTACTTAAAGATCCAGACCGGACCCGAAAATGAAATTGATAAATTATATACCAATCGAAAGATTATAAGCTACTAAATACAGCAAGGTATGCTTTATGCATTTTCACCGCTTCCTAGCTGAGTATTTTGCTTAAGAATATTCCAATTATCGGGCTTCGAACCCCGCTTAGAAAATAGACTTTATTGTGCTTTTCACCTGCCTCGCGACCGTGACGTCACGTTGTGTAAGAAGCGTCGTGATTCCATAGGTTTGAACACAGAAAAACTGGGTGATTTTTTTGCTTTCCAGATAACGCATTTCATTAATTTCTTTACTTTTATCACAGAGGGATATCACATATATTTTTACCCACAAGCTTGAATTTATGAATCTACAGTTTGAACTAGTTTTGCCATATTTTATTTCCTGCTTATTTGGCGCAGATTTAAATTCCATCTGCATTTAGATTATGTATAACAACTTTTCCTGACATAGCAATTTAAGCCCAATAAGAGCCAAACAAAGAAATCACAAAAAAGGTAGTAAATAGTTGTAGGTTTACAACAATTTGAACAGTGAATAATTTTGAGTGCTATTTTCATCTGAAAACGAAAAAAAAATGGATTCATAACATGGAAATGGAAGAAAATACCCAATGCTCTTGTACACAAACCTATGGAATCACAACCCTCCTGACACAACGTGACGTCATCATTTTCAAGCGACGTTGGGGTGCTCAATCGAAGCGTACTTTGGAGAAGCAGTTTTTTTTTATTTTTATTTAATATTTATAACTATTGGAAGGAGATATATGTAATATTTTTGGTATATTTGAATTGTATGAATCATTACCTTTATTTTTATATATGATTGTTTTTACACCGGTCAGGGTCTTTAATGAGGGGTTTATGAAGTTTTTTCTAAGAAGCGCGTGTTTTGGTGGCGGTGGGTGGATGTGTGTGTGGCCAAGAAAAGAGGTGTGTGGGTGAACAATGGGTTGGTGTCTTTTAGTGTGCACACAATTATCCTTTTCAGACTTTGTTTGATTCTTCACCCAGCATCTCGGCGCAACTGAGATTTAACGACAGACTTTCCGGAGATTGCGTCTTATATCTTGGTCACATTTGCTCTACGGCGAGTCGAAAACAGCAATTTTATTCATTTTTATTCAAACCACCTATACCTGGTACCAAACAAATGTTAAAACGGCGGTTTTCGACTCGGCGTAGAGCGAATGTGACCGAGGTATTAGTCAGTCATGAATACCATTCCGTTCGAAAATAGCATCAAAATTATATCAGGACATATCAATAAATCTATGATTAAAATTTCATCCTTTAGACAAGACCACTTCAAACTAATGGGACATATTTTTCTGACCCACTCTGTATTTCTTGATATTGCTGTACATTATAATGCGAACATTGCGAAGTGGCAGTTTTGGTTCCTTATTTCGTCATAGGCATATATATTACCTTGGACTAAATTCCAGTAAATATATATGTGGAACTAATAAAATGGCTGTGGCAACCTGAATGTTCTAATGGGGTTATGTGATCGTTCTAAGCAAATTTGTGTTGCTCTTTATGGATACCGGGATGGCAAAATCATTCGGGGTTCTTATTCCGACCATGGCCGAACGTCTCGACTCTTGTTACGGTACTGTTCGGTTGATATGCAGTATGCCATCAGCGATTACTCATCTACTGTGTAAGATGGGTTTTGTTATCTTTCACACCATTTTTAAGAACCGACAGTGTTGTTAGACTTGAAAGAGCAAACAAATATTGGAAAATCACTTCAAGCTTACGGATTCTTGGAGGCGTTACTATGAACGCAATGGAGCAAAGATCTACCATGTTAGAAGAAGTACAGGAACAGAATGATGACCGGAAGTGTTACTCAGGAACAGAATCCTCCCAAAGTAAGACAATGTTGTGTGGTAAAGCGGATGATGGACAAGGAACTGAAGGAGTGACAGAGCGAAGGCGTTTGATTCAGTTGGATAGGTTTAGGATTGATAAGCAGGAGATGTCATCGGACCCACAATCCACCCTGAAAGGGTCATTCATTCAATCCTGCAAACGATCTTGCGGATTGTTAAACGAGCCGCTCTACCCTTTCTCCACCCCGATCCTTGTCATAGAATCTCACACTGTTTATTATTGGATTTTTTTTTTGGTTCCCCATACTGAACAACTTGGTATCCAATCTTCTAATGCTGTCTACCTCTCAACAATCGGTGGTGTCGGCGGCATTATTGGGAGAACCGTCTCCATCCTCCTCCTCTATAAAAGAGTCAATGCTTGTGCTGTGTACATCCCGGTATCTTGTATCTGCGTCGTATCATTTCTGCTGGACGTCACCAGTTCTGATTACCAGTCACGTGCTGATTTAGCATTTATTTGAGGGTTCTGCTTCTTCATCGTGGATGCCTTTTGCAGCAGCATAATCGAGGATGCTGTCTTTGACGATAGTAATTGTGACATGGCCCTCGCTCTTTCTAGTTTCTGTTATGGATTGGGGGCAACGATGGCAGGAACATTCTCAGGTAGGCTATATTAAGGAACCCTCATTTTGAAATTCATTTAGAGCGAACTTCATTTCAAGAACGAATGCTTCCCTTGAAACACTAGCGTACCTACGGGGGGGGGGGGCAGTGTGCCCCCTGATGAGCCACAACCCATGCAAAGGACGTATCCCTGCCCCCATGACGAGCTTGAAAGACCTTTCCCCCCCCCCCCCCCTGACGAGCTTGAAGACCTTTATTGCCCCCCTGACTAGCTTGAAGACCTTTTTTTTTTGCTTGTCAATTTTTTTTCTGGTACGAAATCCGTTATTTGTGATTGAAGACCTTTTTTTGTTTTGCTTGTCAAATTTTTGGGCGGGCGGTTTTGCCTCCCTTCTCCTGTGGAAAATCCTGGGTACGCCACTGCCTTGAAAAATAACTTATTAAGAAGATAGAATTTCACTCAACAAGAAATCGATTTTATTTTGGTGGGGAGTATTTTTCGTTGACTATATGTACCATTTTTTTTACGGGGGCATCAAATTTATTAAGCCTCATTGGCTTTAGAAGCACCTTTTACATCACTGATTTAAACTCTATTTTCTTTTGACTTAATATCTTGGCTTTTACAATGTCTTATTAGTTTGTTATGTAGCGTTTTTTTTTTTTTTGTAATGCATACTTTGTCCTATGTTAATTGATAAATCTAATTGGTACTTCTATTTTATAAACCAACACATGATATATTTATCAGTAATGCAATAAAAAATATGAATAGAATTTATTAAAAGTGTCTTTTAGTAAAGAGATTTTCGTAAGTTAAGGACGACCGTTTGACTGGATTATGTGTGTGTGTGTGTGTGTGTGTGAGGGTGTGTGTGTGTGTGCGCTTGCGCGCGCGCGTGTGTGTGTGTACACTGAGATAAATGTATTTATCATAATAAAATTCAATTCGCAGCCAAAGGTCGAATACATGAAGTTGTAGAAAGAAAACAAAATCAATATACGTATAGAAACAGATAAACAAAATCTGTATATCAATGCATAATATACAGTCCTCAACTACACATACATGGCCAGTTTCCTGACCCATAATGCTAGTGTAGTCTACAAAATAGACCCACTTGAATAATAACTGCCTCCCCCCCCCCCCCATTGGAGGAGAAAAATAAAGGGCGGAAAGAAAAAAAAAAGGGGAAGAAAGAAGGAAAAAAAAGAGTAAGAAGACGAGTGAATGAAATAAGATAAGGAGAAGACTTGGTAAAAACAAATTCATGCAACTGTATAAATTTTTCGCTCGCGCTTCGCCATGGCGTTGTATATTCAATGAGATACATATCTTGCTCAATAAATAGGCTGATATGGAGCTTAAAATATCAAGTTTTGAAGTAAATTCAAAACCTATTTCAGCACGGACATCAAGCATTCCTTATTTTGTTTGATTTACAAATTGATTTTCACAAAGTGTTCGGTATGTCCGTTTTATTGTCTAAGTATCAACATTTACAGCCCGCACTGCGCGCTCGCAGAATTTGATTTGTCAAGTACCTATAAGGTTATCAAAATATCCCTTTCAGGGTTGATTGTCAAAACCTATCAGCCAGCGCAGCGCACTCACATTTTGATTGGTGAATGTCTACCTTCTTAGTATCTTTAAAACTCTCTTTTCAGGACTTAATATTAACAAGTTTCGCGCTCTCATTAGGTTTATTGGTTTATTACATCAATGAATAAGATAACATTTTCATGAATTCATAAAAATGTCCCTTTTTCACAAGGTAATATCGACAAGCATCCCGCGCTAAGGAAGAGGAATAAAAAGACAGTTATCATTTTTCATAAGATGACAAAATGTCCTTAGAATGTCCCGGACATATGTCAAAATAATAAGAGGTCTAATAAAAATATCAGCTCGCGCTTTGCGTTCGCACAAATTATTAGGTGCGATCAATATCCACTTCAAAATTGTCCTACACAGTGCTTAACTCAGTGCATAAATTACCAATTTTCAGATCACAATATCAAACATTTTCTGCTCGCGCTTCGTGCTCGCATTGATACGGAGTTTTTGCAAACCTCGGGGACGCATCATTCGGTCCGGTAACACAAAAGTTAACGATTAATCATACACTCGATTTTCAAGATTGATTGTACATTATAGTCAATAGAATCAAAGGTAGAATACTGCTCTACAATCATTGCTAAGCTTTGTGTTACAGGCCCTATAGATGCCCCCTGAGCCGGCTGCGAGCATCTACTATGACAACTGGCTGGAGATATTCGAAATGCTGGGCCTACAATAGATCATGACATGGATAAGAAAGTGGTTTTTCAAACAAATCGAGTGCATATTGAGTGAGGAAAAACTTACTGAATTCAGACTTAGATATAGATCATTACTGTCCATCGAATCGATATTGCATCTAATGTGGATTATTGGTGGATCACTGGCAATTGATTCCATGGGTCAGATCACCTCTTCAGCCGAAACCATTTCGCATGCGTTGATATGTACATGGTATATGCACGGCATATGCAATAAGCCTAACCGTCTGAACACCATCCGAATTTGCGGGGTTTTTTCTTTTGCTTGCTCCTACGAAAACGATATGCCTCTAGCACACAATGTAATGGGCATTATGTTTTACTTTCCCAAGAAATTGGGGATAAGATTCAAATTCCCGGGGGGGGGGGGCGCACTTCCATTGACGAGAGGATACCAGGCGCGACCATAGGGTTTCGAAAAGCACCCTAAACAAGCGAAGCAAGTCTTTTCCAGATTATGAAAATGCATCCCTTAACAAGTATTTGGCTTGTGAAACCCTAAACATATTGGAAATGTATCCCTTTTTTCAGTATTTTTAACATCGCTTTTGACACCCTTATAACGTTACATAGGCCTATATTACGTACTTGCCCACTCTTTCCCTTTTTTACGCGTGGTCGCGCCTGGTATCCACTCGTCAATGGAAGTGCCCCCCCCCCCCCGAGCGGCCTCTCGAGCTCTAGGAGGAACCAAACGTGGCTCTGGAAAGTCGTCCTAAATCGGATATATCGCTGTTACCATAGAAGCAACCAGAATGTTGCACACGAAACGCAGATTGAATGTTTCCGTTGCAACATGTCACACAATTTGCATTGCAGGATAGAGTTTTAGGACCATGACGACGGGCCCAAAAGTCTACTCCAAAACCAATATACCGTCGTAAAGTCCGTCTGCGTTGCACAGGCGAAAAGTGGGGATTGATATAGGAACATACGCAATTACCCATCCTTTACATGGCTTACAAAACACGAATAGAGTGTCCAGTTATTAGTTCTAACTCTATTCTTTTTCTGCTCGCGCTTCCCGCTCGCATTGTTTAGTTATATACCTGTCCTGTTCATGATTGCAAAAAGTGCTTTAAATGTCATGTTTTTTTAGGTCTGAATGTCATTTTTTCTGCTCGCGCTTTGCACTCACATTATTAATGTAGGAATATACCCATTTACCCTTCTTTTTCATGATTTACAAAACATGAATAGACTGCCCCGCTTGTAGGTCTAACTCATTTTTTCCGCCCGTGCTTCGCGCTCGCATTATTTAGTTATATACCTATCCTGTTCATGATTGCAAAAAGTGCTTTGAATGTCAATTTTTTAGGTCTGAATGTCATTTTTTCTGCTCGCGCTTTGCACTCACATTATTAATGTAGGAATATACCCATTTAACCTTCTTTTTCATGATTTAAAAAACATGAATAGACTGTCCCGCTTGTAGGTCTAGCTCATTCTTTTTCCGCTCGTGCTTCGCGCTCGCATTATTTAGTTATATACCTATCCTGTTCATTATTGCAATAAGTGCTTAGAATGTCCTATTTTAGGACAGAATGTCAAAACTTGTCTCCTTTTTCTGGACTTTAATCCAGGGAATCTTTGCCAGCTAATTTTTATATTATTTGGAATTAACACAGGATCATGAAAGCTAAAACTGAATCTACAAGATATTTAAGATTTGTTATTTTCTTTACCTTTGTTTTATACCTGTAATAAATAAAATAATCAAATTTAGAATTGATCTAACTAGTTATTTGTTGGATATTTGTCTCACATTGTAACAACATAAAGTCATTTAGTTTAATTTCTTGACGATTTGGATGGATGGTGACATTGAACACACACCCTCTCTCTCTCTCTCTCTCTTTCCCTCTTTCACACACACTCACCATATGCACACTCACTCGCTCTCGAGTTTGGCCATTCTATAAACATGACAGTGGGCATGATATTGATGTTCACCCAAACATGCAGACAATGAAACTGTATTGTAATAATAGAATCTTCTTTACATAGCCGTTCTGCTCTCATGCTTTGTATCAAGCCATGGATGTACAACAAACGGGCCTCCTATGTTCAATATACCCTACCTTATTCATAGTACAGCTTATTATTTCTTTTTTTTTGGGCTGTGGATAAAGCTGAGCAATGGCAGACAGGTATGTTGTACATGTTTGTTTAAGTTCTTCCACCGAGGTAATAGACCGGGGGCTCAGGGAGTTTATTCAGCTGATCGGGTACATAAGGTTTGATGCTCCCAACATGTTGGCATGAGATCAGTGGTCAAGCAAGTGTGCTGCTGCCGGGTCATATCCTGTATGGAAAGCCCAGAGGACCTCATTTTTGTCGGCCTTCTTGGATTTTTCATGAAAATCAATTAAATTCATATTTTTGCACAAAAACAATGATTTTTTTTAAATAAATACGTATTTTACAGTGATTTAGATAGAAGAAATCGATTGCAATCGTTTTCTGGACAGTCCGGTTAAAATAATGTTTTTTGAAAAATATAAGAATTTATGCCAAAATTTCCATGTTTTTAGGCAAAAAATTGCATGTGCATTGTTATCTTTCTGTATAATTCAATATAATACTACTAATGCAAAATATCTGCATTCAACAGGAAAGAGGATATATTAACAAGAACATTTATATGCTTCATGACAGTATAAATGTCTTAACTTGCTTAGATATAGGGAAAATACCTCCAAATGTATTCCCCGATATTGAGATTAAATGACACCCTAAAAAGCAACCTCCGTCACTCCGTCACACTAGTGATACCGACTTCTATGTGCTCGCTGGCATGTCTTTTTAAAAGGTATGGACTCAATCGGTCTTGCCTTTGTTGGTGTATATTACATATATGGGTAGGAGAGCAAAAGGCGATTTTTTTTACACATCAAAGCAACTTTTATGTTAATGAAACCTCTTGGAAAAGTTAGAGGCATTGTTCTGCATGTCGCAATTACATTCGGGCACCTTAAAACATAATCCCGCAAGAGCCTGTCGAAGGTACCCAACCCTTATCCGAAGCTTGACTATTAAAATATCCTGCCTTTTGGAGCCCTCAATGTGGCAAAATGGAAAAATATCCTCTTTCCTGTTGAATGCTTATATTTTGCATTAGTTGTATATATCAATGACAAAACAGAAAGATATTAATGCACATGCAATTTTTTGCCTAAAAACATGGACATTTTGGCATAAATTATTATATTTTTCAAAAAACATTATTTTAACCGGACTGTCCAGAAAACGATTGCAATCGATTTCTTCTATCTAAATCATTGTGAAATGCGTATTTATTTAATATTTTCCATTGTTTGTCCAAAGATATGAAAATAATTGATTTTCATGAAAAATCCAAGATGGTCGACAAAAATGGGGTCCTCTGGGCTTTCCGTACAGGATATGACCCGGCAGCAACACATTTGCTTGACCACTGATATCATCCCAACATGTTGGGAGCATCAAACCTTATGTACCCGATCAGCTAAATAAACTCCCTGAGTCCCCGGTTTATAATGATAGTAAGAACTCGAAGGTACTGCAGTATCAAGTCAAAGGGGATCTGGTAGTAGTTATTTCTGTAAAACAACTGCATATAAAAAAAACATTTTAAAGTTAACGTGTAAAACACCGCGGTCCTTAATATTGATCATGGTGATCAACGTGGGCAAGAAAAAAATATATTTCTCAATATCCTGTTTTCTTTAGTTGCAAGTATGCCGAGTAATTATGGCTTGACCTTCGAAAAACATGTATTTCTGCATTAGCTTTGGTCTTGTTAGTCTTTATCGCATTGCGTTTTATCTCTACAGTCACTAATATGGCCTTAACGGGTCTAGACGGCATCAAAGGCAACCACATTTCGAGAACGAAAAGTAAAACGAATATTTCACTCGACATCCCGTTCACTACAAACATGACAATTAGGCTAAAAGGGTACTATTGCTTCTCCTTTATTAAAAAAAACATGCTTAGTCTTTTCTATTTCGTCTCTTTAGACATCATCGCGAGTCTGTCATCCCTGTTGTGAAGTCGCAAGGGACGCCGCCGTCGGTAATTTGTGTCGTAGTCGCGATCGTCTTTTTGGTCATTGGTGGCCTCGTTGGTATAGCGATTCATATCTTTACATCAGGTAACATCTTTTAAAGATAATGGAGTTTTTTCTTCCACAACAGTCGACGCCTTTAAGAACATAAAAAATATATTGTTGAGTGCCCTTAATGACAAAGAACAACCAAGACGTCTTTGTCAAAAATAGGTGAATCAGAAAATTAAATATTTTTCACATTTTCTTGTCAACTCTAAAATTTTGGACAAAACGGCCGTTCTGGTTTAATTTTCGTTAAAGACGTCCTAGCTGTTCTTTGTCACTTGACGAGTATTTTCAATACATTTACTATGCTCTTAAATCCTTCCCCGCTGTAGTTGCAAAACTCACGATTGGTAGGGACGAAGAAGAATAATAAGACAGAGGTACAGCAAGAGAAAGGGAGAGAGGGTGGGCGGGCGGGGTAGGTGGAAGGCTGGTAATGATTTTTTTTCATGGCTAGAAAGAATCACATTGAGCTTTCATGTTTTTTATACGATTAATTTTGGGAAATGTGTTGACATTACAAAAGTCCTGAACAAAATTATTGCCCTTAAAGGACCCCGGCATCCAATATATGACAAACCATTCATGGTGCAAGTTTGAATAAACTGTAAACATACATCTCCAATTTTACAAAACACCCAGTCTAAAACCAGCCGTTTTTGCCTTTAATCCGATTTATTATTACCAAATATTCCGTTCTTACTATCACGTATGGCATTTTCTTAACAACGCAAATATCAAGAATTAAAAAAAAAAATCAGTTGTAATATTAGCCTAAGGCAATTCTTTTTATTAAGGGTCATTATTCACAATAGTGCTTGCCATTAATGTCTTACGTCAGCATAAGCTCGCTATAATTTTCTGGCTTTCACTTGTGAACATTTCAATTGTCTTCCTAAAAAAAATTATTGCGTAGCATTCATATGAGAAACAAACAAAAAACAGGAAAAAATGCGCATACACTTTCAATATGTCTCTAAAAATATTCATAGTAATAAAATAATTGTTCTTTCGACAAATGGAATTGCAACACGTGTAATATATGGAATTAAATTGGGATGGTGTTTCCGGTCACTTTGTTTTTCACGTATTTGTTGCAATAAATAAAGATTTTCAAGGACAATATTTCCATGGCTTCATTACCATGATTACTAGAAATTGTATCTGAGATAAATTCCAATTAAACGTTAACCAATGGCTTACTCGTCCCTAGTCCACGTCCCATCAACAGTGATCGTCGAACCCGTACGCGACCACGGAGTAGAGGCAGCATTGGTAGTGATTCCAGGAGCAGAGATCCGTGGGGAAGCATACCTTCCTCTTACGGAGAGGATCCAGCGTCAGTCTCCGTTAAGGCTGTGGGTCGCTCTGACGACAGACTACTTGGAGAATCGGCCGTTCCTTCCTGAGGTAAATCTGTGATTCCATTCATCAAATTAGATTACATGTAATTCCGATCTTCTTTGCCATAATTCCCTGAATTCTTTGTATAATGATCTACGCTTTATCTTTTTCCACATTCAGTTCATTATGTTCTGCTCCTATTATTACGATGTTTCGCGGAAATGAAATACCTGCAATACACAATGTTGAATATAAGCCGTATGAAGTGGTTCGATTAAAATGGTTTTAATATTCAAATAAATTAGGTGTGAGTAATTGAAATAACATCAATAATTGTAATATGGTGATATCATGTTTTCACAGCAACATTCACGAGATTATCATTTAAATTCATTTACTTTGCACTAGTTAGCGCAGATCGGCTCTGCGATTTGAAAATATTTTAAAACATTATTTTCAAAGAAGGGTTCGCTTTTTTGTGGTATTCAATATGTTTTGGGGGCGTCGATACCCTTTTTTAATCACAAAATCACTGGTTTATTTTATGCAGATTTCTCTCAAGATAAACAATTCCATAGTCGATCTTGTAAGGTCTGGTATGCCGGCTAACACACCGATGTTTTTCGCAGGCCATTCCCTTGGAGGTAAGACTTGTCTCAAAGCACGTTTTTAGACTGACACGACTTATGCTCCATTTTGTTTATTTCGAGTTATACGACATAATTATTATCGGAACTGACGGAGCTATCCCGAATCGATATGACGTTGATATGCATTATTATTATTAGTTTATTACTATTTTATTATTATTATTTTCATCATTGATAATATCATTATTGTTGTTATTATTATCACCTTCATTTTTATTACTATTATTATTATCATTATCATCAACATTATTAATATTGTTGTTATTATTTTTATAATAATAACAATCATCGTTATCGCTGTTATTACAATTATTAAATCTTACGCCCTATTCTGTCATATCCTTGGACAGGTGTGTTTTTGCAGAGCTATGTCAACAGTAATCCGTCTGCTGCACAAGGCTTAATGTTATGGGGTTCATACCTAACCGGGGCTTCGGCTGATCTGGCTGCATTCCCAACCCCTATCATGCATCTGAGTGGGGATCTAGATGGTCAAGTTAGGATCACGAGATTGGAAAAACCATTCAGGTATGGTCTGCGTAACAGGAGGTGTGAACGATAGCCCCATACATCCCCCGATTTTTTTTTCAAAGAGTGTAGGGGGAAAACAATGAAACTAAGGAAGAACAAAGAAAAGCATCATAAAAGTGGGCTCCATGGTGTCTATAGTATTATATTCAGAAAAAAATGCCTTACCTTTGTTTTATTTAGGTATGCCCCCTCTCCTCCCCCACGCCCCATAAAG
The DNA here is from genome assembly GCF_037042905.1 of Lytechinus pictus. Lineage (NCBI taxonomy): Eukaryota > Metazoa > Echinodermata > Echinoidea > Temnopleuroida > Toxopneustidae > Lytechinus > Lytechinus pictus. The sequence continues at coordinate 20,326,602 of NC_087252.1, read as the reverse complement.
GTTCTCCCTAGAACAACCCAAGGTACTATAAAAGATGGGCCCCCAATTTCCATATCCGTTTATTACAAAACAGTAAATTGATGGCCATAGAAATAATATCACTTGATCATTGTAACGGATTTTCATTTTAATAATACACTGATCATCTTCTACATCATCTCCGACTACTATTGTTCTGAAAATAAAGTTTAAAATTTTCCACTTGAATGAGAAATACGTTATACCAAACTAATATTTCAACAAAGGGAAGTCAAAAGAAATGACGAAATATATATATATCCCGTTGCCCTCGGCAAGACCATAGTAGCATTTCCCCTCGTTTTCGCGCAGGGTGCTGGCTTTGTAGACGAGGGCCGCTTTTCTATACATATCCCTTGCTGTTAGCACTGCGTTTTTATACGGCAATAACATTTTCTGAATATTTACGTATATATATATATATATATATATATATATATATATATATATATATATATATATATGCAGTTATGTCCGTTATTTATTGCATTTATCTATAGAAATTATGATTATAATAATAACAATAATTATAATTATTGAAAGTCTATAATCTGAAAATTTTTATTTATAGGCCTTTAATTACAAATTAACTTGATGATTAACAGTTTATTATACTTTCACCGAATGTTCCATCTTATTTGGTAGTTTAACTATGTAACTATAACATTATGTTAATCTGCCCTGCTTGTGTCAGTAATGTGTAAATGTATATGTATTGTCATTCTTACACTGTTCCTTTATTGCTTTTCGCACAATAAAGTGATGCAGAACAACATGAAAAGTGGCGATGTCGTACCTTTTATATGTATACAATATTTATCCCCTCCCCCTAAAAAAGAAAGAAAAATGGGCATGCTGTAAAACTTTATTTTGTTTTACTGACAGGGAATTAGAAACACTGCAGACCGAGGACCCAGCAGCTCTTGCAACTAAACCAGTAATTGTCATGGAGGGAGTTAATCACTTTCAGTTCGCTTCCGGAGAAGTTCCCCCAGAGGTTGTTGAGAGGGATATTCCCTCTGAGCTTACTGCTACTGAAGCCTGGTCATTGTTGGCAGAGGTGAGAAAATTATCATGAAGAATATTTACTGTAAAGATGATTCAAAGAAAGATAATTCGTCTCCAAGGAAAAGTATATCATTAATTGCATTGAGCGATAACCAAAAGGAGAATTATAGTCTTCGGGTTTTTTTCTATTGAAGTATTATAAATTTGTCCTTATGTATTTTTGACCCTTCAAACCATGGTTTAGACACAAAAATCATATATCCAGGCAGATATTGAATGTACTGTGTCCATTTGTAAGTAATATCAGTCATTTTAGACCCCGTTTTTTGGAAGTAATCTTGGATATTTGAACATACTTGACCACTGACTGTCATTGTAACTTGTCCAAATGTACTACTTAACCCTTAAAAGTATTGAATAGAAACAAAATTAAATATACTAACATAAGTATTTGATGAATTGTGGAGTTTTAGGCTTTGGCGGGCATTTTAGACGCCATCTTGTATTTTTAGGTATACTGGTCTGCTTATGTTTACTCTTACCTTTATCAATAACTCTTTTTTACTCCTTTAAACCATGAAATATGCACAAAAATTTGATGTCTAGGGTGGATAATGAGTGAGTTAATAATATATGTCGATTTTGTGTGAATGGCGGCCATTTTGGACGCCATCTTGAATAACGGAAAACCCTCTAGGAGGATAAATGAGGACTTTAGTATATTATCATAGGCATAGTTCTGGACCTATCCTGAAAAAAAAAAAGCTTGTTAACTGAAATTTCCTATCTTAAGCCTATTTTGGCCTAATGCTCTTGGCCAATGTGGACATTGTAGCAAAACAGTGGATTTCTTAAGCTTCGTAACAACTCTTCAGTTACAAAACTTAAGATAGTATTTCCCATAATTAGAGTATAGTGCCATCAATTTACTTAATTCATTTGTATTGTATGGAGGGGTCATAGCAGGGGCCGTAGAACGGTTGTGAAAGTGAACGGGTGGGGGGGGGGGCTGGCCATTAAAAAATCATAATTTGATGGTCATTTTTACGTTTATGTACACGGTTTTGGAAAAACAAGTGCGGCAGCCCCCCTTCCCCTTTCCGCGGCTCCTGATAGTGTAGTGGTTCTGGCTCCCGTTTGTTTAATATTCAGAGGGCAATGGGTTCAAATCTTGCTTTGGGCGTCTATTTTATCCGGCAAGAAATTTAACCATATTCTGCTGCGATCATCTCAGGTGAGGTAAATGACAACTTCATTCCTTGAAACGCGGTGTGGTAGAACGAGTGAAATTATGCACTTTTATATAGGGACTTTTGTTCAGCAGGATTTAAGTATAGTAATCGTAATTATAACCACCATTTCTATCAATATTAATACTATTGTTATCATCTTGTATTGCTTATCATCTAATAGGTAATAAGTGACTTCATGTCGTATAACATGGATTTGAACAAGGGCACAGCGTTTCAGAACTTAGAAGCTCGCCATTTTGAAACAAAATTGAAGATGGCGCCACTTTCTACATTCAAGGATATCGAATGGAACGGGGAAGCTTCACCGTGGATCACAGATGCACAGGTAAATGTTTGACATACCGTGTATGTGTGAGGGGGTATGTGTGTGTGTGGAGGGGGGTGTAAGTAGGGTCTAGTTAATATGTATAAATTATGGAGCTTTGTGAGTGCAAATTAGCAAATGCGAAATCGTCCCATTCGTTGTTCGCCGGTATATACGCGAATAGAATCGGAGTCGTCGATCGAAGCACGGGAGTCTGATTCGCTCAATTATCTGCACAAATAAGACGAAAACGAGGTAATACTGATAAATATTTTCGCAGATACGATGCTTAGAAAAGTAGGTGGTCGATAAGGGGTAGTTCCGGCAAAAACGAATTCCTGAAAAGCTGCGAGCATCTGAATCGGTAGACTAACATGGTCGGGGTAATCTTGGTAATAGAGGAACGCTTTTAGCACCTTCAGCATCAATGTGCGCTATATAAATGCCCTATTTTCAATTATATCGTAATATCATCAACATTTGGAGGTGTCGTGGCTGAGTGGTCTAAGGCGCCTGCCTATACATGGAAAGTCCGGGTTCCATCCCCGGTTGTGCACCTATGCCCGTTAGAAAGGCATTTAATCGACAATGCTCTTTTAACCTGCATGCATTCAGATAAATGGAAATGATTTATGCATTATTGGTAACTAGGTGTTCACTTGTTAAAAAAATATATCGTAATATCAAAGAGCCTGTCTCAACTTTCGGAATTTCAATTTTTCAGGAACTTGTTGCTGCCTTCCCCAAGAACCTTACAACATCAGTGACTGTCTACAACATAGGATATACCGACCAAGGTCCATTTGAAAACTCCACGCCTTCTGTGGTAATATACGCCGAGGGAATGGTCAACATAACAACAACGTCTCATGTCGAATTTCCATTTAACCCTGTCGACATCTCGGCCTTCATGAACTCGGCCAACGAGATCGCTGGGCAGATGATAAATCAGGAGGCAATCATGCGGATTGTTAAAAGAGATGGATATGGGGACAGCGCCACCTGTCGGGTGATCAATGAAGTAAGTCCGAAATGGTGGTCACACAGGCCTAACTACAACTGACAGGCCAAAGATATTCATTCGAGCCAAACCATAGCTCAATTTTTTAATTTGATATTGCTGATTGACAAAAATGAATGAATATGACCGACAATCTAACACTGATTCTCGGGAGGGTACCTACTAAACTTCCTCTTTTCCAAATTAAAAAGATATATCACCACTTTGAAACTATATTTTAACTGGCGGAAGAATCAGGGCCATTTTACTCTCTCAAGTGGTGAATTTGATCCACTCAGGTGTAGTCTTTCTAAATGCTGATTCATTTTTAAAATGAGCCGGTCGAGATACACTTTTCTTGGCAGATATGAAATGTCAAGACATTTATCCTATCCACTGGTAGTAAACATTCAACCCTCGAATTTTTCCTTATTTTTTTATGAATTCTTTTAAGAGCCACTTTAACTTATGAGTTATGGAAAATGAATTAGGCCTGTGAGATCTGATGGAACTCTTTTCTAATAGTACTTGCGCAGAGAATGACGTCACTGCTTTGCGTTAATCCTCAGCTGAGTATATAAACGATGAATTCATGATGAGAGTGGGACGAAATGATTTAGAAAAACAGCAAAACCTGTTATAGATTGCATCAATACATGAAATGACAATGTACGGAGCCCGCCAGGTGACATGAGGAGAAAAAATCTCCGTCATTATTTCGTTCCCACGAAATATTATTTCGTGGCCACGCAATAATATTTCGTTCCCACGAAATACTATTTCGTGGCCACGCAATATTATTTCGTTCCCACGAAATATTATTTCTCATCTCTCCGATCTGTACTATTTCGTGGCCACGCAATACTATTTCGTGGCCACGCAATATTATTTCGTTCCCTCGAAATACTATTTCGTGGCCACGCAATATTATTTCGTTCCCTCGAAATACTATTTCGTGGCCACGCAATATTATTTCGTTCCCTCGAAATACTATTAAGCTTAAGGTTAAGCTTAAGGTTAAGCTTAGCTAAAAATCTGCATCATTATTTGCATAAAACAAAAACAAAGTAATTTTTTTACTAACCAAAACAAAATAAGTGCAGAACTCCCTTATGTGACTATGATTGATATGTGTAAGTTACGCACAGTGTAATGCCAACCTTATCTTTGCTGGGGTCCAGTGCAGAAAGAGTTGCGTTTAAACGCAAGTCAAAAAATCAGTCGCAAGCCCCAAATGCGCGCTGTTGATTGGTTGAAAATCAAGTTGCGCATGATTTTTTTAGAGTTGCGATTGACCGCAACGGGCCCCTGCTCTGTTTGTTTGTTTGATTGGTTTTTTTTGCGTGTATGTGTCCGATCTCCTTGAATGAATGCTAATTTCATAATCCTTTCTCGTCTTTTTCTTATTGGAGAAACACGGATTCTTTTACGTATTAATTATTGCATGTAAGGTAGACCTATGCACAATTTTAAATCCTTATCGTTTTTTTTTATACTTCGTTTCCAAGCCAATAAACTGATAATTTGTTTTATTCAATTCAATTCTTTTTTTTATTTCATTTCCATTCAAAACATAATACAACGTAATATAAAGTAATACAAATCAAGTACAATTTTACAGAAGGGCATTCTTACTTCGTAAAAAAAAACTGAAAAAAACCCAGTATAATATAGAGCATAAATGGAAATGAGGGGATCCACTAAAAAGCAAAGCTTGTAAAGTGTGGATCCCCCTTGGAAATAAAGAAAGTATAGTAGACTTATTCTGATATGCGTACATATATGTATTACAGGAAAGAAAAAGAGAACAAAAATCATACGGCATCTGCTGGCATGCAAAAGGAATATGTAAAGGCGGCAACTGCACAAATCTTCTTCAATCTATGAGAAAATGTGTAGTATAGGGAAGTTTCATTACGTTATCTGGGATTATGGTACTATTGATATAAAAATGGCAGGGCTAAAAATGGCAGAGATATACATAGGAAAGGTTAAAATGACGGAGGTAAAGATTACCGCTCTTTAACCCCCATGCAATAAATAATTGTCAAAATGCCCCAACATGTGCATAAATTAAATAAGAAAATTGTATCTCATGAGTGAGAGAAATAAAATTTCAGTGTTAGACTAATGGAAAGGGTAACTTTTTTTTAATCATAGAAGAGAAAATTCGTCTGCACCAAACTGCTAAACCTTAATCAGGATGGTACTTTTTTGTAAGGACTTACGTATTCAGCCTATATTCACGTCAAATCGCTCTACTAATATTCAAATCTGACGCACAATTCGGAAAGTTCACCCTGGCATAATGTTTATTGGTAAACTAGAAAAAAAAAATTAAAAGTGATTTTCCCATGTATCATGTGTTAAAACAAAAACAATGAAATGTCTTTTTTTCTTATAAAAAATGAAAAACAGTTTTCATTGTATCTTTAATCACAGATTATTCATGAACATGTAAACAAAATTTGTAATTTAATTACTGGTTAATTTCTGCTTCCATTTCACTGAAAGTTTAAAAAACACAATGCAGAATGTAAAAAAGGGGGGTAGCCGGTATCATGACATTTGCTCTGGCAAAGATTATTCCAATGGGAAACCCTATTTAAATTAGGCTTATTCTTAACAAATAGCGGGTTGTAATCCCATTGAATGATTGATTTTATTCGTCAGGAATATCACAGGAGATTAAAATAATATTGAAGAATACCTTGACAGGATAGCCCATGAAAGCCGAAAGGCTATCCCAACTCTAACCCTACACCCAATAAGACAGGGACAAATGTCGCATGGACATGAGTCGCACATCCCATCAAATTTGTTTTTGTTTGTTTTAATCATTATTTATTTGATATCCTCCAGTAACCTTTACACAACAGCAATGAACTACTTTTACGACTGATCACAGCTGACAAATAATTTCACAACATCAAGGTACAAGTAAAATAGATAATTCATTTTCACGAAATGCATAAGTCTTGCGGCTGATCCATAATATGTTTCAACTTCGCTGGAAATGAAATGGAACCTTAGTTCTTCACCTTCCCGGCCGAGAAAAATACTGTCTAGACCTTTTTTTCATTTGGGTATTATTATTAGACGATCATGACGAACATGTAGTAATGAGCATTTAAAATCCCCGAATGATACAATGTACAGTGTTGTTTGCCCATAGACATGATAGAAATGAACATATTGTTCGTATTTGATTAATGAAAGGCAACTTCAATTTTGCAATTCATGAAAATTGTATTCAAGTCAAATGGACATCATTGCTTCCCGTTTGTATTTTGGATCCAAAGAACCATTAAAAAAGACAATATCAAATAATTTTTATTCGCCTCTTATCAGTTTATTTCATGAAATGCATAAATTAATGCAGCTGGTCCATTTATGTTTCAATTTGACTGGAAGAGGTACCCCTGTTCTTCACCTTCTCGGCCAAGAGAAATACTGTCTACACCTCTTTTAGTTGGGTATAATTATCAGACGATCATGACGAACATAATATAGAGATGATTAAACACAACTGAGGAAGCATTGAAAATCCCCGAATGGTACAATGTACAGTGTTTGCCCATAGAGAGGAAAATAATGTTCTTATGTGATTATTGTAAGGCATCTTCAGTTTTGCAATTCATGAAAATTGTATTCAAGTCAAATATACATCTTTGCTGCCTGTTTGTATTTCGGATCCAAAGAACCATTAAAAAAGATAATATCAAATAATTTTTATTCGCATCTTATCAGTTTATTTCATGAAATGCATAAATTAATGCAGCCGGTCCATTTATGTTTCAATTTGACTGGAAGAGGTACCCCTGTTCTTCACCTTCTCGGCAATGAGAAATACTGTCTAGGCCTCTTTCATTTGGATATTATTATCAGACGATCATGACGAACATAATATAGCGATGATTAAACACAACTGAGGAAGCATTGAAAATCCCAAAATGCTACAATGTACAGTGTTTGCCCATAGAGAGGAAAATAATGTTCTTATGTGATTATTGTAAGGCATCTTCAGTTTTGCAATTCATGAAAATTGTATTCAAGTCAAATAGACACCATTGCTGCCTGTTTGTAATTCGGATCCAAACAACCATTCAAAAAGACAATATAAAACCATATTTTTCGCCTTTTACCAGTTCATTTTGTTAAAGTGTTAATTACGTTGGTTGATGGTAGTAGTCTTGAGAATGTTAATCAGTGATGATGGAAGTATACTGCATCCCCGAAAACTTCCGGGTTGGGGATGTTGAAAACAATTACCACCCCCCCCCCCTCCTTTAGTTTCATGGTGCAAATGTATATATATATTTTTTTATTCAATGGAATTCTTTTTAAGTACATAGACTAACAGTAAGCGTGATCATCATCCACTTTCATGTCGTTATCGTAATCATCATCATTATAGTTATACATTATACATGAAATCAAGTAGGAGCAATCAAGTAATATCTTTTTACAATCGAGTACACCTCTGCACAAGCAAACACATAACAAACATACATTCATGGTTATTTAAAAGCACGACTGAAACCATCTTATCTCACGGCAGATCTCCATGTTAATTTTTATGTTAAGGTGCATAAAAAGATAAGAAACCGCTGTGAAACACACTCATCACCACGGAAAAAGAACAGTGACTTCAATATTGTATCATTTTGCAACTTTTGAATTTTGACCTTGCCCCTACATTTCAATGCACTGCACCTCCATGTGAACCATAATCATATCATGTAGGGTATCATTTTAAAGAGAAATAAATGATATATTCATTGGTATCAATCGCTCATTAGTATTCGTTAAAACCCAGGAGGGATTACCGATCAAAGTTAGATTTCCAAACTTTTTTTGAGGGGTCTATATACAGTGTGTCCCACAAAAAACGAAACCGAGATTTATCGATAATTTGTCATCACTTAACCACAAATAGAATAGACAAATTACCTACCATTGTAAAGCTAGAATCTTCTCTTTCATCTGAAATTACTTGAATTATTTCTCATTCACGCATGAGTGAGCAAAACCGATTTGAAGAGGGGATGCCAAAAAATCACTTGGCGGGCTGTATCTGGGTTTCAAAAAGAAAGCCACATTTTTAAAAAGTTCAATATCTCTTTTTTGATTTGGTACCTCAATTACAGAAAATTATGAAGAAATAAAAAGCTCAGGTGATTTGAAATAAGGCTTGACTTTTTACAAGCTAGCGTTCAGACACTCCGTTTTGTCGACCAGCCATGCATTAAGCCTTTTGTTAACGGTGCTATAGCTTCTGAGGGAAACCGGTGAAACACGTTTATTTTAATGAAATTATGGAAGTACAAGCATTTTTTCAAGGGAACAGAACTTTTTTACTTCCTGAGCATTTTCTGTTTCTGTGATTAAGGTGTCAAATAAAAGAGCAGATATTGAACTTTTCAGGCAAGTTATTTTCTTTTTGAACTTCAGACACCCCCGCCAAATGTGTTTTTGGTATTCGTTCTTCAAATTGTTTTGGCTCACTCATGCGTGAATGAGGAACAATCTAAGTGAATTTAGATGAAAGAGGATATTCTAAGTTTTACATTGGTAGGTCATTCGTTTTTTGTGGGACGCACTGTATAGTGTATATACGGTTTATACATTCTCTTAACGTGTCTCTTTCTATCTCTCTATCTCTCTCTCTTCCTCTTTAAAAAGGGTTGTGCTCTGTCAATGTCTTTCAAAAGAGGTTTACGGATTACAGCGATAGGTATCAAATCATTTATTTCCACAATAATATAAAAACAATACAAATATGTACAAAACAGGAAATAAACATAAATATATATAGATCAATAAATATATGCACATATATTTACAATATTTTATTAAATCACCTTGACTTTAGCTAAGCTAGTTTGATGATACACGCATGGTTATTAATATCTCCACCCAAGACTGCCTCTATTCATTCTGTTTCATTGCATTATATCAGACGATCATGACGAATGTGTTAGCCTTGGATGGTAGCAAACTGAGGGCGCGCGGGTAAAAAAAACATGATACGAAGCATCAGTGTTTTTTTTATATTGAGTTGTTTTATAGGAGGAAGTTATTGGTGTTTTTTTCTTGTGGTCGATATATTGCAGTGCTCATTTTGCAAGAAATTAATAACTTTAAAAAAAATAGCCATCATTGCCACTATCGTGTATTTAGAAAGAATCATTTAGAACTGACTTTAATAATTTATTTGTTCAATTTGTATATGTTCATTCTTTTAAAGTTATTTCCTTATCTTTATCTTATTTCCGGTTGACTTTATTGTTTAATGGTAGTGGTATGTGCATGCTGCTTGCTTCAAAAAATTGTGTGCTTCAAAGATCAATGCCTATTCTTTTTCTAAAAAGAAATACTAACATGATAATACAACAAGTTGATAATAGTAAAACAGTATTTCAAAAGGCTATTTTGTGGAAAAGACGGTAATCAGGCGCCATTATATGTTCCGTTTATGGTCGGCTATCGTCAGGCATGTTCAGCCTGAGCTCCTAATATTAAAAACAAATAATAAAAAATTCACGCAATGTCCGATATGTTTAATTTCTTCTGCTCTGACGAAGCCATTTCCCTTACTAAAGACTGCTCTTTTATGACATTTACGAAACTGAGAGTATTATGACAAAATATTATCATGTTAAAACCACTTGGGGTCCAAAACACAGTTGGAGTCACTTAATCAAGTATCTGAAATAAGCCCTTCATCAGCAGAAAAACCAAATGAATTAATTGGCATAATTAAGATTTGAAACATAGGTTATGCATGTATCTGTATGAGCAACCAATACGCTTGTAATTACCTTCAGCTTCCAACCTGCACAGATATAAGAATAGTGTTAATTCATAAATCTATGATTATGTTGTATATATATTATATTATGTCTTGTAGTATTTTCGACCTTGTTATGCTATGTTTATCATATTATGTACAATTGTAAAACGGAAATCAATAAATCAAATCAAATCAAATATTTATCAGCTCGATGTAAATCCTTGTACTTTTGATTCATTTTTTTCTTACTTGGCAGTCATCGTGGTCATGGGCCACTTTTCATCATTTCACGATTGCAACATCAGGCCCAAAGAACAATCTAAAAAGAATGTTCGTTTTGAAATGAAGGCTCTTAATTAATACCGAGCTACATATATCTTTAATGCCTTTGTTGGTTCTGTGGTTCTGAAACAGCACTGATATTTTACTAGGACGAAAGACAGACGTAGAGAAAGAAGAACAACGATGAAATGGTTACGAAGCTAATTGCTTCATTATACATCAATGCCTACGAATCAAATATCATTTCTGCAGAAACCTATATGGTTGTGTGAGCATGTGTGTGCATTTAATGCATGTTTTCGTATTTTTGTATGTGTTTCGCGTGTGTTTGTGAATGTGTGTGTCCCTGTATATGAGTGTATTGTTTTTATGCATGAGTTAGTAAAATGATGTTAATACTGACAATAATAATTTTGCTAAACATCGCTTTAACGCTTACTGTATCAGACGTCCCTTATTAAGCGTGTGTATGTATGTATGCACGTGTACATGTGTGTACATGTTAGAGTGTGTGTGCATATTAGGGTGTTGTTTGTTTGCATGTGTATATGAATGCGTATGTTGAAGCGTGTGTATGTGTGTGGGTGTTGCGATGGTGTGTGTCTGTATGCTTGCTGTTATGGGTGTGAGATATGTTTCTAAGAGAGAAGGTGAGATCGTGTCTATGTACGTGTCACAGCACAGGAAAAGCGGGGGAAAGAGAGAGAGAGAGAGGGGGGGGGGGATAAATACACGAGTTGTGTGAGTGGATGTGTTAGTCTTCATGTACATCAAAATGATTGCCCTGAGTGTGATTTACCCCAAAATCACACCCGATTTATGATCCGGGAACGATTGATGGGGGTCAACGCTGAAGGATCATTGCTTCGGGTGGCTGCTCTGATCTACAGCTGAAATCGGAATCGCGACTTGAAGCTTTACACATCCAAGCTCCAACTGCAATATAATGTGAGTACTTTGGGCATCTTTCTCAGTGCCCACATCCATATTGGTTCATCACCAACAACAGCATCGTCCATGTTTGCACACTCTGGAGGATCTATTTCCATGGCTTCGTCAGACCGAAGCGTACGTACCTGGTATGCCTCCATTTTCTGTTCGACCGATTTCTACTTCTTTTACAAACAAAATCAATTTTATCGAGTATCAATTACGCTTACGCTTTTTTGTAAGGCGCTTGGATAAAGTCAACGTTAAGATCGTAATACAAGTACCAATAATGTATTGTAAAAGAAAGATCTCACTATGCAAATCACTGAAAGTTCACGCATAGATCAGAGCAGCTAAGACCGTGAGAGCAAAGAATTTTCAACGAAGGGAGCATGGACCATAAATCCACCTTTTCCAATGGGCGCCTCAACATTTATACCCTAGCTACCAACAATATCAGTATGGTAGTCGTGCGTGATGCAACAAATGGGCGTAGCAAACGTAAATTCACCGTGTGCAAAAATATTGACACGCTTCACGGTGATACAATTAAGGGTACGGAAGCTTTAAAGCGCAATCGGATTGTAGAGATGGCAGGATAATCTCGCTCATTCGACATAACAACGTTTCAAGTTTCAATATTTCTATATTTCATTTCGACTCAACATAACAACATTACAAATTTTTCATTTCATTTATTGGTTTCTGCAACACTTTTTTTTATAAACACATTGACAAAGAAAATACAATAATAAAATACGTATAACTGACAAGCAAAACATTGAACAAAATTGCATTTTCTATTAATACATATCGAATTTTAGAAGGTTGTATAGGGGTTTCCACTATAAGCTAAGCTTGACTGCATGGCAACCCCAGAAAACAATGACAATTATTATTCATCCTACATATCTTAACGTAAGGGTGCAGGTGCATAATGGCGGGGGTACGCTTGTTCCTCATAATGTATGTTTTATTTTCAATTTGGTTGTTTTTGTCTGTTTTTGAAATTATGTGTTTCATAAGATATAGAGAAAGAACGAGAAAGAACAATTTCCATTTAACTTTATGAATATTTATTCAATAAGAAATGAATCTTAACTGTTTGAGTGAATTTGGCAAAGTATTCCATATGTCAGGCCCATGATGTCTAATGGGGCGTTGCAAGAAAGTTACGTTGCAATTGATTGCAAATCGACTGCAACTTTGCAGCCGATTCCGATCGACTGCAACTAGCAATCAATCGCCAATTTGCGTTGCAAGAAAAAGGCTTGCGATTGAACGCAAGTTGCAGCTGATCTGCAGACGATTTGCAGCTGTAAACAGGGTCTGCAGCACAAGACTAGCCGAAAAAGCAAAATAATGGCTTACAACAATCCTGTTTGTGGAAGAGAGTAAGTAGAAAATATTCATTTTTCAGACAATTCTTTCTCCATTATGTATGTTTTTAGATAATTTATATATTTTAGACCTATGCCAGGGAAAAAATTATTTTGGGAAAAGTGAAAATAAATCTTAATCGCTGGTCGAAATTTCACCTTCAACAAATTTTCTACCGTACAATTTCAATCCCAGTCCCACACTTGACTTTTTGTGTCGGTAATGCACGGTTGTATCAACAACACGGCAGGTCATTGCCGGTGCAGTGCTGTTAAAAATCACCCAGAAGCTAGTAAATGTGTAGGCTCTTATTATGTATGAAACATCGAAAATGACCTTTAAAGATTATTTTTTGTTCCTATTTGAAATGATTTTTTAAGTTATATCGGTTTCAACGGCGAATAGCAATCCAGATTTCAGTAAATAGAAATTAAAGACTTCCATTTGGCATTACAGTCTAGGGGCCTAGAAATTTCACCAAAAAAATATTCCTCTCCATTTGTCTCTCTTTTTTTAAGAGTCTGTCTAACGTTACCTTGAGCGAAGTTCATGCAGGCCCTACTCCACTTCACTACCGCTACACTACGCTCCACCTACCCGAAATTCGAGACTGAACTCTATCTGATATTCCGAGTGACAAAGGTGGGATTTTATGGGGGGAAAATATAAAAGTCATGCAACATCACGATCTTTAAAAACAATTAGACCTAACTAATATTCTTACACCAAGTTTCACTTTTCCATGCTTCTATCAGTCTCAAAATTGGTGATTTAGAGCCAACATGCAGTTCCTCACACAAATAAATAATTCGCTGCCGTATCGCGCGTGCATGCAATGTTTTGAAATCGGCAGCGAATTATTTATACGTGTGAGGAACTTCATGTTGACTCTAAATCACCAATATTGAGACTGATAGAAGTATGGAAAAGAAGTGAAACTTGGTGTAAAGTAAGAATATTAAATTCAATTGTTTTTAAAGGTCGTGATGTTGCATGAATTTTATATTTTCCCCCATAAAATCCCACCTTTGTCTCTCGGAATATCAGATAGAGTTCACGGTCTCGAAGTTTGTGTAGGTGGAGCGTAGTGTAGCGGTAGTGAAGTGGAGTGGAGACTGCACGAACTTCGCTCGAGGTAGTCTACCGTTAACCTCCCTTTTTATGACTTTCCTTGGCCTGGCCTGGGATAAAGTGAAAATTTTGCTGTTTCGACTTTTGTCTTTGGAGGATAAAAAAATTAATCATTTATTATTATTATTTTTTTATTTTGGGGGGAGGGTTCTCCAGACTCCGTATATCTCGCCAGACAAGAAAAGGAAACAAAGGTATAGGGGGTCTACATGTATTGGGCTACTTTTCAGAATCTATTGTCCACATCTGCCACATTCTTGGGGAAGTTTTGACATTGAATAGGATGTTGCCTGCCCAGGGCTCTTTTTAAATTTCTTACGGGCAGATTGCACAAGAGGTTCTTTGCAAGGACAGTATTTGTGTCGTTGATTTGTAATGATGTGCCGTATGAGTCACATTTTTAATATTCATCTCATATAAATATAAAAAATATACATGTAAATACATTTATTTTTTAGATTCAATATGTAGATCTACTATGCCGGGGGGAGGTACTTAGATTTGGTTTGGACAAAGGTGTGTGGCTGTAAGTTCGAAACCCGTACCCATATTTACAGGTCATTTTGTCTAAAAAGGTATCCATTATTAGGGATTCATTACAGGGGCGGATCCAGGATTTCCAAAAGGGGGGGGGCACATTTTCGCCTGGAAAAACTTGACAAGTGTGGTAAAATGTACCACAGTCTGGGGCACGCGCGACTGCTCCCTACATACATGTACTACTGTGGGATGGGTTGGAGCAACTACCTCCTTGGTTGGAGCATAGAATACACATATACTATGGGCTAGAGGCTGTGTGCACACAACAATAGACCCAAGCCCTGTGCATTCATCCATGCTTGGGTGCACAACTCAGGTCTCAGCATAGCTGCATAGTCAGGCCAGCCAAGTGATCTGATGATCACTTGGAGAGTCGACCGGTGCGAGACGAGGACGTCTGTGTTTCTACACAAATCTACCTTTTGCTTCGCCCTTTCGCCCTTCGAGTTTTATCTACATCTACACCAAGAATACGTCACACCAATATCAACTATCTACAGCAAATATATATCACAGCAACATCATTCTTTGAGCCTGCTTTTTGGTTTATCATTATTTTCAACGTGCCTTGCACCAACTTCTGACTGGTGAGTATATCTGTGATTCCTTCTGCTAATCCCACTTTCCCCCTTTTCCCTCACAGGTTATACTTATACCATTACCTATAATTTTACCACACAAGCAAAAAAAAAAAGGTTATCGCCCAAAATGTAAGGTCATTTTGTATTTGCACCTAAGACATTGGAGTAGAATATGGACCCATATTTAAGGACATTAACTAAAAATTGGGCCATACTTAGGGATTTTCCAGCATAAAACCATACGCCATGTTTAGGGATTTCTTCAAAAAAGGCGACCCATTCCTGCGGCATATCCCCATATGCCTTATCTCGTGAGTACCCCCCCCCCCCCTGGGCTACTATGTAGCTGACTCTTGATTTTCATGCAAGCACATGAGGTGCTATATAGATGACAATTTTTTTTTCACTTTAAATTGTTAAATGGATGATTACAATGCTTTACCAGGTGCTTTCAGTTAAAGGGTGTCTCATATGGTGCATCATTATTAATATTGAATGCATAATCATGTTTTTTTTTACATCCTTTTACATCAAGCACAATACTCGGGGGGGGGGGGCATATGGCATATGGTCCCCCTTGACATTTTTCAGAATAAATCTGCCACTCAAAATTTTATTCCCGCACCGCTGACTGACGTTTTACTTTCAAGTCTCACACAACTTTTGATACTAAATTTGCCATTCCCAGGTACAGGGTCAGGAAATTTTGCAACATTATGTTTCTTTAAGTACATGTCAGACAAAAACATGATAACATGTAAAAAGTCAATATTCATAACTGGGTAATTTTGTAATTTAATGTCACTGATGAACTTTGTCTTGAAAATAACAATAAAAAAAATTAAAGAAGTTAAGAAAAAATATTAAAAAAAAACATGAATTGAAAGGAATTTATTTTGATACCAGATTTTTTAAAGTAAAGTTGTTAGGATTGCTCTAGAAAGGAATATGTACACCAAAGTTTGGCATTCTATTACGAGCTTTTTTAGTAAATTTAAAGCAAAAGGTATGATTTCATATTTTTTTTAATTGCGCCGCCCATGGCTGAGGAACCATAGTGCCCCTCCCCAGGCCAGAAGTGACTTTAATCAAAACACCCTTGGAATGCTATAATGATTAACACACTGGCAACTGAGCTTGTATATTCATTTCATGAATATGTTTTATCTCTTTGCTTTTTGCTTTTAATTGCTTACTACAGTTATGACAAAGAAGTCTGGAACCTCAGAACCACCATAACTGTGTCTGCTACAATGTGTGTTCTTGCAACCAGCTGATTGATTCATTTTATCAACTCTTGAATGGTAGGTTACATGTAAACTGTATTATTATTAATAATTCACCATGATCGTAATGCGGATGGGGGTGAAATCTGTACACATTGACCCAAGGATAATGCAAAATGAAAAAGGTTAACACAAATCTCTATCTTGACTGGACTTCTCAGCAATGAAGACATCCCATTGATGGGGGGAGGGGAGGGGGTGGTTGTGCTCATCCAAGGTGTACTGTATGAAAGTGTGTATTTTGCTTTCGTTGATTTAATTTATTGAATATTTTAATTTCCGTGATTCTTTTATTTGGGGAAAAACAATCAGTTCACACTTTTTTAGATTACATCATGGCAAATTGCCAATTACTATGGTCTCAGGAGTAAGCCACTATCCCTCTATCATATCATCATTTGGGTGCAAACAAGGCCCTTACCAGCAGACATCGGGGCATTTCTGCACCGATGGGTGCACAAAAATGTTTTGCTAAGGGCGTTCTTGCACTGAAAGGACAAAATTTGAACTAACCCGAGCTATGTATAGTTATGGGCTTGCATTATTTCCCATATTATTATTTTTTATGAACAGGTTGATTATCAGAACTGAATTCAGAGCTGCTCCTGTCTGTAGTAACATCATTATAAGAGTGGACTTCAGAATGAGGGCGTTGCTTGTTTAAAAACTTCACTCCATGGAGCTCTCCAAATTTATCTCAAATTAGACTGCTTCTGGAAACCAGATTTGTTCCTTCAAGCAGAGACGATTGGGGCTTTCCTGACTGGACTTCTATGGATTCTTCATGCCAACTTTAAGGACTGTGGTCTTCTGCATGAGACACATCAATTTCAAACAAGACATTCTGTGGTGAAACACTTGATTAAGATGATATGAAATTTTTATTTCATATAACTGAATCTCAGAAGTAATTCCTCGAGAGCAAGAAACATTGAAAATGAAAATAAAAGGTCCATCAATAATGAATGTCTTGAGCAGTGTTCTTTTTTGTGCACAGATCAATGGATCTTTTCAAGTCCAAGCAGGGATGTAGTCAATGCTGACCTCGAGGCAACATTTTGCTGGCCTTGGTCCGAGTCACTGTACATAATCTATGGGAAGTTCTCTCAAGCTGCCTCATGACTCGGAAGAATCAGCCTCGACCTCATCCCTGTATGCAAGTGTGATGTATATCTACGATGCAATCTCATGATTAAAGAGAGAGAAACAAGAGAGCTTCAGATTTTGAAGTGTAGCAATCTCCTGAAATGTATGTTTTATTTGAAAATCAAACTAAAATAACTTAATTGGGCATGTTATTCATTATGATATGTATGAATGAAAGCATTTAAGCAATTTAGTGCCATTGCAAAACATATTCTGAGTTGTATTTACTGCAAATGCTCAGAAATATTGATAAGCATTTGCCAGTGCATGAAGTGTTTCTAATAAAGAGTGGCTTTTGTGCCTATGGAGAGTTATTATTTCTTCAACATTTTTATACAAATTATTTCAGAAATCACAATTTGAATATTCCATGACCTCTGATAACAAGAGTAGAATATTTTTGGTTATTGACACACTTTAAAATGATATTAGGAGAGAATGTACTGAAATTGTGTGAAAATAATGGCATAATTGCTGAAGAGGCCTATAAAGATTGAAAATAACATTATTTCAAGTTTTTCTTGAAAAAAACCCATGGAAAATTGAAAATGGCATAATTTACACAAGTTTTCAAAACAAAATACAAAAAAAAAATTTGCAGAATTTTTAGTACACAAGCCTATGGACAATCAATTGAACGTAAATCGAACGCAAATTTTGCGCATCCTACAAAATCTTACATAAGTTACGTTCGATTTGCAATCAATTGCAAAGCTTGCGCTTGATCTACGTTCAATTGATCAAACGCAACTTCTTCTTGCAACAGGATTGAACGTAACGTGCGTTCAATTGCAGATTTGCGTTTAATCGGAGGACTTACGCTCAATTTTGGGAGTTGCGTTCGATTTGCGTTCAATTGCAAGTTTCTTGCAACACCCCATAAGTGTTGTAAGTGCTAATAGTGTTCTAGGATTGCCTAAGTGAATATTCTGACAAGTCCGTGTTGGATATGAATGTAAGTTGTTATTATATGAAAAGAAATCGGTAAATACAAGAGGAAAGAGTTTGTAATGATATTTATACATAAGAATAGCTATTTGTAAAGTATTTATATCATTTATTATACGTTTTTAGACGATAAAAAAGAGGATCAGTGTGTGAAAGATATGTTGATTTTGTGCAGATCCTTGCATCTTTCTTTTGTTATAAAAGTAAATGTTCAATGCTAGTTTTACTACAGTTTCCCCAAATAAGGTTACAATAATTAATATATGGTAGTACCAAAGCATTGTATATTATTAAAAGGGAATGTTCCGGCAAAAAATACTTTTAATATTCTAATTCCTTTAGCCATTGATGAGGATATATTGCTTACATGTTGGTTCCATGATAAATGTTTGTCTATTGTAATACCAAGAAATTTCACATATTTTTCTTTGTCTATGGGCTCATTGTCAATTAGAATGTCTTGGGGAAAATCATCATTCCTATGAGTAGTTTGAAAATTGAACAAAATGGGTTTTACTTATGTTTAAGGATAACTTGTTACATTCAAAACATGACGAAACATTTTTTAAATTCCAAATTCATTCTATTTATCAATTCATCGAAGTTTCTGTGAGATAACAAAATGTTGGTGTCGTCAGCATATAAAATAAACGAAAGAATTTACTATATCATTGGTATATATTAAAAACAGAAGTGGTCCCAAAATCGAACCTTGTGGCACTCCACAATTAAGAGAGGACAGCGGAGATTTGATATCATTAATAGAGACGAACTGTTGTCGATTTGAAAGATAACTTTTTATCCATGACCAGGCAACTCCACGTATTCCGTAATTACAAATGAAGTAAAGTTTTCGGTAAGCAATAAACTATAATGATAATCATCTACACCTATGATATATACAATGTTGTTAAATAAAGATCTAGAACAATCTCGATTAAACATTTGCAGGCTATTTTTATTAATCTTTATTAATAAAATAGAAGTTGAGAAAAGCAGGGCTTGTTAAATGTGGATCCCTCAATGAATTCGATAAAATATAGATTTTTAGGTATAAGTATAACATACGAAAATGAATAAAGTTGATTTAACATTTGCAATATGGAATATGCAATAAATGGAAGGAGAATGAAAAGTAACCCAGCGGATAGAGTGATGCATAGCTGTTGGTGAAAGAGGAAGAGAGGAAGGAGACAGAGAGAAGAAGAAAAATAAGGTGGAGAGTATAAGTAGGACAAAGTTGGGTACCGATCGCTCAGTTGATTTCGCTCTATATATTTCGAGAATTGTTTTTTGTTCAGCTTGTTTTTAATGTTATTCCTGAAAGAATTCCAGTATTTAGGACCGTAAAAAGCTTTCTGCACAAAGAGAGTGCGAGTGCGGGGAAGATGGAAACGGAGGAATCATTGTCGAGTTTGGTATTATGGTGTTTTCTTTTTTGTAGACATAATATTCAATATGTTTGGTAGAACATTTACGTTCAATTTGTACATGAATTGCCCTGTATGAAAAAGAAACGAATCCGGAAATGTTAGGATATTCGACTTGTAGAGCAAATCATCGGTATTGGAACGATTAAGAGCTTTATAATCCTTATAACCTTCTTTTGTAGAATAAGTATTTTGTCGGTGAGATTTGCGTATGCATTACCCCATGTCAATATTACATAATTGAAATATGGAAGTATTAGTGGAAAGTAAAGTATAAAAAGTGTTGATTTCTGGAAAAAAATGTTTAATTTTATTTATTATACCAATATTTCGCGACATTTTTTTGGATACATTAAAATATTCAATATCATCTTATCGTCAATCATAAGCCCTAAGAATTCAATTGAAGTGACTCTGTTGAGAAGCGTATCGTTCAAAATGAAATCTCCAGGAAGATTTTGCAAAGTATTACTAAATAGCACAAAATTTGTCTTAAGGATATTGACTTCAACCCACTACACGTTATGGCGAGATATGTCGACATGTCAACTTGACTAGACACTTTTTATCCCCAAGTCGACATAGACCTACAAGAAATTTGTCAATTTGGCCCGATATATTATATCGCTAAGTCTACATATGAAAAGTTATATTTCAACTTGGCGAGACATTATATCTCGCCAAGTCAACACAATGATATTGTTATGTATGCTGAGAGAGAACCATTGACCGGTGTGTTGGCTCAGTTGGTAGAGCGTCCGTCTCACAACCGGGAGGTCGGGGTTCAAACCCCGGCCACGTCAGACCAACAGACGTTTATAAATATGAGTTGTTGCTATCCTGTTTGGCGTTCAACGATATAGGGATAAACCCTCGTCGATCTAGCACTACACAGCGGCTGCCGGGCCCACGATCGATTGGGAAAAGCAAAATTTTCGGAGTATTTCATATGTCTATTTCGAACAATGATTTTTTTTTTACTTTATCTCACCAATTCTACAAGTCGATGGCACTTTAAAGCTTCCGTACAAGCTAGAGCTTGATCTGGGTCTCCACACGTCACCTAAGTGAAGTGTGCAAAATACTCAAAAGGAAGGTCTTTCGTCACAAAAGGAGTAATATAGAATAAAATAACAATTAATGCTTTGCAATCGGTTGGCGTACTAGTTGGTGCCTTTTGATCGTAGGGAAAACCAACTATCTCTGGCTCAACGCCAAATTGATTGCGAATGTATCGATCGCATCATGATCAAGCTGTGGAGAAGGTTTTGAGCATTGAACAACAAGAAGGATGAACATTTGTAGAGACAATATATAATTGTACAGTCGTGTCCTAAAGGTTTGGCACTGTTAATATGATTTTCAAATTTTATAGTTATTTGTTGGTTAGAAAAGAATGTACAAATGGTGGTACCAATATAGTACTTGCTCTATTTGAGATACGATAAAATGGACATTGCAGGTAAAATACTACTGCTCTTGGGCGTAAATATCCCAGGAATGAAACCCCAAACTGTTGTAGTCAGGCGCTTTATCAATCGACCACTTATCCTCAAAACTAATGTTTAAATCGTGAGCCGGAAATATACATGAAACACATGCCCTCAAGCGAAGTATGTTTCGGGATGGAACCTCCTTGCTTATATACGTACACCGACCAACACAGGTGTGACTCTATTTCTCTCACACGTGCACACACGCACATACTAAAACACACACCCAAAACTACAGACATTCCATCCTACAACTTCTTTTGTAATTCTTAACCGCGTGTTCGTGGCATTGACATTCATATACAAGTGTATGTACAAGATTCATCGCATTGAATTGATGAAAAATAATTTTGCGATGAGTTGTCAAGCTTTTCGTAACGATTGCCAAATTCAGCAGCATTTGTCGACGTGTTATATTCTTCGATAGCTTTGTAATCATGTACACCCCATACGGGAAATGAATGACTCATGATTTCGTGTTAATGGAGTTCAGTTTGAAATTGTTTTAGTGATTCATACTCAGATTCAGAATGTCGGAATGTTCGCTCCCTACTTATGTTCATCAATACCCCTTCTTCGAAGTCGAGAAAAAAATCTTGGGGGTCGTCATATAGGGTAGTTGGGCGACCACTGTGCTTTCCCTTGCTTTTTTTCCATCTATTTTTAAGGCTATTCGACACTCATTGTCGTTGAATAGACTACCCATTGACACCTCCCCGAAAGATGCACATTTAGTAATGATAACACAATGAAGGAGCATTGGAAATCCCCGAATGATACCATGTACAGTGTTTGTCCATAGAGATGAACATAACTTTCTTCTTTGATTAATGTATTAAGGCAACGCAATTTATCAATTCATGAAAATTGTATTCAAGTCAAATAAACATCATTTTTGCCTGTTTGTATTTCGTATCAAAACAAACATTCAAAAAGACAATATCAAACATTTTTTCGCGTATAACAGCTTTGGCAATCCAGCTTTGAACGCCGGTGCCTTAACCACTTATTGTTTAAAACCCACCTTACCTACACCGGACAAAAGAAGAAAATCTGTCAATCGGATTGGGGGCGCCCTAGCCACTATCCCGTCTCTGTGGTCTCGTGGTTAAGGAACCGGAGTTCAAAGCTGGGACCCCGGGTTCGATTTCCGGCAGAGAAATTTTTCGGCATCACCAATTTTTCCAAAGGGCAGATAACTCGGAGGAACCTTGCGCCTGCCATTGTTCTCTTTATCCATTTCTTTCACAAAATTGTGTAAGTATAACTTTAATTCACCACTACAATATTATCATATTTTAAACATTTTTGTCATAGTTAAACAACACACCAACAGGATGTGTCTAGTGATAATCGGTTGATTTATATACACTACCAGTCACAACTCCCCGACCCATTAGTCCAGGATAGAAGGGGTCGAACCTTGTTTTTTTTATATATACAATGTTTTTTTATGGTTTCTTGTCAATTCGAGGGTGCTGATTCCGAATCTGAATGATGCCACTCGTGTAACCTTGAGCGTTTTCTGCAAATTGGCAAAATCCAATATGGCCGCCAAAATATTCAAATTACCCATGAAAATCATAAAATTGTCCACACATTGGCTTTAAAGTACATGCAATTGTGCTGCCGGAGTGAAATAATATCTGAAAAAATGATTTTTGTCAAAATATTTATTTTCTTGATATCAAAATGGCCGCCATCATAGAACCCTGTACAATATGAATGGGGAAAATTAATTTTTACAAGATTGAGCACTGAAATGCAAGTAATTATGATCTATGAGTGAAGCAATGTCTGTAAACATGATTGCTAACGATATATATCATTTTTTTATGTCAGTTATGTGATAAATCCTGTATTTTGATATTCAAAATGGCCTTCAAAAGCCCTAACACTATTATGTACAATGTGAATGGTGACACAAAAAATCACAAGAGTGAGCACTAAAATGCATTTTGTTGAGATAAACGAGTGGAATACTGACTAAAAACATTATTGTTAACGAAATTTATTATTTAACATGCCATGTATGTGATAAACCCTGTATTTTGATATTTAATATGACCGCCAAAGGCCCTAAAATTATGATCTACGATGTGAGAGAGGACAAAAACAATCACAAGGTGAGCACTAAAACGTATTTTTTTGTGGTAAATTAGTGGAATACTGTCTTCAAATATAATTTGCAACGAAATATATTATTCGGGTTTCATATTTGTGTTAAATATTGTATTTTGACTTTCAAAATGGCCGCCAAAAGACATTGACTGTATTATGTACAATCGATCTGGGAAACCAAAAAAGCCGACATGACCGAGTAGAGTAAGGACGTGTTTGAGCCGCTCCTCCCCTTCGCTATTCATTTTATACGCAACTTTGAGCTGGTGCTATATCGAGTAAAATGAGCAAGGCTGCCTCTGGAAACGCCGGGTCAAAGCGGCGTCGACCGCTTACGCCAACAAGCCCCATCTACAGCAAGCCAGAAAGCCCGCAATTACTTCCTTCGATTGAGAAGATATTAGACTCCCATATGGGAAAAATAAATGAACGTTTTACTAAGCTAGAAACTCATCTATCCCAGCATGTTGAAAGCTTTGACAAGCGTTTGAAGGAGTTTTCTGAAGCGCTTAAATTTCAAAATCATCAAACAGAGCATTTAAAGAAGGAGATTCCGCGTCTGGAAAACGAAATGAAAGAAGAACAGCTGGAAAGAGGAAAAGAAATTGACAGACTCGCCGCTTATATTTGCCGTGAAAATGTCGTGATTATGGGAATCCCTGAGAAATCGGAGAAGGAAGATACAGAAAATATCGTGAGAGAATTCTACAAAGTTAACTTGGGGCTAACAGATGAGCAAGTGGAAAATATTGAACACCAACGTGTACATAGAGTCGCTGCGGCGTCGCGACCACGCCCTATCAAAGCGAGGTACCTTCGCTACAGTGACAAAATGTTGGTTATTGGCAATGCTAAAAAGTTGAAGGGGAGCTCTTTTTATATCGCGGACGATTTGCCGAAAAGAGTGAGAGATGAACGACGATTGCAAATGCCAGCCTTGAGGGCAGCGAGAAATGAGGGACGGCTTGCCTTCTTTTCGAGAACGGAGCCTTGGAAACTGTACATTGAGGGGAAATACATCAGCAGAGAGGACCAGAGAAAATTCTTGGAAAAGGCCGAAAGACGCGACAGATTACCTCGTAGAGCTTCAGATCGAGGAGGTGCCATGGAAGTGACAGAAGGGACCCAGAAGAAAGGTGCAGACTTGGAAGGAGAGTTGAAAGGTGCAGTAGGGGGAGAATAAGCAGAGATGCGAGACTACAATTACCCATCATTAACTATCATCATAAAAAAGCATGGAAATTGGTAAGAATCATCTATTACTTTCATTAATTTAAGTAGCGAATGTTTCTGAAATTCTGTGAACATGCTATATAAATCAAGACAGCTTATCAAGAACATGGAAACAGGAAGACGAAGAAAATAAAGTTGACATAAAGGAAAGGAAACAAGAGAAATGATAAACATACATGCTGTATATGAAATTGTGAACATCTGCTGAGTTTTGAGACGACAATTATGATTTGATACAGATGGAATAGACTGGAAACAATATACAGGTACTAGAGGATTGAATTGAAATGTTTTCTTCGGAGATGATGAAAAATGTTCATTGATAACTTGACTGATAAGTGGTTATATAATGATAGCAATTTATGATAACATTCTACTTTCGAAACTATCATCATAAAAAAGTAGATCATGTTGAAACTGCATTTATTACAAGATTAAATTCTAGCCACAGATAGAATGTAGAACAGCGTGTGAATTTATTTTATGGCTATTAAATCTAGTAATAATGTTTTAAATGATTTTATTCAAGAGAGGGAAAGACAGAGGGGGATGGAAAAAAAGACAGTGACCATTTTGTTTGACTTTTTGTGACTTATTAAAATTTAATAATTTACTATCATTAACTGCATGACATGAATATTGATACCTCATTGGCAAGGTTAAAGTCCTCCCCCTGTCTTTTCTTTCGATTGTCAAACCTTCAATCAATTCAGTGGATGATATTCTAAACGCAATATGCTCTTCCATCATTTTACATGAAGAGGTAATGCATATTTATAATGTTCTTAGCGGTAGTTTATATCACTTCATGTCATTTAGTTATTATTATTATTGTGTTCTCTCTCTCTGTAGAAAGGTGACTACATGGTATACATTTATATATATAAAATTGAATGTGACCAGAATGCAGTAATATTTATTTATAACGCTGTTTGGACAGTAAATGCAAATTTGAGAGGTGCATAACAACATCACAGTTATGAAATAACTTCAAATTGGAAGTTAGCGCCTAATCAGAATTTCGCCTTGGTTTTTTTTTTTTTTTTTTTTTTTTTTTTTTTTTTTTTTTGAAAAAAGAAGACTTTACGGTGCGACAGAGGCTATCTAAAAAAAAAAATCCACATAATATATTGAACGATTATTGGTATACTGATTTGGTACTAAATATATCTGAAGTCGCAACTCATGATCATTTTAATAACAATTTAAAAAGGAAAACAAATAGTCTGAAGGAAATATCATTTGCACTATA
Source organism: Lytechinus pictus (assembly GCF_037042905.1). NCBI lineage: Eukaryota > Metazoa > Echinodermata > Echinoidea > Temnopleuroida > Toxopneustidae > Lytechinus > Lytechinus pictus. Next base: position 20,300,470 of record NC_087252.1, on the reverse strand, counting down.
ATGCACGAGAGGGGGTAAGGATGGTGGAGAGAAAGGAGATCAAATATTATAATTTGCATATTCAGGTCGATTTTGGGCCTAATGCCTGTTATTATTTTCTGAGAATATATAAGTTGACAATACTGGACATAAATGTTCATTTTATACCTCTGAGTTTGGTGTATATGCGGAACTGAAAGGTGCATGAATTGAATATCGTGACACTAGAAGTTTGTATTTATTCATTACTTTGCCTGAAGAAAAAAAAGTACGAGGAGAGGCGTTTTAAAACAGACCACATTTTATGTGGAACATTTTGAACGATTACATTGATAAATCTCATACTGCGGTACTGAATATTCTGTTTACATAATTGTCAAGAAAGTCACGATACCAAATTATTGTGCCCCATGTTCCGCTTTTGCCAATATCAAGACGTGTATGTAAAAAGACGAGAAAGGCAGAGGGGGGGGGGGGTAGAGCCAGATTTATTTAGTTTTTTTTTTCCACTTAGTGTTTTACGATCACCCCATGAACGAGTGCTAAACTGACATATGCATTATCTTATGTATTCATAGTTAGAAAAAAAAAATCATGAAATTGATGTATAGAACATTGACTCACAATGGCATTTACATTCCTGGTTCGCCTTCATGGCTGTAATTATCACTAATGAATGGGAGTCTACAAAACCATGCATGTCTTTTGGCACATTCTTTAATGGTACACTTTTAAAGTGCGCTTTGTAAAAATGTAATGGAGATATTTGTACTCGATCGGGTGTATTAAGACATGAGCACAATTGAAAAAATTGCATGCATTAACTTAGTGGGTGTGTCAGGCAAATCGGATATTTATCCATTACTTCAGTCCATCTTTTTGAAATGAAGTCATTTAAATGCATTCTTTAAAGGGGTAATTAAAAGACAAGCCACATATTTTAAAACGATCAAAACAATTTTATTGATGAACCTTGAATATCTGCATGTATAATGAGGTCATTGTCAAAAAGAATGAAATGTACACCTTGCTTGATAAACCCACTAAACACATTGCTTTTTTTTTCATTACATTATTTGCATTTGTATTCTAATTTAGTCAGTCATGATTAGCTACTATCACTGAATGAGTCTTTTCATTAATTAAAATAACAATCATGATGACAAGTGGTCGTTATTGAGCTTTTCTATAAAGAAACATAAGGAGATTAGTGTACTCATCAGGTATGTTAAATTGATAGATCTGAAAAGCTTTTCTTTACAAATGTTGGAGATATGTGAAACAAGAAGTCTGATGTGAATGTATTCATTGTAATCAATCATCTAAAAAGTCTTTCTTTTTTTTCTTCTTTTTTTTTGAAAAAAAAGGTCTGGTGTGTATGTATCCATTGTAATAGAAAATCTGAAAAGACTTATTTGAAAAGGTGATGTAATGCAGGCCACATGGTCAAGATATTTTTTATTGTTGAATCATACATGTAGTCTGAATATCTCCATAATATTAATTCTGATATTATTGTCGAGAAGAACACATGAAAGGTAGTTTACAGTAGATCATACCATAAATGACGAGGCTAGTTTGGTACATTGCATTCTTTATCACCTCATTTGCACGGAAATTCTTTTTCAATGCTATTTTCGGGTCATGATTACGGTTGTTATTTTTTCCGGCACAATCGTTTACGATACAGGTGATTTTTAATAATAAGAACTATTGTCACTAGTGTGCTTGGTTAGAAAGATATTGAGTGGTGCTCGTTCGCGGAATGTGTTAATTGAAAAGTTGTTTTTTATTCTTTCGTAGGTGTGTCAAACAAGACTATAGTGTTACATAATAACCTTTGAGTTATTGAGAGGTGACTTGTTTCTATTCACTATCTTATCCATCACTTTAAATGCAATCTCTCAATATCCAAGGTGAATAACCTATTGAATATATCCATGTTATACATCAGGAGGTTCCAATTAATACAGCAGAGCCATTAACCCAGTATATTGGGAATGTTATCCTGATCAAGCCAGGATTTCCTGTAATGCATTTGCTCTTTGATAATGAGGGTAAATGGTCGCACTGTAAAGTCATCTTATGAAAATAGAACACTGTGCGTTTATCTGCATGAATAGATTGTGCATTAATGCATCTATTTCTAAATACCTTCAGCTCAGACTGTTATGTTTTACATCCATTGCCTGTGCTATGTATTTCTTTTTTTTTGTATAGGCTGGCTTTTATGGCTTTGTGGAGTTGATATATTTACTATGCCGGTTATAAGGTCAGATATAAGCACTGAAAAAGGAGAATGGTAGATTTTACTTTATACAATTTGAAAACTATTTTGTTTCTCCAAAGAACCAATATTAAAGTAATTTAGGCTACAAAAGCCACTTTTTAAATTTTGCTTTGGATTTAATTACATATGCTGGATTATCCAACTAGAACAGGTTATCTTTTTTATTTTTATCAGAAGTCATTTTGAAATTACATAGATTGAATGTTAAGTTATATACGAAGAAGGGGAGGGGCTCAAGCTTTCGCACTACCAAGTGTATGTGTGCAGTAGAGCGTGCCAAACACGGGATGTATGTCGGTAGGGGTGTTTGGGGGTGGAAGGTTTGGGGGAGGGCTTGGTTAGGGGTAGTGTGCATGATGTGTGGCTGTGTGTATGGGTGGATGTATCGCGACCCGTTTGAGATAAAAATCAGCAACAAAACTGAATTGCTCTCCTTAGCTCTGTCGTTAGCATTCATATGTCACTGGAAAAGACGAAAAAGAAGAGACTTATTACTACTCCCTCATAATTCTGTATGAATAGTGACGTACCAATATATTGCAATTTTATTTCATTAAATGTAAAAGGAATAAGGGAAGAAGCAAAAAGGCGGAAAATTTTTGAATGGTGTAAAGATAAACATGCGGATATTATATTCTTACGAGAGACATTTAGTACAGGAGATATTGAGGAAAAATGGAAACAATATTGGAATGGAAACATAGTTTTTAATCACGGCACAAGTCATAGTAAAGGGGTTATGATATTATTAGATTCAAAATTAGATGTCAATGTTACAAAAACAGTTAAGGATGAAGGTGGCAGATTTATTATTTTAAATTGCATTATGCAAGGGTTTAATTTAATCATAGCGAATGTGTATTTTCCGGTTAGAGGAAAGGAATTGGAACAAATAGATTTTTTGAAACACTTCAACGAAAAGTTGGATGAAATAAACGCAAACAACAATCCAGTTATAATAGGAGGTGATTTCAATATTATTAGGAATATAAACTTGGACTATATGGGAAGTAGTAAACAAAATATAAACACCCGCTGTAATCTAATATTTGATCAATTCTTAGACCAACATAAATTGATAGATATATGGAGGGAAAGGAATGCAAATAAAAAACAATTTACTTACAGGCAAAATAGCCCGTTCATGCAAAGCAGGTTGGATTATTGGTTTGTGTCTGAAAATATAGACGAAGTTGTGTGTAAATGTCAAATAATACCTTCTGTGGCACCAGACCATTCGGCAATCCAAATGCATTGTTATAACATGCCATCAAATGTAAAATTCAAAGGTTCTTACTGGAAATTTAATAGCAGCCTTTGCAATGATGAAGAATATAAAAAAAAGAATGGCAGAAGAGATTTTAAGATTAAAAGAAGAGATAGAGCGGGAAGTTGAAGATAAAAGGGTCCGATGGGATTTTTTGAAAATGAAAATCAGCAACTTTACTAGGAAGTATTCTAGAGATAAGGCAAAGCTAAGGAAACAAAAAATTGATATTTTGGAAAAAGAAATTTTATCTTTGGAAAAGGAGTTATTAGAAAAGGTCGATGAGGGTAAGTTAGAATTGTTAGAGAGCAAAAGGAACCAGTTAAAAGCAATTTATGATTATGTTAATGAGGGTGTTAAAATTAGATCCAGGGCCTCATCTTATGAATGTGGGGAGAGGGATACTAGATATTTCACACAGCTGATGCAATCTAATAAAAGGAAAACAGTAATACGCAAATTACAGATAGAAGGAAAAGTCACTTTTGATCAAAAAGAAATTACTAAAGAGATACATAGATTCTATAGTGGATTATATTCTAAATCAGTAGAAATTATTACTGATGGCTTTGATGATACTTTTTTTAAAGATTTACCCAAATTAGAGCCAGCTTCAAAAGAAATTTGTGAAGGGACAATTACTCAACGTGAATGTCTAGAAGCATTGAAACAAATGCAACTCAATAAAACACCTGGAAATGATGGGCTCAATGTTGAATTCTATTTAGTATTTTGGCAATTAGTTGGAGATGTTTTGGCTGATGCTTTGAATGAGGCTAAGTCTAAAGGAGAACTTTCATCATCTCAGAAGCAAGCTGTTATTAATATGTTTGTCAAAGAAGGGAAAGATCCCCTGTTAATAAAAAATTATAGACCAATTTCATTATTAAATGTCGATTACAAAATCTTAACTAAAGTATTATCAAATAGAATTAAACAGGTATTACATGAAATAATTTTTATCGACCAAGTTGGTTATATAAAGGATAGAAACATAGGAGATGCAATTAGATTGATTGACGACATGATTTACTATACACGGCAAAATAATGCACCTGGTTTCTTAATGGCAATAGATTTTGAAAAAGCGTTTGATTCGGTCTCGCACATCTTTTTGCAAAACGTTTTACGTTATTTTGGCTTCGGGTCCTCATTTTGCAGCTGGATCAAAACATTATACAAAAATGCCTTGAGTTGCGTATTCAGTGGGGGTATATCGACAGGATACTTTAGTGTTGAAAGAGGTGTGAGACAGGGGGATCCCCTCTCTCCTTATTTATTTATACTTTGTATCGAGGTCCTTGCTAATACCATTCGTAAAGATAAATCCATCCACGGAATCAGCTTTGGTAATGTAAAAGTCAAACAAGCGCTCTACGCGGATGATATGACACTTTTTGTGAGGGACTCCCAATCTATTGATAGAATCGGAAAAATATTTGGAGATTTTGCTAAGATTTCAGGCTTAAAAATGAATAAAGACAAAACATTTATATTAGCGTTGGGTCCTCTTTCTAAAAAAAATATTGAAGTTCCATTTGGTAAATTAGTTGAAGCTATTAGAATATTGGGAATAACTTTTTCATTAGATGTAGAAATTCAGGAAAATGTTAATTACAAAGAGATTTTAAGTAAAATAAAAAAATTATTAATATGGTGGAAGCAAAGAGATCTCACCCTGATGGGCAAGATACAACTTTTGAAAACATTTGCACTTTCTAAAATAAATTATGTGTCTTCACTTTTACCAGTACCAATATGGGTGTTTGAGGAGATCGAAAAGTTAATGTTTGATTTCTTATGGAATGGTAAAGATAAGGTCAAAAGAAACGTGATGTCTATGGAGTACGAGAGGGGAGGACTTAAAATGATTGATTTTCATTTATTTGTATATGCACAAAGAGTCATGTGGCTGGAAAGGCTTTTGACAGGAGATTTCAGAATAGGATGGAAACGTTTTTTTATATTTGGAACCCGTGATGTAGGAGGACTTTTGTTATTATTCACTAATACTTCACTGAATATTTGTAAAATATCATTACCAAAATGTTATATGGATATGTTGCAAATTTGGGCCGCTACCAAAGAAGTCCTTCTTAAAAAAGAAACATCTAAAAGAAATGAGATATTTTTTAACAATAAACTTATTCGACTAAACGGGCAAATGCTATTTGATGAAAACTTATTTCTTAAAAACATATATAAATTGCATCATATTGTTGACAAGGAAGGTAACATCAAATCTCCTAGAGACTTTCTGAGAATGGGTTTAGATGGAAATGAAATAGATAAAGTTTATAAAGTTTTGAAAATATTCCAGCAACATGGAAACACCTTTAAAAGAAAGAAGACAACTGTGAAGACACTGGTCTAAATCTAGAGTTTATATTTAATGGTAAGATTAACAGTTTACCAAACGTGACATCCAAGAAAATATACAAGGCACTTTTAAGTATTAAATTGGAAAAATCGTATGCGTTTAATAATATAGAGAAGACATATAATTTCTCCGAAAAAGATATCTGTGCTATATTTTCAAGACCCAGAAAATGTACTCTAAGCAGTAGGCTTAGAGAGTTTCAATTTAAAATGCTTTATGAATTAATATACACGAAGAAATATTTACATTTATTCAAAATTTTCTCAGATAGTGAATGTTCATTTTGTGGGAATACTGAAGAAACTTACGAGCATCTGTTTTTTTCATGTGAAAAGACGAGAGACGTATGGATAGATTGTGGTAACTTATTCAATATGTATGAAATAAAAAATGCCAGGTGGGTGGATATACACATTGGTGTTAAGCATGCTAATATAGGGAAGGAACAGATAGTTAATCACATTATTCTTTTAATAAAATATATGATCTTTGTTTACAGCAGGACTAAAAAAAGACCACCAAGTCCCAACGAAATTAGAGAGAAGATATTAGAAAATGAACGTGAAGAGAAAATTTTAGCAGTAACGCGGGGTAAATTATCAACCCATATAAGGAAATGGGAACATTTCCTTACAACACCTACAAGAGTATAGAGGCGACAGAGCTCACGAGATTATGTTCGTTCATTATGGTGTTTTTCTTGTTTCAAACGGGACGCGGGCACCGTATGCAAGGGCGTATGATGTGTGTGAGTGTTTGAGGGTGTGAAGTGTGGGGGTTTGCGGAGGGAAGGCGGGGGGGGGGGTGGGTAAGGAGGGGGCAGGTACAACGCATATACTTTTAACAGTTTTTTCTCTGATATTTGTTTGTTAAACTCATCTGGTAGTGGTACGATGCAGTGTCTTAGAATATTATTTCATGATGTGCATAATGTATACGAGTTTAAAAGATTATTTTGTTCGAATTATTATTTACAATGATTACTTTGTAAACTGCATTGTATATGAAATTTGATTTGAGAGAAAAACAATAAAACATCTTAAAAAAAAAACAAGATATATCATTCATTCTGCCAGGTAGGTGATAAATAATGTATTTTGAAAGTCAAAATGGCCGCTACAGGCCCTAACGGTAGGCCTATTATGTACTTTGTGAATGGGAACATATAATTTTAACAGAATTTGGCTTTGCTTGACTAAATGGTGTTGCATGTATGAGTGAAATATCATCTGAAAATATGATTTTGTAACCAAATAGATCATTTCTTTTGTTATTTAGGTGATAAATGCTATATTTAAATTTCAAAATGGCTGCAATATGTTTCTTTGTGGAAATTATCTTTCCCCATTCAAAGTTTACATATTAAGGGACTATGGCGGCCATTTTTCATTTTTAAAAGGCTGCATTCGTCACCTTTATGACACAAGCTATGATATATTTCGTTAGAAATCATTGGGTTTAGACAATACTTAACACTTACATCAAAATTAAGCCATTTTCATAGTAAAAATTTTGTCAAAATTATCTGTCCCCAGTTACAATGTACATACTACTTTGGGCTATGGCAGCAATTTTGAATTTCAAAGTAAGGCCTTTATTACCTTCTCAACCATTATGTGATGTATTTAGTCAGAAATCATGTTCAAGACCAAATTTTACCTATACATCACATAGTTACGTGCGTTTTTGGTTCTCATTCTGGTGATGATTAGTTTCCCTATACGCATGTTACAGAATTTGTAGGGGCTTGTGCGGCCGTTTTGAAAGTCAAAATACAGTATTTATCACATATTGGAGAGGAAATGTTATATTTCATTAAAAAAATCACGTTTTCAAACAATATTTTCCTTATACAACAGAATTATATGGATTTCATAGTCAGGCAAATCCTAATTCTTTCAAAAGTATTTGTCCCCATTTACATTGTAGATAATACTGTAAGGGCCCATAAGGGCCATTTTGAATTTTACAATACAGCATTTATCTCATGCATGAAAAATGAAATGATATGTTTCGCCAGAAATCATGTGTTTAGACAATATTTCACTCGTATAGATTACAATTACATTCACTTTATTGTTTTTACTCTTGTGAAAATTAGTTTCTTCATTCGCTTTGTTCATAATACAGATAGGGCCTCTGGCAGCCATTTTGAATGTCAACATGCAGCATAATTACCGAAATTGCAAGGGAAATTATATGTTTCGTTAGAAATCCTTGTTGTCTGACAGTGTTACACCAATATTTCGCAGTTATTGGCATTTTAAAGTCAAACAAATTCAAAGGTTGTGAAAATTATTTGTCCCCTTTTATATATTGTACACAGTATAAGGGGTCTATGACAGCCATTTTGAATATCATAATACAGCATTTATCACATTAGATAGTATACAAATGACATAGTTTTGTTAATAGTCATGTTTTCAGACAGTAGTCCACTCGCAGGTCACAATCACATGCAATAATAGTGCTCTTGTTTGAAAAAAATATTTTCCCCATTCATATTCTACATAATAAAGTATACAGGGGTTATGGCGGCCATTTTGAATATCAATAAAATAAATATTTTGTCAAATATCGCTTTTCCAATTGGTATTTCACTTCTGCACAACAACTACATGCATTTTATAGCTAACGTGTTGGCAATTTTATGATTTTCATGGGTAATTTGCATATTTTGGCGGCCATATTGGATTTTGCCAATTTGCGGAAAATGCTCAAGGTTACAAGAGTGGCATCATTCAGATTCGGAATCAGCACCCTCGAATTGACAAGAAACCATAAAAAAACATTGTATATCTAAACAAACAAGGTTCGACCCCTTGTCTATGGGGCCTATCCTGGACTACAGTGCGTATAAAAAAAAACGGGACAGATTTGAAAAGTCTATAAAATTTTAGTTTCAAATTATTATGTCTATATTTTGGTGTTAATAGGTGCTCTAAGGTCTTGTCTTTCAAATGCTATTAAAAAAAATTAGTTTCGTTCATGCTTGAGCGAACACGGGACGTTTTTGTTGGGGGTTCAAAAAGAGGCTTGCGCCAGATTTGCAGAATATGAGTAATATGATGATCGGACTTCTTTCTAATTAGCAGACTTCCTCTTAACCTTTTCATTATCTTTGCCATAATTTTCAAATCATGCGGTCAAAATTCATTTTCAGATCTATTTATTTGCTTGAATTATTCTGTTATTTCTTTTTAATATGCTCTCTGTTAGCTTTGAATATTCCTTCTTCAAGCTAAAATTTTTCTTTACAACCGAATTATGGGAGAGCATGGATTTTTTTATTCAAATCCTTTCATTATGTGCTACAAAGGTTATGGTTCCTTTTGAACAAAGCCACACAGATGGGCGGGCGCTCGGGTTGCTCTCCCCCCCCCCCTTAATTAAAAAAATCATGACCAAGAAAAAAGTGGACAGGAAATAAAAGGAAAGATAGAAAGTAAAATATGATATTATTTTCTGAATATTATGTCAAAATCTATCACAATTTTTGATATTGTAATTAAAAAAAGTGGGAATATTTGCGTGCTCACTTCGCTCGCTCACAACTTTTTAATACATTTTACTCGATCTGCCATATCTAGCTCCTTCAAAATTCACTCAATACATCATGGTCATTGAAAGACATGAATCCCTTCCTGTGTTTCCTGTCAAGCAATTAAACTTGGTCAAGGAATTAATGACCCACTGAAAAATAGATTCATGTCTTTAAAAGGTACATAACATAATTTGTTTCACATAATAAAACGATTTGAATAATCACAAGTTTTCCCAATTAATAATTCAAATCTTCTTGCTTGGGTTGACAAAAAAAATCTTCTTTCCTCAGTTACTTATGAAGGAAAATTAAAAGGTAAGAGAAGTTTAAATGAAAAAACAAAATAATTCAATTAAATAAATAACTTTGTAAATGAAATTTGACAGCATAATTTGAAAATTGTGGCACAGATAATGAAAAGGTCAAGAGGAAGTCTCCTGATTAGCAAAAAGTCTGATCACTGTATTACACATATTCTGCAATTCTGGCGCAAGCCTCTTTTTGAACCCCCAACAAAAACGTCATGTGTTCGCTCAAGCATGAATAAAATTTATTTTTTTAAATTGCATTTCAAAGATAAGACCTTAGAGCATCTATTAACACTTAAATATAGACATCATTATTTGAAACAAAAATTTGATAGACTTTTCAAATCTGTCCCGTTTTTTTTGATACGCACTGTATAGGTCTATGTCGACTTGGTGATAAAAAGTGTCTAGTCAAGTTGACATGTCGGCATATCTCGCCATATTGAAGTCAATATCCTTAAGACAAATTTTGTGCTATTTAGTAATACTTTGCAAAATCTACCTGGAGATTTCATTTTGAACGTTACGCTTCTCAACAGAGTCACTTCAATTGAATTCTTAGGGCTTATGATTGACGATAAAATGATATTGAACATTTTAATGTATCAAAAAAATATGTCGCGAAATATTGGTATAATAAATAAAATTAAACATTTTTTTCCAGAAATCAACACTTTTTTATACTTTACTTTCCACTAATACTTCCATATTTCAATTATGGAATACTGACATGGGGTAATGCATACGCAAATCTCACCGACTCAGCCTTAGGGGGCACGACGTCGAATCCTGAGTCTGTCTGAAGATTTTCCACCATCCTTTCTACAATCTTCTTCGTGACCAGAGGGTCACACATTCCGACAAACTCCCAAAGCTCCAAATACGAAACAGGGCCTGAAATGAAAATGCAAGTCCCGTTGCAAGTTCCTTTATCGTGGTCCCCTATATAGTAAAACCGTTTTATTTTAATTCTAGACAAAAAACCCAGAATAACCTCGCCTACAAAAATTAATGCTACCACTAATGGTACCATATGAATTCGTGGTATTTGTATGGGAATTCTAAATGCAACAGCATGCTCAATCAAAATCATGAAATAATTTTTTCACCGAAATGGTTGTCAGCTAAAACATGAGCAAGATTCATTCACTTTAGAAGGTCACAAATCAGAAATATGATGGGTACTGGGTCGTAAAATACCCGGGCAAAATATATAATTCAATAATTCCATTCCGTATATATCAAGAGTTTATCCATGGCGGTAAACTGGACGTCCATGATTGATTATCAATCACATAAATCATGAGAAAAACTAGAAAGTATAACGGATATATTACCTTTAATGAATTTCTTATCTCCATTTAACGGTTCATAACTCTTCTTTATTCTCCTCCAAATGAAGACGACGATTACTTTGAGATTAAAAGAACACAAATGTGAGTACTTGTGTTATTATTTCGTATGACATGGACACAAGATTGAAAAAGGATACATGTATATTTCTAAAGTTTTAAACATATTAGTTTTACATAGAGTGATAACAAAGCAAATCCGAAAGTTAATGCTTTTAAAGTTTTCATTTATCATATTAAGCTTTGACTTTATCGTGTGCTTGATGATATAACACAAGTTGATGTGTTTTAAACAAACAACTTTCCTTTTTTCTCCCATGAAAGTGACGACATCACAGATCGCCATCAAAGGTTAAAGTGCGCGCGATGGCGTACATCATGTTTTCATTTACTTATTTAGAAAATGGAATCTCCATGAATTACTATGACGTTCGTTGTGACACTATTCTTAAAAACTTTTGGATCTGGAAAGCGTATTAGGCAAGTTATTTCAACTTACTGGAGGCGATGAGTAAGGTGATGACGATAATGGCGATGGCAACTGCAATTAACAAAAATAATTTTAATGATTACTTCGCATGTTAGAAACTGAGGGAAATAAACTGAAACAAATAAAATGGTATGATCATTAGATATCATGACCGTGTTCCAAATATCCCCTACGCTTTTAAGTCAAGGGATTCGTCCAGGCATTTTTTATTTACGTCAGAAACATAATCATAACGGAATAAGAAAGACCGGTGCTACGGAACCGTATATGGTGATTGTGCTCTCTTGTCATTTTAATTTCTTCTATCTTTATAAGAATGACATTTGGTTTGCAAAATTCGTTTACCAAGTGACAAAATATCTTCGTTTGTTAATCATTTTGCCGATAGAAGTCAATATCACGAAGAACATAACACCATCGTGTCACTTGATCAAAAATAATGCTGGATATTCAGTTTCCAAATACTGACGTACAACAAAATTAATATTGATATTAATATATACAAATTTTTAACATTCAGAGAAACGAGGTTTCCTTCTAATAGAAATATAATTGACAGGTACCCAAATCTTAAACTGCAATTTATTTAACGGTGGTCTGAATACTTTGTTGAACTATGGAGTGCCATTTGTAAGTACTTGCCTACAAATCTTTTACAGTGGATGATCAATTCCCCAGCAGCGTGTGCAACATTATCACATAGAGGTTACATCTGTTGGTTTGGTTTTATTCACGATTAAAAATGCACAAAATATAAACAAGATATGCTTTACATGATCAAGTCATTTTATGTAACAAATAGCTATAAGCCTTCATAACAATCAAAGTGATACAATATATTTTAGAACTCGTATTGTAGGGATAACCCGTTTCAGATTGGCTATGAATACCCAATCTGCAATACCCAGGGGACGTTTCATAAAGCTGTTCTTAAGTTAAGAGCGACTTTAAGAACGACTGGTGAACCCTTCTTAAGCGCTAAACCATCGCCAATTCAATACCATGTACCACAAGAAAGGATCACCAGTCGTTCTTAAAGTCGCTCTTAACTTACGCACATCTTTATGAAACACCCACCTGTTCTATATCATAATCCATACCTTTCCCTAAAGATCTATTACCGGGATCTCCATTTGTAGTTATTACAAATTCGGTGGTTGTTATGATTGGTGCTGGTTTCACTATAACGCTGGCGGTCGCATTTTCTCGGGTGGTCGCCGGCAGAATGGCAGCGCAGACGTACGGATCAGTGCTTGGCGCTGCGTCGATTGTAAATTTCAAATCTTCCGTCAGGCCGTCGGGGTTGGCATATCTGTGCGGTTCTTGGCTGGAGATAGTTCTGCCTCTGAGGGTCCAGGATAGCGAGATCACGTCTCTTGGCGCACCCCGAGCATGACATGTCAGTTCAGTCGTGTCACCTATCTCGGTTGTCAGCGTACACGGGTTTTCTCCGCTTCCGGGCGATCCTGATGGGCATTGGTCAATTGCTGGGAATGGTTTCTGGGGTGGAACTACGATTAACAAGTGAAGATCACATAAACTGTAACAATATATATATTATCATGGCACAGTTACATCGGTGAAACATACTCATGGGCCACGTTAAGCACCGGTTAGCGATTAATCGCCAAGGCCCCCATTCCACAGAAGTGAGACCTTCGAAGGACCTTTCAAAGACCAAATATTTGCAAGGTCTTACAGCAGTCTTCAAGATCACTGAAACTTGTCATCCCTGTGGAATGGCTCAAAAAGATCCCTCAAAGAACTCTGATAAAGTGATTGGTACTTTTTGTCTTACTGGGCTTAGACTAGTCTTATAGAGATCTTTTGATGGTCTTTCAGAGATATTTTATGCAACAAGTGATCTTTCAGAATTCTTTCGATGGACTTTGCCTGGTCTTTCAATGATCTTTGAATGAGCTTTCAATGATCTCTCATGAGTCTTACAGTGATCTCCGCAAAAATCTTGAGAGACTGCCGAAAGATCATGGAAAGAATAATAAGAACCTTAAAAGTTCATTGAAAGACCACTGAAAGACCATCAACAGACCATTTTTGCTAAAAGACTGCTGAAAGACTGTTTTGAACCGTTTCAAAAAGTTTTGGAGACCATGAAGACCACTTTAAGATCCACCAGGAATCGTAAAAGACCTCAGATATCTATGAAATTTCGTTGAAAGACCTTTGATTGATCAAGCAAGTTTCATGGTCTTACAGCATTCTTTCAGAGGTCTTGCTCTCTGTGGAATGGGGGTTTAACTGGAATGTCCTATCAAGATTATATGGATATGCAGGTCGTCATGAATATTCATTAGCTGGACTGACGATGCCATAGCCTCACTTTGATTTTTATGTTATTACGGAATCAAAATTAATTCATTTTTCACACAAGTCTGAATAATACGTCTCTCTAAGGATGAATAAATTGCAGCTGAATGAATATCTCATGCATTAAATTCGTTTCAATCCATCTTTTGTTAGTTCTTGGGGGAAAAATTGAATAAATGTAATTTTATATAACAAATACAAAACAACAAGTGGGGATATGACATCATCAGTTTGCTCATTGAATATTCAAGAAGACATGCCTAGAACTGTTTCACCGGAATACTGCAAAGCTTTCAAATGTATTCTTTATCCCATTTTGATGAAATTTTCAGTGTTTTGTTTGAATAATTTGTCTATATCTGTTCAATTCATATTATTTTCAGCCTTTTCATATTTTCGTATACTAATAGCACAGTTTCAATATAATTTTGTTCTCTTATTGATAATTTATATTATGTTTATTAATGAGCATAATGAGAGACACAATTAGCATCGGTTCCTACCTTTAACTGTGGCCACAGTGTGATTGCTGAGCTCATAACCTCTGAAGTCGGATAGTCTACATATGTACCGTCCTGCGTCATCATCCTCGACGTCATGGATCACTAAGGAAAAGTCTTCCGTAAGGTTGTACTTTCCGATCCCATACGACGGCACACGAACTCCTCCCGTAAATGGATGCCACGAGACTAGATTTGTTGCTGATGCCAATTCTGGTCCTTGAATTCGTTGTCATGTAAAGAAAGAAAGAAAGGTAAAGGTTCATTAGCAGTTTGAGAAAATCAACTGAAGAGTTTCCTGCTCAAAAGATAATGAACATTTATGTCATATAATGATGAAGAGCCATCATTCTGTTAACCTTTCTTTGTGAACACAGGTGAATCAGAATAGCGGCTTGAATTTCGTTAAACGATAAGAGCATTGGAGTTTGTAAACTATTCATTTGATCACGTTAGCAACTATATACCAAGGCGTATCTCATTTACAAAGGAACAGTTTTCCTGGACTTGTTTTTTTTTTTTCTGATGCTCTGCATACGCCTAATCAGCAACAACATTCGTAATCAGTCAGAGGTTCATTATAACAACGGATGCGATGAATCGCACCCCGGCTTTAGAGATCAGGGGCCCGTTGCAGAAAGAGTTGCGTTTAAACGCAACTCCAAAAATCAAACGCAAGTCCCCTGAATCTTACGCAACTTTGCGTTAGATCGCAACTCTGTTGCAGAAAAGAGATGCGTTTGATTTCTAACGCAACTATCAAGCGCAACTCTCCTTGATCAAACGCAACTTTGCGTTTGATCAGTGATCATACGCAAGTTGCAGTAAATCCATAGCAACAATATGGCAGCCATACTAGTAGCAGCTGCAGCAGAAGCTGAGGAAGTTCAGCCACATCCTGGCCGTGTATTAAGAGACAGGGAGCAACCCCTTGACTCTCTCACCGAGACACAGTTGCTGAAGAGGTACCGATTCGGTCGCGAGGCAATATTCTTCATAATCAATCTTCTTACCAATCAAATCGCACCACCCACCGAACGCAACCAGGCAATCCACCCGACACTCCAAGTTTTGATCAGCCTCAATTTCTTCGCGACCGGATCGGTATTAGAAAGTGATGCCAACATCCATCGCATTCACCGAAGCACTGTGTCTAGAGTAATCCACAGGGTCTCTCAAGCCTTGTGTGAACACAAGAGCCAGGTAATTATTCTTAACTTTTCTATTTTCATCATCATGATCATCACTATAAAAATAGGGACCCCAATGAAGACAACAAAAAAAAATCTCCTTCGTTTTATAATATTAAAATCACTTACTTGATTAAAATAAGTGGTACTAAACCATTCAGACAAGTCTTGTTATTCCAACATGTAAATGAAATTAGAAAAAAAGGGTTCAAACTTGGCCCAAAACGTTCAATTTCCCCATTGACTCCGTCCGCGCTGCTTTGTGTCAATAAAGCTTTGCGGCCAGTTTTAGACAGTTTGGGACGGAGACAGCTGCGCGAAAATATCAGGTGATCGCGCTGGCGCATCGCGTAAGTCCGATGACCCCAAAATATAGTCTTGTAAAAGACGTCGCTGTCCCGCGCCGTTATTCAATAAATGATCTCGGTCCCGAAATATTTCCACCCAGTTAAAGTCACTTTTAATGTACGTCCATCGAACATTGATAGAACAGAAAGAAAGCGTGAGTGAGTCAAGGAAATGAGAGAAAACAGAGAGGGAAAAGTAGTATTTAAATTGTTTTCAGATATTGCTTGTGTGCCATTTATTTGTGAAGTCATCAAGCTCGAAGAAGAGCAGAATGCAGATATTTTTATTGTTAGATTATTGTTGCATTGTTATGATTTGATTCCTTACTAAGTTACTTTAAATTTGATCTAGAGTATGGTGATATTTGACATCTAATTCATCGAACTGATAATCATGTCATGAGCTCTGTCTCTTAATTTTGGCAACCTACTACCTCGGAACATTTGCTCATGCAAAGGCCGTCCGACGAGTAAAAAAAAAACGCCCGTCTTAACATTTTAAATAGATCCGTGGTTTGAATAAAAATGAATAAAACGGCCGTCGTATAAACAAATGTGACCGAGGTAGAGGCCTGTTGCAGGCTCCAGTGGCGTACGCGGGGGAGGGGGGGGGGGGGGGTAACAGGGGCTCAACTCAACCCCCTTAAATTTTTTATACCTACCCCCCCCCCCAAAAAAAAATAGTGATGATTATTTATTTTTCATTTTTCGATCTTAATTACCGCCCCCCAGAAAAAACCACACCTAGCTGTCCTTACCAGATCATTCTCCCACGAGAATATGTTCACCTTTATTGTTCCCACTGAATGTCGACCTTACTCGATCATGTTCTCATATTTCTTTTTCTCCCCCCCCCCCCCTCTTCGTACGTAACAAAGAAATACGCTATGGGAGAATGCTCTGGACAGGGAGCTCTGTCTTGGGAGTGGGGGCGTTGAGGGACATTATGGAGAAAAAGAGTCAGTTGTTTGGATTTATATAGGTTATTTTTGTTCCTCTTCCTTTTCTGTTATTTTCTGTAAATGTTTCCTTTTTATATCAGATACACTACAGTCACATTTGCTCTATGGTGGCAGAACGGTGAATAAAAAAAACAGCCGTTTTAAAGATTTTAAAAAATAGCTATATCATACTAGGTGGGTTGGTTACTAATAGTTTGAATAGAAATGAATAAAACGGCTGTGTTCGACCACCGTACGGCCGCCGTAAATCAGATCAAAATGTGACTGAGGTGTTACACGCTCGTAAAAATAAGGAAAGAGGGGGGGGGGGTGGTAGAGACAGTTATGATATTTTTATCGATCTGATTACGGTCGCCTTACCTCCCCCCCCAAGAAAAATAAAACTACCTCCCAGTCTCTACCATTAGCATTCTCCCGTGAAATTGTTCCCACTTACGAAGAGGACGGGATGTCGACCTTGCTCATGAATGTTTTTTTCCTCGGTAACTGCTATCTTTTTTTTTGGGGGGGGGGGGAGTGGGGAGGGGGTGTTGAGTGACATCATGCAGGGTTGAAGGAAAAGTTTAAGTTAATTGTTGGGATTTTGGGTTCGGCGCCCCCCTATATATTCTTTTTTATTTTATATACGTACATGATTTAAAAAAAATCTCAGATAACGGTAAAAGCCATTGATCTTATCTCTGTATGCCTATATATAACGACGTAAACCGGGACGTATCTTCCCTTTTTTTTTTTTTTGAAAGAGTGGGTCAGTGTATGAAAAAAAAATGTTTTCATGGAAAAGAATCAAGTTATTAAGAACATTTAAAATTAATATTTGTATATACTGCAATTTAAAATAATTTAAGTGAGGTTTAGGGATGTTTATTTCGATTTCTCTCTCTATAACATAAAAATACATTAGGTTTGAACATTTCCGCAGTGGAAAATAACATTTGAATTACATATTAATAATTATGAATTGTAATGGATGATTCTTACCTGATGTGGTAAATGCCCTCGTCCATCTGGAGTATTCCCTGGAACGGAAAGGCAGGGGTACAACCAGCTCGGGGATCCCTGGGGGTATTCTCGTGTTATATAATTCAGGCTAGAACACACTAACCCATCATGGGATCATTCAAAAGATCAATGGAAAGGGGTGCTTTTCACTGGTCAGCACATGAATGCTTTGACCCAATCAGAAGTGAAAACGCAAAAAAAAAACATGACTCATTTTATCTCATGAAATGTTCCTACCGAAGACGACGGAATGTCTGGCTTCCAAGATCTTATCGGACAGGCTGTTTCATGTCTGTCAACACCGCGGCAACTTCACAGAAACAAATTCTTTCACACCCTCCTTATTCCGAAAAATCCATGTAAATTACTTTCTTTTTGTTGTCAACACCCTTTTTCATTGATCTTTTGAAGTATACACCGCGGCAACTTCACAGAAACAACTTATTTTTTCACACCCTCCTTATTCCGAAAAAGTCCATGTAAATTACTTTCTTTACAGTTGTGATATTTTTGGCATTTCTTTACGTAATCAAATTATCATTTTTATTGTGCTGTCCTGCATGAAGAGTTCATATTTTTTTGGATCCTGCAGACTGAAGAAATAAAACGTTGCTTTTTAATGCAGGTTCCCTCATGTTTCTATTCGCCGTATTATTCAATTTAAATAAATGATGCCATGTCTGATTTGTACGTCATGTTAATTCTTCTGATGTAATATTTGTTTGTATTATGTTCATGATTATGACTTGTGAAATAAGTGAAATAATGTCATATCTCAAAATTGACGAAGAGTTCCCCATAGCAAACTTCAGAATATTTTTCTTTTGGAAAACTCACCGGCACCGACCAGGGACACCGAAGGAGGGGGCAACTCTTTTCATATAATAATTAACAAGTGAGTATTCTCGTCTGATCGTTGTTACATGATGATACCCTTACCCCCACCCTAATTCAGAATCCAACCCCTGACCTCTACTGGGATAGCTATATAAAAGGGGTAATTAAGGGCCACCCCATCGATCCTCCATAATATCCCATGTAGGAAGTTGAGACTCATGGCGGAAAAAGGAGTCAAATCGAGAAATGTAAACGAGCTATGTAGGCCCCCTCCCCGTGTAAAAAAAATCAATATAGACCTATGGCACATCGATCCCTTGAAATCAGATGTAAATTCAATTTGACAGTCGCATTGGATACCTAATTTATTTACATGTATATCGGGTTACATTGGTATAAAAGCCCCATAATAGCGTGACTTTTTTGTCACTTTTTGTCAACGCTTTAAAAGGTCCATATGTTTGAACCAGGGATATTGTATATCCCTGTTTGAACTATATTTTCACTCATGACAGGGCATGATAGACGAAGTGTTAGAAAAATGTTCCCATAAAAAAGCAGATTACGGATGTAAAAGTCACTCAATCATATAAATGGCCTCCAATTTTCAGGGTTTTTTTTTGGGGGGGGGGGGGGTGTAAACGGATTCTTTGCAGGTATTGGCAGAAATTATTATTGTAATTCAGGAGATAGGAGATACGTACGTTTTGGGGAAAATTTTCTCCAATTAGGATTTTTTTTTTTTTTATATCCATTTATTTATTTTTGCTAAGAGCAAGGGCGCGCAGGACCGAGGGAACCCACCCGCCCCCCTCCGCCTATACATTAGAAAATAAAAAAATAACTGACATCTCGTAGAGTAATTTTTGTATCCTAATTTTACAACAATCAGTATGTTACTGTTAAAAATAAAATCTTAAATGTGTGTGATTGTGAGAGGGCATATATACATATATTGTGCGTAAACATTGCAAATTAAAACATTGATTTCTTAGATTTTTTAATAAACAAAATATACTTTAGTAGGCCTTAACAATTGATTACTAATCAAGCTATACACACCGGGGATTCCCCTATTTTAATTTAGCCCCGGGATTTAGCCCCCAGAGCGAATGTACAGTTGCAACGTACAGGTCCATGCTTTACACACGTAGTTTTTTAATCCACTCTAACTCCATTATTCCCATGCCACCATCTCGGTCACAGACCTTCTCACACACAAGTGTAAACATCCTTGTACAGAATTCCCTGTATCACACGTATATGCCGCCATTATGCCATGTGCAATATCTCACACACACATGACCTTCCAAAACATCTCTCCTTGTATCACGGCGATTACACGTGATTAACATTTGTAACTGAGGAGGGGGGGGGGGGCTGAATGTTCCTAAGAGAAAGATTGTGCTAGCCTTCATCCTTTCACATTTTAAAATTATTTTCATTTATTTTATTTGGATGATATCCGTTCACAACGTTACAGAGTTTCAACGAACTTTACAAATCATAAAAATTGCCTGAATCAAGACTAATACATGGTCTACGTTCGCGATAGGCCCCTCCCACCACTTCGCGCGATCTTCAACTTCATGACGATAATTACGTCACGTACACGTCATATGGAGGTTTTTGCTTTGCATTTTAAAATTTAACAATAAATTCACTAATTTTTTTTTCTTAAATTAATCTAGATATAAGACTTGGTCTCAAAACCATCTTTTTTAAGAATGAAAAGTCCCAAAACGGGCCCCAAGATGTTTTAATTGAATATCTTTAAGTAGAAAAGGGTGGGTCCTTCAAAAAGATTATACAGCTCAGCACGCACTTCCAAGACGGTCCCTGAGACATGAATTTAGGGAAAATCCCAAAAGATGCAGCAAATGCAGAATTTTTATTGGTTAAATTTTGGAGGGCGCCGCCCCCAAATCAAACTTAGCTCGCTCACACGCAATCCTGGTGACGTCATGGTGACGGGTCGCGTGTGCAAAAGTTTGAATTTCCCCATTGACTTTATACACATACAAACTCTGCAGTTCATGTGGAATACAAGGACAAAGTACGATATTTTCCCATTCAAAGAACAAGTAGAGGTAAGCCATTCGAAAATATAGAATACTAAATAATTACTGACAAATAATTACCGATCCTTTTAATGCCAAATATATCATAGCTACCTGAAATAACTCAATTTAGGGTGAAATTATCAGTCAAGAGGGATGCATTATTGGGGCTTCGTAGGATCAACGGACGCGCTCGACGCACTCGCAATGGTATGTAGGGATTTTGATAGAGCAAATACCGAATGTACCGTTGTCCCTAATAAAAACTTAGATTTCTAATTCTAGTTTAAAATTGTATGTTTCAGAGTTTGTCAACTGAAATGCAGAAATAAATGAGGGAATTCTAGATTTACATGTCATAGATCAAGACTCAATAGAGTCTAGTTAGAGAAGATGCTAATGCACGAAACTTTTAAAGAACGTAAATGGATATTACTTAGACCCCTATCCCTACCGATAGCCGTAATCCAGCCGGCCCGACGGGGCAGAGCGAGCGGGCGGGCACGGCCGGGGCTGTACCGCAGGATGCGCTGAGCATGCCTGGTGAGCGCTTCTGAAGTTCTGCTAGTATTTATCAATCTAATTATTCGGAACAACTGGGAGTATTATTTATTACCGTAAACCAAAATATGAATGCAGATGTTTGACATGATATACTCACCATTAAATGATTCTCTTTTTTTTGTAATTCTATTATTGATTTATAACTTCTAAAGCCAACCCTTTTTGAAGAAGTGAGGTTTTCGAGTCGACATCCAATTTGCTTTTGGCGTTTGTTTACAATTGTTGAAGATAGGAGCTAGCTTATCGATCGTGCTCGCCCTGATACTAAAAATACAATGAAGTCGATATACTATGGTCTCTTCAAATCAATTTAAGTGTTCCAACTAAAAGCTAAATTAAATTATTAGGAATTTTACTTCAATTAAAATATTTTAAAATCATGCTAGTTTCATGCATGCCTAGAATACTTATAGTATCTAACCAATCTCTTGGCAAATTTCTTTATTTATTTTGATTTTAGGTAATTCACCAAAGCATGAAACAATCAGGGGCCACAGAACCGGGGGGGGGGGCTTGGGGGATTCAGCCCCCACTTTTTTCCAAAACCATGTATAAAAACGCAAAAATGACCATACAATTGTGATTTTTTGGCATGGTCAGCCCCCCTCCCCCCACTTTTGGCTTAGCCCTCCCACTTTGAAAACTGTTCCGCTGCCCCTGACTATAGTAATAAAACAGGAACATGCACTATCAGAGATAGCCCTAAACCCCTCATCATGCACTACCTTCTCCTATTACTAATTAGTAACCTTTATCTATATACTGTTATGCTATATGAAAATAATTACATTAATATTTGTAGTATAATTCGGCCATCTTTATGATAAGAATGGGCCTGGTTAAATAATAGATAATAAAGATAATCATAATAACATTAATGGTAGTAATAAAATAAAAATGATGATAGTAATTAATGATAAAATAATTATAAATTAAATGAAAATGAATTTGTGAGCTTTATACCTGTCTTTGAACAGACATCTCTGCCTCAATCATAATCAAGGCCTATATTAATGCCAGTGTATATGCAGTAGTCATGTGATTATAATTATAACCTTTGATGATTCAGGTGAGAGCATTTACACCCAACTTTATCAATAACATTTTTCAAAAATATAAGATAACAATCTTATTGCAACCTTTTTATTGTCAGCCTTCCCCCCCCCCCCCCACCAAAAAAAAAAAAAAAAATTAAATTCCAAAAGCTATGAAATACTGTCTTTTACCAAATGTAATGGATTCAGACACCAATTTTCCATAATGTTTATGCTCATGGTACCTGTTTTGATACAGGGCATATAATTTCAAAGGCATCCCAAATTTAATACATACAAACATTAAGTTTGATTGCCAACTTTGTTGTAAACATTGCCTCATATTGTTGCTCCCTTTTATCTTGCTTGAGGAAAATCCTTTTAGAAAACATTTTTGGGGTTGTTGCTACTTCTCTTCTCATTGCCTCTGAACTCACCGACTTTTCAAGCTGTATTTTCACTGCTCATACAACATCATTCATCCCTTTCTTTGTGGATTATCATACTCTCATAAACACGTAAGGGAAATGTTGATTTAATTTGATTTATTTATTTCTACATTCCAATAACAAAAGTATATACAAGTGTAATATTTTTTTTTCTCAGCATAACAGTGCAATAAAAGAGATTTATCTTTAATTCCACAAAATAATGTTAAATATTCTTTTTGTTTTCTTTATCCTGTATGTGTTGACAGTTCATCAAGTTCCCAAGGACCGATGAAGAAACAGCTGCCAACATTCAGGATTTTTATAGAATTGCAAGATTTCCGAGAGTGGTAGGGGCTGTTGATGGTACCCATGTGTGCCTTCATGGCTGCCCATTAGGCCCCGACGAATACGTTTACACCAATAGGAAGGGCAGGTCTTCCATCAATGTCCAATTAGCTTGCAATACAAAATTCCAGATAATCAATGTCGTTGCAAGATGGCCGGGGAGTACCCACGACTCCAGAGTTCTTCAGGTAATTATTACAGACTTATGTTGGAGGCAAACAACATACTAGTAGTCAGATCTTTGTAACGTACAAGAGACATATATTAGGTTAGCTGCAACAACATCACTGTGACCATCTTTGTAGGAGCCAGCTCCTAGTGGTCATGTGAAATAACATAGTATAGTCTACGCTTGCAGACCTTTATCAGTTATCACCACGGTAATAATTATTCTTTGGGGGTAAAATAATCAGCATCATTTGCATCTTAGATTTGTACAATTGTATTCTTGAAGTGTATTATTGTACTTAATGTCAAATACTATATACATTGCTGTGGACTTAAATTGCCACTTTGCATATGATCATAGATCCTAAGCGATACATTACAAATCCTTGCTAAAAGAAATCATTATGGAAAGGAAAATCCAAATCTTCACAAGATTAAGCGAACTTAATTGTTAGAAAAGCATCACCATAAACCTGAGATATCTTAGTAACTTTGATTTATTCATCTATTAATTTGTTAACAGAATAGCAGACCGTACCGCAAGTACAATAATGGAGAACTGAAAGGGATCATCCTCGGCGACTCTGGTTATCCCTTGATGACATGGTTAATGACCCCCATCCTTAATCCACAGACACCAGAGGAACAAGCCTACAACAAGTGAGCAATTCAACTTTTCCTTGTAAAAAAAGAAAATTTTTGAAATTGCTTGAATGAGCGATTTCTGTACCATGTAATAAATGCTACACATCACAGTCGACACTCGCTTTATGATCCACCGTGCAACTAATCGTATATCAATAGTGTCTGCATAAGTCTACCTTCTCAAGTCATAACTGCCATGTAGTGAAAAGTAATTCTTATATTTGATTTTGGCAGACTCATATGTGATTACAAGAAATCCTGGAAAATTTACAACTAGACATGTACTCTGTAATGTTTTCTATACTTCATGTATCCACTAACAATGATATTGTTTGCTTTGAGATATATCCGCTTATCCTCAGCCTTCGTAGTCTTAAAATGCCAAAATATTGATACCTTTTGTGGCTTCTTTTCAAACCAAATGTTTTCCTAATTTCTTTTTTTCTCATCACAAAGCTATCTTGAACATTTTTGTCCATACAGATTGCCTTTAAATATCATTTTGCTTGAGATGAAATTATTTTGATAATCAAACATTATCTACTTTATTCCACAGTGCACAGTGCAAGACGAGATCAATTATCGAACAATTGAATGGACAGTTGAAAAATAAATTTAGATGTCTGCTCGGTCATGGCCTACAAATTCGACCAAATAGGGCCTGCAGTATCATCACAGCATGTTGCATATTATTTAACATTAGTAAAAGATTCAGACAGCCAGCAGGAGACGATAACGAAGATGACCACATGATCGATGACAACATGGAAGGAGAAATCAACAGGGAAAGGGGAGATGCAGCAGCCATCGCTGTCCGGGCCCAGATCGTACAGTCTTTTGTTGTGTAGTACATCATTTTTCATTATATCAATGCTGGGATTTATGTAATGCTGTAAGCACTAATAATTTACACCGCCCCCCTTTTTCATAAGGATAACAAGTTGATTAAAATGTAATACTTGGAGCTGGCAATTACGTATAACCTTCTACACACTTGTTGGTCAAATTTCTTTTGGTTGGAGTCCCTTTTAAAAATACTAAACAACATGGTCATACCGTTTTCAAATTATATACGCTGATGCTCTTCCATTATGAATAAATATTTACTGTTCACTACATGAAACTGTGATTTGCTATAGCACAGTAAACACTTCATGTTGTAAAAGCCAAGTAAAAAATTGACATTCATATTAAATAATGAGCTTCACTCTCTTCTCCTTCTGTTAACTTGTACTTTTGAAATGCATTTTAAATATGCATTAAATGGCACACACTCTGTTTTTGTGGTGAAGATTTTAAGAACACAATTTTAAATAATGTTCCTACTATGGCAAGACATTCACATACTACTGTACAGAAAACATACTGAGTATTTTAAAATGTTCCTATTATGGCAAGACATATGTAAAACATACTGAGTTGTAATGTTATTATTCTCATATACAACAATGCAAGGGAATCTACCATTGTTTAAAAAGCAAGTGTCTCGAGAAAGGGAATGATTTGGTTTTTTTATTCTTTACATAATCTAACGCATCTGTCAAAGTGATTGAGTTAAAACTCCCTCTGATGTCAGACATCGATATTAAATCTCAACCTCAGCAAGTGTTGATAATCAGCACAACATTGAAATGTTGTAACAGGGTGAGCATCAATATACCCTTGATGTGCTGGATTTTTATACCATAAAAAACACTACCTTGAAGGTTATTAGACTTTTAATCTACATTGAATTTACATGTACATCAATGTAATTATATTTTAGTTATTCAAGTTGTCATTTTTTCCATGGCCAAAAACTCTTGTTCCTTTTTTCAAAGGAATGTATGCTCTGTAGAATAAGTCTCCTGTATAATGGATCTCTTTCTTTGGTAAGTTTGATTTTACTGTCAATGCAAACTTTTCTAGCAAATGCAGCAGTTGTTAAGTTATATAGCTATCCTGAAGTTTCAGCTTGTTGTTATCAAGGTGGACATCACATGAAATACACATTGCAAATGCCTTAAAGTTCAATCATTCCCAATGACTGAATGCCATTTTTTTCCATGACCTCTAAGGCATTTGCAATTCTACTGAGAAACAAGTTTCGCTCTGCAGAGAGCGAAACTTGTTTCTCAAGCAGTCGAATCCTCTCCCTCTCCAGCTCTACAAGCTGGTCAGTTGGGGACAATTTTCTTGGAGGGGTCTTGGTGGTGGAGGCGGAGGTGGTTGCAGCAGCTATTGCAGTTGTGGTAGTGGTTGTGGTAGCAGTGGTGGTGTTGACGGCAGCGGTGGTGGTGTTGACGGAAATGGTGGTGGTGTTGACTGCAGCGGAGGTAGTGTTGACAGGAACAGGGGTGCATGAACATGCTCCTGCTGCCATGCTGCTAAACAGTAGGCAAGCCTCATTGTCTCCATCTATTGTGTCCTAAGCAAAAATGAACATTGTCATTTGATTAAATGCATGAATAAAAGAAACCTGTAAATTGATTATAAGACTATTAGATAGCAGTCTAAGTGCAAAATCAACTTGTACCTTATTTTAAGTGAAATTTCATCTATCTTCAGACAGTTTTTTATTTTAAACCCTGGTTAACTTAGACCACTCAATTCAGAAGTTATGGAGTGGCAGTTTTAATATCTTCAGCAAATTGAGACATTAATTCCATGAATAGGAATATGGATTTAATTGTCAGAATACAACACTTATATATCATTATGGTTGAACAATTGCTATCAACATAATAGTAGAGTGCATAATGAATTTATTGTTTTGCATTTAGTCTTAAATGATGATTAAATATTTTCACACATAAGTATTTGTATTATCTCAATTAACCTAATATTGTGGTTTAACAATAAAATGAAGTAATTTTAACTTCACACTACTGACTTTATACCACAAAACAATGATTTCTATTTGTTTTTATTTGACTCTCATGAAAATAAATGCAAAGGAATGCAAGTATACATCACTGCATGATAAATCAAGAAATGTATGTGTACAATGGGTAGAAATGGTGGAGATGAGATGGATATAGGAGATGACAAAGGAAATGTAAAAATGAAAAGGATCATTTGAAAAAAAACCCATTAAATTGCATATTACTGGCAAAAAGAACAATCGTTACATCTAACTTTAAAGGAGAGAGTTTGCTTGTACATGTTGTATGAAAACGGAACAATCAAATTATAAGATCAATGACAGTTTGAGAACAATTGGAACAGCAATAAGAAGATGGTCATAACTTATTATTTGTTCAATTTTTCTCACTTTCATTGGATCTTTTCTTTGGTTTTTCTGTTTTCACACAAGCTAACTTGTTCCCAGAAACATTGAAACACTACAGATATGTTGATGTGTTTTGCTTAATATGAATGAGGAATTAATAACAGAAAGTGCAGAATATTCTTTGAGCAAATTTCTTTTACATATTTCCAAAACATGGAGAGCAAAATTCCAAGTAATTGCAGTTGAGCATAATTTTGTAATATCCGTTTCAAAATTGAAATAGTTTCTTACTTGGGACGAGCTGAAGCCTGCTTCGTCGGAGGACCCGACTACCCCCTCCACCGTTTCTCTTGCGAGAATCTCCAGAACAGCCTCTAACGTGGGCCGAATTTCAAGGCTGCCCCCACCTGTTTTTTTTTCAATACACAAAAAATGAAGTCATCAATATCTCAAAGCAAGAGCATTAGTAGCAATAACAATAACAGTCAAAGTTTAAATCTCAAACTGATATCCATTATAAATTGCTCATTACCTTGATGAAAATGAAATTTGGGTTTTTTTTTTCCAAGGATAAAAAAACAAATCCAATATAAGAAAATTGACTGATGAAAGAAGACCATTAAAATATTAGCATTTATATATTTATGCCAACCAGTAAACACACCACAATAATTTGCAAACTCCTTTGAGCATAGCATCCCTCCAGCAATAAAATATTTCACTCAAGAATTTATTAGGGAGGTTAAAATCAAAATCAGAGAAGAATTGATTCATACAGTATATCCAGTTCATGCATACATTATGATAAAAAAGTTAACTGATAATATTGATAAAATATCTACAAATAACAAGTATAATACCAATGAGGTTTACCTGTGTATCTATACAAACAGATTGCTTAACATGTATTTCTTAAACTACATCATAATATATATATACCAGGGTATATTATAAAGTAATAATGAAGATACAAATTTTCAATTAAAGATACTCCTACATTAGAGAGTTATCAGTTCATCACGTACGGACATTTGATAGATTTTGAAAATTTTGAAGGCTTGTATTGAGAAATTAGGAATAAGATGAGCACGGTTCCTTTGTATATTATAGTTAAGGGTACATGTAGGACAAAGTATGCTGAAAACAAGTTTGTTGCCATGGTAACCTACAAACACAAGTATCAAATAAACGTGCCATATCAGGGATGGACAAGATAGAAAGTGGTTTTCAAAAATTTGGTAATGTTTATCAATTCCATCAAAATATCAAAATATCAGCACCTACCAAAAAAATTTACTTCCTAAAATTTTTGTTCTACTAGTTTATGTTTGATGATGGATTAATGTTCAGAATGCAAGAATATCAAAATAAAATAGGAGTTACTTTGAAAACAATAAAACTAGAGTGAATTGAATTTGAGTAGAAATGTCTATCCGTGTTGAGAGGTAACATCAACCTCATGAACAAAATGGTCTATTCCAGTACTTTCAAAATCATCAATCTTTATAAAACTGAAATTTTTGAAACCAGAGATATCAAAGATTACTTTAATAGCAATTTTTATAAAAAAATCTTTTAAAAATTTCCAACAAGGTGTTAACCCTTAACTGATCATCGATCATGCTCATTACCTGTCATGTTTCGCTGAGCCTTGTACTTCAAAGCTCTCTGCTTCAGGTCGGCCCACTTCCGGATGATCTCTTCCTCCTCCCGCTGGTAGCCGTTAGCCCGGAGTATCGCTGTTGCCTTTCTCCAGTACTTTTTTTTTCTTTTTTCCACCTGAACATGAAAAAAATATACATTTTAATTTTTAACAAACCTTATTTCATTTTCAGACTAACGAATCTTTGAATTAACAAACCTTATTGCATTTTTGGACCAACGAACCTTAAGAATTACAAATGTTATTGTGTTTTTGGACTAACGAACCTTCGGAATGACGACTGTACCCCTATTCTGGCAATTTTGTATCCGATACCAGCTTGCTCTAATTCGAGGCTAAGACCCATGCTCGCAAATCTGAGGACAAAGCCAAGTCCAATACTTAGAAGACTAAAAAAGTTTGACCCCCCCAAAAAACCCACAAACTATATTTAATGGGTGAATGAAAAATGAACACATACATTATGTATTCCAGAGAAAAATTGGGATTTTAACATAAACAGAAATCAAACTGATTTTTCTTTAAATCAAATATATTATCATTCTCAATTTTAACAGAGTTGTTTCAAGTCTCATAGGTTTAATCTCCAGGGCTCTGTAACACAAAGATTAGCGATCAATCGCTAAATGAACTGACCAATCAATGTCAATGTTACACGCGCATTAGGTTTAAAATACTGACCAAGGACCAATCAGTGCGGTTCATATCGAAAACTTGCATACAGTGTACCGGACATGTAAAAACATAGCAGACGACGTTTGCAGACCTCGCGATCATCGTATGACTAGTGGTGCAGAATGTTCCATTGCGGCTTTATGGGGGAAATAGTATTACAGAGGGATATATGTATACACAAATAATGTTTCAGCGTAATTTTTTGTGTCAATTTCATAAATTATCGTTGTTTGAACATTAAAAACGTCATAATAAAGTGAAAGGAATAAGCAAAACTTAATTTTCAGACTTACCTATGCAGTGGTAAGCTAGGATGCACCCCTCGTATACATAATGGACCCGTCACAATATCCAGAGACATATCCAACTTTCACAGCATAAAATTGATTTTTGTTGGCAAAAATAATGGTATCTGATATATTTATATACATAGTTCGGACTGACAAGGTATATATATTTATATATTCCTAACAAAATGTTCAGCACTGCAATGGAAAGAGCTAGAAAACCGCTGTGACTCGAACAACACACCGACGTACAAAAAAGCTCTGTCCAGCCCTATTATTGTTGAATGCACGTCGAGTGTAGGTTTGCTCTTCGGACATCACTATCACAAAGAAAATCTCCTCTGATTTGATGATAAAAGTGCCCTATTTCCTTATCAACCAATCTCCATGGTTCTTTCATGAGTATTTGCCTTACAATGTGCCCTTTATTATAATCTGGGCGGAAATTCTTGATATCATCACCCACCGATGTGACGACGGATGTAATCCACCCGGGTACTATAAAAATGTCCCCCTAACCCATTATCCCAATACATATTCCTGACTATGGATGGTTTTGAGTGATTTTAATGTAATAAAGTGCCATATTTCCCACCAACTGAATGTAAAAAAAAATATGGTCATCTGATAGAAGAAGTTGTTAACATTCATTTCAGGGGGGCGGAAATTCTATCTGAATCAAAGCTTGTCCTTGATACACATTTGTTTGTGAAAAAAGGGTATGATGCAAGGGAATTCTGCGTGTTATAAGGGTGCGCGCGTGCAGCGAGGACCTTCTGTCCGCTAGTTTTCCATATGGTTTCATATTTGCAATCCATCGCAAACTGCAATCAATCGCTAAATACCAATGACCAAGCAAGAACATCATTGCATGCACGCTCTGTTTAAAATACTGATCGGGAACCAATCGGTGCGCTTCTTTCATTTTTGCAATTCATCGCAAACCTTTGTGTTACGGATCGCAGAACTAAAAGAAACAAATAATTTACAAATTGAAATCCATTGAGATATTATGACCACCTTGGAATAAAGTTACAATCTTTACTGTGAAAATGATGATAGCTAATAAGGAAGATCTTTCTTACCGGAACGCTAGCATGGCCAGCCTTGCCAAAAAGCACATATTTGTGCTTTTGCACAAATTGGCACAGGCAGTGTACCTCCCCATCATGCCAATTTCTTCGTCTTTTTTTCTTGTCACCTTCCTATATAAAAAAATTATGTAACAAATTAGACAAGGAAAAATATGGATCCATTAAAATTGTAAGTTTCTCAACCATGTACTGGCAATTAGGATGATGTGATTGCACAGAGAACTGGCATTCTAACTTTCCATGCCATTTCATAATAATGCATTCACTCAATATCTCACACAAATTAATTTTTAAGGTTGCTTCGGCTTTAACGTGGAGTCATGGTAACACTTGAGAAGAGTTGTTTAATTTGATACACAAATTAATGTGAATTACGATCACTTGTACATGTACATAAACACTATTCTAAATCTCTAAGCAAATTGAGACATCATAAAAAATGTTTTGACAAAGTCTATAAAAATACCAATGTCTATCCAAAGAGAGGAAGGAAATTGCAATGCTTGGTGAGCTGGTGCATATAGAATATACCGTATTAGATCACATTCTAAAACAAAGATGTAAACATTTCATATATTGGGAGGCTGGCACTAATTCTTACCATTGTTGTATTGGCTTGAAACTTGTGAAATCTGCAACAAAATGAAAAAGGAAACAGTTATAAAATTTAATGTTA
This sequence comes from Lytechinus pictus, assembly GCF_037042905.1. Taxonomy (NCBI): domain Eukaryota; kingdom Metazoa; phylum Echinodermata; class Echinoidea; order Temnopleuroida; family Toxopneustidae; genus Lytechinus; species Lytechinus pictus. The sequence continues at coordinate 20,268,841 of NC_087252.1, read as the reverse complement.
GACCTAATTAGTTTCAAAATTACGTTTAGACAGCTGGCAGCCATCTGTTTCAAGGATTTTTTCAAGTTATATTTTTACTTTTTTCTCACCGTACATAGCCACAGACGGCTTGCTATCGTGCAGCCACCATGAGGGGGTTAACAATGCAAAATCCCCCCGACGGGGCTCATCGATTTTTGTCTTTATTTTATAAAAATATATTATAAGAAAAGAACTGGACCAAAATGAATTTCCTGGTTGATCCGAACTTAATAATACATAGACAAACATATGGCCATTGAGTCCCTGTACAGACCGAGTTAGAGACTTCGGTCTCTAATAAGTGGAGCCAACAACGGAGTTCAGCGGAAATAACAGTCATCGAAGCTTTTGGTCTCAATTCTGTGTAGCTTTGAATCCCCAACCTACTGTAGACCTAGTGCTATCTATCATCAAGATCTAGATCTAAAAGCAAACAGCATGAACTGAATTGAAATCGAACTTGAAATGACGAAGAACAAGCATTTTGAAATTGTCCACAGGTGCCGGATGCCACGCCACAAGAAGCTCATCCATCCCAAAAGGCCGGATGAGCTACATGTACTGCCTACTATTATAGCATAGACTACAGATCTAGCTCTAGATTTAAATCTAGGCCTACTATATGCTATGGCCTTACCCTTGATCTATACGGTGCATATCAAAAAAAGCTTACACTTTGAAAAAAAAAAACCTGTAAAATTATACATTTGTAATATTTTAACATTGGTACAGATCCATTTAAAGCAAATGACGATATAACTGTCAAAAAATATTTCTGCTTGAGTGATCACCACTTACTTTTGAAAAGTTAGTGAAAAATGATTTGCGATGCCTGGTGATTTACTTATTTTACATAACAAAAATGAAGTGATATTCAAGACAAAAGGGTTGTAGATTAAATGGAACAAACATCATGCACTCGGATGTGGGGAGGGGTAAATCTGAGAAAAGTTATTTGTACTTTTTCAAGATCCACCCCTCTGGGATTTACGTCCATGGGGTTTCTTTTTCCCGTTTATCTTGCCACCCTTTTACTCCCGTTTATTTTTCCACCCTTTTGAATTAATTGATTTATTAAAATTTATTTATTCACCACTGGTGGGATGGAACACCCTATCAGTATCAACAAAAGTTGTTTTTTGTCGGGGTCCTTTTATGTCATTCATGTGTTAAAAAATATCATGTACATAAACATTTCATTCTTTTTCATCTTGAACCTCCACCCATCTGTTTAAAAAAGTCCTGGAAAAGAATGTTTTATTTAATAATAATAATAACAATATACACGAATTGCAAGGGAAACAAACTGATTGATGGCATAATCACTAGTATTATAGTATAATCATCATGATCAAACTTTTCATTTTTTCATCATTATAATTTTTCTACCCTATTGGGGGACATTACAGGCCACCCCCCCCCCCCCCCACTTGAAATACAATGGAGGGGGAGACACCCATGCCCAAACCCAAGCAAGATTATATGTGAAAAAATTACAGACAAATGTACATTTTTATTATTCCCAGGGCTTTTTCAAAGTGTAATGTAAACCTTTTTTTGATACGCAAGTGCAAGTTAACAACAGTTAACTTAGACCAAACTTAGTCTTAGTTAGATGTGGACCTAGTATAGTCACGTATTGTATTACCGGACACTATTATGATTCCGGACGCGCATATTACTGCGTTCTAAAACAAATTCGTACCACAAGACTTCCGCAATTCAATTTCACAGACCAATACATAGAACAAGATTGCAAAAACAAGGCGAAAAATCCATTTTCTACCTAATTATCTCTAAAAATGACAGAAAATGCTTAAAATATCATATAACATAGTTTTGTATTAACAATTGATATATTTTCTAACGGAAATATGGCATGATTTGCCGAATTTCAATCTCGTCCACTCCTTCGATCGAATGATGAGGTGTGGTGTATTGTGGGTGATCGTCGACGGCTAGTTCTCAAGGTACCCGTGCGCGAGGTTTACCGTGAGTAGAGCCGTCGATCGGCAGTGCATCGATAGAACTTGATGAGCGTCTCGATACGAACGCGAACATATTATTATTGGAAAGTGCCATGGAACATGCAGCTAACAAGACAAAATAAAATAAGTTATCAAACACGAATTTATTCCTACTAACATCTGCTCAGATTCGATATAAAAAAAGCAAATAATATTTAGAATTTACTCATGATATGATATAAGAAGAAAAAAAATCACAAAAATTTGTTCTTACATCATATAATCAAGGATATCTTTACCCGTCCGGCGCGCGTCCGGAATCATGATGTAATTTGTCGCGCACGAAAATAATTGTTTTTCGTGGAGGGGTATGCAGCAAGTGCGATGGCCGATGCAAAGAAAACAGTTGGTAAATATAAAATAATTGTAGGCCTAGGCCTATCATATTCATAATTTTCATAATATTTGGAATAGCAAGTGTGAATTTTTCTTGATTGTATTTCCTCTAGTTGTCATTTTTAAAGCACTGAAATAAAGGTGTCCGGCAATAGGATACACTGCCATGACTGCCATACTTAGAGTTAGTACCGGTACTAGTACTACTAGTACTACTAGGTAGGCCTAGTACAATCAGACATTGTCATTGAGAATTGCTCGAATCTAACGTGTGTCTATAGGTAGGGCCTATAGTGTATTAGGTACCGGTAGGCCTTCTTTAATTAACAAAAGTATCTGACATTTAATAAAATATTACCGGGAGTCGGTAATGGGGCCGCACAAACACCATCATTAACGTTAGACATTACACATGCAACGCCCAACAGCCACAGGTCACCACCATGACCACACGACAACACAGCCACAACTCCGGGGAAGCTAGGCGATCGCATGTGTCACTCGGTCTGTGCGAGAATTTCAACGATGCCAAGACGGGAAATGTACATTAAATTTCGCAATTTCACATCATCATTTCGAATGGTCAAACGATATTTAGCATCTTTATACTTGAAATATCAATTCATGCTAAAATTACATGGTTTACATAAGTATTAATGACATAATTTAGAAAGTACGGGCGAAATTCATTGTCTTACCTTTGCAGAAAATTCCGGTGCAGGCAGTGAATTTCTGTAACATTTTCGCGGGTTAAACAGCGCGCGATCATATCAGGCTCGTTCACGAAGATTTTTTATTTTTTCTCACACCCGAATCAAACGCAAGTTGCAATCGATCGCAACTTGTTTTCTGCAACGGAGATTTGCGATAGATTGCAAGTTGCGTAAGATATCACCCGCAAAGTTGCGGTTGATCTGAGTTGCGTTCGATTGCAACTTTTGCTTTCTGCAACAGGCCCCAGAACTGATGTTTCATGTCGTCAGCGACCCTACAAGACATATGACAATACTAGCATTATTTGAAATTTAGTGTTGTACAACGCCTACTTAGCTTGTTGTACGCGAGCAAATTGGAGGCTGAATGTCAAACATTCGTACCGTTGCACAAAAGACGTACCATCCAAAATGTACCGTTGCACGGCTTAGGAGGTGACGTCACAATACGATTCAATTTATTGCGCTCAGTAAAAATGCAGGTGCAATACGCGTATAGCCTGCTGGCTAAATGCGCAATGCTGCCCGAAGTGTTCGCTTGTGGGATTTTGCTTTTCGCTTTCCATATTTTTGCTCCCTTTTCATAGATTACTGCAGGAAAAACTCTTTGTTTTTACATATTTTCGCTAACTTAATTCCGAGGCGTTGTACAACACAAATAGCGAATATTCTTATTCGTGCAATGGTGCGAGATTTCGCATTCGGTGAAAGAAAGAAACACTCTATTCAACTCGGCTAAAGCCTCGTTGAATAGAGCATCTTTTTTTCACCGAATGCGAAATCTCGCACCATCGCACTCATGCCTATTCGCTATTTGTATATTATATAAAACGCTTGACCTAAATAGTATTATTTGCACTACTCTATTAAACTCTGTTAATCACGATTTGAATTTCATGGAAGAAATATATATTTTAATCAGTTCCTCGCTTTTCAATGGGCTCCCCTTTTCCATTGCTATGTTTTATATTTAGCTTTACATTATAAATTTTGATGAAGTTAAATTGAAAGAGCATTAAATGCAATCAAACAATCAATAAATTAAACAATCATTCAAAGACAGTATGGCAGTGAGTCCAAACTTCGCGCGTGTCCATACTTCGCGGACGGTCATTATCTAAAAAACTAGCCAATATCCTTAAAATCTGACATCATCAACGTGAAAAGCGACCTAAAATTATCATTTGGTGTAAGTTTCTTTGGGATGAGTTCAGTATTCATGAAAATATTGGCAAAAGATCGGCAAATTTGTCACCGTTAGCGCCCGTTTTGAAGAAATCAGATATTCTCAACAAGCATCACGATATCACCATTTTGCAAGCAGAAATCATCAAAAATGTGAGTTAAATGTGGTACTAACCGATTCTATAGCATTTTGCCATCAAACTGATATAAATATTTCACTTTTTGAGCTTGAGTTTTTGTTTAAATGTCCACGAAAACTTTGGTCCGCGAAGTTAGGTCACACTTTTTCTGAACCTTTTCCACCACAGCGCGCATTCCCCGATCGGAATAGAATTTTGAGATCGCGATACCGGCGAATCCCCTTGACCTACTTTACATTTTCGTCCATAATTTTATAGTTTACGATCTTGCCGTCAATGTGGTAACTATTTCTTGAATTGGTTTTGTATAAATTATGAATATTTTGTGAAAAAATTTAAGCCTGATGAATATTTTTGAAAAGTGCGCGAAGTTTGGACACCCCATCATACCACTGCCCTTACCTTTTTCCCAGAAGACAGCCAATGGTTCACCTCTAACTCGACATTGCAGTATACCGTCATATCCTCGTAGAATGACAGGCCTGTCATCCATGAGTACCTCACCCACAGGAATATCTATAAAAAAAAATAATAAAACAAAACATATGAACCTGGCTATTTTCCCACCAGAAAACAATTCTTAAAACTAACTTTACCCTCGACTTAAATCTAAATTTGAATTGTGTTGCAAACCGACAGATAAACCGAGAGTGGTTTTGAATATCGGTTCTCTTTTTAATCATTGTTATTATCCACTTTGTCTATTCTGAATGCCATAGGTACCTCACATTGCGCACAGTAAAAATTGAATTATTCAAATTGAAAGCAGAGTACATAATGAGCCACAAATTTTGAGTTGGGTATGGAACGAAATCTTTATAAAACTCATATAAAATTTACACATTTTTGAAGAAAAAAAATTACGACGCGACGATTGTATATGATCATGTTTGACCGAGGTTTTATCTAGGTTTGACTCCGTCGTGAAAAAACAAGTAATATACGTTTTTTGCTTGTTTTTTTTTAATTAAAATTGTATGACAATTTCAACGTGATACATGCCTAACCCACAGTATACTCGAGTATTTCACTCCATCAAATACGTTTACGCCATTCTTCTTCTTCTTCAAGCTACACTGCCTCCTTCAATCCTGAAGATTCTTGCAGTATTGTAGTACCGGGGACCGGCAGGTGCAATACACCGGGTGAACACCCTACTCTTTGACGAATAGTGTATTTGTTTTAACGTGCATAGGTTGTGACTCTCCTATACACGGGACCAACATTTGCGTCCTTTCCGATGGACGGAGTGTTTTCCAACTGCATTCACACCCGCACTGAACACAGCGGTGAGGCACGTTAACACACAACGCTAGCATCAGTTTTTTTGTTAGACGTCTTCCGGCATGCTGCGGGACTCGAACCCACGCACGTTGAGATCTACGATCTTTTCCGGAACAGGCGCTCTAACCGACTGAGCTACACTGCCTCCTCATTCTATTATAGTCTTCTTATTATTATTCGTTTGGCCATAAAAACACACCAAATTTTACAATGTAAAGACCAAAATACAATCTGAATTTTAATAATTCAACATAAATAAGTGAAAATTAAGGAAAAGAAGAAAGAGAGTAAGATTTGTTTTTCCATGGGCCAGGGATCACAAAAGTAAAATTCAGAGTATTATTGCCCAGAGGCATGCGAGCCCTCACAGAAAATCCATTGAGAAAGTATTTTTAATCCCGGTATATACAATTACATGTAATTAAATTTCAATGAAAACATATTTATACAAAAATTATTGACAATTGTGTAACGCCAGGCAAAATAAAAGAAGGGGAATTATATACCCATGCCGGACTGACTTTAAAGGATATGTGTAATGCTAAACAAACATAGCATGAACTTTGTGTAAGGTACTGGAGCCTGAAAAGCAACAAGGAAGCTTAGGAGAAATGGGCTAGATAACAGCATTAGCATGCCTCCACATTCTTAAATGTTTACTCACAAGGCTCCAACACCCAACATATAACACAATTACAGGAAACCTCGCCCCCTTCGATGAAAGACAAAGAATAGTAATGATATTTAGATTTTTATGTGCCCCCATCAGTTTTGTTAAAAGAAAGACTTTTAAAAAAATAAACAAATAAACTTAAACTGTACCGAGACGGTCATAACAACTCATACAACATGTACTAATATTAAACATTATTTTTGAGTATCAATTAGATAAAAAGATAAAAATCTTGTTTCGTAACAAATGTTTACTGATATATAATTGAATCAAATTAGCATACAGGAAACACAATTGTTGGATGCACATCTTAAAATGAAATATGCAAAGTACTTGAAATTATTTAAGTTATATCTATATATGGCGGGCATATTAAATTTGAATAAAAAGTGCAATGGCAAATATTTGAAATTTGGTACAGATGTTCTGGAGGTACAGCCCAGCTAAAATGAGGGAAAAAGAGGGGGAAGGGATTCATGCTCCGTATATTGCACAATACAAAATTAATTCTTTAAAAAATGTCATTATAGAAATCATACCACAAATAATGAGGTGATGAATAACAAGGTAATAAAGAATAAAATGGAAAGAAAATGAAGGTATTTATGAGTTAGACAGGAGTGCTCCCTTTAAAGAAGAGAAAAAAGAATAGGGGGAAGTTGAAACAGCATTATATCTTGCACTTAAAGGAAGAGTGTCCCAAATTCTTGGAAGGAAGGTAGAGGGTGAACAGAAAAAAAAACATGAGTTCTGGAGGGCAGATGGCGGAAAGAAAGTGTTTCAGGATGGCGGGGTTGATATAGATACATGTATTTGCACTGAGCTCTTCACAGTTGCAAATTCCATGAAGAAACTAAAATGCAAAGGAACATAGGAGGTTATCTCGTCAGGAGGCAAGTGAGGACCAGTCAAGAAGTTTAAGCCTATCTTCGTAGGACATCTTCCCACGACGTTGTTTTAGTGCAAGTTTAGTGGCTGTCCTCTGAACACGCTCAAGTTTATCCACCTGTTTTGAGGTTGTGGGATGCCGTACAGGCATACCACACTCTAAGATTGGTATTAATACTATTGAATTGTATAAACATAATACGGAGGACGCAGAGTATTATGAATCCCAATAGACGATTAGCACGTGATAAAACTGAGTCAATGTGGGTTTTCCAGGAGAGATGATCAGTCCCAGGTATCTGGTGGAAGAATCAGAACTTAGTGTAGTATTGACTACATAATAGATAGAGTAATGATATGCCTTATCACTGATTACTTGAATAATGCACAATTTGGTTTAGACCATCTTCTGGGCCATATGTGTTGTCTTACCATCCTCTGTGGTGACCACCATGATCATTGTTGTCATAAATGCGATGAAAGCGTAGATCTCTAAACTTGCAATTGTCCGAACAGTCATTATTCTTGAAATCTGTGGGGAAAAGTGTAAAATTAAAGTGTGAGATTGAAAAGTTTTGCCATTATTACAAATAAAATCCTGGTAAGAAATGATGATCCAGTTTGGCCTTCAGGTCCGCGCAGCAATTTTTTCTGTCAGTAGTTTTGCACTCGACGCAAGAGGGCGCTTTTGGAGGCTTTGAAGCAGACTGCAAATCTCAGACTTGTATTAATTCAGAGTCTTGCCTCAAATTTAAATAAAAAAGGTCTTTGAAAAACCTTTCTAGGCAAACATTAAACATGCGTCAATAAAACTAACTGATTTTTTTTTCTTCACGGCCTGAACACGGAATAGTCTAAGCACTTTTTGTAATCATGAACAGGATAGGTATCTGATTAAATAAATGATTCTAGCGCGAAGTGCGAGCCGCTGTTGCCATTCCAACCAGACCGAATAACTAAAAGCTTATTTAGAGGTCAAGACCTACCAACAAAATCGTTGCTTTGAGAAAAAAAAATATCATACTAGTATCAACCTGATTTAAAAAAATGAAAATCTGAGATAAAATATCTGAGATAAAATATGATATAACAAGATAAAACATTATACTTATGTACCATCATCTTTTTCCATGTATTCACTTCTGATTATTTTGCATATTCTATTTGTTTTCCTTATGTAATTTGCTTGTTTGTTATTTTGTAAATATTTTTTTACAGGGCCCCCTGGAAAACAGTACATGACTACTGATGGGGCTACCCTGTATAAATAAAACGAAATGAATAAATATAAATAAATAATTAAAATAAAAACGTCATGACATTTGATAATTTCGCTCTTTTTTTACAAAATAGTTCCATGTACAACACAGTGAGATGTAAGTGAGCGACTTGATGTTATCACTCATTTATCTTATTATATGAATACAATATTCAATTTTCACGTGAAAATTACGAGACTGTATATCAAAACAATATAGGTTACAATGACAATTCCACGTGTTCAGGGAGGATTAAAACCTTGTTTCAAATTTTAGTTATAATGAGTAGAAAATCTAAACATTTCATATTTCATGTAACTTGTATGATAACATGAAAATAAATGGAGAGTGGGCGTCGTCATAAGTTTCCTTATTAGCATACTACCAGGATGGGCATGTACCTGTTTTTTTTTTTAATTAAAGCCGAAATTTACTTCCATAACCGCCTTTATTACTATTTATTTCCATAACCGCCTTTATTACTTTAGATGACATCTTCATAATTAAGCTTGTTGAATATTTCTCTTTTTATTCAATTCAATCTTTCATAGAGAGTTAGTTATACGATCAAGGAGGGTGAACTTCATTTATTTTAACCATTTAGACATGAAATAGGACTGTTTTCAGTGACATCATGACGAGCATATTGTTACTAATCTATTGATGCAAGCGCGGAGCGCAAGCTTTTTGCTATTCCGACCTGAAAGCATTCCAAGCACTTTTTGCAATCGTGACAAGGGAATGTATCGAAGGATACGAGTAAAAAAAGCTCCAAATGAAATTGAAATATGCCTGAAACAGTTCATCCCTCCGGCAGCAAACGTGGCTTTTAATAAAATGATTGAAAATGTAGTCCCGGTTTTTTACCTCCACATTTTGTTCTTTTGTTCCCTTTTTTCTTTGTCTGCGTTTCGTCATGCCTCGGTGTGTTCTGTTCTTTGTAGGGCAATCACAATTTTACTCGTGTAAACACCTGACGCCACGCACTGTATTCAAGTGGGGTGCAGCAACGGGTAGTATTCACCCGGTATAATAGATTCGCTGCTTGAATGTACGTCACTGAAACATTCATATCATAATGTACGCAGGTAGACGGTCTCATAAGCCACGTAGACCTGGAAAAGTTTTTAAGTACAATATTTTGGTTGATTCATGTTCTAGATGAGTATTGAAGTAAATTCAGCTTGATTGCCACCTTGGCATCCTTGAGCAATTTTCTTAAATATTATCTCAATTAGCGTAATCATCATAATCATCTAATTAGCATATAATAATAGCTACTAGTCTTAAATTATGAAAACATAAACGATACCTTTTTTCTGAGGAATCCATTCATGACAATAGTTTTCATTTTATTTAAGTAATGCAATAAAATAATGTCATAAATTAATTCCTCGTACTGTATTATTCAAGGCATGTTTTCTGACTTTCTCGATATAAAATGACAAAGGATATATAATTACACCTAAATATTACTTAGTGCATTCTGCTATTTTCTAATATTTTAAAAATCATCTTAAATTTCTTCTCACCAATATACATGTATGACATATGAAGATAATAAATAACGTGAAATCATTAACATAGTTGAATCATAATACATACATAAACAATTTAAATTCATTATTTCAACAGTAAACTTAGAATCAATTGTACATATATCTTTTACAATTCATAATCAGAATATTAATTCAGAATAAAATCTTCCACATGCTCTAGAAATATCTCTGAATATTAGAAAACACAAACATACTCATAATCTACAAATAAATCTCAAGTTGAACATTTGTTTTCCTTTACGAATTTGACGAAGTTATAATGATAAAAAACACAAAACACACACTCAGCCACGCTTCCCCACCCAACCCCCCACCCCACTCCCTTGATAAACAATGCATAAGAAGTAGAAAAATGAGAAAGAATAAAAAAGACAAAACACACACACACACAAAGCAAACAAAAAAAAAATAAAATAAAAAATAAATCAAGAAAAAAAATAATACACTCTAAAAAACGAAGTGCTAATTCAGCTCTTAAAGAGCGTGTATAGTGACTGCACTTCGGAGTGCTGATTTTTTAGTTACACTCATGCATATTAGGTCATTATGCTAATTATGTTTATTACGATAGCACAGACTTTTTTAGGGGAATAAGTGAGGACTGATTTGGTAGTGAACCTTTTTTTGTTTGGGCATGTCAATTTTTTTCTGGAACAAAATGACCTCGATTGGTAATGAAAACCATTTTATTTACTTGTCAAACTTTTCCTGTACACAAACGCCCCCACTTTTGGTAAATCCTACATCCATCACTGCAGGTAACAACAAAAATCACAATCGGTTGTGAATATCAGGAGCATCTGTTCATGTTAACGCCAGTTTAGTTAGATATGAGGATTATTCAATCTTCTGAATAAAAGAACCCTAACATGTAGCATGTCGCCTGTTGCAATGCGCATAATACTGCAGTGCAATGTGATATCTCCTTCCGATTTGCATACGTAAAACATGTAACAAATTGGCATATTTATCTAAGTTTCAATTTCAAGCGAACGATGATGCCTACTTTAGGAATCGCAACTTACCGACTCACACAATAATGATTCCCTGTACTTATGGATGAGACATGATTTTCCTCTAAATTTAGATAGTTGATGGTAGCCTGCGTTCAATCGTCGCAGAAATGCGTTTACTCTACATCAATAAGTCTCCATGATTACGTACCAACTACGATATTCCATGGGAATTCATTTCATCATGTACATCAACTGTCAGCGGGGAATCCCCAGAAGTCGTTTGACATTGACTCGGAACGGAGAGCCATTTGTGTCACATAAACATGATAAAGTCGATAATATAAGTTTCTTGTCGATATACACTGGTTTCTTTTTTTATCCCGGATTTATCATCAGAAAACTTGGTTAATCGTAACCGAAAAAATATTAGTTCTTTGCCGACAAATAACTAAGTTTATCGAAATAAAAAAAAGGATAGTTCTTCGCCGAAAAAAAATTAGTTTATCGAAATTGATTTTTTTTTAAATATCGGACATATGGTTAGCCATTTGTCCCATAAAGGCGATAGACTCGGTAAAGTAGGTATAGTTACATCGTTGTGGTTCTACATCTGCGCCATTGTAATTATTCGATAAATATTCAACTCTTTCGACCTTTCTCTCATTAACGCTATCCACTTATATTTTTCTCATGGCCATTTTCTCCTCCGTTTCCACTCACCCTTCTCTTTCGAATAATGTGCTATAATGTGCTTTGAAACAGAGGGTCGTGGGTTCGAATCGTAGCCATGGCGTATTTTCCTTCAGCAAGAAATGTATCCATACTGTGCTACACTCGACCCAGGTGAGGTTAATGGGTACCCGGCATGAGTAATTCCTTGCATGCACTGAGTGCCGGTGATGGTAGCTCGAGCTAAAGCCGGGATAATGATAGCAGCACTTTGTATCCTCTGGCAAAAAGCGCTTTATAAATCCAGCTATTATTATTATTATATTAATGTAATAAATCACAAATTTATATTTTTCAGAAATTATTTAAACTCATATGACTGAAAAGAGGAAATATCACAGAATTCATGCCGTTTGAGACAAATGATAGCTCTAACCATTTCCACTCACGGATCAGAGACAAAAAGACTTGCAGTTTCAAGAGGTGAATTTTTACATAATTACGCTGCAGTTTCTGCCAAATCCTAACCAGAAGTGTTTTAAAATCCCCCAAAATGGCGGATTTATATTTTCTTCAAAATTATTCATATTCAAAAGACTAAAGAGAGCGATTATCAAATAATACAAAGCTGTTTTTTAGACTACGTTTTGCAGTGCTCACAATCAAAGCTAACATGAAATAACCCTGCAAGAGTCATAGCTTCGTTTTTTCGCGGCCTATAGGTGGGAGAACGCTTAATACCCGTCCGACCTTTTAGAGATGTGACCGCGTAAATTTATTTATAAACAAAATTAAAAGAAACTTACCTTCGTTCTTTCACAATGAACTATTGAACTGTAGCATGGATATGGTATGTCTGGTCGAAAAGCAAGATTGCAAAGTTGAAGTACAGAGTTAGTCAGAAAAAACATATCCCATCAAATTGGCGTTGTCTTGTCTAAACTATGAACAGTTATTGATATAGAGTTATTCCCACTCTCATTTTGATACCATATTCATACTGATATTTGCCTGCATGACTGACTACAAAGCAATCTCCAGAAGGTCGTAAAATCTTAGTTGCGCCAAGTCATTAGTTGAAGAATGAAAAAAGGTGCACGCATGCAGATAGATACCGACACCTAGCCGGCATTCCACACACAGACACACCCACATATTCCACCAAACTCACCCCTACACAGACCCACACATAAACAACAAATCACCCGTTCCACACTCACCACCACCCACACACCCTCAGATATCCACACATTTGTGAAGGGCCAAACATACGTGTTTCCAAATCAGGCAAACAATTTTGAAGATTAACAGTGGAATAGAGTGGCCACTTTTTATCAGGACATGATCAATCAGATACGAATATGAGGAATTGTAATCACTACTTAAAGATCCAGACCGGACCCGAAAATGAAATTGATAAATTATATACCAATCGAAAGATTATAAGCTACTAAATACAGCAAGGTATGCTTTATGCATTTTCACCGCTTCCTAGCTGAGTATTTTGCTTAAGAATATTCCAATTATCGGGCTTCGAACCCCGCTTAGAAAATAGACTTTATTGTGCTTTTCACCTGCCTCGCGACCGTGACGTCACGTTGTGTAAGAAGCGTCGTGATTCCATAGGTTTGAACACAGAAAAACTGGGTGATTTTTTTGCTTTCCAGATAACGCATTTCATTAATTTCTTTACTTTTATCACAGAGGGATATCACATATATTTTTACCCACAAGCTTGAATTTATGAATCTACAGTTTGAACTAGTTTTGCCATATTTTATTTCCTGCTTATTTGGCGCAGATTTAAATTCCATCTGCATTTAGATTATGTATAACAACTTTTCCTGACATAGCAATTTAAGCCCAATAAGAGCCAAACAAAGAAATCACAAAAAAGGTAGTAAATAGTTGTAGGTTTACAACAATTTGAACAGTGAATAATTTTGAGTGCTATTTTCATCTGAAAACGAAAAAAAAATGGATTCATAACATGGAAATGGAAGAAAATACCCAATGCTCTTGTACACAAACCTATGGAATCACAACCCTCCTGACACAACGTGACGTCATCATTTTCAAGCGACGTTGGGGTGCTCAATCGAAGCGTACTTTGGAGAAGCAGTTTTTTTTTATTTTTATTTAATATTTATAACTATTGGAAGGAGATATATGTAATATTTTTGGTATATTTGAATTGTATGAATCATTACCTTTATTTTTATATATGATTGTTTTTACACCGGTCAGGGTCTTTAATGAGGGGTTTATGAAGTTTTTTCTAAGAAGCGCGTGTTTTGGTGGCGGTGGGTGGATGTGTGTGTGGCCAAGAAAAGAGGTGTGTGGGTGAACAATGGGTTGGTGTCTTTTAGTGTGCACACAATTATCCTTTTCAGACTTTGTTTGATTCTTCACCCAGCATCTCGGCGCAACTGAGATTTAACGACAGACTTTCCGGAGATTGCGTCTTATATCTTGGTCACATTTGCTCTACGGCGAGTCGAAAACAGCAATTTTATTCATTTTTATTCAAACCACCTATACCTGGTACCAAACAAATGTTAAAACGGCGGTTTTCGACTCGGCGTAGAGCGAATGTGACCGAGGTATTAGTCAGTCATGAATACCATTCCGTTCGAAAATAGCATCAAAATTATATCAGGACATATCAATAAATCTATGATTAAAATTTCATCCTTTAGACAAGACCACTTCAAACTAATGGGACATATTTTTCTGACCCACTCTGTATTTCTTGATATTGCTGTACATTATAATGCGAACATTGCGAAGTGGCAGTTTTGGTTCCTTATTTCGTCATAGGCATATATATTACCTTGGACTAAATTCCAGTAAATATATATGTGGAACTAATAAAATGGCTGTGGCAACCTGAATGTTCTAATGGGGTTATGTGATCGTTCTAAGCAAATTTGTGTTGCTCTTTATGGATACCGGGATGGCAAAATCATTCGGGGTTCTTATTCCGACCATGGCCGAACGTCTCGACTCTTGTTACGGTACTGTTCGGTTGATATGCAGTATGCCATCAGCGATTACTCATCTACTGTGTAAGATGGGTTTTGTTATCTTTCACACCATTTTTAAGAACCGACAGTGTTGTTAGACTTGAAAGAGCAAACAAATATTGGAAAATCACTTCAAGCTTACGGATTCTTGGAGGCGTTACTATGAACGCAATGGAGCAAAGATCTACCATGTTAGAAGAAGTACAGGAACAGAATGATGACCGGAAGTGTTACTCAGGAACAGAATCCTCCCAAAGTAAGACAATGTTGTGTGGTAAAGCGGATGATGGACAAGGAACTGAAGGAGTGACAGAGCGAAGGCGTTTGATTCAGTTGGATAGGTTTAGGATTGATAAGCAGGAGATGTCATCGGACCCACAATCCACCCTGAAAGGGTCATTCATTCAATCCTGCAAACGATCTTGCGGATTGTTAAACGAGCCGCTCTACCCTTTCTCCACCCCGATCCTTGTCATAGAATCTCACACTGTTTATTATTGGATTTTTTTTTTGGTTCCCCATACTGAACAACTTGGTATCCAATCTTCTAATGCTGTCTACCTCTCAACAATCGGTGGTGTCGGCGGCATTATTGGGAGAACCGTCTCCATCCTCCTCCTCTATAAAAGAGTCAATGCTTGTGCTGTGTACATCCCGGTATCTTGTATCTGCGTCGTATCATTTCTGCTGGACGTCACCAGTTCTGATTACCAGTCACGTGCTGATTTAGCATTTATTTGAGGGTTCTGCTTCTTCATCGTGGATGCCTTTTGCAGCAGCATAATCGAGGATGCTGTCTTTGACGATAGTAATTGTGACATGGCCCTCGCTCTTTCTAGTTTCTGTTATGGATTGGGGGCAACGATGGCAGGAACATTCTCAGGTAGGCTATATTAAGGAACCCTCATTTTGAAATTCATTTAGAGCGAACTTCATTTCAAGAACGAATGCTTCCCTTGAAACACTAGCGTACCTACGGGGGGGGGGGGGCAGTGTGCCCCCTGATGAGCCACAACCCATGCAAAGGACGTATCCCTGCCCCCATGACGAGCTTGAAAGACCTTTCCCCCCCCCCCCCCCCTGACGAGCTTGAAGACCTTTATTGCCCCCCTGACTAGCTTGAAGACCTTTTTTTTTTGCTTGTCAATTTTTTTTCTGGTACGAAATCCGTTATTTGTGATTGAAGACCTTTTTTTGTTTTGCTTGTCAAATTTTTGGGCGGGCGGTTTTGCCTCCCTTCTCCTGTGGAAAATCCTGGGTACGCCACTGCCTTGAAAAATAACTTATTAAGAAGATAGAATTTCACTCAACAAGAAATCGATTTTATTTTGGTGGGGAGTATTTTTCGTTGACTATATGTACCATTTTTTTTACGGGGGCATCAAATTTATTAAGCCTCATTGGCTTTAGAAGCACCTTTTACATCACTGATTTAAACTCTATTTTCTTTTGACTTAATATCTTGGCTTTTACAATGTCTTATTAGTTTGTTATGTAGCGTTTTTTTTTTTTTGTAATGCATACTTTGTCCTATGTTAATTGATAAATCTAATTGGTACTTCTATTTTATAAACCAACACATGATATATTTATCAGTAATGCAATAAAAAATATGAATAGAATTTATTAAAAGTGTCTTTTAGTAAAGAGATTTTCGTAAGTTAAGGACGACCGTTTGACTGGATTATGTGTGTGTGTGTGTGTGTGTGTGAGGGTGTGTGTGTGTGTGCGCTTGCGCGCGCGCGTGTGTGTGTGTACACTGAGATAAATGTATTTATCATAATAAAATTCAATTCGCAGCCAAAGGTCGAATACATGAAGTTGTAGAAAGAAAACAAAATCAATATACGTATAGAAACAGATAAACAAAATCTGTATATCAATGCATAATATACAGTCCTCAACTACACATACATGGCCAGTTTCCTGACCCATAATGCTAGTGTAGTCTACAAAATAGACCCACTTGAATAATAACTGCCTCCCCCCCCCCCCCCCCATTGGAGGAGAAAAATAAAGGGCGGAAAGAAAAAAAAAGGGGAAGAAAGAAGGAAAAAAAAGAGTAAGAAGACGAGTGAATGAAATAAGATAAGGAGAAGACTTGGTAAAAACAAATTCATGCAACTGTATAAATTTTTCGCTCGCGCTTCGCCATGGCGTTGTATATTCAATGAGATACATATCTTGCTCAATAAATAGGCTGATATGGAGCTTAAAATATCAAGTTTTGAAGTAAATTCAAAACCTATTTCAGCACGGACATCAAGCATTCCTTATTTTGTTTGATTTACAAATTGATTTTCACAAAGTGTTCGGTATGTCCGTTTTATTGTCTAAGTATCAACATTTACAGCCCGCACTGCGCGCTCGCAGAATTTGATTTGTCAAGTACCTATAAGGTTATCAAAATATCCCTTTCAGGGTTGATTGTCAAAACCTATCAGCCAGCGCAGCGCACTCACATTTTGATTGGTGAATGTCTACCTTCTTAGTATCTTTAAAACTCTCTTTTCAGGACTTAATATTAACAAGTTTCGCGCTCTCATTAGGTTTATTGGTTTATTACATCAATGAATAAGATAACATTTTCATGAATTCATAAAAATGTCCCTTTTTCACAAGGTAATATCGACAAGCATCCCGCGCTAAGGAAGAGGAATAAAAAGACAGTTATCATTTTTCATAAGATGACAAAATGTCCTTAGAATGTCCCGGACATATGTCAAAATAATAAGAGGTCTAATAAAAATATCAGCTCGCGCTTTGCGTTCGCACAAATTATTAGGTGCGATCAATATCCACTTCAAAATTGTCCTACACAGTGCTTAACTCAGTGCATAAATTACCAATTTTCAGATCACAATATCAAACATTTTCTGCTCGCGCTTCGTGCTCGCATTGATACGGAGTTTTTGCAAACCTCGGGGACGCATCATTCGGTCCGGTAACACAAAAGTTAACGATTAATCATACACTCGATTTTCAAGATTGATTGTACATTATAGTCAATAGAATCAAAGGTAGAATACTGCTCTACAATCATTGCTAAGCTTTGTGTTACAGGCCCTATAGATGCCCCCTGAGCCGGCTGCGAGCATCTACTATGACAACTGGCTGGAGATATTCGAAATGCTGGGCCTACAATAGATCATGACATGGATAAGAAAGTGGTTTTTCAAACAAATCGAGTGCATATTGAGTGAGGAAAAACTTACTGAATTCAGACTTAGATATAGATCATTACTGTCCATCGAATCGATATTGCATCTAATGTGGATTATTGGTGGATCACTGGCAATTGATTCCATGGGTCAGATCACCTCTTCAGCCGAAACCATTTCGCATGCGTTGATATGTACATGGTATATGCACGGCATATGCAATAAGCCTAACCGTCTGAACACCATCCGAATTTGCGGGGTTTTTTCTTTTGCTTGCTCCTACGAAAACGATATGCCTCTAGCACACAATGTAATGGGCATTATGTTTTACTTTCCCAAGAAATTGGGGATAAGATTCAAATTCCCGGGGGGGGGGGCGCACTTCCATTGACGAGAGGATACCAGGCGCGACCATAGGGTTTCGAAAAGCACCCTAAACAAGCGAAGCAAGTCTTTTCCAGATTATGAAAATGCATCCCTTAACAAGTATTTGGCTTGTGAAACCCTAAACATATTGGAAATGTATCCCTTTTTTCAGTATTTTTAACATCGCTTTTGACACCCTTATAACGTTACATAGGCCTA
The DNA here is from genome assembly GCF_037042905.1 of Lytechinus pictus. Taxonomy (NCBI): domain Eukaryota; kingdom Metazoa; phylum Echinodermata; class Echinoidea; order Temnopleuroida; family Toxopneustidae; genus Lytechinus; species Lytechinus pictus. The sequence continues at coordinate 20,250,359 of NC_087252.1, read as the reverse complement.
TATTACGTACTTGCCCACTCTTTCCCTTTTTTACGCGTGGTCGCGCCTGGTATCCACTCGTCAATGGAAGTGCCCCCCCCCCCCGAGCGGCCTCTCGAGCTCTAGGAGGAACCAAACGTGGCTCTGGAAAGTCGTCCTAAATCGGATATATCGCTGTTACCATAGAAGCAACCAGAATGTTGCACACGAAACGCAGATTGAATGTTTCCGTTGCAACATGTCACACAATTTGCATTGCAGGATAGAGTTTTAGGACCATGACGACGGGCCCAAAAGTCTACTCCAAAACCAATATACCGTCGTAAAGTCCGTCTGCGTTGCACAGGCGAAAAGTGGGGATTGATATAGGAACATACGCAATTACCCATCCTTTACATGGCTTACAAAACACGAATAGAGTGTCCAGTTATTAGTTCTAACTCTATTCTTTTTCTGCTCGCGCTTCCCGCTCGCATTGTTTAGTTATATACCTGTCCTGTTCATGATTGCAAAAAGTGCTTTAAATGTCATGTTTTTTTAGGTCTGAATGTCATTTTTTCTGCTCGCGCTTTGCACTCACATTATTAATGTAGGAATATACCCATTTACCCTTCTTTTTCATGATTTACAAAACATGAATAGACTGCCCCGCTTGTAGGTCTAACTCATTTTTTCCGCCCGTGCTTCGCGCTCGCATTATTTAGTTATATACCTATCCTGTTCATGATTGCAAAAAGTGCTTTGAATGTCAATTTTTTAGGTCTGAATGTCATTTTTTCTGCTCGCGCTTTGCACTCACATTATTAATGTAGGAATATACCCATTTAACCTTCTTTTTCATGATTTAAAAAACATGAATAGACTGTCCCGCTTGTAGGTCTAGCTCATTCTTTTTCCGCTCGTGCTTCGCGCTCGCATTATTTAGTTATATACCTATCCTGTTCATTATTGCAATAAGTGCTTAGAATGTCCTATTTTAGGACAGAATGTCAAAACTTGTCTCCTTTTTCTGGACTTTAATCCAGGGAATCTTTGCCAGCTAATTTTTATATTATTTGGAATTAACACAGGATCATGAAAGCTAAAACTGAATCTACAAGATATTTAAGATTTGTTATTTTCTTTACCTTTGTTTTATACCTGTAATAAATAAAATAATCAAATTTAGAATTGATCTAACTAGTTATTTGTTGGATATTTGTCTCACATTGTAACAACATAAAGTCATTTAGTTTAATTTCTTGACGATTTGGATGGATGGTGACATTAAACACACACCCTCTCTCTCTCTCTCTCTCTTTCCCTCTTTCACACACACTCACCATATGCACACTCACGCGCTCTCGAGTTTGGCCATTCTATAAACATGACAGTGGGCATGATATTGATGTTCACCCAAACATGCAGACAATGAAACTGTATTGTAATAATAGAATCTTCTTTACATAGCCGTTCTGCTCTCATGCTTTGTATCAAGCTTATGGATGTACAACAAACGGGCCTCCTATGTTCAATATACCTTACCTTATTCATAGTACAGCTTATTATTATTATTTTTTTTTGGCTGTGGATAAAGCTGAGCAATGGCAGACAGGTATGTTGTACACGTTTGTTTAAGTTCTTCCACTGAGGTAATAGACCGGGGGCTCAGGGAGTTTATTCAGCTGATCCGGTACATAAGGTTTGATGGTCCCTACATGTTGGCATGATGTCAGTGGTCAAGCAAATGTGCTGCTGCCGGGTCATATCCTGTATGGAAAGCCCAGAGGACCCCATTTTTGTCGCCCATCTTGAATTTTTCATGAAAATCAATTATTTTCATATTTTTGCACAAACAATTTAAAAATATTAAATAAATACGTATTTTATAGTGATTTAGATCACCCGGTCTATAATGATAGTAAGAACTCGAAGGTACTGCAGTATCAAGTCAAAGGGGATCTGGTAGAAGTTATTTCTGTAAAACAACTGCATATAAAAAACATTTTAAAGTTATCATTAAGTGTAAAACACCGCGGTCCTTAATATTGATGATGGTGATCAACGTGGGCAAGAAAAACAAATATTTCTCAATATCTTGTTTTGGTAAGAGTTCCATATGCACCCCCCCCCCCACCCCCACTAGAATTGAAAATAAAAACATGGAGAAGGTTCAGAATAATATATCTAGCCCTAATATCGAACATACATGATGGGGAAGTGGAAATACATACCAAAATATGGCTTTATTCCGTCAAATTTCGAGCGAGATCTTGTGCGTGTAATTGTCCATAGACATCGGTTTATTTAGTCAGTAAAGGGTCTGCGAGTCAAGACTAGCCGAACTATCGGCTGATAATCGTAAAAATACCCTTTCCGGTATCAGCGCTTCTCGCTAGCATAGCGGGAAAGGTCTTGACTGCAGATCAAAAAAGGTGAGTTCGAGTCCCAACTAAGGTAAGCAACAGTAAAAAATGATAGAAAAATCTACAGTGCACGAACTGGAAGTCTCAACAAACTTTTGTTATTTTTGGTGGGGGGTGCAATGGAACTCTTTCCCTTGTTTTCTTTAGCTGCAAGTATGCTGAGTAATTATTGCTTGGCCTTTCAAAAAATGTATTTCTGCACTAGCTTTGGTCTTGTTAGTCTTTATCGCATTGCGTTTTATCTCTACAGTCACTAATATGGCCTTAACGGGTCTAGACGGCATCAAAGGCAACCACATTTCGAGAACGAAAAGTAAAACGAATATTTCACTGGACATCCCATTCACTACAAACATGGCAATTAGGCTAAAACGGTACTATTGCTTCTCCTTTATTTAAAAAAACATGCTTAGTCTTTTCTATTTCGTCTCTTTAGACATCATCGCGAGTCTGTCATCCCGGTTGTGAAGTCGAAAGGGACGCCGCCGTCGGTAATTTGTGTCGTAGTCGCGATCGTCTTTTTGGTCATTGGTGGCCTCGTTGGTATAGCGATTCATATCTTTACATCAGGTAACATCTTATAAAGATAATGGAGTTTTTTCTTCCACGACAGTCGACGCCTTTAAGAACATAGAAAATATATTGTTGAGTGTCCTTAATGACAAAGAACAATCAAGACGTCTTTGTCAAAAATAAGTGAATCAGAAAATTAAATATTTTTCACATTTTCTTGTCAACTCTGAAATTTTGGACAAAACTGCCGTTCTGGTTTACCAATTTTCGTTAAAGACGTCCTAGCTGTTCTTTGTCACTTGACGAGTATTTTCAATACATTTACTATGCTCTTAAATCCTTCCCCGCTGTAGTTGCAAAACTCACGATTGGTAGGGACGAAGAAAAACAATAAGACAGAGGTACAGCAAGAGAAAGGGAGAGAGGGGTGGGCGGGCGGGGTAGGTGGAAGGCTGGTAATGATTTTTTTTCATGGCTAGAAAGAATCACATTGAGCTTTCATGTTTTTTATACGATTAATTTTGGGAAATGTGTTGACATTACAAAAGTCCTGAACAAAATGATTGCCCTTAAAGGACCCCGGAATCCAATATATGACAAACCATTCATGGTGCAAGTTTGAATAAACTGTAAACATACATCTCCAATTTTACAAAACACCCAGTCTAAAACCAGCCGTTTTTGCCTTTAATCCGATTTATTATTACCAAATATTCCGTTCTTATTATCACGTATGGCATTTTCTTAACAACGCAAATATCAAGAATTCAAAAAAAAAATCATTTGTAATATTAGCCTAAGGCAATTCTTTTTATTAAGGGTCATTATTCACAATAGGGCTTGCCATTAATGTCTTACGTCAGCATAAGCTCGCTATAATTTTCTGGCTTTCACTTGTGAACATTTCAATTGTCTTCCTAAAAAAAATTATTGCGTAGCATTCATATGATAAACAAACAAAAAACAGGAAAAAATGCGCATACACTTTCAATATGTCTCTAAAAATATTAATAGTAATAAAATAATTGTTCTTTCGACAAATGGAATTGCAACACGTGTAATATATGGAATTAAATTGGGATGGTGTTTCCGGTCACTTTGTTTTTCACGTATTTGTTGCAATGAATAAAGATTTCCAAGGACAATATTTTCATGGCTTCATTACCATGATTACTAGAAATTATATCTGAGATAAATCCCGGAATTCGTATAAATTCCAATTAAACGTTAACCAATGGCTTACTCGTCCCCTAGTCCACGTCCCATCAACAGTGATCGTCGAACCCGTACGCGACCACGGAGTAGAGGCAGCATTGGTAGTGATTCCAGGAGCAGAGATCCGTGGGGAAGCATACCTTCCTCTTATGCCGAAGGTGATAGTTTAGCTGAAATACAAAATAAATTACAATTGGATTTAGAAAATATAACCTGCTGGTTAGAAGATAACCGTATGATGATGAATTATGAAAAAAAAATGTATGATTATTGGTACACGTGTTCGACTTGCAAACTCTATTTATTCCAAATGAATGAATCTCATTTAAAAATAATTTGTAATGGTCACCAGATCATACAAGTCCAATCCTTTGAATGTTTAGGTATACTTATTGATAATGAATTATCATGGAAAGAACATGTATCTAAAGTAGCCAATAACGTTAGCAGGAAGTTGGGTATCCTACGAAGGTTGTGTCAATGAAAATACTTTACTCACTCTATATAATGCTATGGTTTTGCAAATTCTAGATTATTGTTGTATTGTCTGGGGGGATAAATTCAAAGAAGATACCGAAAGATTAAATAAATTACAGAAAAGAGCTGCAAGGAATATTTTAAATGCCCATTTCTTGACCCCTTCGGAAAATTTATTTACCCTCTTAGATTGGAAAAGATTTGAAGATAGAGTTCGTATTTTCAGATTTATTTTAATGTTCAAATGTATGAAAAGTATTGCTCCCACATGTCTGTCCAAACTATTTACTTTTAGAAAAGAAATCCACTCACACTGTACAAGAAGTTCCTCACAAAATAAGTTACTCTTCCCCAAATGTCATATTGAATCATTCAAACATTCATTTCATTATCAAGCCGTCTCATTATGGAATAGTCTTCAACCTAAATCTCAAAACATAAATTCCCTCTCAATTTTTAAGAAATATTTAAAAGATAACCTTTAAATCCAGTTGCAGCTTTTTTCCAATAGTAGATATCTCCGATGTCAATTTCGATTATTATGTTCTATGTACAGACCCTTCTTTCTAATGATGTGCGTAGTTAATAGTTATTTATAGTTTCGTTTATATTTGACTTCAACTATTATGTTCTATCATAATGTATGTACATTTTCTCATGTTAATTCTACTGTGTATAACAAGATATATTGTGATTGTTTTTTTAATATGCAGGACCCCAAGGGAGAGCAATTTTTATGTTGATTGGGTATCCTGTTGAAACATTGTTAATAAATTAAAAAAAAAAAAAAAAATCATCCCAAGGGTTAGCAATTTGGTGCAGACGAATTATATATTCTATGATTAAAAAATGTTACCCTTTCCATTAGTCCAACACTGAAATTTTATTCATTTTCTCATGAGACAAAATTTTGTGATTTAATCTATGTACATGTGGGGCCATTCGACAGTTATTTATTGCGTGGGGGTTTAAGACCGGTAATCTATACCTCTGCCATTATTACCTCTGCCATATTTACCTCTGCCATTATTACCTCTGCCATTTTTACCTATGCCATTGTTACCTCTGCCATTTTTACCACTGCCATGTTTACCTCTGCCTTTTTTAGCCCTGCCATTTTCACCTCTGCCATTTTTACACCGAACCGATAGTACCATGAGCCCAGATAACAATGAAACTTCCCTAAAATACACATTTTGAGATGAATTTGCATGCAAGCAGATGCTGAATACAAAATGATATCAAAACATTCGATTTATGTTGCTTGTTATGATACCACCCATTTAACCCTTTTTAAAGAAGAAATAATACAAAATGCTAAGAAAACTAAACATTAATTAATTTTCATCAATCTAATCTCTTTTGAAATATAAGCGACCCTAACCGTTTCCTAATAGATTAATTATTAATTTTCTATATCTATCAATTTGTGTGAAATAAACTCGAAAGAAATCGTGATATGTTGAACCATACAACGGCATTGCTGTTGCGAAACACTTTTATTTGTACTTGATATTTGTCAATATGTGTCCACACGGCACTATCATGACACCGCGAAATAACTCTTTGTCAATATGTGTGCACACGGCACTATCATGACACCGCGAAAAAACTCTTTGTCAATATGCGTGCACACGGCACTATCATGACACCGCGAAAAAAATCCAACGCATGATCCATTTACCACGCCTACTTTTTGAAATGTATAAAAAGGATGATTTTTCTTCAGTTGTTAGGGATTCACGCTCTATAGCCTGGGTGGTTGTAAACGTGGATACGCGTGCTTGCTCTCTTTTGAACTATATATATATATCTTCGTGATGGACGAACCAATGGATGTAGATTATCCAGCTAGATATGTAGCTGAATCTCTCCTGCCTGAAGAGATGGAGTTTAAAGAGTCGCAGAACGCAGAAGAGATAACAAAAATAGAAATATCTACAAACCTTCAATCTAGATTACACTTACACATTTCTGTGACTGTTAAGTCATATCCAACAGTTCATAGAGAGCAAGCGCCGGGGCGAGCACAAGATCCACGTCGCCCAGACTGCGACATCCCGGTCACCGAGCATATTTAGTACGAAACTAAATTCGTATCCAGAGTTGTGGAACTGATACAAAAAAATGGGAATTCATCAGTTGTATAAATAAATACATGGGTTATACCGATCGATATAGAGATGAACAGCTAGATATGTAGCTGAATCTCTCGATCACCGAGCATATTTAGTACGAAACTAAATTCGCATTCAGAGTTGTGGAACTGATACAAAAAATGGGAATTCATCAGTTGTATAAATATATACATGGGTTATACCGATCGATATAGAGATGAACAGCTAGATATGTAGCTGAATCTCTCGATCACCGAGCATATTTAGTACGAAACTAAATTCGTATTCAGAGTTGTGGAACTGATACAAAAAATGGGAATTCATCAGTTGTATAAATATATACATGGGTTATACCGATCGATATAGAGATGAACAGCTAGATATGTAGCTGAATCTCTCGATCACCGAGCATATTTAGTACGAAACTAAATTCGCATCCAGAGTTGTGGAACTGATACAAAAAATGGGAATTCATCAGTTGTATAAATAAATACATGGGTTATACCGATCGATATAGAGAGGAACAGCGAGATATGTAGCTGAATCTCTCGATCACCGAGCATATTTAGTACGAAACTAAATTCGCATTCAGAGCTGTGGAACTGATACAAAAAATGGGAATTCATCAGTTGTATAAATATATACATGGGTTATACCGATCGATATAGAGATGAACAGCTAGATATGTAGCTGAATCTCTCGATCACCGAGCATATTTAGTACGAAACTAAATTCGCATTCAGAGTTGTGGAACTGATACAAAAAATGGGAATTCATCAGTTGTATAAATATATACATGGGTTATACCGATCGATATAGAGATGAACAGCTAGATATGTAGCTGAATCTCTCGATCACCGAGCATATTTAGTACGAAACTAAATTCGCATCCAGAGTTGTGGAACTGATACAAAAAATGGGAATTCATCAGTTGTATAAATATATACATGGGTTATACCGATCGATATACACATGTAGAGAGGAACAGCGAGATATGTAGCTGAATCTCTCGATCACCGAGCATATTTAGTACGAAACTAAATTCGCATTCAGAGTTGTGGAACTGATACAAAAAATGGGAATTCATCAGTTGTATAAATATATACATGGGTTATACCGATCGATATAGAGATGAACAGCTAGATATGTAGCTGAATCTCTCGATCACCGAGCATATTTAGTACGAAACTAAATTCGCATTCAGAGTTGTGGAACTGATACAAAAAATGGGAATTCATCAGTTGTATAAATATATACATGGGTTATACCGATCGATATAGAGATGAACAGCTAGATATGTAGCTGAATCTCTCGATCACCGAGCATATTTAGTACGAAACTAAATTCGCATCCAGAGTTGTGGAACTGATACAAAAAATGGGAATTCATCAGTTGTATAAATATATACATGGGTTATACCGATCGATATAGAGAGGAACAGCTAGATATGTAGCTGAATATCTCCTGCCTGAAGAGATGGAGTTTCAAGAGTCGCAGAAGGCAGAAGTGATAAAAATGATAGAAATATCGACAAACCTTCAAGAAACTGATACAAAAAATGGGAATTCATCAGTTGTATAAATATATACATGGGTTATACCGATCGATGTAGAGAGGAACAGCTAGATATGTAGCTGAATCTCTCGGTCACCGAGCATATTTAGTACGAAACTAAATTCGCATCCAGAGTTGTGGAACTGATACAAAAAATGGGAATTCATCAGTTGTATAAATATATACATGGGTTATACCGATCGATATAGAGATGAACAGCTAGATATGTAGCTGAATCTCTCGATCACCGAGCATATTTAGTACGAAACTAAATTCGCATCCAGAGTTGTGGAACTGATACAAAAAATGGGAATTCATCAGTTGTATAAATATATACATGGGTTATACCGATCGATATACACATGTAGAGAGGAACAGCGAGATATGTAGCTGAATCTCTCGATCACCGAGCATATTTAGTACGAAACTAAATTCGCATTCAGAGTTGTGGAACTGATACAAAAAATGGGAATTCATCAGTTGTATAAATATATACATGGGTTATACCGATCGATATAGAGAGGAACAGCGAGATATGTAGCTGAATCTCTCGATCACCGAGCATATTTAGTACGAAACTTAATTCGTATCCAGAGTTGTGGAACTGATACAAAAAATGGGAATTCATCAGTTGTATAAATATATACATGGGTTATACCGATCGATATAGAGAGGAACAGCGAGATATGTAGCTGAATCTCTCGATCACCGAGCATATTTAGTACGAAACTTAATTCGCATCCAGAGTTGTGGAACTGATACAAAAAATGGGAATTCATCAGTTGTATAAATATATACATGGGTTATACCGATCGATATAGAGATGAACAGCTAGATATGTAGCTGAATCTCTCGGTCACCGAGCATATTTAGTACGAAACTTAATTCGTATCCAGAGTTGTGGAACTGATACAAAAAATGGGAATTCATCAGTTGTATAAATATATACATGGGTTATACCGATCGATATAGAGAGGAACAGCTAGATATGTAGCTGAATCTCTCCTGCCTGAAGAGATGGAGTTTCAAGAGTCGCAGAAGGCAGACGTGATAAAAATGATAGAAATATCGAAAAACCTTCAAGAAACTGATACAAAAAATGGGAATTCATCAGTTGTATAAATATATACATGGGTTATACCGATCGATATAGAGAGGAACAGCTAGATATGTAGCTGAATCTCTCGGTCACCGAGCATATTTAGTACGAAACTAAATTCGCATCCAGAGTTGTGGAACTGATACAAAAAATGGGAATTCATCAGTTGTATAAATATATACATGGGTTATACCGATCGATATAGAGATGAACAGCTAGATATGTAGCTGAATCTCTCCTGCCTGAAGAGATGGAGTTTCAAGAGTCGCAGAAGGCAGAAGTGATAAAAATGATAGAAATATCGACAAACCTTCAAGAAACTGATACAAAAAATGGGAATTCATCAGTTGTATAAATATATACATGGGTTATACCGATCGATATAGAGATGAACAGCTAGATATGTAGCTGAATCTCTCGATCACCGAGCATATTTAGTACGAAACTAAATTCGCATTCAGAGTTGTGGAACTGATACAAAAAAATGGGAATTCATCAGTTGTATAAATATATACATGGGTTATACCGATCGATATAGAGAGGAACAGCTAGATATGTAGCTGAATCTCTCCTGATGAATTCCCATTTTTTATGCCTACTCTCATGTTCAAATCATTGTCCATTTTTTTCGTTTTTTAATAAAACTATCCATGGAATAAATTATAGAAATAAATCGTACTGTGTAACGACATTTTTTTTTATTTCATTTTGTTTCTGGGTATTCCCGACGGGGAATTTGCTGCTGTTGCGAAATACTTGTTTGTATGTGGTTTTTGTCAATAGGTGTGCACACGTCACTATCATGATATGGCGAAAAAACTCCCACGCACACAAACACACACCATACAATATCTTCATGCTTAGAATTCGCATCCCGTTAGTAAATCTTTCTTAACAGGCATGCTTTTGAAAAGCAAAAGAAAAAAAGAAAAAAAAGATTGATTGCTTAATCAATCACAATCACCAACGATAATCGTGATTCAGGGTAACTACAATGATAATGCATGTTTTTAAGAAAAGTTTACAAAGAGGATGCGAATTCTAAAGGCGTAGGTATGGCGATAGTGGCACTGGGCCGGGCGGGGGCGTGGGCGATGGATAATGAGCTCGAGTATAATCGCGAAATAAAAGCCAAGGGCAAAACGTATTCAAAACACGTTTTTTTATGAGGATTAATTTCCTTACAATTACAAAGGATACTATCAAGGAGACAATGATAACAGGTACTTTCTCTATCATAGGCCATGATCAGGATCTTTTCATTATTTAAAACGTTTTTTTTTCGGAGATGGCATTTTCAAAAGAATTAAAGATTTTCAAATCTTTAGAAAATATTGATAGTCCGTGAACGTGTGCTAATCTATTAGTTTTAAAGAGAATAAATAAAGAAACTAAATCGAACGTCAAAGTTTGCGCTATCCAAGTGAAGCCCCTTTCACAATGGTGAATTATGTAAGAAATTGATGGCTTAATCCATCACCAACGATAATCATGATAATTGAAAAAATAATAATCATGGAAATAACAATGACCGTAATGACAGTAATACTAACGATAATAATTGTGTGTTAATGGGAACAATATCTAGAATTATCCCTCTATATGGTTATTGCATATCCATGTATAATTTGCTGTAAAAACGTATATTACAACCAGAATGCACTTTTGTGTGTCAATTGCACCAAATGGTGCCATCTTGAATGCTCCCGAGAGAATATGAAATTGTTTTTAAGCGCACAGGACTGGATTTGCCCTAAATGTTATTTTAATGAACTACCTAGTAACATTTTTGATGAAGATAAAAACACAGAACCATTGGATAATACATTGTTGAATAATCAAAGAGATGGAAATGATGTCGATACAGAAATTGAATCATTTCGCTTTGAAAAGGGGATGAGAATTGCCCATTTGAACTGTATTTCATTAACTAAAAATCTAGATGAAATAAGATTACTTGTTAAGAAATCTGACATGGATATATTGACATTAAGTGAGACACACCTAAACGAGAATATATGTGATACTGAGATTGGTTTGGATGGTTTCGACATCATAAGGAAAGATAGAATTCGCTCAGGTGGTGGGATAGCTATATACATAAAAAGTTCCATAAACTATTCAGTGCGGAATGATATAACTGAATGTGATCTGGAAATGATTGTACTGGAAATCAAACGGTTAAAAGTAAAACCATTCTTTGTAGTTGTGTGGTATAGACCCCCTAATTCTAATGTTGATAAATTTAATTTATTTGAAAATGTACTTCTCAAATTAGATAGTTTAAAGCACGATTATGTTATTCTCGGTGACATAAACTGTGACATGTTGGCAACTCGTTGTCAACAAAACACCTACACGAACTAATGGATACCATGGGATTGGCCCAAGTCATAAACTCACCGACAAGGGTTACCGCCACAACCTCTACGTTGGTAGATTTGATACCTACTAATAACAAAACTAAAATAAGAAATGTAAAAGTTATACCTATTTCACTGAGTGATCATTATATGATTTGTTGTATTTGGGGTAAACAATCGCAACACAAAGATGACGCACATAAATATAAATTGACAAGGTATATTGGAAAAATTAATATGACACTTTACGATGAAGAAATAAGATCAATTTCCTGGGAACCAGTTTATAACTCTATGAATGTTAAAGATGCCTATAATTTGTTTGAAGATGCATTAAAATGTATAATTGATAAGCATGCCCCACTTAAACGTACTCGAGTAAAGAAGATTGAATCACCGTGGATTAATGAAGATATAATTCAAACTATTCGTAACCGTAATGAAATAAAAAATAAAGCAATGCATACCAAATCAGAACATGATTGGGCATCGTATCGGCGATTGAGAAATGACGTCACAGCAAAGATCCGTAAAGCAAAGTAGGATTATATTTCTACCTCAATTAGTAGTAGCAATGGTCGATCTATAAATGTATGGAAATCTTTGAAGTATCTTATGCCTCAGAAAAAAAATGGATCTAAAATTGTAGAAATAAAAAATGATGGTATGGAACTTCAAAACAAAACATCAATCTCGGAGGGTTTTAACCACTACTTCTCAAGCATAGGAAAATGCACACAAAATGAGATAACTGTAGATAATACTGGAAACGGTGAGTTTGAGTCGAATAATGTATTTCCAAACAACGTAAGTCTTTCAGATTTTAAAATAGTTACTGAAGAAGAAATTAAAAAGGTAATTAATAATCTTGGTTGTAAGAAGATGGGGGGACTTGATGACATACCAACATCACTAATCAAGCCAATTTTAACCCACATAGTAAAACCGCTTTATTGTATCATAAATCTATCATTACGAACTGGTGAAATACCTCCCCGATTGAAGATTTCTCGGGTCACGCCTGTGTTCAAAGGTGGTGACAAAACTGACATGGGAAACTATAGACCCATCTCTGTATTGTCTGTTTTCGCTAAAATCATAGAGAAGATTGTATTCAGTCATGTATGAATATCATGTTCAGTCGTGTATGAATATTTGAATAAGCACTCTCTACTTTGTACACAGCAGTCGGGTTTTCGACCCAAACATTCGACTATGACAGCTTTACTCAATGTTACAGAAAGCGTTCTTGATAGACATTAAAAGATTGATAGAAAGAAGAAATGTACGCACCTTACAAACAATGTACAAGATAATGCATGGTATGTTACCAGAGAGCATTCGTAAACAATTTTTTTTAAGTGATTGTAATTACATGCTAAGATCATCGTCTCTAAAAATCAAATTACCCTTAGTTAAAAGCAATTATAAGAAAAGAAGTCTACAGTACAGGGGGGCCAGAAGCTGGAACGCACTACCTAATGACTTAAATGTAACTATTTTCAACATATTTAGATTGGACGCCAGAGTGATGTAAACTTGTTTGTTCTGTTTGTTTGTTTTTCTTTGTAATATTGATGATATTTTAATTGTATATTTATTTCGTATTATGTATCTTAATTGTATATACATGTAATGTGATTTTAATATGTACGCACGGACGTTCAGAAGAACAGCCATTGGCTGAAGTTCGTTTACCGTGTTGAAATAAAATAAATGAAATGAAATGAAATAACAATAATCATAGATATAAAATAACAATGATAATGATGATAGGCCTGTAATGGTAAAAATGTTGATTATGAATGATAATTTAAAACACAGTTCGCTTTACTCATTTTACCCCGGCATTTTACGTTTTAAACTCTTGTTTGTATGTGGTTTTTGTCAATAGGTGTGCACACGTCACTATCATGATATGGCGAAAAAACTCCCACGCACACAAACACACACCCTACAATATCTTCATGTTTAGACGACAAAACATTTTTTACGCCATTATTAGCTGTATGTGCGTTTAATACAGGAAATTCAACTGCTTCAATTACCAACTTACCTCATAAAAGGAAAACATACAAAGCTATTTACGTAAATTCACAATAAAGACTTAAATGACACTGGATAACCGAAACACACATTGTCCTCCATCTAAAGTCGCATTCAATGTAAAAAAATAGAAGTCCCTAATATCTTCGAGATATGATGGCAGTAAGAGTAAGCATGGACAGGATAATGCTCGAGAAAGTTATTTCCAGTAAGGAGTCTAATAACATGTAGATATTTACCCAAACAAAGAATTGTATGTCCAATATAGTAAGATTTTAGATTTTTTTAGATTTTATTGATTTATTTCATTTCTTTTCTTTCCATTTTTCACATACAAGTCAAAAATACATAAATACAAATACATAAATACAATTACAAAAATGAACATAAGTAACGACCTTATACATTTGCAAAGATTTGGTAATTATACGAACAAAATACGATACTTATATATCCTCATTTTATAAAACTTAACATTCTTAAAAGCTTGAGTATTCTTGTGTATGTTAAAAAAAAAGAAAGGGGTGAAATGAAAAGAGAGACCAGCTGAGAAGCTAGGCTTGTTGGACGCTGATCTCTCGAATTCGTAAATAATGTAAATAACGTAATATAATGTAAACTTGGTAAATGATCATTCGAAATAAGGGAACATAAATAGTAGGAAAATCGCTGAACATATGGAAGATAAATGCATGGTCATGGTCATGGATGATATAACAAAAAACAAACAAACAAAACAAAACAAAACAAACAGAACAATGGACGGGGGACAAGAAAAACGATAAGGAAAAGACAAATAAGAAAGAGCGAGTAGGGGAAAGGGGTCGGGGGGAGGTGGGATCTGTATGATTATCAAGTAATTGAGGTTTGTTGTGAGTAGGGGGCAAGTAGTGATTTTTTAACCTTAAATTTAAATGTACCTATACTTAAGCTCTCTCTCGTATTTAGGGGAAGGGAATTCCAAAATTTGGGGGCAGTAAATATAAAAGTGTTTTGTGTAAATGCTGTACGAGTCCTTGGCAGATGATACAAATTGATTTGTCTAGTTGGGTAACGGTGAATTTCATTATTTACTCGAAATATGTTGTTAAAAATGGAGGGTAACCCTTGGTTGTTATACTGATACATAAGAATCGCAAGATTCAATCGATAAATATCGTAAATTTTTAGAGTATTGTTTGATTGGAAAAGACCGTCTGTATGATGTCTAAAATCAACCTGATTTATGATCCGCATAGCTTTTTTTTGTAAGAGTAATACTTTATTTAACATATATGTTGCACTATTTCCCCAGGCGAGTATTCCGTAATTCAAGTGGGGTAAAACTAATGTTGAATATAAAGATTTCAGAATGTTAGGGGGGAATACCCATTTGAGCTTATTTATTACTCCAACATTTCTAGATATTACCTTACATATATTATTAATGTGATATTTCCATGAAAGTTTGTCATCAATGAATGTTCCTAAAAATTTTGTTGTAGTTGCCTGTTTTATTTGTATGTTATCTATTAGAATTGGATTAGGTAGTTCATTAAATGTGTTGCTAAATAGCATGAAATTAGTTTTCTCTAGATTTAGGGATAATTTGTTGGCCTTAACCCATGTTGACACAAAGTTTAATTCGGAGTTGACTATCTGATAAAGAGTTTCTATGTTTGAGTGTGAAAGAAAAAGATTGGTATCATCTGCATACATAATAAATGAAAATAAGTCCGAGGATCTGTTAAAGTCGTTGATATAAAGTATGAAAAGCAGCGGGCCAAGTATGGAACCCTGAGGGACACCACAATTAATATTTCTCAATTGTGACGCATGATTTTCAATGCTAACATATTGTTGGCGTTCGTGTAAATAATTACGGAACCAGTCTAACACAATACCTCTAATACCATAATGTGACAGTTTATATAAAAGAATTTGGTGATCTATTGTGTCGAACGCTTTAGAAAAATCTAAAAACATTCCTATCGTATGGGAGCCTTTGTCAAAAGAGTTAGCTACTTTGTTGATTAGGGACAAGATAGCATGAGATGTATTATGATGTTTTCTAAAACCAAACTGACAACAAGTTAGAATTTCGTTATTATTCAAAAAGTCAATTGTACGTGAAAAAACTATCTTTTCTAATATTTTTGAAAAAGTTGATAATAATGATATGGGTCTGTAGTTTGATATTAAAAGAGGATCACCTTTTTTAAAAATCGGTATTATCTTGGCTAATTTCATTCTATTTGGAAAAACACCAGTTCTCAAAGACAAATTACAAATATAAGTAAAAGGTTCAATAATACAAGAAATAATATTTTTCGTTATGGCATTATCAAAACCGTCATGTCCACAACTCCGTTTGCTATGTAAATTATTAACTATATCAAGAATTTCACTTTCATCCACCGGGGCAAAAAACATAGAATTTGGGTTAGGATTAGGTAAATATTCATGAAAACTTTTGTTACTGTCTGGTATCTTACTGGCTAAATTTGGGCCAATCTCTACAAAAAAGTTATTAAAGTGATCGGAAATTTCTTGTACATTATCAATAATTCTATTATCGATTTTTATCTTATAAACAAATAAAAACAGCATTTCTACAGAGCATAGTAAACAAATTCAATCAACATAGTAATAAACTGCACAGAGGGAGAGTGTGAATGAGGTGGAATAAGCCAGATAAGAAATTATATAAAAATGGCAGAAATAAAAATCATTTCAATAATCTCAACAGTATATACAACATAGCAAGTTGGGAGCGACATGAATTAAAGTGGTCAGTAATCACGGTAAACTGCCAATTCGTCCACTCACCACATGGTTGACCTTCATTTAGTCTAATGCCATTCTGTCCATCAACATTTTGTCTAACAACCATTTGGTTCAATCATCACCTCGTCTCATAACCACTTGGTCTAATATTCGTTTTATTTTCATTCATTTCGCCCAATAAACACATAATCTAATTAGACCACATGGTTTAAGGACTAAATGTGTATTGGACCAACTGGTTATTAGACGAACTGGGGAGTGGAAGAAATGGCAATTAGATCATGTGGATATTGGATGAACTGATGGTAGACCGAATGAAAGCAGATGAGTTGGCATTTGGACGAATTGGCATTCAATTGATTATAAATATGTAACCGATAGTGTGGTATAGTTTACGCAAGTGGTACAATACCTGTTTTTTTATTATTTGGTTGACTTCAAGAAAATTCAGAGTTCACAAAATCTTTTGTTCTAAATTTAAGAAAGATAGATAAAAGTCTTCTTTATTTCAAAAAAAAGCAGAAAATTCCATTTATCCAGGTCTGTTGCCAGTGCAAATGAAGAAATTCTACTTCTCTGCCAATTGTGCAGGGTTTTACAATGATGATATAAAAATATATATAACTAGACATACATGTATATTTATAAATAGTGATATCAAGGGCTCTGACAAATAAAAAATATGGTATAATTATGGTATTACGGTATGTGGGGATGTCGTGGTTTAGCGGTTACGACTCTCGTTTTCAATTAGAGTGGGGGGGGGGGGGGGGGTCGAACCCCAGCAATGGCGTGTTTTTCTTCGGCAAGGAATTTACCCACATTGTGCTTAACTCAACTCAGGCGAGGTCAGGGGGTACCCAGCTGGAACAAGTCCTTGAAATGATATCAAGGGCTCTGACAAATAAAAAATACGGTATAATTAATCTCGACGTGCTGCTAAAATAACATTAAAGAGTTTTCACAAGACGAAACAGAACGCTTCCAAGAAGATTTTTAAAAAATCTACTGTCAAATGCCCTTCATAACAAAGAGTAACCATCAAGATGTTGTCGAAAATTGGTGAATCAAAACAGCCGTTTCGTCCTGGACATGTCAAGCGACAGATTTGCCATTTTTCGTCAGATCTGAAACTTTTTTTGTTTGTTTTTCACCAACCGGTTTTTTTTTCTTTCATAGAAAGATTTTATTCAAAATCAAACACGAAAGCAATTCAATTTACAAACAAAAATCATGAAGCGAACATGTTTACAACAACTATACATGTGTACTATTATCTAATGATAAAACAAAATTATGATGTTTTTGACTGAGAACCTTCTTTAATTTCACAGTAGTGTTTCAATACGTTCTTAAAAGAGCTAAAATACAACCGATCGCCCTTACAACGTGTTGAAAAAATAAAATATTTAGCGTAAAGAATATAACGGTTTACAAAAGAGTATTGAGCGTCAGGGAAACCAAACAAAAATAAATTCTTATTCAAATACACGTCATTGTTCAAATAAGAGGTTTGAAAGTTTTGAATAAATTGTTGAGTTACAGGGCAGTCCCAAAACAGATGTGAAATACTTTCAACAGAGGAAGAACAAAATGTACATAAATTAGATTCAGACAAGCCAATATCGTAAAGATGTTTGTTCACTCCCATTATCCGATTGAAAAGTTTATATTGAAAGTAGCGGAGTTTTGTTGAAAGACAGCATTTAAAGGGAATCATATACAATCTGTTCCAATTATTAACCGGTTCATTTAAAATGGATGCCCATTTTGATTGCGAAGTAGGAGACTTTAAGATTTTATCAAAAGAAATTCTATGGATAAACTTGCATGCCTTAAAAAACATTATTTAAATTATACAACAAATCTTCTTGAGTTGTTCTACTCTCAACAAGATGTTGACTAAAATGTTTCCATTTATTGATTATTGCAGAAATCAATGAATAATATTCAAGAAAATTACAATTAATTTTGTATTTTTTTTTTAAGTTGTATGTGGAAGAAAATTGTTTTGTTCATCCATTAAATGTTTAATACTGATGATCCCATTTTTAAGCCAAATATATATATAATTTATAATTATATAAATATGTAATTTTCCCATCTACTTTGATCAATGAGTTATTCCATAACACTTGATTCTTTATATTTAAATCAGATAAATTAGGAAAGAATGTTAAACAACTCCAAGTAATTAAAATTTCTCGAATGAATTGATTTTTTATTTGTAATATTTTGGGATCATCGTATTTTAAATTACATGTCCAAAACAATTTTCCTCCAAAGGTGACCAAGTTGTGTGCGAAAAAACATTTCCATTTTCCTTTATTTTCTGTGCACATATAACGTTTAACCCATGCTATTTTCAAGCCAGAAATTACAGAAGGTAAATGTAACATTTTTAATCCACCTTGACTATAGTCTCCAATAATTGTAAGACGACTGATTTTATCCGGTTTTTCATTCCAAATAAAAGAGTACATTAAATGTTCTAATTCTTTCAAAAAATCTTCTGGAGGTTTTGGTAATACAGACAATAGAAATATGATTTGAGAAAGGCCGAGTGACTTCAAAATAGTTATCTTTCCTATTGGGGTTAAATTTCTCATTTTCCTTACTCTTAAAATATTCTTTATTTCATTAAGCTTTGGAATAAAATTCAATTCAAATATGTCTTTTGAGTCAGGTGAAAAATATACTCCCAATAATCTAAATGGGCCATTAGAAAATCTTAATCCGGAAAAGGATATGTCTGGAGGATGTGCTTTATAATAACCAAGTGCCACAATTTCAGATTTATTTCGATTAATGCAAAGCCCTGAAAAAACCTTAAATTCATCCAAAATATACATAATGATTTTAAGAGAGGAAGCTAAGACGTTCCTGTCAATCGTTCCTTGTCTGCTCCCGCTCATCTTAAAAGAGAACGATACCCTCTAAACGACCCCAAAGTCTGATGCTGTTCAGCTGGATGAATTCAGCGGGCGAATCCGATCTCATCATTCAATGCATGTTGGTAACCATGATTTACTCCCTTTTCTCATTTTTCATGCCTACTCTCATGTCAAATCATTGTCGATTTTTTCTTTTTTTAATAAAACTATCCATGGAATAAACTATAGAAATAAATCGTACTGTGTAACGACATTTGTTTTTTTTTATTTCCTTTTGTTTCTGGGTATTCCCGACGGGGAATTTGGTGCTGTTGCGAAATACTTGATTGTATGTGGTTTTTGTCATGGCGAAAAAACACCCACGCACACGCACACAAACCCTACAATATCCTCATGCATAGACGATAAAACATTTTTTTACACCATTATTATTTAGCTGTATGTGTGTTTAATACAGGAAATTCAACTGTTTTCATGGGCCAAATAAAAAAGAGAATGAATTGCGATCATTTCACTATCATAACATATGTATCGCTTGATTACCAGTTCATCAAATGTCTCCTTGGAACATGCATCACCATAAAAATTAGCTCTGAAAATATGGAGCAAAAATACCAGTTCTTCACATGCAATCCAAACACATCGGCCCGTGTTCCAAAGTCCAGTTTATCTTAGGTCACGGTTAGCTTTGTGCTAATTATTGGAAGCCCAAAATGCATAAACTTTGCATCGTATTTACATGTATATTGTGTTTACTATGCTTCCTCCCCACGATTTAATGATAAACAAAACTATTTTAGTCATTATTCTAAGACATTAATTACTCGAGTGAAAAATGATCTGGTTAATTGAACCTGACGTGGTAGAGATTTGTGACACAAGTGGCTATCCATAGTCAAAGTGCAACCTCAGACCAGAATTCGCAATATACAAGAGTTCCGAATACGGGCCATTAGGCACAATTAAGAAGTATGTAAATGACAGAAATACGTCAGGTAATATATCTGCACTTTTATTAGCATAAAAAAATTGCATGATATAATTATCTGTTTTCAAACATGACAGTAAACTATTTTCAATTCTATAGCATTTTCCAGAAGCTCTCTTAATTATAGATCCGGCCCACGTTCAAGGTGTGTCCATTCGAAGCGCAGTAGAAACATCACACCTTCTAATTTCATGAATTTTGCAGTATTTTCTAAAGAACAATAGTATTATTAGCATGATCGTTCACACATACATATATAAGTACGATATCTGGGAAATATCAAAAATAAAAGTTCATACTCAATGTCAGTAAATTACCACAACTTACTTCAACAAAGGAAAAAAAATCAAAGCTATTTACTTGCACATTCTTTTCTAACCAACCAATAACTGTAAACGACTATACAATTTGTTTTACTAAAATTTTCATGCTCGTTGGTCAATGCCCCAAATTTTCTCCCCAGCTTGATCATGGTGCGATCGATACATTCGCAATCAATTTTGCATTGAGCCAGAGTTTTCCCTTCTGACAAAAACCACCAACTACATTGTACTACGCCAACTCGTCTGCAAAGCATTAATTGCATTGTCATTTTATTCTACACGTATATTACTCCAGACCCTCTGAGTGTTAGCAATGCAGACGAATTATCTATTCTATGATTTAAAAAATGTTACCCTTTCTATCTGTCCAACACTGATATTTTAGTTCTTTTCTCACGAGACAAAATTTTCTTATCATATCCATGCACATGTCGGGGCTTTTTTACAATTATTAATTGCATGGGGGGGTTAAGAGAGGTAATCTTTACCTTTGCCATTTTTACCTCTTTTACGTATGCCGTTTTTATCTTTGCCATTATTACCTCTGTCATCATGGTCATTTTTACAGCTGCCATTTTTACCTTGCCATTTATACCTCTGGCATTTTTACCACTGCCATTTTTACCTCTGCCTTTTTTAGCCCTGCCATTTTCACCACTTCCATTTTTACACCAAACCGATAGTACCATAATCCCAGATAACACAATGAAACTCCCCTAAAATACACATTTTGAGATGAATGTGCATGCAAGCAGATGCTGAATACACAAAATATCAAAACATTCGATTTATGTTGCTTGTTATGATTACCACCCATTTAACCCTTTTAAAAGAAGAAATAATACAAAATGCTTAGAAAACTAAACATTAATTAATTTTCATAAATCTAATCTCTTTTGAAATATAAGCAAACCTAACCTTTCCCTAATATATTAATTATCAATTTTCTATATTTATCAATTTCTGTTAAATAAACTCGAAAGAAATCGTGATATGTTGAACCATACAACGGCAAATCGTCTTTTATTTCTTTTGTTCTTTGTGGGGATTTCCAATGGGGAATTCTGCTGACATTGCGAAAGAGTTTTATTTGTACTTGATACGTGCACACGGCACCATCATAACACTGCGAAAAAACTCGTCTAAAACGGAAACTCCTACACATGATCCCTATACCACGCCCACCTTTTGCTGTTTTGAAAGGTATAAAAAGGAGGATTTTCCTTCACTTGTTTATTATGATTGCCACATATATATACGCTGATATTGAAAGCCTGATATGGCCTGGGTTGTGTAAACGTGAATACGCGTGCTTGCTCTCTATTGAACTAAATATATATATATATATATATATATACATATCTTCCTGATGGACGAACCAATGGATGTAGATTATCCAGATGTATACGTAGCTGAATCTCAAAGCCTCTTGCCTGAACCAATGGAGCTAGAGGAAGAGATAGAGAGAATGGACACATCTACAAACTTTGCAAAGGAGCTCTATCAAGAAACGCAATCTACACCGTGTAGACCATGCATACGCATTTCTGTGACTGTTAAGATATATCGTCGAATAGTTCGTAGAGAGCAAGCGCAAGATCCACGTCGCCCAGACGGCGATTACCCGATCACCGAGCATATTTAGTACGAAAAGAAATTCGCATCCAGAGTTCTGGCATACTCCGTGTTTGTTTCTTTGTTATATCCATATAAAAATTAAATATATACATGCTCAATTAACATCCTATAGAGACATACAGATCATATAGAGGATGGCCCACTTCAGCGGTATTAATAAAATACCACTGTTCTTCCATGTTAATTCTTGAGCAGCAACCGAGCGATAGAGAAAGAGAAAAAAAGACACCAAATAAGAAAGTGTCTGCAACCGAGCTATAGAGAAAGAGAAAAAAACAGACACTGTAGCTGAATATCTCGGTCACCGAGCATATTTAGTACGAAACTAAATTCGCATCCAGAGTTGTGGAACTGATACAAAAAATGGGAATTCATCGGTTGTATAAATATATACATGGGTTATACCGATCGATATAGAGAGGAACAGCTAGATATGTAGCTGAATCACTCCTGTCGCAGAAGGCAGAAGTGATAAAAATGATAGAAATATCGACAAACCTTCAAGAAACTGATACAAAAAATGTAGCTGAATCTCTCGGTCACCGAGCATATTTAGTACGAAACTAAATTCGCATCCAGAGTTGTGGAACTGATACAAAAAATGGGAATTCATCAGTTGTATTAATATATACATGGGTTTTACCGATCGATATAGAGAGGAACAGCTAGATATGTAGCTGAATCACTCCTGTCGCAGAAGGCAGAAGTGATAAAAATGATAGAAATATCGAAAAACCTTCAAGAAACTGATACAAAGAATTTAGCTGAATATGTAGCTGAATCTCTCGGTCACCGAGCATAGTTAGTACGAAACTAAATTCGCATCCAGAGTTGTGGAACTGATACAAAAAATGGGAATTCATCAGTTGTATAAATATATACATGGGTTATACCGATCGATATAGAGAGGAACAGCTAGATATGTAGCTGTATCACTCCTGTCGCAGAAGGCAGAAGTGATAAAAATTATAGAAATATCGACAAACCTTCAAGAAACTGATACAAAAAATGTAGCTGAATCTCTCGGTCACCGAGCATATTTAGTACGAAACTAAATTCGCATCCAGAGTTGTGGAACTGATACAAAAAATGAGAATTCATCAGTTGTATAAATATATACATGGGTTATACCGATCGATATAGAGAGGAAGAGCTAGATATGTAGCTGTATCACTCCTGTCGCAGAAGGCAGAAGTGATCAAAATGATAGAAATATCGACAAACCTTCAAGAAACTGATACAAAAAATGTAGCTGAATCTCTCGGTCACCGAGCATATTTAGTACGAAACTAAATTCGCATCCAGAGTTGTGGAACTGATACAAAAAATGAGAATTCATCAGTTGTATAAATATATACATGGGTTATACCGATCGATATAGAGAGGAACAGCTAGATATGTAGCTGAATCACTCCTGTCGCTGAAGGCAGAAGTGATAAAAATGATAGAAATATCGACAAACCTTCAAGAAAGTGATACAAAAAATGTAGCTGAATATCTCGGTCACCGAGCATATTTAGTACGAAACTAAATTCGCATCCAGAGTTGTGGAACTGATACAAAAAATGGGAATTCATCGGTTGTATAAATATATACATGGGTTATACCGATCGATATAGAGAGGAACAGCTAGATATGTAGCTGAATCACTCCTGTCGCAGAAGGCAGAAGTGATAAAAATGATAGAAATATCGACAAACCTTCAAGAAACTGATACAAAAAATGTAGCTGAATCTCTCGGTCACCGAGCATATTTAGTACGAAACTAAATTCGCATCCAGAGTTGTGGAACTGATACAAAAAATGAGAATTCATCAGTTGTATAAATATATACATGGGTTATACCGATCGATATAGAGAGGAACAGCTAGATATGTAGCTGAATCTCTCCTGTCGCTATAGAAATATCGACAAACCTTCATTAAAATGTATAATTGATAAGCATACCCCACTTAAACGTACTCGAGTAAAGAAGATTGAATCACCGTGGATTAATGAAGATATAATTCAAACTATTCGTAACCGTAATGAAATAAAAAATAAAGCAAAGCATACCAAATCAGAACATGATTGGGCATCGTATCGACGATTGAGAAATAATGTCACAGCAAAGATCCGTAAAGCAAAGAAGGATTATATTTCTACCTCAATTAGTAGTAGCAATGGTCAATCTACAAATGTATGGAAATCTTTAAAGTATCTTATGCCTCAGAAAAAAAAATGGATCTAAAATTGTAGAAATAAAAAATGATGGTATAGAACTTCAAAACAAAACATCAATCTCGGAGGGTTTTAACCACTACTTCTCAAGCATAGGAAAATGCACACAAAATGAGATAACTGTAGATAATACTGGAAACGGTGATTTTGAGTCGAATAATGTATTTCCAAACAACGTAAGTCTTTCAGATTTTAAAATAGTTACTGAAGAAGAAATTAAAAAGGTAATTAATAATCTTGATTGTAAGAAGATGGGGGGACTTGATGACATACCAACATCACTAATCATTACGAACTGGTGAAATACCTCCCCAATTGAAGATTTCTCGGGTCACGCCTGTGTTCAAAGGTGGTGACAAAACTGACATGGGAAACTATAGACCCATCTCTGTATTGTCTGTTTTCGCTAAAATCATAGAGAAGATTGTATTCAGTCATGTATAAATATCATGTTCAGTGGTATGAAAATTTGAATAAGCACTCTCTACTTTGTACACAGCAGTCGGGTTTTCGACCCAAACATTCGACTATGACACCTTTACTCAATGTTACAGAAAGCGTTCTTGATAGACATTAAAAGATTGATAGAAAGAAGAAATGTACGCACCTTACAAACAATGTACAGGATAATGCATGGTATGTTACCAGAGAGCATTCATAAACAATTTATTTTAAGTGATTGTAATTACATGCTAAGATCATCGTCTCTAAACATCAAATTACCCTTAGTTAAAAGCAATTATAAGAAAAGAAGTCTACAGTACAGGGGGGCCAGAAGCTGGAACGCACTACCTAATGACTTAAAAGTACATGTAACTAGTTTCAACATATTTAGATTGGAAGCCAGAGTGATGTAAACTTGTTTGTTCTGTTTGTTTGTTTTTCTTTGTAATATTGATGATATTCTAATTGTATATTTATTTCGTATTATGTATCTTAATTGTATATACATGCAATGTGATTTTAATATGTACGCACGGACGTTCAGAAGAACAGCCATTGGCTGAAGTTGGTTTACCGTGTTGAAATAAAATAAATGAAATGAAATAACAATAATCATATATATAAAATAACAATGATAATGATGATAGGCATGTAATGGTAAAAATGTTGATTATAAATGATAATTTAAAACACAGTTCGCTTTACTCATTTTACCCCGGCATTTTACGTTTTAAACTCTTGTTTGTATGTGGTTTTTGTCAATAGGTGTGCACACGTCACTATCATGATATGGCGAAAAAACTCCCACGTACACAAACACACATCGTACAATAACCTCATGCTTAGACGACAAAACATTTTTTACGCCATTATTAGCTGTATTTTCGTTTAATACAGGAAATTCAATTGCTTCAATTACCAACTTACCTCATAAAAGGAAAACATACAAAGCTATTTACGTAAATTCACAATAAAGACTTAAATGACACTGGATAACCGAAACACACATTGTCCTCCATCTAAAGTCGCATTCAATGTAAAAAAATAGAAGTCCCTAATATCTTCGAGATATGATGGCAGTAAGAGTAAGCATGGACAGGATAATGCTCGAGAAAGTTATTTCCAGTAAGGAGTCTAATAACATGTAGATATTTACCCAAACAAAGAATTGTATGTCCAATATAGTAAACAAATAAAAACAGCATTTCTACAGAGCATAGTAAACAAATTCAATCAACATAGTAATAAACTGCACAGAGGGAGAGTGTGAATGAGGTGGAATAAGCCAGATAAGAAATTATATAAAAATGGCAGAAATAAAAATCATTTCAATAATCTCAACAGTATATACAACATAGCAAGTTGGGAGCGACATGAATTAAAGTGGTCAGTAATCACGGTAAACTGCCAATTCGTCCACTCACCACATGGTTGACCTTCATTTAGTCTAATGCCATTCTGTCCATCAACATTTTGTCTAACAACCATTTGGTTCAATCATCACCTCGTCTCATAACCACTTGGTCTAATATTCGTTTTATTTTCATTCATTTCGCCCAATAAACACATAATCTAATTAGACCACATGGTTTAAGGACTAAATGTGTATTGGACCAACTGGTTATTAGACGAACTGGGGAGTGGAAGAAATGGCAATTAGATCATGTGGATATTGGATGAACTGATGGTAGACCAAATGAAAGCAGATGAGTTGGCATTTGGACGAATTGGCATTCAATTGATTATAAATATGTAACCGATAGTGTGGTATAGTTTACGCAAGTGGTACAATACCTGTTTTTTTTATTATTTGGTTGACTTCAAGAAAATTCAGAGTTCACAAAATCTTTTGTTCTAAATTTAAGAAAGATAGATAAAAGTCTTCTTTATTTCAAAAAAAAAGCAGAAAATTCCATTTATCCAGGTCTGTTGCCAGTGCAAATGAAGAAATTCTACTTCTCTGCCAATTGTGCAGGGTTTTACAATGATGATATAAAAATATATATAACTAGACATACATGTATATTTATAAATAGTGATATCAAGGGCTCTGACAAATAAAAAATATGGTATAATTATGGTATTACGGTATGTGTGGATGTCGTGGTTTAGCGGTTACGACTCTCGTTTTCAATTAGAGTGGGGGGGGGGGGGTCGAACCCCAGCAATGGCGTGTTTTTCTTCGGCAAGGAATTTACCCACATTGTGCTTAACTCAACTCAGGTGAGGTCAGGGGGTACCCAGCTGGAACAAGTCCTTGAAATGATATCAAGGGCTCTGACAAATAAAAAATACGGTATAATTAATCTCGACGTGCTGCTAAAATAACATTAAAGAGTTTTCACAAGAAGAAACAGAACGCTTCCAAGAAGATTTTTAAAAAATCTACTGTCAAATGCCCTTCATAACAAAGAGTAACCATCAAGATGTTGTCGAAAATTGGTGAATCAAAACAGCCGTTTCGTCCTGGACATGTCAAGCGACAGATTTGCCATTTTTCGTCAGATCTGAAACTTTTTTTTTTGTTTTTCACCAACCGGTTTTTTTTTCTTTCATAGAAAGATTTTATTCAAAATCAAACACGAAAGCAATTCAATTTACAAACAAAAATCATGAAGCGAACATGTTTACAACAACTATACATGTGTACTATTATCTAATGATAAAACAAAATTATGATGTTTTTGACTGAGAACCTTCTTTAATTTCACAGTAGTGTTTCAATACGTTCTTAAAAGAGCTAAAATACAACCGATCGCCCTTACAACGTGTTGAAAAAATAAAATATTTAGCGTAAAGAATATAACGGTTTACAAAAGAGTATTGAGCGTCAGGGAAACCAAACAAAAATAAATTCTTATTCAAATACACGTCATTGTTCAAATAAGAGGTTTGAAAGTTTTGAATAAATTGTTGAGTTACAGGGCAGTCCCAAAACAGATGTGAAATACTTTCAACAGAGGAAGAACAAAATGTACATAAATTAGATTCAGACAAGCCAATATCGTAAAGATGTTTGTTCACTCCCATTATCCGATTGAAAAGTTTATATTGAAAGTAGCGGAGTTTTGTTGAAAGACAGCATTTAAAGGGAATCATATACAATCTGTTCCAATTATTAACCGGTTCATTTAAAATGGATGCCCATTTTGATTGCGAAGTAGGAGACTTTAAGATTTTATCAAAAGAAATTCTATGGATAAACTTGCATGCCTTAAAAAACATTATTTAAATTATACAACAAATCTTCTTGAGTTGTTCTACTCTCAACAAGATGTTGACTAAAATGTTTCCATTCATTGATTATTGCAGAAATCAATGAATAATATTCAAGAAAATTACAATTAATTTTGTATTTTTTTTTTAAGTTGTATGTGGAAGAAAATTGTTTTGTTCATCCATTAAATGTTTAATACTGATGATCCCATTTTTAAGCCAAATATATATATAATTTATAATTATATAAATATATAATTTTCCCATCTACTTTGATCAATGAGTTATTCCATAACACTTGATTCTTTATATTTAAATCAGATAAATTAGGAGAGAATGTTAAACAACTCCAAGTAATTAAAATTTCTCGAATGAATTGATTTTTTATTTGTAATATTTTGGGATCATCGTATTTTAAATTACATGTCCAAAACAATTTTCCTCCAAAGGTGACCAAGTTGTGTGCGAAAAAGCATTTCCATTTTCCTTTATTTTCTGTGCACATATAACGTTTAACCCACGCTATTTTCAAGCCAGAAATTACAGAAGGTAAATGTAACATTTTTAATCCACCTTGACTATAGTCTCCAATAATTGTAAGACGACTGATTTTATCCGGTTTTTCATTCCAAATAAAAGAGTACATTAAATGTTCTAATTCTTTCAAAAAATCTTCTGGAGGTTTTGGTAATACAGACAATAGAAATATGATTTGAGAAAGGCCGAGTGACTTCAAAATAGTTATCTTTCCTATTGGGGTTAAATTTCTCATTTTCCTTACTCTTAAAATATTCTTTATTTCATTAAGCTTTGGAATAAAATTCAATTCAAATATGTCTTTTGAGTCAGGTGAAAAATATACTCCCAATAATCTAAATGGGCCATTAGAAAATCTTAATCCGGAAAAGGATATGTCTGGAGGATGTGCTTTATAATAACCAAGTGCCACAATTTCAGATTTATTTCGATTAATGCAAAGCCCTGAAAAAACCTTAAATTCATCCAAAATATACATAATGATTTTAAGAGAGGAAGCTAAGACGTTCCTGTCAATCGTTCCTTGTCTGCTCCCGCTCATCTTAAAAGAGAACAATACCCTCTAAACGACCCCAAAGTCTGATGCTGTTCAGCTGGATGAATTCAGCGGGCGAATCCGATCTCATCATTCAATGCATGTTGGTAACCATGATTTACTCCCTTTTCTCATTTTTTCATGCCTACTCTCATGTCAAATCATTGTCGATTTTTTCTTTTTTTAATAAAACTATCCATGGAATAAACTATAAATAAATCGTACTGTGTAACGACATTTGTTTTTTTTTTTTTTCCTTTTGTTTCTGGGTATTCCCGACGGGGAATTTGGTGCTGTTGCGAAATACTTGTTTGTATGTGGTTTTTGTCATGGCGAAAAAACACCCACGCACACGCACACAAACCCTACAATATCCTCATGCATAGACGATAAAACATTTTTTTACGCCATTTTTATTTAGCTGTATGTGTGTTTAATACAGGAAATTCAACTGTTTTCATGGGCCAAATAAAAAAGAGAATGAATTGCGATCATTTCATTATCATAACATATGTATCGCTTGATTACCAGTTCATCAAATGTCTCCTTGGAACATGCATCACCATAAAAATTAGCTCTGAAAATATGGAGCAAAAATACCAGTTCTTCACATGCAATCCAAACACATCGGCCCGTGTTCCAAAGTCCAGTTTATCTTAGGTCACGGGTTAGCTTTGTGCTAATTATTGGAAGCCCAAAATGCATAAACTTTGCATCGTATTTACATGTATATTGTGTTTACTATGCTTCCTCCCCACGATTTAATGATAAACAAAACTATTTTAGTCATTATTCTAAGACATTAATTACTCGAGTGAAAAATGATCTAGTTAATTGAACCTGACGTGGTAGAGATTTGTGACACAAGTGGCTATCCATAGTCTAAGTGCAACCTCAGACCAGAATTCGCAATATACGAGAGTTCCGAATACGGGCCATTAGGCGCAATTAAGAAGTATGTAAATGACAGAAATACGTCAGGAATATATATATATATATCTGCACTTTTATAAGCATTAAAAAAATGCATGATATAATTATCTGTATTCCAACAAGACGGTGAACTTACAATACCATAGCGTTTTCCAGAACCTCTCCTTATATGTGTATACATATATAGGCCCACGTTCAAAGTGTGTCCATTTAAAACGCAGTAAAAACAACCCAAATTCAAATTTTGCAGTATTCTATTAAGTACAATAGTATTATCAACATGATCGTCCAAAAATAAAGTACAATATCTGTTAAAAATAAATGTTCATACTAAAAGTGAGTAAATTACCATCTTGCCTCATAAAAGAAAAACATACAAAGCTATTTACGTAAATTCACAACAAAGACTTAACTGACACTGAATAACCGAAACACACATTGTCTTCCATCTAAAGTCGCATTCAATGTCACAACATTGATGCCCCTAATATCTTCGAGATATGATCGCAGTATGTTTAATTAACTCTTGTAATAAGAATTCGCTGAATTCAAAATTTCATATTATTAATCACTTTAAACCAGCATGGACTTTAGGCAAATGTTGTTGAAACAACGCTGAACAAAGGATTTTTTCACACGAAAGACTGAAATGGGGGCTCTATCATTTTTTTTATCGTGCAGTGTTTCGACATCATGAATCATGAACACTTAAAAATATAATCCTTATACGAAATGTGTCGCACACGTATAGCATGCTATATCTGTTGACATCTATTTCGTAGCCTTCTGTTTATACACTGTAAAAACTGTGGTGTTAAAATTGACACCAGTTGGTGTTAATAGAGGACCACATCCTGAGGTGTTAAAATTACACCCTAGAGATTGAACATAACACCAGAGAGTGTAAATGTAACAACCAAAGGTGTTGTAATAACACCTATGGGTGTAAAACTAACACCACTCATTCAACACCGGTGTAAAAAAAAACTGGTGTGGTCCTCTATGTACACCAGTTAACACCACAGTTTTTGCTGTGTATGTTACATAAAACAATGATGAGGTCGAAAAAATACATATCAATCATACAAATATTGAAACCTCTTTCCACTAGAGATTTTCGTAATATACATGTACATGTCATTGTGTGACACATTGTGTGACATGAAATGATAAGACATATCTCACATATTGAATAATATGTCAATAATTAATCAATACGTTGAGAAACAGTGAATATATGTTATCTGAACATGCTTATCCTGTATAAAGATTTTTTTTAATGTATAAATATTTCTACGGGTAGTATAATAGGAAACTGTATGTTTCCTATAAAACTCCAATCAAACATTATACATGTATTTTCAAAATCTACAAAAAAATACTATATAAATTTGTGTTTTAAGAATATAATGGTGAAAAAAATTATGCTTACACACCCTACTATGATTATGATAACCATGAGAA
Source organism: Lytechinus pictus (assembly GCF_037042905.1). Classification (NCBI taxonomy): domain Eukaryota; kingdom Metazoa; phylum Echinodermata; class Echinoidea; order Temnopleuroida; family Toxopneustidae; genus Lytechinus; species Lytechinus pictus. Next base: position 20,218,633 of record NC_087252.1, on the reverse strand, counting down.
CCCTCATTATTATTGGCTGTTGAGCCATGTACCATTGTTCCCCGAGTACAACCAATTTCGAGCATGTACGCGGTAACAAGGCTTGATTTCATTGCGCTCTTTACACTGCAAGCTGCCATTGAACTGAATACCACTCTGATTTTAATCATTGGCAAATTACATTACAAAACGAAACAATTCTGATATTTACATAATACATCATGTCGGAAATAAGTATTCAACTCCACTGGTTGCGTGAAATCACTTTTTATGCAAAGAACTAGTTCCCAATCGTATTCTTCTTGGGGTGAGATCAGTGGCGTAGACAGGTTCGTACACATGGGGGGGATGACTGGGCTGCCAAGGCTAGTTCGGGCGCGAAGCGCCCGAGCGAGGGAGCGAAGCGACCGAGCGGGGGGAGGGTGTGGGAGGGGGGTGTCCCCCGTCCCACGGTAGGGAGCTTTTGCAATTTTGAACTTGAAATCGTGCAATCTGATGCATATTTAATGAGGTAAAATAACACACACAAGCGCGCACGCACACACACAATACTCACACACACACACACGGGTGCGCGCACCACACACATACTACGCCTTGAATGGACAGACATACATCGACAAGATCTACACACCGTGGCATACGAATACAGAATGGACTGACACATAGTATTGCATATTGAACCACACTACGTATTTATTTATCTCTGTGAATTTTGCTGTTACACCTCTTCAAAAAAAAACCAATGTCAACTGTGTACACGCAGGTATAGTCTTTGTTGTCTTGATATGGGTATGTGGTTATGAATGAAAACAGCCTCTGTGGCCATTTGTGAATAGAACACATTAACAACAAACAAATAACAATATGTCTGTTCATTATAAAGCATAATGAATACGTACATACTATGCTTTTTTTACCTCAAAGAAACAGGCATAGTATCCATAGATGGTTATTGGCTGGCGGCTCATTAACATACAGATACAAAAACATAAACAGTATCACTATGATCCATGGAGTAACAATACTGCTTTGTAAGTTTGTGAAGAAATCGGAACCATAACGGCATTGCATCGTTTCAAATTAGGGCATTATTTACTTCTATTTGATCTCAGTCTTATAATAGTAATAATAATAATAATAATAATAATAATAATGATAATAATAATACAAATAAAAAATAATACTAATACCAATAATAATGCTATTAAATACTAATAGGTTCCTTTTATCTCGCATTTCAAGACAGGGTAAATTCACACTGCGCTTTACATGAAACAAACTTCTTTAAACATTTCAAACTTATGTGGTTATCTTGTGATTTCCAAACCACAAGATAACCACAAAATACTTGTACGATTTTCTTTTTCACCGTCTGAATTGGCTTACACCTTGTGAATGCGGCTAATAACAATAAACACAATTACAATAATGATGAGGATTATTATTATCATCATCATAATTATTATTATTATTAATATTATAATTGTTATCATTATTATTACTATTATTATCATCATTATGACTTATTAAGTAACCAAATATCATTCCCAAAACCTGGGGGGATGATTGTACATGCCATCCCCCCACCTTGTGAGGTGGGGGGGATGCATCCCCCTCAGCCCCCCCCCCCCCCCCCCCCGTTGTCTACGCCCCTGGGTGACATAATGCATCTTTTGGCAGATAATTTTACCAATTTCTGTGAAAATGTCTAAAGATATACACAATTCATTCCGCGAGGAGTTCAGTTCACTCCGAAGGGATTGGTCCCAGCAAGTATCACTCTGAGAATGATTGTGACTAGAGATTAGATTAGCTCTTTCAGTGAGCAAATACCGGGGAGGGGGGCACTTACATTGACGAGTGGATACCATGCGCGACCAAAAAAGCACATAAAAAAAGATGTCTTTTTCAAGATAGGGCACGTCACGTAGGTATAGTGATAAAGGTGTCAAAAACACAAAAATAATGAAAAAAGGTATCTATTTTGCTAGGAAAGTTACGTGATTAGGGTCAAATTTGCGTGGATGATAATACAAAAAATGTTTTTTGTTATAAAGAATGTCATATATTTGCCCCAACGTACACTGCGTGTTTAGAGTCTGATTTGCGCGAGATGTGGAAGCGAGGTGGGGCCGTACTAAAGCAAATGATGTGTTAAGCCTTGTAAAACCGACGCACAGTGGGCCGGGGTGAAACAAAAGTGCGCCAAAATTTTTTGGCAATTTCAGATTTTTAATTTTTGTCATGCCCAGCTGAAAGACAACACTTTGAAGAATACTTCAGCAAAATATTTCATTCTGGAATTTGCATAAAGGTTGTTAATTACCTACCCCAAATCGTAAAATGTGACATTTTGCGAAATGTCGCGTATATGACAACCTAGTTGAAAAACGGGCCATTTCACAGGAGGTTTTTCATGTAGGAATCTGAAAGGGCTCCCACATAATCCTGATATATTAATTTTTAGTGTGAAAGGGTTCAAAGTAGATAAAAGACACATTTCAGGTGGTTAATAGGATGATTATTCATCGAAAGGCTGAAATCCATGTTTTTTAATTTACATTAGAAACGTTTAGATTTCCGTGGATTTCCGTCTAAATTCTATAAGCATCATTTTTCCCGATGTCTAAGCTTTAAATCGATACCAAATTTTGCTGCCCGTTTTTGCCCGTTTTCATGTTAGAGCCGATTTTACCTGACACAACACCCATTTTTATACCGCGCAGTCATCGTAGCGCACCGTATGGGTGTACATTGCCGTTCGCTTTTGCACAGCGAGGACGATTCCCCTTCCATTCCATGAAAATTTCATGAATTCCGAGCATAATGTAAACAAAATAAAGGTTGCCAACGCAAAAAAGGGCTATATCCACAACTCCCCCAGAGAATAATTTCAGCCAAAAACACTTATCATAGTGATACATTCGTGGTGTTACATACTCTGTGTTTTTCACAAGTCAACACAACTCGATACAGCACGGTTGATAGTTTCAGATTTTAAAGATTTTTTTTAATATAAATCTAATTAATTATCGTTTTGATGCCATAAAATTATTTTCGGCATCTCATACACACTTTTTAGGAATGTGAGAAGCATAAACCAACATTCACACTGGTCAATCTTAAAGTAGCACATAACACAAAGTTTATATACTACACATTGTTTAGCGTAATTTGTCTTTTCACAGCTAGGTTTTAAATAGCCAATCAAAATTTGGTATCAAGGTGACGTCATATCGGCTTTAAATTATGTTCAGTCGATTCTACGCCCCAAATTACCCATTATCAACATGTTAAAATAAAAATCTAATACGGAATATAATTTTGGCGCACTTTCAACTCATTCTGGCCCATTCTGCGACGGACCCGTGGCACAACAATAAAATATCGCTGTTCTTGCTTGGGGGTTCATTTCAGGGAATACTTGCCAAGAGTATCGTTTTGTTTCCAATAATTGTTAAGGGTAGGGTTTCACACGCCAATACGTTTTTGAGACCCCATGGTCGCGCATGGTATCCACTCGCCAATGGAAGCCCCCCCCCCCCCCCGGGGCGAATACCCTGTTGCAAATTATCATCGATATGAAAATACTGGATTATGCTGCCGTACACGCGATGTTGAAGCTACAGCAAAAGTACACCGCTGATGACACAATTATACCAACCGTAAGAACAACACGCTCACGAATATGGAAAATAAAATAAAGCGCGCTGCTTTTTGCGCGCTTGAGTATCTCACGATGGCAAATTATCTAGATAAGTAGTACATGCCCGTTACATTTTAGGTAGATTTTATAGAGGTTTTTTTTTTGGCCTCAACACTTCGATGGATTCCTTCATTCTACATCTTTGACTTCCCAAGCATTGAATATCGAACTAACCATGAGTAAGCATGGACAGGATAATGCTTGAGAAATAACATGTAGATATTTACCCAAACAAAGGATTGTATGTACAATATAGTAAACAAATAAAAACAGCATTTCTACAGAACATAGTAAACAAATTCAATCAACATAGTAATAAACTGTACAGAGGGAGAGTGTGAATGAGGTGGAATAAGCCAGATAAGAAATTATATAAAAATGGCAGAAATAAAAATAATTTCAATAATCTCAACAGTATATACACCATAGCAAGTTGGGAGCGACATGAATTAAAGTGGTCAGTAATCACGGTAAATTGCCAATTCGTCCACTCACCACATGGTCGACCTTCATTTAGTCTAATGCCATTCTGTCCATCAACATTTTGTCTAACAACCATTTGGTTCAATCATTACCTCGTCTCATAGCCACTTGGTCTAATATTCGTTTTATTTTCATTCATTTCGCCCAATAAACACATAGTCTAATTAGACCACATGGTTTAAGGACTAAATGTGTATTGGACCAACTGGTTATTAGACGAACTGGGGAGTGGAAGAAATGGCGAATAGACCATGTGGATATTGGGTGAACTGATGGTAGACCAAATGAAAGCAGACGAGTTGGCATTTGGACGAATTGGCATTCAATTGATTATAAATATGCAACCGATAGTGTGGTATAGTTTACGCAAGTGGTACAATACCTGTTGTTTCATTATTTGGTTGACTTCAAGAAAATTCAGTGTTCACAAAATCTTTTATTCTAAATTTAAGAAAGATAGATAAAAGTCTTCTTTATTTCATAAAAAAATCAGAAAATTACATTTATCCAGGTCTGTTGCCAGTGCAAATATATAAATTCTACTTCTCTGCCAATTGTGCAGGGTTTTACAATAATGATATGAAAATATATATAAATAGACATAATACATGTATATTTATAAATAGTGATATCAAGGGCTCTGACAAATAAAAAATACGGTATAATTATGGTATTACGGTATGTGGGGATGTCGTGGTTTAGCGGTTTCGACTGTCGTTTTTCAATTAGAGGGGGGGGGGTCGAATCCCAGCAATGGCGTGTTTTTCTTCGGCAAGGAATTTACCCACATTGTGCTTAACTCAGGTGAGGTGAGGGGGTACCCAGCTGGAACAAGTCCTTGAAATGCACTGGGCGCCGAGGTTAGGGCATGGGGAGATGTGACATGGTTTGTAGAATTGAACAGTCAAATTAATGCTGTCATCAATCATCACTACTTTTCATGTGGAATTTGTATATGCCCATTTCTGTGCAAAATTTGCATGTTTCCTATGTCATATATGTACATGTAGCTTGTAGCCAATGAGTTCATGTACAGTAGCTGTTATTTTTTACGCAGCTTGTCATGACGAAGGTTTCGGCATTATTCCGATTTGAAATTATTGTCATATTTCACAAAATATATAGCAACATAATACAAAAAGTTGATACATAAGATTATCATATAGAATATAGATGACAATGGCAATATATAAAAACTTTAAAAAATGAAGGAACTTGCATAAAAAACAGAACTTGCAAAGTCTGAAGGTTCCTTTAAAATGATTATGAAATTAGCATTCAAGGAGATCGGACACATACAAAAAAGCCCAACAAACAAACAAAGCAGGGGCCCGTTACAGAAAGAGTTGCGGTCAATCGCAACTCTAAAAATCATGCGCAACTTGATTTTCAACCAATCAACAGCGCGCATTTGGGACTTGCGATTGATTTTTTGACTTGCGTTTAAACGCAACTCTTTCTGCACCGGACCCCAGAAGAACCAAAGATAAGGTTAACATTTATACACTGTGCGTAACTTACACATATCAATCATAGTCACTTAAGGAAGTTTTGCAAGGGTTTGGACAAGGACAAGTCTAGCAGTATCGCCTGCATTGCGCGATTCGACATAGCATCAGTAATGACTTTGAAAACAGTTATTGAATAATTATTAATAAAAGAAATCATTCATATGATAATAAAATTAGTATGTCAAATGACCAAAAATGACCTTTGACCGTGATCACGTGATCTAAGATGTGTGTGAAATAATCATTCATACTTGATTACCCTTATGTCTATGTTTCATGAACTAGAACGTATAGACTTTCTAAGTAATGATGCCATTTCAGCAAATATCCCCAACATGACCAAAGTTCACTGACCCTAAATAACCTTTGGCCTTAGTCATGTAACTTGAAACTCGCACAGGATGTTAAGTGATACTTCAGTACTCTTATGTCTAATTTGTATGAACTAGATTAATAAAATTTCAAAGTTGTAATGGTAATTGAACAAATACCAAGACCATTGCTAAAGTTCATTGACCCTAAATGACCTTGGTCATGTGACCTGAAACTCGCAAAAGATGTTCAGTGATTTTTTTATATTTCAATAGTATTTTATTGATACTTTCCAATAAAACATATGATACAGATCGATAAGGATACATTCATACTTTTTGTGTTTACACATAGTAATGCATGTAACAAAGTAAGTACAGGTTCGTTACATACAATTAGTGATTCGAAGTGAATAGTGACATAATACAATTCCATTTTCTTTGATGGACATACAACTTCCCCTTCCTTTTAGCGATGTGCATTTCTTCTGTGTACGAAGAAAACAACATTCTTTTAAAATGGTCAATGCTTGGCTTATTGTTACTGTTTATGCTCGTGTAAATACACCTCTTTGCTATAAGTAAGACATGATTTTTTATTTTAGCATCTTGTTTGTCATGCAAAAATCCAATAATTATGGTCTGCTCGCCTAGTGTTGAAAAATCCAACATCGATAAATAAGCCTTGAATTCATCCCAAAATATTTTTACATAATTACAATACCATAGTGCATGTTCTAAGGTTTCATATTCTTTACAAACCAAAGAGCACACTGGTGAATCTTTTATTTTCATTTTATACAGCCTATAGTTAAAAAACAAAATGTTGTTTAGCACTTTGAACTGAAATTCTCTAGTTTTTGTGTCAATGGTTGTATTTATCATTATCTTTCTAACTTTGTATAGTTCAGATGTTCAGTGATACTTGATTACTCTGACTACGTCACTAGTTCAATAAAAAAGTTAAAGTTACGATGGAAATTAAACAAATTCCCCTAACGTGTTCAAAGTTCATTAAACCTAAATGACCTTTGACCTTGGTCATTTGATCTGAAACTCTGGGAGAATGATTAGTAATACGTCATTATCCTTATTGTGTAAGTTTCATGAACTATGCCCATATACTACTTTAAGTTATGATGTCATTTTTTATGTTGACGCCACCGCCGCCGTAGGAAAAGCGGCACCTGTAAACAAAACCTAGATTTATATTTTTCATTCGGTTGCATATCGCAACAGGCTGCCATTTACTGATCTACGTATATAAGGAAGGGCAAAAGTGACTTTTCGCATTTACTACGGGGATACTCTCTACAACGCATCGACTCCTTTGAAAATGGAAATTATAATCACAATGGAGAGGTCAGAGGCTTTTGTAGACAATTGGTGAACTGGAGCAGCAGATCCTTAGAAGATTTGCATCGGACGAACAATTGCAAATAATGTCGCTGTCCAGCGTCAAGGGATTCCCATGCTATCCCCGTCTGCCAACTTTCGACAAACGTCCCTCAGCTCTCCATTGTAATTGGACTTGCATTTCCAAAGGAACTGGTCCGTTTTAGAGAGCGTTTCCGTAGTAGATGCGAAAGGTCCGAATGCCTGATAAAGGACAGATTATCCATTTTCGTTGACCTTAGCCAACCTTTCTCTGGTTTAATTTGGGATCTCTGCCAGACAGGGTCATATCGCATTTATTCTGTATATAGGAAAGTCTGTAGGCCGATGAAGTACGGTAGATTTCCCACATTCAGCTTGACTGACAAGAACATCATGGCATTCTGCAGCAGAACAGCAATGCGCGGTGCAAGTGCCGTAAGTGTTCATGCACCGTTCTCGCTTTTCTCGCTTGTTGATGTAATTCCTACCATGCAGCTGTGAATTATTCGCAGCCTCGTTCGTCTTTTTTCCTCCTGATCAAAGAAAATTAACTTGTTTTAAAATTATTCAATTTGAAACGAGTTTGGACTGTTCAAATGCTTAAATGTACATTCACATCATATATTTATTTTTATCTATATTAACATAATATATGTGACTGTAACCTTTGACCAATGTACTGTACTTCGACACGCTCTTAAATAGTATCACTTTTCCTTACGATTATTGAGACTCAGGCGCGGATTCAGGGGTGGGGGGGGGGCACGTGCCCCCTGTGCCCCCTCCCTTTGAGAAGCAAAATTAATGATTTGTAATGTAAAAATGCAATTAAAGCAGAGGTTAAGACCTTTTTTTTGCTTGTGAATTTTTTTCGAGTACGAAATACCCTGAATTTGTGGTTCAAAACCTTTTCTTTTTTTTTTGCTTGTCAATTTTTTTCGGGTACGAAATACCCTTAATTTGGACGGTGGTTGAAAACCTTTTCTTTTTTTGCTCGTCAATTTTTTCAGAGTACGAAATACCATTAATTTGTGGTTGAAAACTTTTTTCTTTTTTTTGCTTGTCAAATTTTTTCGGGTACGAAATATCCTTAATTTGTGGTTGAAAACCTGTTTTTGGCTTGTCAAAATTTTCCTCCGAAAAATTTACCTCCCCCCTTTGGAAAATCCTGGATCCGCCCCTGCCCTGTTGAGACTTGACATTCAGTATATCTGAAGTTTAAATTTACACAGGTAAAGCATTTTATGAACCAATTTATCATACGTTAATATAAAGAAAAAATCAATTCAATCATCTGTATCTGGGCCTTCCTTCAAAGAGTTAACATTTTGAGTCATGTTATCATCATTCTTTTTGCTTACAACATCCTCTCCTTGACTTTCTGCTTTGACAGTCTCCTTTTTTTCTTTCAATTCATCTATAAAAATTATTCAATTCAATTTAATTTCATTCAACCGTAATGTCGATTTATATTTACAAAGTCACACAAAATATTCAAAATTGTGTAAGATGGATATGGACCTTTACAGAAGAAAAAAACATTTATGAGGCATGGCGCAAAAAGATATTGACAACACTGAATGAGAAAAAAACAAATAAAATGATGCTGATAGGTATACAAAAAATCAAATCCGGCCTCATTAGTCTACTGTAGTTATATAACTGTAGAATCTATACAGAAGTGCTTGGCAGAAAATTATGTTCGATCCAAATTGGCTTCACTCTTTTCATTCTCTCCTTCGTTTCATGCTGTAAATTATTACAAAATTTCAAGTTATATTTTCATTTGTTAAACAAGTGGAGCGTTCTGGCAGTCTCGCGATTCAATATAGCAGCAGTGCGGACTTTGAAAATGACTATAAAATAATTATTCACAAAAACACCATTCATATGATAATATGCTACTAAGTTCATTGACCCTAAATGACATTTGACCTTGATCACGTGACGTACGACTTGTGCAAGATAAGCAATGACAATGGATTACCCCTATGTCCACATTTCATTAACTATATCCATAAACTTTAAAGTTATGATGGCAATTCAACAATTACCTACAACATTGCCAAAGTTCATTGACCCGAAATGACCTTTTACCTTGGTCATGTGACCTGAAACCTGCAAAGGGTGCTTAGTGATACTTGATTACTCTTATGTCGAAGTTCTATGAACTAGCTCCATAAACATCAAAAGTTATGATGGAAATTCAACTATATCCCCTACATTTTAAAGTTCGTTGACCCTAAATGACCTTTGGCCTTGGTCACGTGTCCTGAAACCCAGACAGGATGTGCAGTAACACTTCATAACCCTTGTGTGTAAGTTTCATGAACTAGGTCCATCCACTTGTTAACGTTATTATGACATTTTAAAAACTTAATCTTATGTTAAGATTTCGATATTGATTCCCCCATATTGTCTAAGTTCATTGACCATAAATGACCTTTGACCTTGGTCATTTGACCTGAAACCTGCACAGGGTGCTCAGTGATACTTGTTTGCCCTAATGTCCCGGGGCCCGTTGCATAAAACTGTTTACCTGAGAAATATCTGGTAAAAACTGAAAACTAAGATTAGTCTGATTTCTGCCATTGACTTTAACACAGGGCAAAAACTCCGGTAAAAACAACCCGAGTTTTCTCAGGTAAAAAGTTTTATGCAACGGGCCCCAGGATTTATGAACTAAGTCTCTATAATTTCTCAAATATGATGTCATTTCAAAAACTTAAACTTGGGTTAAGATTTGCTGTTGACGACGCGGCTGTCGTCTGCAATGCATGCGAGGCATTCTTTTATACTGGCAAAGATAGCAATACACATTTGGACCCCGTCTGACAAAGAATTGTAATTAATCCACTCAATTTTGGCAATGGAAATCCAACAATGTCACACTTCTTCATCTAATTGACATTTTATTTTTTTGGTTAATTTAGAAACACAAGAACAAAGTTGTTAAGATAAGTATGCATGCACAACTATACTTCCCAGTTATAAGATATTTTAAGAGACATATGCATTGTAAATGTGGGCGATAATGGCTTGCCATAGGTGTGACTGGACAGATCAATCACAACTATTTGTAAGACAAAGCCAGCAATTACATCCATTAGCAATACTGCATTTTGAAATACTCTGCCATCTCGAAAATATAGTCAGTTTAATTCCTAAGTAAACTTAGTACACTATTTTCCGTTTAAGTATATAGGACAGCATAAGAATCATTTATAAATAAATTCATATGTATACCTTGATCTTCCTGCTTAGGGTTAACATCACTACTCAAAATATCGTCATTATTCTAATCTCCGGCCTCCTCCTCTGAAATTTGTTCTTCTGTGTGCGCTTCCTGCCATCCACCTATAAGAATGTGAATATTAGATTTCAACATAAAAAAAAATAGTCGACCTTTGCGGCCGGATGATCCTCGTCGTGCCATTAATAAATGACGGTTTCGACCTTGATTTTTCTTTTTTTTCCTTTTCGCGGTTTCTTTTGTGAGTGTGTGTTACTAAAGTATTTTCCAATGATAATATATATAAATGTCAATAAACCAGTAACAGTCAACGAAAAATAGCACAACTTATCTATGCATTTGCAGAGTTAGCGTTAACAGAGTGTCTACTGGTAACAAAATGATTAATGTACTCCAGGTGTGAAAATTATATGATTTTATCTGGTAACATAAAATCAAATAAAACAATGTTCATCAGACAAGGAATAACGAACGCATGACACTAAAGATTTAAAAAACCGCAATTTGTTTTTTTATTCATTTTATGAGATTATGTTTATTAAATTTTATCCTCCAAGAATTATAGAAATTGGATTGGCATTTAATGCATTGGATATAAAATTATTATTTGCTTCAACTTTTCTTATTAGAAGGCAGATCTATTCAAACAAATATGGAAATATCAATAATTATGATACATAAATAAGAGAGGTATAGTGGAAACATGACATCATCAGCCCACCTTTTTTATACTCATGACGACGTGCATACAACTGCTTTTCACAAAACATTGCTAAACTTCAATAAATTCGGGGGGGGGGGTTAATTTTAGCTTGGAGTACCCCCTTTCAAATGCAATGGGGTAACGTTCATGGACAACTGCAAAGGGGGTTGAGCTGCAGAGCGCTTCAGCCCCCCAAGCTCCCACGTAATTAGTTAACAAGAAATTACCATCAAGTAGTAATTTATGAACGTTCACCTCGCACCCCCCCCCCCTTATATATTTCAAAACCATTCCATGGTACCTGGCATTCAATTAAGATTCCATAATATGATTTTCAACTTACCTGCCATTATCTCATGAGCAAATTTATAGAATCCTGCTTTGAGAAGTTCGTTACTCAATGTTATTGGACTTTTTTGAGGAAACCTGAAATACTTCTTTATAGTCACCCAGACGCTTATAACATAAGGGTTTATAGCTTGTTTCAACTCCTTGCCAAGGACTCTAGTCAGTTTATCCACTTCTCCCTCTGGAATGGTTTTTGCTAGCATTTTTGATACTCTACTGTTTATGACGTTGTTCCGAAACTTTCCTGACAAAGGAAAATGAGAATTGTGATTACATGAATGTCTTGTTGGTTGAGTAAGATATTGATTCATTTTTTTTAATAATTTGAGTAATTAATGCATTAACGGACCATTTAATTCATTAACTGAATACATTGATTTCGTTTACAAAGACAATGGAATAAATGGCTAATGTCAACATTTACAATACAAGTCCTATATTTAATCATTTTTTATTCATTTTGTTGTTTTAACTGGTATTAAAAACAGTAAAAAAGAACGATATTCGAAGTTACAATTCAACCGAATATCATATCTGAAGGAAATGGTAAGGGAGTGAAAAGATAAGAACTTGTAGGTAGGGCTCGCTATTGAAATGAGAAATCACATCTAAGAGGTGATATCTCCTTGCTATAAGTAACAAACAAGAAATAATCAACAAAGTAAAGTAGCAAGAGTATGAAAAAATATGTCAAATATGAAAATACATACCCACTAAAAATGCCTTGGAGTAAAGAGGATAACGTTAGAAATAAAGAAATATTTAGAGTAAAAGACTGAAAGAAATACATAGTGAGAAGTATGGTTTATGTGAAAGAGAATTGTTCGTTTATTTCCTGAATTAATCACAAGTTTAGAGATGAAAGACCGCTTTTCCAGTAAACACTGATTTCACAAGAAGGTCTGTAAAACTAAAATGAATTGTCCCAATATCATCCACGATATCATCTTGATCTGTTTAAGTATATTAAACTGAACTTGGTCAAATCATGAAAGCAAAGCTGGAGAAAATGCACTGTAAATCTCCAAAGGCAGATAAGCACATTGCTCGAATCTTCACGATCTTATGCTTATTTTCCAAATTTCTCAACAATGACAACAATTCTACAACATTCCTTTTTCTATAGTTTTCTTATTCATAAATGCACACATCTGTGTGGTTATTTGATTGATTTCTGTACGAACTCACTTTGAAATCATTTAAAGGGGACTATTTTTCCGATACACTGAAGGGAATTCAACCGTTAACATCTCCATTAAGAATAAGCAAACAATGAGTAAAAACCCATAATCATGATTTTGATTTTCTGTTACCTGAGATAATACCGAGTGCAAGCTCCTTCTCGCCCAGATTGTGTAGAGCATCAGCCATAACCATACGATGGTTGAATGATGAAGGACGGACAATGTTTCTCCATCTTTGAAGTACAGATTGACAGCTCTCCTCTCTGTCATCTGGACCAACTGGCTTGGTATCATCAGAAACACCGAGCTCCTTTGCCAATTTCGCTGGATCGATTCGCTTCTCTTCTATTTCTGCTTCATCCGCCAGGCGGATTTCAAATCCTGGTAGATGCAAACACCATATTCAATATCAGGTGCAGAAATTGCAGATTACTTTATTGGGGAAAATCATTAAAGGTTTAGATTTAAAAGAGAGAGGCTTTTTGCGATCTATCGAGAAAAGCGACAATTCAATGTCCACATTTTATTAACTATATCCATGAACTTCGAAAGTTATGTCAGCAATTAAAAAATTACCTATAACATAGCCAAAGTTCATTGACCTTAAATGACCTTTGACCTTGGTTATGTGACCTAAAACTTGCACAGGATGTTCAGTGATACCTGATTACTCTATGTCCAAGTTTTATGAACTAGAACAAAACACTTTCAGTTATGATGGTAAATCAACAAATTCCCCCAACATGGCCAAAGTTTTCATTGATTTTAAATGACCTTTGACCTTCTTCATGTGACTTTAAACTCGCACAGGATATTCAGTGATATTTGATCAATCTTTTGTCCAAGTTATATGAATCAGATCCATAAGCTATCAAAGTTATGATGGTAATTTAACAAATACCCCCAACTTGGTCAAAGTTCATTGACCCTAAATGACCTTTGACCTTCGTCATGTGACTTGAAACTCAGGCAGGACCTTTAGTATTACTTGTTTTCCATATGAGTAAGTTTCATGAACTAGGTCTATATACCTTTTGAGTTATGACGAAATTTTAAAAACTTAACTTTAGGTTAACATTTTGATGTGGATCCCCCCACCACGGTCTAAGTTCATTGATCTGAAATGACTTTTGAAATTAATCATGTAACCTGAAACTCAGATAGGATGTTTAGTAATACTTGATTGACCCTATGTCCAAGTTTCATGAACTAGGTCTATATACTTTATAAGTTGTGCTGTCATTTCAAAAACTTAATCTTCGGTTAAGATTTGATGTTGACGCCGCTGTCAGGAAAGCGGCACCTATAGTCTCACTCTGCTATGCAGGTGAGACAAAAATGACCATCTTATTGTGATTTATGCATGGTCACCCCCTCCCCACTTCCGCTGCCCCTGAGAAAGCAAGAGTGAGCATTATAAACATCATGGATGTGTGTTTTGTAGGGGCGTGGGTATGAAGGGGTGTGTCAAGCCCGGCGCACACTATACGATTTGTTGCGAAATTGCAATAACATTTTATATGCACATTTCAACCAATAAAGGGATAAAAATCCGTAATGGTAGGACTACTGAAATCGAAATTCATCCGAGTTCGACCCCCCCCCCTGTACGAATAAATTCGATTCAAAATCGTAATGATGTCATCATCGGCTGCGACTTGAAACCGATTTGAACTTCACTCTTACCACAGGGCTTCCAAAAAAGCAAAAACATGATGTAAAATATTCCTGGCATCATTGAAGAACTTTAAATAAAATAATTTTACTTCTTGGAACTTTTACATTCAATACAGAATGCGATTTATTTAAAAATCGAGTCGTATCGGGTCGCATAGTGTGCGCAGGGCTTAAGAGTCTGGTTTTGAATGTGTGGGTGGGTAGGTGAGAATGTGTGTTTGGAAGTGTGTGGGTGTGTGTGTGTGTGCGGGTGAGAGATAAAGAATAGAGTGAGAGGGGTTCTTAAAGATAGCAGTTGTGGTAACGATCTCAAAATGAGTTCGAACAGAATTCAATAAAATGACCATCTAAGTGTTTGTATGTATAAAAACAAAATTAGTGCCAAATGACTCGGCAAAAAAGTGTAATTGCTGAGAAATGAGCAAAATACGCACGGAATTCCATAAATTTCGTATTTTTTCCAAAAAATATTAAAACACTGTCCCACATATGCCCTTTTGTGTTAATCATCAGAATTATCTGATTTTTGCTAACATTTCATGATTTCAGAAAGAATAAGCTTATTTCAACGCACCGGAACTAGATCTCAGTATGATAATAAGGTGGCATTCAACCTTGATTTTAAAGAATTTCTCATGAAATAATTGTTTGCTGCCACTACTTTCTTTTATCTTTAATAGAAATTCTTAACTCACCAAACACTATCGACTTAGCCTCTTCCAGATATCCAGCTACCTTCAAATCATTCGCCATTTCCAGTCTCTCTTCAAAGCCAGTTTTGCCAGTAGATTTCATCTCGAGTAGCAACTTTCCTGTACCTTCTTGTATAATTTTAGGTCCAAGTTTATGTTTGTAGCGAGTTAACTTTTCGTCACTGATGTTGAGTGCTTTGGCAAAGGGATAAACGTCTGATAGGACAAGACGAGAAGCTAATTCAACGAGTTCTACGTTGAATATTTCGTCTTCTCTCCCTTTTACTACAAGACACGCTAGAAAAGTAAGTAATGATAGTAAAATTACAATCAGAAGTCTCCGACCCGGGGGAGCGGGGCACTTCCATTGACGAGTGGATACCAGGCGCGAAAAATGCAACGCGTAAAAAAGATTGCCTTTTTTTTAAAGATTGGTAGTGAGGGTGTTAAAAACACTAAAATACTGACAAGGATATATATTTCGATAGAAAAGCTACGTGTTTTCGGGCAAATTGCGGGAATAACAAGACTAAAATATTTTATAAAGGATATACTTGTTGCCGCATAACTACCTCATGAGGGTCCTATTGGAGCGAGGTGTGGGAGGTGGGGCAGTACTAAACCCAATGAAAGTAAGATAAAGCCGACGTCCGTGGATAACAATTACAATATCACTGTACTTTTTTAGGGGGCAATTCAGGGAATATTTGTCCAATACTTGTTAAGGGTAAAGTTTCACACGCCAATATTTGTAAAGGAATGCATTTTCAGATATGGAGAATACTTGTTTAGGGTGCTTTTGAATCTCCAGAGTCTCGCCCATTATCCACTCGTCAATAAAAGTGCCCCCCCCCCCGGGTCTCAAAATGATCTTCAATTATGCAATAAATAAATAAAAAAAAAGTGATACATGAACTGCTCTTTGTGACGTAAATCACTCCGAAATATAGATATAAACAAGAAAGAGATCAACATTGTGCTGTTTTTAATCCAAGTGAGCTTCAAGTGTACCTAATTGAATTAATAATGCCTCAAGAGCCTTTATAGTAGAGTGAGCTACAGCAATAGAATAGGCAACTTGATAAGAGGAAAATCGATTTATTACTAATTCAGTTTTCTTTTTGAAGTTGATCGTATTGTTTGTTACCAAAAAAACAGAAATAAAATAAATAAAATGTGCTCACTGATACACGACTTGACGTACCAATTATTTTCACACAGTGGTAAGTCAATAGAAATGGGAACATTATACGTGTCAAAGTTAGGAATTTTCGCGGTAAAAAAAAGCCATTTCATTTTATGCTTGGTTCATAAATATCAGACCTCAGTGGGCATGATGGGACATTTTAGGCCTATGTCAAAAATAAATTGCTGCTCTATATTGAGTTTCTTTAGCACAATACTTTCTTGTTAATGAAATGGAAAATTTACTTTAACATAACAATACTTTCTATCCCTTACAGTCACAGGTCATAAAAAGCTTCTCGGGAATTGTTACAAACAGCCAATGATAGTGCCCAAAGGACAGTGTGACAAATGACTTATATGTCATACTGTCCTTTGGGCACTATCATTAGCTGTTAACGTTTAATTGATTATGGAAATAAAATCATTCAGTCAAAAAAATGTAAAGTATGAGTGTGTCGGACCGTACACAAGCCTTGTTATAAATTTAGCATTACTCTAAAATGGTACCGGTAAAGTAAATCTGCAATTTGTAAAGTCCAATCAAATCATTATCGTACTGATACAAAGTTAGATTGGTCTATGTCTTGTGGTGTTTCCGAATGGGTTTATATACCCTTACCATACTGCGGAGATTCATCTTGTAGATACTGTCTTAGAATCTCCCTAGGGCTTTGTTCCTCCTGTAGAAGTTGTTTCATAAACGTTATAGGGTTACTAACTCTTTGTTGTTTAACGATATCGTAATGTTGACTGTCAATGAATGGTTTCAGCATACAGATGATTTCGTGGTCGGAAAGTGTCGCACTCAGATTCCTATATTTCCCAACTCCGCACATCTCACGCCAATATTTCAAAAGAGCTGCTCGTCCCCCATAACAAAGGATGCGATACAGTTCCTCTCTGGAAATTCCTGTAACTGTACAAAAAATAACATTACATAGACGAAAAATCCGGATACGTTTCACTGCTCATTGTTTTATCCTTGCTATTGTAATATCGCTCTCAACCATCTCTTGACAATGGCTGCCGGCGGGATTTCTCGATCCTACATCACTTTCTTCCCGCAGCCCCACTCCCCCTCTACACCCCCACCTTCTTTCCCTGTCCCCGTTTTTCAGCACATTAGGTCTGCATGCGTAGTTACGCCATTGAATTTGGTTGTAAATGATTTTTTTATTTTATTTCACTTACTATATTTCTCAGCTGGTGTTCTTTCAGGCACACTTGGTTCTTTTCGTGAAATATCAGAATGCATTCCTTTCGTCCCTCTTGCTAGGTATTTATAGTCTGCAGACTGCTGAGCCAGAGGAGTGTCATTCCCGGATTTATCTTTGATATAGTAAAAGATGATTATAAGAGTAAATTAAACACATTCATTAAATAAAGTGGCTTTCAAAATGTCAAAAGCGAGTTTTCACAAGAATACGCAGAACGCTTTAAGAACATAGGAATGTATTATAAAATGTCCTTCATTAAAATGAGCAACCAAATGGTCCGTTTGGAGGTGAATCAGACAAAGGATATAATTTTTCAATTTTTCGTCAGCTCCAAAACCTATGACGAACTGCTGTTCCGGTTCCCCAATTTTCGACAAAGACCTCCCAGTTGTCCACCGTCGTTTGACAGGCATTTTCAATAATCCATTGTGTTCTAGAATTGGCCTACCCACTGCAATTGGTGTCCTTAACCCCTCCCCCCCCCCTCAGTATAGATATGAACATAATTTGAAAATTATGTCTCTTTTGGTGGCGGGGTAACTGATGTAGAACCTTGAGAAAATAAAGAGTCCAAGGCTGTAGCCTGGAGCCAAGTCTTTGATTTATTATATGTAGTACAAAAAGATTGAGGGACAAACAAGATCGAGGGTGGGATGATATGTGCGAAATTTTAAAGCAGCAACAAACCGGCACCCTTAACCTATAGCGCCACTGAAGTCCTTAACTACTCTCATCTGGCCAGCAAAAATGCAGCATTGTTATGAGCTGTGTAGTCTTGTAATACATGCCTACCTAAATGATAATGTACATGTACTAATTCACCACTCAAGTCATTCATAACACACTAATTATGTTACCAAGTATCAAAGCAAGTAATTTCTTTCAAACACATTTTGGTATCTCAGTACAAACAAAATCATTATGCTAATTCAATCTGTGTATTATTTATGTTAATCTTAAAATGTATATTTTAAGAATAGTTATGTATAACACACAGTCAACGAGAGACCAAAGTGTCTGTCAGTTCACTCCCCAAAGGGGAGTTTGAAAATAAGTGTATGTACTACTTACCATGTTTTGTTTCACTATCATCCTGACGTTGCTCATTTGTAATTGTCACAGAGGCTTGATGTGATGTAAAAGGTGCCATGGATTCACTTTGTTCTTTGGTTATGAAAATATCTGTGGAAACAATAACTTTATTACATAAAATAAATAATAATTACAATTACATATCCATTTGAAGGGAAGCTTTGTCATTCATTGTCTTTGAAACTCCTAACAATTATTTCAATGTTTATTAATGACCAGTGTTTTATTTTTGTTCGGGGTGTCCTGAGTCTTCTTGAGGAAGAAATAAGAAATCATTTATAAGGCAATGATGGCAATGGTGGAAAGTGTACTTCTTTTTAATTCAATTGTTTGGACACATGCAAGTAGGAAAAAAAATATTTAAAAAAAACTACAAACAATTGAAACAGAAGCCTTTGAAATAACAAAAAAGGGTGTTTTCTTGACGAGAATGATGGTAGAGTGCTAGAAAAAGCAAAAGGAATCCTGAACAATGAGAAGCATGCTTTCCACAAGTATTATGATTTGATGTCAGGCAAACATTTGAGATCACCTCCCGGCAGAACCTCACTCTTCGTAGATGATTTTTTTTCTTGTTTCAATCGTACATTTGAGAGCCATACCTGAAATGGTACAATCCCCACCAGCCCTTTTTTTATATTACATGTATTTTATATGCACCATGTAATTTTTGTGTGTATCATAAGACATTCTCATATGTTTTGTGCGAAGAAATCGAATTTCTATTTGTACTTGATTGCATTCTGGACATAAAATATCTGAATGTCACTCATTCATTCACCAAGATCATTAGCTTTTATAGGGAAAGTTCCATCCAGACATCCAGATCATTCAAGGGGGATGTTCCGAAAGATAACGGAGTTTCAAACATGATAAATATACGTTAACTAGAATTATAAGCTGGCAAGGGAGCTTCAATTAATAAGGCGAAAAGTATGAAGTTCGGGGCTCATGAGATGTGAGCACTGTACAATCTCAGTAAAACGACCAAGCAGTCAGGAAAAAAAGTGTCTGAGAAAGTCTTTTATTGGCCCTTATATAAATTTCCATCCTCCAATTTTGACATGAAAAATAGTAACGGTTTCAGATTAGCTTATATTCTCATTTTTACTTATTGAGACCAAATCGTGATTTTAGCTATATAAATAGAACATTCGCTGGTGATTGTACCTGCAATGTCTTGACGACTGCATCGTTCTGCTGCTTGCCTCAGTCTACACCTGACTTCGTAATTACTGCCTGTTCGCTCCTGTAACCATCCTTCTAGCATAACGTCTGTTTTGAACACCGCTTTGAGGTCTTCAGCATTCTTTTCGGCAATGGAGTCCGCTGAAATTCTGGTGGCTTTTGCAAGATTCTGGTAGTGTTGTTTGGTGATACTCAGAGCCAACTCCCTGATGACCTCATTGTTCAATTCCCTCTTGTACTCATCTTTAACTGTGCATTTGAATAGAAAAAACGCACATGAATCTGTTATAGTTTAATATTATAAGAACTGGCCATTATATAAAAGTACATAATAATTAAGTTGATCATTTGCCCCGATACATTTCTATCTTTTCACTTCGTTGATAAAGACAAATACTACCCTTCTAGGGATTTCTAAATGGTTAAATGTTTGAAAACTATAGTTTCCAAGTAATTCAAATGCATCCAAAATCACTGCAATGTAATTTTGGTTTGCTATTCTTTTAAGATTCCAACAATAAATCCATTTTATAGCGTCAGTGCCGATTACCATTTAACAAAACAACACCCCCCTCCCTTACAACAACGCTGGTGTACAATTAAACATACTTAGAAAGAAAGTTTTTGCCAGTTGAATATAGACTTCCTTATCAGGTCCATGTGCGCCCTTTCCTGCTCTTTCTAACGCTAGGCAAAGTTGAATCATTTGGTTTGGTGACGATCTTTCTACTCCCAGTTCTACCTCTTCGGACTGTGCAGAAAACATTGGCTGTTGCTCATTCTTTTCATCACCATGCCGATATTTAGGTTGTTTATGGCAGCAACAAATCCATCTGGAAGTTGGTTGTCTTGTAAAAATAATCAAAATTAGTAAATGAATAGTATAGACACCTCTAATCAAAAGTCATAATGGTTGCATGATTTCGCAATTTATATGTATACAAGTGTATATTTTTATGGAAATTTTTCTTTGAAAACTATCGTGGGAGAGATAATACATGACACACGTACAAACTTTAACCATGCAATAACAGTTCTTACCTCATCTGTACACTTTCACCTTCTTTGTGATCCTCCTTAGGTTCCTGGTATCCATGTTTCGTTGTCATTGAATATTCCTTCCATGCCTTCATTAACTGCAGGTCCTTCTTGATTTCGGCGCTTCTTGGATTACCAGGATCGCAGGAATCCTCTTCGCAGTTTGGGATTCCTTCATGGCGAGGGTACAATGCTCGCAGTATGGGCTTGACTCTCTCCCTGCAACCGCGGACGTGCCAGCAAATGTGTTCCAGATCATCAAGAGAGATTTCCTTGGACGTACGATCAAGGACATCTGAAATGAAAGCGCAGCAATTGTAACACCAGAAAATTATGATCAAGGATTTGGAGGGGCAGAGGAGGGGCAGAGCCATTGTTTAATGTACGATGGTTCTGCCTTTAGTCCAGGATACAAGAGGCATAACCTTGTTTTTTCTATATATATACACTATTTTCTGATAATTTCTTTTCAATTCGAGGGTGCTGATTCCGAATCTGAATGATGCCACTCGTGTAACCTTGAGCATTTTCCGCAAATTGGCAAAATCCAATATGGCCGCCAAAATATGCAAATTACCCATGAAAATCCTAAAATTGTCCACGCATTGGCTATGAAATGCATGAAATTGTGTGGCAGGAGTAGAATACTCTCTGAAAAAATAATATATGCAAATCATTATTACTAACGGGATATATCATTTATTTTGTCATATATGGGGACATTTCTGTATTTTGATATCTAAAACAGCCGCCACTGGCCCAAACAGTGTTGCGTACAATGGCATTAGGGGCCAAAAAATTCACAAGAGTAATCACTGAAATGCATATTATTAAGATTAAACGAGTGGAATACTGACTAAAACATAATTGCTAACGAAATATATTATTAATATGCCATGAATGTGATGAATGTTTTATTATGATATTCAAAATGGCTGCCAAAGGTCCTAAAAGTATTATGCACAATGAGAAAGAGGAGCAAAGAAATCACAAGAGAGAGCACTAAAATGCATATATATGTGGTAAATTAATGGGATATACTGTCTAAAAACATATTTTCCAAAGAAATATATCGTTCAGGTTCAAGTTTGTGTTAAATAATGTATTTTGACTTTCAAAATGGCCGCCATAGACATTAACAGTATTATGTACAATGCAAAGTGGGAAACCAGTATTCACAGGAGTGAGCACCATAAATGCACGTAATAGTGATATATGAGTAAAATATTGGTTGAAAGCATAATTTATATTTATTCTGCCAGTTAGGTGATAAATACTGTTATTTTAAAGTCAAAATGGCCACTACATGCCCTTACGGTATTATGCACAATGTGAATGGGAACAAATCATTTCAACAGAATTTGGCTTTGCTCGGCCAAATGGTGATTTTAATAGTGAAATATTGTCTGAAAACATGATTTATAACAAAAAATATATCATATCTTATGTAATTAAGGTGATAAAAACTGTATTCCAACATTCAAAATAGCTGCCATATGCCCATTTTGTGAACATTGTTTATCTCCACTCAAATTGTATATTAAACGATAAGGGCCTATGGTGGCCATTTTCAATTAAAAAATGCAGCATTTATCAACTTAAAGGTAAATTGTGACATTGGTTTATTTCAAAACTTTCTTTTAGATTTCACTCTTCGCTTTTCAAAATACTCATAAACAAGTTCTGAGTCCATAAAATGTATTGCATTGGCCAAAAGAACTGTTTTTATTCTCAAAAAAATATATAAAGAAGAGAAATTTTGCCAAGTGAGCTTTCTTTTGATGCAGATTTTGAAATTGATATAAAAAATGAAGAGCGCCACCTTGAGACCAAATGACATCAATACCTGCTCATGAATATTCATATCCATCGCCTCTGCGCTTGTCTCACGTGCCGATCTGTATACCGGCTATACAGTACAGTATCGGATTGAACGGCGGAGTCTGTTTGCGACTTTTTCATTCATATCCTGTAGGAGCGTGTGCATTCGCGCAGTCCCTCGACGGCAAATTAAACAACTTGGAAACAACCAAGGAACTTTTTTAAATGACCATCATAATAATTGTGATGTTATGCACGTTGTTTTTCAAATCGCGGAGAATAGGTCCTACGTACATCTTGATATCTGGGCAGAGTACCAGGTACCGAGAGACGGCTTCTTTCCCTTTCCTTGCTTTTCATCTTTGCTTCGTTTCTCTAGCTGTATTTTTTTTTCTTTACTTGTCCAGGGTATGAAGGGAGGGAGAATTATGGTTGCTTGTGAAAGGGCTATTCTTATTTTTTTCCCCGTTTTTTATTTCTATTTTATAATTATATTTACATACGCATTTTTGTTTCGATTCCGATTCACTGAATCGTTATCAATTTCTTCAGGTTCTGTATTTTGATTTGTTCATTATTATAACGTGTTGTAACATTTTTTTTAAAGGAAAAGGAAATCATTTTGTATTGAACTAGCTTTGCCGCCATTCTTCATTATTTTGCTTTGTGCGTTATATAGGCCTATAAGATGCTCTTTCTCTTCCAGTGATTATTTGTCAATATACTGCCTCAATGTATTTATCACAAAAAAATGACAAATACCGCGTGGCCTATGCCTTTTTTTTTAAACAATATATTCTGGGGCGGATCCAGCTTTCACTAATAACGGGGCCGGGGTGAACAATATTTTCATCCACATTTTTCCCGATCGATCGGCAGCTCAAAGCTAGTTTTTGTTGGAATCTATAGTCGTAACAGTACTAAACCCTATAAAAAATGCGAGCGTGAGGTATTATTTTCGGACTGTGTATTGTGTCCTGAAAATTGATCTGAGCAATATGATCATTAAACAATTAAGATGCACACTGACGGATAAGGTGCTCAAAAATTTGAATAAGTAAAGGCCTATTTAGTTCCCTTGTTCGTTTTACTATAAGCCCTTCAACAATGTTTCCGTGTTTTGTATTACATTGATCAGTTAATATTTCTTTATGTCTCATACTATTTCGATATGAATTATACCTTGTCATTGTACTTGTTACTATGATTTTATATACTAATAACTCTGAACTTGTGAACCTGTTTAACCATGACTGAATGAATAAATCAATAAATGAATTGGTATAGATGAAAATATGTTCCATCGAACAGGCAATGCGAACACAAAGCGCGGGCTAAATTGTTTTTATACTTGTGTAGTGACATGATTGGCTCCCACCCCTCCCCAAGTCTGAATTCCCCTCACCTTTTTTTATTCATTCTTCCTCTTATATCCCCCCCCCCCTCTGCTTTCGTTCATATTACTTTGCGCCGCCAATATCGGGGGGGGGGGGGCGTAACGTCGGCCTCCTGGATCCGCCTATGATACCGGTGCGTAGGTCTGTATGTTATAACCATGTAACATCGATCCCCCTCCAAGTTTCTCTTTGCATTTTTCTTTTCAACTTGTTATGGTAGTATACTGAACAAGAACAAGTATGACGTCTCCTAGGTGCCTCTCCCTCCACCCACTCCTCCTCGGTCCGCTGCATGTGCTCGGATAATAAAATTACGTACTTATCATGGTGATATATATATAATAAAATTGCAAATTTTATTGCAAAAACTGCATTACTCGTGAATTTGTGTTTCGCATTTCTGATGTCTTATTAAATATATATATATATATTCGAGGACATACAGCTAGGCGGAACTATTTGGGAGAAGGGGTCTTCCATCTCTGTGTGATTCCGAAGTTCCGATGATGGTTCAGAGAATGTACTTCATGCAAAATCACGTTTTGGCATGACCTCTCAGCGCTGGGCATATCGACGGACAAAAAAATGCAAAAATGTGATGGATCGAAATGGTAAAAAATATATATTTTAAAGAAAACCATCGTTATAAAATGCAGTCATACCAACATATTTTTGTTAATACCAGTTTGAACTTAGATAAAAATTATAACCCGAGGCTATATTAGCAGCAGGGGCGGCGGAACCGGGGGGCGGCAGGGGCACTTAACCCCCTACATAAAAAAATCCCAGTAGGAAAAAATGCCTTTTTTAAATGGAGAGTGCACTTATTTCAAAATGATGTACATGAATGTCCCTTTTCAAAATAAAATACCCTTTTTGAAGTCAAACGATACATTTTAGGTTGGAAATCACAACATTTTTGGCTCGCGCTTCGCGCCCACATCATTTATTTTTTAGGAAGGCACTCACTTTGTTTTGGTTACAACTTGTGCTTATAATGTTCAATTTTCAGGTTTAAATGTCAAAAATCTTCAGCTCGCGCTTTCCGCTCGCATCAAAGGTACACATTATGTTCTTGGTTTCAAACTGCTTAGAATATCCAGTTTTCAGGTTGAAATATTACAAATTTTCGGCTCGCCGCGCTTCGCATCAATTATTATTTATTAAGACACACAATTAAGTTCTTGGGTTAAAAAAGTGCTTAGAATGTCCAGTTTTCTGGTTGGAATATCGCGCTCGCGTCCATTCTTCAATTAGATGCACATCTTTTTCATAACAAAATTGCTCGGAATGTTTGATTTTCATGTCTTATTAGTCATGTTAGTACAAGCAATGTCTAGAATTTATAGCTCGCGATTTGCGCTCTTAACACCTCGCAAGAATGCTCTTTTAACAATAATTTGCGCGATTTGACCAAAAAGCGGCGAGTTTCACAACTTCAGATTTGAAAATGTTCAAACTGTTTGCTTGCTACGCTCGCTCCCGGAAAAATAAAGCCTAAATAGATATTTTATCAATCAGAAAAGACTTTAAAAAGGTTTTGCTCAATTTAATTACTACAAAACGCACAACTACTTAACACAGATGATAATCTCATGGTGAAAATATAAGTTTGCATAAAAAATGCAATTTTTTGCATATAAGTGCCTTTTTTCGCTTTGTCCCCCCCCCCCCCAAAAAAAAAAAAAAAAAAAAAAAATTGAAAATACGTTCCGTCGCCTATGATTCCGTCACCTATGGCACTCGCTGGTATTTGAATATATCATCATTTACACCCTCTCAAAGAAAGCAGACTTACTTTTGCCCTTTATTTTGCCCACAAT
The DNA here is from genome assembly GCF_037042905.1 of Lytechinus pictus. Taxonomy (NCBI): domain Eukaryota; kingdom Metazoa; phylum Echinodermata; class Echinoidea; order Temnopleuroida; family Toxopneustidae; genus Lytechinus; species Lytechinus pictus. Next base: position 20,192,642 of record NC_087252.1, on the reverse strand, counting down.
GGAACTTACAGGAAAGCATATCAAACAGGATGCAAATGGAGGTCTATTCAGCCGGACGTTATTATACGCTTTGGAGTTTGGATTCTTGTTTGCCTAGAAAACGTAAAGTATTTCAAGAGTTTTTATATTTTCATTACATCTTTGTCCTTATTTCTCTATATCCGTAGCTCTACCATGTGCGTATTCGGGGGCGCCAAAATAGGGAGAAAAGGGAAGGAAATAAAAGGGGTTGACGAATTGCTGTTTGACATGGGGGGGGGGGGGTGGATGCGCCGAATTGATGTTCAACCTAGAGTATGTATATAGCGGGTGCCGAATTTATGTTTTGCTTAGGGGCGCCGAATTGATGTTCGACCTAGGATGTGCCAAATTGATCTTCATCCTAGGGGGGGGGGGGGGGCGAATTAATGTTTTACCTCGGGGCGCCGTATAGATGTTCGACATAGGGGCACCGAAGGGCACCGAAATGATGTTTAACCTTGGGGATGGGGCGCCGAATAATTTTTTTCTATATACGGTTGTCGAGTTGCTGTTTGACATATAGGGGCGCCGAATTGATGTTCAACCTAGGGGGTGCCGAATGGATATTCACCACACGCCAATTTGATATTTGTCTCGGTGCATCAAATTCAGGTTCAATTTACCTAGGGAGGGGAGGGGGTGCCAAACTCATGTTTGCTCCCATCAATTACCAATCATGTTCATGATTACCAAAAGTGCCTAGAAAGTCCTAATTTTAGATCAGAATATAAAAACAAATTCATCCTACTCTTCGCATTAATTGTTTAGTAAGGTGGCGATCCTGTTCATGGTAAGATAAGTGCTTAGAATGTCTGACTTTGTATCAAAATATATAGATTTTTATTCAGCTCGCGCTTCGCGCTCGCATAAACTGTTTTGTTACTGATCATCCTTTTCATGATAACCGAAAATGCTTACTCAAATGTCCAAATTTTAGGTAAGAATATGAAAAAAATTTCATCTCGCTCTTTGCGGACGCATCAATGTTTAGTTAGATGACAATCCTGTTCATGATTACCAAAAGTGCTTAGAATGTCCACATTTTAGGTCAAAATATCAATCACTTTTTAAGCTCGCGCTTCGCACTCGCACAAATTTACGAGGTCAGAATATCAAAAAATTTGAACTCGCGCTTAGCGCTCGCATTAATTATTTAGCTATATACCCATCCTGTTCATGGTTATAAAAAGTGCTTATGATGTCCAGTGTTGGATTGGGAATTCAAAAATTGTCAGTTCGCACTTCGTGATCGCATAAAATGTTTTGTTACTGATCATCCTTTTCATGATAACCGAAAATGCTTACTCAAATGTCCAAATTTTAGGTAAGAATATGAAAAAAATTTCATCTCGCTCTTTGCGGACGCATCAATGTTTAGTTAGATGACAATCCTGTTCATGATTACCAAAAGTGCTTAGAATGTCCACATTTTAGGTCAAAATATCAATCACTTTTTAAGCTCGCGCTTCGCACTCGCACAAATTTACGAGGTCAGAATATCAAAAAATTTGAACTCGCGCTTAGCGCTCGCATTAATTATTTAGCTATATACCCATCCTGTTCATGGTTATAAAAAGTGCTTATGATGTCCAGTGTTGGATTGGGAATTCAAAAATTGTCAGTTCGCACTTCGTGATCGCATAAAATGTTGATAGATACTCATCCTGTTCTTGATTGCCAAAAGTGCTCATAGATTTTTTTCCCCTCAAATTTTAGGTCAGAATATAAAAAAAATTCAGCTCACGTTTCGCGCTCGTATCAATAATAATTGTTTAAATAATTCATATACATATCATGTTCACGGTTGCAAAAAGCGTAGAATGTTTGATCGGAAAACAGATGAAAATATCCCCCTCCCCTATTGGCGAAAGCTGGATCTAGCCCCGGTTAAGAAATTACAGCTCCCGCACATAATTTTAGTATGGTCTACCACTCTGATGAAAAGTTGAACTAAATTGAAACCCCAAAACGCTTAAAAATTCTATGCTTTCTGGTCGCATTCATTCTTTTCAAGAAGTGGATACAACTTTGATCTTTTTTTACATGGACACACTATGGACACATTAAAAAAAATGGTCTTCGATTGCCTTTTTCACGTGGTTGTGGAATAAGACAATTCAAAATGCATTTAGGCACTTTGGGATTGCCTGAGTGGTCGGGTCGGGGTGCAATTTTCCGAAAAGTTCACAGGGGCGCAAAAATAGTGACCCCCTCGTGGTGCAAAATCCTGGATATGCGCATGTCCGTCGGGCATCGTTTCCACTTTTGTACCTCTTTATCTATACCGGTGTGATACTATATAAGTCCATGGATCAGTTTACTTCCATTTCGTCTGATGCCAAATCGTCAAATTGCCAACTCGCCTACTATCATTAAAGTCTACCATAATTATGTTCATCCACTATCGTCTAGTAACCAGTTGGTCCAATAGCCATTCAGTCCATATACCATTTGGTCTAATTGGACAACGTGCTATTGTGCAAAATGAATGAAAATGAATTGGATACTGGACCAAATAGTTGTTCGACGAAATATTGATGGACGGAATGGATATGGACTAAATTAAATCAGACCATGTGGTGAGTGCAAGTTGGCACTTGGCAGTCGACGACTTGGCAATTTACCAATGGACCTACTAGGCCACTAAATTGAACTTGTCCGAGTGTGCCATAACACCTAAACTGCAGGCTTTCTCATATCCGATACCCCCCCCCCCCCCCCATCCCCGCCGCCCCAAGAAAGGGAAGGGGGGCATGGAGGAGAGAGAAGAAATAAAGAAAGAAGTAGATTGTTGAAAGGGAATCAAAATAATATGAATCAAAGGGAATGTAAACGCAATATCATACTCTGTTTGAATCGCTTCTCTTTCATGGAATTTATATTTTGAATAGATCGTTTCATTTCAGTCTTTCACATTATTTTACTTTCAACCCTGTATTTCATCAGCTTTACTATCAAAAGCCTGCGTAGCGAATTACAAAACGTCCCATCCTTGTTTCACCACCCATGACATTACGTAATTATCATTTTATTATTATCATGTAATGAAATTCATACTGTGTTTACACGCTGCATCTGCTGTCAGTTTGACTACCTTGTAAATATTTATTTACAAGGTAAAGCTTATTTCCAAGGTAATATTTATTTACAAGGTAAAGCCTATTTCCCCACTGGAAAATAGCTTTAGAGCTTTCGTGGGTCATCCTGTGTAAGCCTGTTGTTTTTAATGCTACTGTATATATATTATGGTGACTTGCGAAATAAAATCAATCAATCAATATTTTTTGACGATATCCAGTTGAAATCAGTGGCGTTCAAAATAATGGGGAAGGATTGGGGCTATATGGATTCCCAAATTTGTCACGGCCAATACAAAAAGAAAGCGAGAAGGGGAACTAATATCTGAATATTATGTCAAAATCTATCACCGATAAAAAATGATTTGTGCCCGACACATATATCTGGCCCCTTAATTCATATATTTTACGTTTATTATTTACGCCAATAGTTCAAGCAAGGTTCCTAACATCTTTCTGTATTTTTCGATGTTTACACAATTCCTAGCCTTGGGTTGGGGGTTGTGTGTATTCCTTATGTTCGCATTTTTTAATGTTATTTTTCTATTTATTTCAATATTATCCTCTCCAACTTTATTATGGTATGACTATTCAAGGAATTATAATTACTCGTTTGCTTGCATGCTCCATGACCGCTTTGCCTTCACTCCGGGGGGGGGGGGCACTTACATTGACGAGTGGATACCATGCGCGACCCCAAAAACACAAAAATATTAAAAAAAGGGTATCTATGTTGCTAGGAAAGCTACGTGTTTAGGGTAATATTTTCGGGGATGATGAAACAAAATTAAAATGTTTTATAAAGGATGTCCTTTTTGCCCCAACACTACGTGTTTAAAGTCCGACTTGCGCGAGTTGTGGAAGGTGCATGGGGCCGTACTAAACCAAAATAATGATGTGTAAAGGTAAAACCAACGACCGACGGACCCGACATAACAATAAAATATCGCTGTACTTGTTTAGGGGTTCATTTCGGGAATACTTGCCAAGAGTATCGTTTTGTTTCCAATACTTGTTAAGGGTCGGTTTGAGACGCCAATACTTGTTAAGGGGTGCAGTTTGAGAATATGGAAAATACGTGTTTGGGTGCTTTTCGAGACCCCATGGTCGCGCATGGTATCCACTCGTCAATGGAAGTGCCCCCCCCCCCCCCCCCGGCCTTCACTTCTCTCAGTGCGTATTCAGAACTATTACTGTATTCTCATTGATCCCCCTGGAGTTGTAAAAAACCCATAAAGGCAAAATATTATATTTTCATCGGCAGCACATGTGCATTAATTACATCATCATAAATTAAGTACATCAGGGTCCATGATCAGAAAAAGCGTATACCCATTAAACCTCGCCAGATGGGGCTTGTCCCAAAATAAAAATTTTATTTTTGTCTCGTTTCGAAATTTCATTTTTATTTTGGCTGCTATATGCTTCAAGCACATATTTGCTTACTGTATATAGTTTGCCTATGCATTTTACTCATTATATATATATTTTTTTATATATTGTATTTCTCCAGTCACTACATATACGATTGTCACTTGTATTATGATCATGTCTCAAGCATTGTAAATTTGTTTTGTATATTATTCCAATAAATGCAAAAAAATCCTGCAAAAAAAGCCACATCACCACATAGTTGAACCATTCCAACTATTTATACGATCAATACGATCGCCTCGACTGATCTGATACGATTAATTATTCCGCGATTATAATTAAGGCCCTTGGAACCGGGGGTGCAAAGCACCCCCAAGATTTTACAATGGGGTGCGGCGTGCATTATTTTCCATGTAGGCAGCTCCCCCTGGGATTCTGGTATAGGTGTCGAATTTGATAAATGTAGGAAAATTACCAACATTTTGTATTGGAACCTTTTTTAATGTTTTTCTTTTGCTTTGTCAAATTTTCCTCAGCACCGCCACCAAAAAAAAAAATCGTGACAGTGTGAACTTGGCACTTTTTTTTCAATCATAAAAAATGATTATATTATTTTCCCGCATGAGTTTTGAAATATTGACACGTACGCCAGAATCTCTTTGGTCCTAATATGAAGCATAAATTTCCACGTCTATAAAACAACAGTTATCATTCGTTTTTCCTATAGTTATAGCAGGGAAATGGGAGTTACAATTCCATTGATAAATAAGTCTAAAATGTTATGCCAATCAAGATGCAAGTCCCGGATGCAAGTAATGTCTTTGTCCTGCTCATGTCGCAGTCATTCACATTTTTTCAACGGTTGAACTGCTCGTGCACACTCTGTATGCGTATAGGCCTTTCCCGGAGGCCTTTCTTCCTCTCATTTGTTATAAAATTTCATCTTTTTATCAATTCTTTCTACTTGTTTACTGTCTATGAAGGGGTAGCAAGTTGATCTCCCATGGGGTGCCCCTATCTATTGCTGCATCATTTGTATCCATTTCTCTTTGACCATCCATTTCTTGGGAAAATACATCAATTGGATGATCCATTTATATATGCCTATCCATCCATTCTTTCAGTCATCCATCCACCGGTCGTGCTGATGGTTTGATTATAGCATGGACGTAATAGGTCCATGATTGTATAAAGTATAAAGCGCCCTACTATATCATTATAGGCTACCCCCACCCCCTCCCCATACTACATAAAAACTCGGCGACCCATGTACACATTTCAAAGCAGACGTAATGTACATGCACAATTCCCTTGTACATGTTGCACCTTGCTGCTTCTCCAGGTTTGCTTAGTCTTCTTTCACATACGTTGTTGCACTTTGCCCCACGGCGTGCCTTGTAAAGTTCTGTTGTAAGACTCTACATGCTGGTCGGCCCTGGAAATCACAACTCTGAAGCACGTGCACCGCGCAATACTCAACTTCTCATTTTTCCATATCTCGATGCAAGCTTTCTTGTGTGGATGCAAAAATAAGAGTTTTCCCAGAAATCTTGTCCCTGACGTCATGTCTGCCCCCCCTCATTTTTTGACTCATGACGCCTTTACTCTGCTTGTTCGACCTTGAGCCGTTGGTCCCCTGGTTGCTTGCTCACAGGCATTCGTGCTTTCTTAGCAGTCAGGTAAAAACCTCGGCACAGAAATAACAGAAATTAGCAACTTGATGCGTACGTTGGTCACATTCATGCTATCACGGTCTACACAATGTAGACTACACGTACGTACTTCGCATCAACAGGTTTCTCAGCTCACCTTTTGACCTCGCGAGTTCAATCTAAACAAACGAAGAGTAGTCAAGTGTTGCATTGGGATTGTATCTTCGTTATGTTTTACTACAGGCCTATATTTAACCCCGCATTGGGGTTGCATCTTCGTTATGTTTTACTATAGGCCTATATTTAACCCCGCATTGGGGTTGCATATTCGTTATGTTTTACTATAGGCATATATGATTGCATCTTCGTTATGTTTTACTATAGGCCTATATTTAACCCCGTATTAAACAAACCCTGTTTTATATCGTAGAACCTGCTCTGAAAGTAATCGTTTTTCTCTTCGCCCTTTCCCTTCATGCTTGGCTGTAGACAGAATGGTGGTGGCCGTCTGTTTAGAGTTTTAAATATTTTTGGTCTAACTTTTTTTTCCAATTTCTCCTCTGTACTTTGCGAGTGGATCTAAATAATCTGAAACTGACTGAAACATTCAGGAAAGATAAAAAAAACACCAAAATATCAAATTAGGGTATGTTGTATCCATATCCCTTTATGATGGCTCTCCTGATTCTCTTTCACCAATCCACTTCTTTCTTTCTTCTCTCTCCTCCCTCCCCCTTTCCTTTGGGGAGGGCCAAGGAGTCAGTATACAGAGTATACATACAGTGAGCTGCGCTATAGCGCCTCGCTGTAGTTCCCGTATATGTATCACGCCAAGCTATACATGAAGGGAAAGGTGCATAAAAGAGCTACAATCCACATGAATAAAGATCAAACTCGGAACTCGGCCCTTGCCCATCTCTGGGATTCTCGTATCTCTTTTAGTCTTGGAATACTTTCAGATTCATGACATGAGAGTCCGAAAGTAAGCCGTATTGGGCAATCCTTTGCTTCGTCATTCACGTCAGATAATCAACGTGTCTGAATCCTTTTTCACGCGTACGATACATTTATGGATATAGCTCAATATAGTATTCTTATCCTGTGTGTGCTATCGCAAATAGTGGATTATATCTGAAACTAATGCAGAGCGCAAGCATGTCGCTAGCCGCCTAGCATCGGCTCATTGAGCTTGCACGCACCGTTCGATGTTTGCTTTCTACTCAGCTACACACACAGAGTACTGCACTTTGTTGATACGGGGATTTCTTGATACTGCGCATGCGCCATGACGTATTTCATCAATATGCATGAGTCGTAATGAATATGCATGATTCGAACGGTGTTCTAATATCAATTTATTTTTTAACCCGAGAGGGCGTCAATAAGAAAGTTCAAACTTTTATCGTTTAACCGAGATTTGTTATAATATATGTTTCACCCCTCAATATCATGAGAATATAAAAGTTATGCAAGTTTCTTTTCCGTGATAAAATAGAGCAATAATATAGGTATTTAATGAATGTAATAATTTCAAAATTGATTCATTGCCCTTGTCTGAGATCAACCAATCATACACTATACCATGATATGATATATCTCGGTAGAAACCATGGTTTTAGCCCGCCCCCCCCCCCCCCCCACTCCGGGGTCGGAGGGACCGCATGCGTGTTCCCAAAATGTCCGGTAAAGGGGTACTTTTTCGCGGGACAAGTCCGGCCCGCGAATTGTAAAAAAAGGGGGTGTATTTGACTTTTCACCCGGAGATTTCTTTTAAAAGGGGGTGTTCTTTCTCTCTCTCTCTCTTTGGACTCCTGAGAAATTTAAAAAGGGGGTTATAAAATATCTTGAATATCATTGAAAAATTGATCAAATCCCGGGATCAAATTCCTGAAATTCCTGCTAGTTTTGAAAGCTCATTCAGGATTATTTCATTTTGAAAAGTAAAAACATAGTCCCCACGATCGACTCGATAGTACAGACTTCTTGAAATATGCGAGAGAGATAACAGCAGAACGTGTATATCTACATGTAGTACTCTACGCGCGCGTGCGCGTGCCGTACGGTAGGCCTATACTATGCTATACGGTATCGGCACGAACGGCTTGTTAAGATGGGGTTAGACCCGGGTCTGCTAGGGAACGAAGAGTGGTTGTTTGGATCTAGAACCTCCTTTGCAAGTTCACTGCGGTATGTTATGATATTATGAACCTATACAGGATGTCCTAACAAGTCTCTCCTCTGATCCAGGTTGTGGTCATTGATTTCTTTTTGGGACATCTTGTACGTAATTGATTCAGTTCTAACCTCATGTGCAAGTGCCTTAGACAACTTAGATTTTATCCTGTTATTGATGTTATCCCATTGTGATTCTGTTTACAAGTGATCACGGCAAGTAACAAAAGTTGAAACTGCTATCAACAGGACTTACCATTGACAAACATTTATGTCATGAGATTTTCATTTATTTTTTTTTTGGTTTCTTATGACTGCATTGAGTTCTGAGATCTCATTTTGAACATCAAAAAATCTTTCCTAAGGTGTAGAGGGTTCCCACAAGCAGCCATATTTAAGGACAAACAATAAAAAACCTGTGCATCAGACTATGAAAAGTCATTGTTTTCATGGTTTTGTTATTGTTTTGTCCTCCATCATGACAGCAGGGAACCTTTATTGTAATGACAGCTTACCTGAGATGAAGGGGTGGTGGGGGGGAGGTTGTCTGTCCTGAGATAAGGGGTTGGAATGAGAGCTCACCTGAGATAGGGGGGTACATTGAGCAGTGTTCCAGATTTAGGGGGGTCTCCAAGGCAGGAAAAGCCCGCGAAAGGGGGTTCAGAAATTTTGGCAGACCTGAGATAGGGGGGTGCTTTCAAAGGGAGGGAACGAGCATAGGCGTACCCTAAATAACACTGAGTGGGGGGGTGCGGGGTTTTAGACAATATTTCACCCTTTTACAATTCACAATTATATGCAATATTTAGAGTCAAGCAAAGCCAAATTCTGTCAAAGTTATATGTCCCATTATACAATGTACACAATACTTTTAGGACCTATGGCAGCCATTTTGGATTTCAAAGTACAGCATTTATTACCTCCACGACCAATATGTGATGCATTTAGTTAGAAATCATGTTTAAGACAATATTTTTACTCGTATATCACAGTTATATGCATTGTATGATTCTCACTCTTGTGAAAATTAGTTTCTCCATTCGTATTGTACATGATAAATATAGCGCCTATGGCTGGCGGCCATTTTGAATGTCAAAATACAGCATTTATCACATAAATGGCATATTAATTGCAATGATGTTTTTAGTCAGCATTCCACTCGTTTGTCTTAATAATATGCATTTTAGTGCTCACTCTTGTCATTTTTTTTGGCCCCGGCCATTGCCATTGTACATACTTTTTTGGTCAGTGGCGGCTATTTTAGATATCAAAATACATGAATATCCCCATATATGACATAATAAATGATATATCTCGTTAGTAATGATGATTTGCATATATTACTTCGTTCATACATCGCGATTTTTTTGCGGTTTAGTGCTATTTCTTGTGAAAATTAGTTTTCCCTATTCACATTGTACATAATAGAGTATACAATGGCCTATGGCTGCCATTTTGAAATCAGGAAAATAAATATTTTGTCAAAAAATATTTTTTCAGAGAGTATTTCACTCCTGCCACACGATTTCATGCATTTTATAGCCAATGTGCGGACAGTTTTAGGATTTTCATGGGTAATTTGCATAGTTTGGCGGCCATATTGGATTTTGCCAATTTGCGGAAAATGCTCAAGGTTGCACGAGTGGCATCATCCAGATTCGTAATCAGCACCCTCGAATTGACAAGAAACCATCAAAAAATATTGTATATATAAAAAAAAAGGTTTGGTCAAGTTTCTATGGGGCCTATCATGGACTATTACTTATCTTTATCTAAAAAGAAAGTTCAGGCGCCACAATGGGTCAATTGTGATTCTTTATATTTTAAGCCCTCCCAATCATGTCAATTACTGTCGACAAACAACACCATCATAAACAAAAAAGCAGTGCGTATATTCGTCCTTCTGCTGGCTTGTATATACGTATTATGTACAAGTTGACAAACACATGCAAGCAATTTTAAGCACTAAAGAAGGAAAAAATAGTTTTGCGGACGCTAAACACGGTCTGATCCACATGTAAATATAATTTCTGATCGTTTAATGGTAGTGTGCGGAGGGGCCAACATTGATCGCCATTAAAATCATGGCCCTAGGAAGCGGGTGTGCTGAAGCACCCCTAAGATTTGCCTTTTGTTGCTGTGTGTTATTTACCATCACCATAGACATTCCCCTGGAAATCAGTAGGCAGAAATTTAACTAAAATCACCTTATTTTTTAAATATATTTATTTGGTTGTTTCTTTGTTGTTGCTGTTGTTTGCTCGTTTTTTTTTCCTTGACCAAATCACCTTCATTTTTTTCTTTATTTTTCTATTTTGTTATTTTTGCTTGTCAAATTTAAAGCAGTACCCCTATGGTCTTCAAGGCCCTTATTCTGATGAACAGGGACACTGATCAACTTAGATTCTCAGTACCAAATATTTTACAAATTTAATTAAACCAAACCTTGGACCTTTTACCGTAGTGCCTAAAAAGCTTCCCCTCCCTCTTAGCTGAAGATTCTGAACTTTTGAACCCTTTTAAAAGGAACAGGCCTATAGCTTAGGAAATTTACACTTGACATATTTACAAACAAATGAAATTCCGCAGAGCACATTCATATACATCAAATTAGTCACAATAATATCATAAATATATCTACCCTGCATATTTCTTTCGGCGTTCAGCCCAACTTCTTCTATGGCTCTGGAGAGAATACTGTGATCTCCTGTTGTTGTTTCCTTCCATCTACAGAGTTCATAGTAGAACTCAGCTTTAGAGGGTATGACGTTGCATCCTGAGTCTGTCTGAGGATTATCCATTAACCCGTTTAAAATATTCTCCATGACCAGAGGGTGACACTTTACGACAAGCTCCCAAAGCTCCAAATACGAAACAGGGCCTGAAATGAAAATGCAAGTCCCGTTGCAAGTTCATTTATCAAATTCAAATTCAAATTGTTTTATTCTCTCAGTAAAACCTTTACATAAAAAACAAATATAATACAAAGTTAAAATACATGTATTACAAATCAGTGTAAAAGACAGTCTAAAAATTGCATTATGATTCAAAATCATACTGAGGGGTGGCAGCCAAAAAGGAAAAAATCGTTATAATTAGGCCGACCCATCATTAAAACGAAAAGGTGACATAGAAAATGCAATAATAACAGGGATATAACAAAAACATTTCTAAAAACAAACAAAATAGATTAAAAATACACATAAACAATGAACCAAGACATCAAAAAGTTCCATGCCCTAACATAATATTACAATAATTATAATAATACAAGTGCTATACATAATCTATACATCATTCAGCCACTGTATTTCTCAAGAAGGTATCTTTTCGTGGTCCCCTATATAGTAAAACCGTTTTATTTTAATTTTTGACAAAAAACCCAGAATGACCTCGCCTACAAAAATTGATGCTACCACTAATGGTACCATATGGATTCGTGGTATTTGTATGGAAATTCCTAAATTCAAAAGCATGCTCAATCAAAATCATGAAATGATTATTTCACTGAAGTGGTTGTCCGTTAAAACATGAGCAAGATTCATTTACTATAGTAGGTCACAAATCAGAAATATGATGGGTACTGGGTAGTAAAATTCCCGGGCAAAATTTATAATTCAAAAATTCCATTCCGTATATATCACGAGTTTATCCATGGCGGTAAACTGGACGTCCATGATTGATTATCATTTACATAAATCACGAGGCAAAGTAGAAAGTATAACGGATATGATATACTACCTTTAATGAATTTCTTATCTCCATTTAACGGTGCATAACTCTTCTTTATTCTTCTCCTCCAAATGAAGACGATGATTACTTTGAGATTAAAAGAACACAAATATGAGTGTGTTATACTTGTGTTATTATTTCGTATGACATGGACACAAGATTGTAAAAGGACGCATGTATATTTCCAAAGTTTTAGTTTTACATAGAGTGATAACAAAGCAAATCCGAAAGTTAATGCTTTTAAAGTTTTCATATATTTAAACTGCTATTATACAATTTTAAGGTTTGACTTTGTCATGTGCTAAATGATATAACACAAGTTGATGTGTTTCAAACCAAACAACTTTCCGTTTATTCTCCCATGAAAGTGGCGACATCACAGATCGCCATCAAAGGTTAAAGTGCGCGCGTCGGCGTACATCATGTTTTCTTTTACTTATTTAGAAAATGGAATCTACATGAACTATTTTGACGTTCGTTGTGACACTATTCTGAAAAACTTTTGGATCTGGAAAGCGTATTAGGCAAGTTATTTTAACTTACTGGAGATGATGATTAAGGTGATGAGCAAGGTGATGACGATAATAATGGCGATGGCAACTGTAATTAACAAAAATAATTTTAATTAGTTTGCTCGTTCAACAAAATTAATATTGGTATTGATATATCGCATCAAAACTTTTTATGCATACAGTGTATATACCATTTTTTTACATTCAGGGAAACGAGGTTTCCTTCTAATAGAAAAATAATTGACAGGTACCCATATTTTAAAATGCAATTTATTTAACGGTGGTCTGAATACTTTGTTGAACTATGGAGTGCCATTTGTAAATACTTGCCTACCAATCTTTTACAGTGGATGATCAATTCCCCAGAAGCGTGTGCAACATTATCACATAGAGGTTACATCTGCTGGTTTGGTTTTTGTTCACGATTAGAAAATGCACAAAATATAAAACAAGATATACTTTGCATGATCAAGTCATTTTATGTAACAAATAGCTATAAGCCTTCATAACAATCAAAGTGATACAAGATATTTTAGAACTCGTATCGTAGGGATATCCCGTTTCAGATTGGCAATGCCTGTTCTATATCATATCCATACCATACCTTTCCCTAGAGATCTACTACCGGGATCTCCAATGAACAGATCTGTTGCATTTGTAGTGGTTGTGATTGGTGCTGGTTTCACTATGACACTGGCGGTCGCATTTCCTCGGATGGTTGCCGGCAGAATGGCTGCAGTGCAGAAATACGGATCAGCGCTTGGCATTGCGGCAATTGTAAGCGTCAGATCTTCTGTCTCGTCGTCAGGGTTGGCAGATCTTTGCGGTTCTTGGTTGGAGATAGTTCTGCCTCTGAGGGTCCAGGATAGCGAGATCACGTCTCTTGGCGCACCGCGAGCACGACATGTCAGTTCAGTCGTGTCGCCTATCTCGGTTTTCAATGTACACGGGTTTTCTCCGCCTCCGGGTGATCCTGATGGGCATTGGTCAATTGCTGGGAAGGGTTCCTGAGGTGGAACTACGATTAACAAGCGAAGATCACATAAACTGTAACACTATCTATTATTATGGCACAGTTACATCGGTGAAACATACTCATGGGCCACGTTAAACACCGGTTAGCGATTAATCGCCAAGGCCCCCATTCCACAGAAGGGAGACCTTCGAAGGACCTTTCAAAGACCAAATATTTGCAAGGTCTTACAGCAGTCTTCAAGATCACTGAAACTTGTCATCCATGTGGAATGGCTCAGAAAGTCCCCTCAAAGAACTCTAATAAAGTGATTGAAACTTCTTTTCTTACTGGGCTTAGACTAGTCTTATAGAGATCTTTCAATGGTCTTTCAGAGATCTTTTATGCAACAAGTGAACTTTCAGAATTCTTTCCGTGGACTCTCCCTGGTCTTTCAATGATCTTTCAATGATCTCTCATGAGTCTTACAGTGATCTCCGCAAAAATCTTGAGAGACTACCGAAAGATCATGAAAAGAATAATAAGAACCTTGAAAGTTCATTGAAAGACCATCAAAAGACCATTTTCCCTGAAAGACTGTTTTGAACCGTATCAAAAAGTTTTGGAGACCGTGAAGACCACTTTAAGATCCACCAGGAATCTTAAAAGACCTCAGATATCTATGAAATTTTGTTGAAAGACCTTTGATTGATCAAGCAAGTTTCATGGTCTTACAGCATTCTTTCAGAGGTCTTGCTCTCTGTGGAATGGTGGTTTAACTGGAATGTTCTATCAAGATTAAGTGGATATGCAGGTCGTCATGATTATTCATTAGCTGGACTGACGATGCCATAGCCTCACTTTGATTTTTATGTTATTACGGAATCGAAATTAATTCATTTTTCACACTAGTCTGAATAATACGTCTCTCTAAGGATGAAATAAATTGCAGCTGAATGAATATCTCATGCATTAAATTCGTTTCAATCCATCTTTTGTTAGTTCTTGGGGGAAAATTGAATAAATGTTATTTTATATAACAAATACAAAACAACAAGTGGGATATGACATCATCAGTTTGCTCATTGAATATTCATGAAGACATGCCTAGAACTGTTTCACCGGAATACTGCAAAGTTTTCAAATGTATTCTTTATCCCATTTTGATGAAATTTTCAGTGTTTTGTTTGAATAATTTGTCTATATCTGTTCAATTCATATTATTTTCAGCCTTTTCATATTTTCGTATATTAATAGCACAGTTTCAATATAATTTTGTTCTCTTATTGATAGTTTATATTATGCTTATTAATGAGCATAATGAGAAACACAATCAGCATCGGTTCCTACCTTTAACTGTGGCCACAGTGTGATTGCTGAGCTCATAACCTCTGAAGTCGGATAGTCTACATATGTACCGTCCTGCGTCATCATCCTCGACGTCGTGGATCACCAAGGAAAAGTCTTCCGTAAGGTTGTACTTTCCGATCCCATACGACGGCACACGAATTCCTCCCGTAAATGGATGCCAAGAGACTAGATTTGTTGCTGATGCCAAATCTGGTCCTTGAATTCGTTGTCATGTAAAGAAAGAAAGAAAGGTACAAGTTCATTAGCAGTTTGAGAAAATCAACTGAAGAGTTTCCTGCTCAAAAGATAATGAACATTTATGTCATATAATGATGAAGAGCCATCATTCTGTTAACCTTTTTTTTTTTTTTTTTTTGCCTCCGACGAAGATTCTGCTAGGATCGAAAGCTTAGGCCCCCTTTTTGACTTTCAAATTTACTCCATTGGCTCTCTTTTATTAGATAAGCAGTTTTCAGCAGCTTCTTTTTGCCATCAACCTTTCTTTGTGAACACAGTTGAATCAGAATAGCGGCTTGAATTTCGTTAAACGATAAGAGCATTGGAGTTTGTAATCTATTCATTTGATCACGTTGGGGTGCACCTTGAAGAGAAAATACAGGCATTTCGAAAATAACAACTATATACCAAGGCGTATCTCATTTACAAAGGAACAGTTTTCCTGGTCTTGTTTTTCTTTACTGATGCTCTGCATACGCCTAATCAGCAACAACATTCGTAATCAGTCAGAGGTTCATTATAACAACGGATGCGATGAATCGCACCCCGGCTTTTGAGATCAGAACTGATGTTTCATGTCGTCAGCGACCCTACAAGACTGATATGACAATACTAGGATTATTTGAAATTTAGTGTTATATAAAACGTTTGACCTAAATAGTATTATTTTCATTACTCTGTTGAACTCTGTTAATCACGATTTGAATTTCATGGAAGAAATATATATTTTAATCAGTTCCTCGCTTTTCAATGGGCTCCCCTTTTCCATTGCTATGTTTTATATTTAGCTTTACATTATAAATTTTGATGAAGTTAAATTGAAAGAGCATTAAATGCAATCAAACAATCATTCAAAGACAGTACCACTGCCCTTACCCTTTTCCCAGAAGACAGCCAATGGTTCACCTCTAACTCGACATTGCAGTATCCCGTCATATCCTCGTAGAATGACAGGCCTGTCATCCATGAGTACCTCACCCACAGGAATATCTATAAAAAAAAAATCAAACAAAACATATGAACCTGGCTATTTTCCCACCAGAAAACAATTCTTAAAACTAACTTTACCCTCGACTTAAATCTAAACTTGAATTGTGTTGCAAACCGACAGATAAACCGAGAATGGTTTTGAATATCGGTTCTCTTTTTAATCATTGTTATTATCCACTTTGTCTATTGTGAATGCCATAGGTACCTCACATTGCGCACAGTAAAAATTAAATTATTCAAATTGAAAGCAGAGTACATAATGAGCCACAAATTTTGAGTTGGGTATGGAACGAAATCTTTATAAAACTCAAATAAAATCTACACATTTTTGAAGAAAAAAAATTACGACGCGACGATTGTATATGATCATGTTTGACCGAGGTTTTATCTAGGTTTGACTCCGTCGTGAAAAAACAAGCAATATACGTTTTTTGCTTGTTTTATTAAATAAAAATTGTATGACAATTTCAATGTGATCCATGCCTAACCTACAGTATACTCGAGTATTTCACTCCATCAAATACGTTTACGCCATTCTATTATAGTCTTCTTATTATTATTCGTTTGGCCATAAAAACACACCAAATTTTACAATGTAAAGACCAAAATACAATCTGAATTTTAATAATTCAACATAAATAAGGAAAAGAAGAAAGAGAGTAAGATTTGTTTTTCCATGGGCCAGGGATCACAAAAGTAAAATTCAGAGTACTATTGCCCAGAGGCATGCGAGCCCTCACAGAAAATCCATTGAGAAAGTATTTTAATTTCCGGTATATATACAATAACATGTAATTAAATTTCAATGAAAACATATTTATACAAACATTATTGACAAATGTGTAACGCCAGGCAAAATAAAAGAGGGGGAATTACACTGTAAAAAATGAAGTGCTAATTTAGCACTTTCAGTGCATGAATAGTGACTGCACTACGAGTGATAATTTTCTAGCTTAAATTTGAACTAGAAAATCAGCACTCGTAGTGCAGTCACTATATAAGCACTGTAAGTGCTGAATTAGCACTTCATTTTTTACAGTGTATATACCCATGCCGGACTGACTTTAAAGGATATGTGTAATGCTAAACAAACATAGCATGAACTTTGTGTAAGGTACTGGAGCCTGAAAAGCAACGAGGAAGCTTAGGAGAAATGGGCTAGATAACAGCATTAGCATGCCTCCACATTCTTAAATGTTTACTCACAAGGCTCCAACACCCAACATATAACACAATTACAGGAAACCTCGCCCCCTTCGATGAAAGACAAAGAATAGTAATGATATTTAGATTCTTATGTGCCCCCATCAGTTGTGATAAAAGAAAGACTTTAAAAAAAATAAACAAATAAACTTAAACTGTACCGAGACGGTCATAACAACTCATACAACATGTACTACTATTAAACATTATTTTTGAGTATCAATTAGATAAAAAGATAAAATCTAGTTACGTAACAAATGTTTACTGATAGATAATTGGATCAAATTAGCATACAGGAAACACAATTGTTGGATGCACATCTTAAAATGAAATATGCAAAGTACATGAAATATGGCGGGCATATTGAAAAGTGCAATGGCAAATGTTTGAAATTTGGTACAGATGTTCTGGAGGTACAGCCCAGCTAAAAAGAGGGGGAAGGGATTCATGCTCCGTATATTGCACCATACAAAATTAATTCTTTAAAAAATGTCATTATAGAAATCATACCACAAATAATTAGGGGATGAAAAACAAGGTAAAACAAAAATGGAAAGATAAATGAAGGTATTTACGAGTTGGACAGGAGTGCTCCCTTTAAAGAAGAGAAAAAAAAGAATAGGGGGAAGTTGAAACAGCATTATCTCTTGCACTTAAAGGAAGAGTGTCCCAAATTCTTGGAAGGAAGGTAGAGGGTGAACAGAAAAAAACCCATGAGTTTTGGAGGGCAGATGGCGGAAAGAAAGTGTTTCAGGATGGCGGGGTTGATATAGATACATGTATTTGCACTGAGCTCTTCACAGTTGCAAATTCCATGAAGAAACTAAAATGCAAAGGAACATAGGAGGTTATCTCGTTAGGAGGCAAGTGAGGACCAGTCAAGAAGTTTAAGCCTATCTTCGTAGGACATCTTCCCACGACTCTGTTTTAGTGCAAGTTTAGTGGCTGTCCTCTGAACACGCTCAAGTTTATCCACCTGTTTTGAGGTTGTGGGATGCCATACAGGCATACCACACTCTAAGATGGGTAATACTATTAAATTGTATAAACAGAATATGGAGGACGCAGAGTATTATGAATCCCAATAGATGATTAGCACGTGATAAAACTGAGTCAATGTGGGTTTTCCAGGAGAGATCGGAAGAGATGATCAGTCCCAGGTATCTGGTGGAAGAATCAGAACTTAGTGTAGTATTGTCTAAATAATAGGTAGAGTAATGATATGCCTTATCACTGATTACTTGAATAATATACAATTTTGTCTAGACCATCAGGATATCTTCTAGGCAATATGTGTTGTCTTACCATTCTCTGTGGCGACCACCATGATCATTGTTGTCATAAATGCGATGAAAGCGTAGATCTCTAAACTTGCAATGCTCCGCACAGCCATTTTTCTTGAAATCTGTAGGGAAAATTGTAAAATTAAAGTGTGAAATTAAGAGGTTTTGCCATTATAACAAATATAATCCTGGTAAAAAAAAGCAATCCAGTTTGGCCTTCAGGTCCGGGCAGCGAATTTTTCCGTTGGTAGTTTGACACCCGACGCGATAGGGCGGCTTCGGAGGCTTTGAAGCAGACTACAAAACTCGGACTTGCATTAATTCAGAGTCTTGCCTCAAATCTCTCTAGGCAAAAATCGAACATGCGTCAATAAAAGTAACTGATTTTTTTTTCTTTACGACCTGAACACGGAATAGTCTACGCACTTTTTGTAATCATGAACAGGATAGGTATCTAATTAAACAAATGATTCTAGCGCGAAGTGCGAACCGGTAAATTTTGACATTCCAACCAGAAAACCGAATATTTAAAAGCTTATTTAGAGGTCAAGTCCTACCCCAAAAAAAACATTGTTTTGAGAAAAAAATATCATACTAGTATCAACCTGATAAAAAAAAATGAAATCTGAGGTAAAATAATAATTAAAAAGTTATGACATTTCAAAATTTCGCTCTTTTTTTT
The DNA here is from genome assembly GCF_037042905.1 of Lytechinus pictus. Classification (NCBI taxonomy): domain Eukaryota; kingdom Metazoa; phylum Echinodermata; class Echinoidea; order Temnopleuroida; family Toxopneustidae; genus Lytechinus; species Lytechinus pictus. Next base: position 20,173,405 of record NC_087252.1, on the reverse strand, counting down.
TTACAAAATAGTTTCATGTACAACACAGTGAGATGTAAGTGAGAGACTCGGTGTTATCACTCATTTATCTTATTATATGAATACAATATTCAATTTTCACGTGAAAATTACGATACCCTACATCAAAACAATAAAGGTTACAATGACAATTCCACGTGTTCAGGGAGGAATAAAACATTGTTTCACATTTTAATTATAATGAGGAGAAAATCTAAATATTTCATATTTCATGTAACCTGTACGATAACATGAAAATAAATGGAGAGTGGGCGTCGTCATTAGTTTCCTTATTAGCATACCACCAGGATGGGCATGTACCTGTTATTTTTTAAATTAAAGCTGAAGTTTACTTCCAAAACCGCCTTTCTTACTTTAGATGACATCATAATTAAGCTTGTTGAATATTTCTCTTTTTTATTCAATTCAACCTTCCATAGAGAGTTAGTTATACGATCAAGGAGGGTGAACTTCATTTTTTTTAACTATTCAGACGTGAAATACAACAAGTAAGGACTGCTTTCAGTGACATCATGAAGAGGATATTGTCACTAATCTATTGATGCAAGCGCGAAGCGCAAGCTTAGACCTATTTGCTATTCCGACCTGAAAGCATTCCAAGCCCTTTTTGCAATCGTGACAGTAAAAAAAAGCTCGAAATGAAATTGAAATATGCCTGAAACAGTTCATCCCTCCGGCATCAAACGTGGCTTTTAATAAAATGATTGAAATTGTAGTCCCTCTTTTTTACCTCCACATTTTGTTCTTTTGTTCCCTTTTTTCTTTGTCTGCGTTTCGCCATGCCTCGGTGTGTTCTGTTCTTTGTAGGGCAACCACAATTTTACCCGTGTAAATACCTGACGCCACGCACTGTATTCAAGTGGGGTGCTGCAACGGGTTATTCACCCGGTATAATAGATTCGCTGCTTGAATGTACGCCACACTGAAACATTCATATTATAATGTACGCACCTTTGAACGGTAGACGGTCTCATAGGCCACGTAGACTTGGAAAAGTTGTTAAGTACATTCTTTTGGTCGAGTCATGTTCTAGATGAGTATTGAAGTAAATTCAGCTTGATTGCCACCTTGGCATCCTTGAGCAATTTTCTTAAATGTTATCTCAATTAGCGTAATCATCATAATCATCTAATTAGCATACAGTAATAGCTACTAGTCTTAAATTCTGAAAACATAAACAATACCTTTTTTTTCTGATGGTTCCTGTGACGAGGAATCCATTCATGACAATAGTTTTCATTTTATTTAAGTAATGCAATAAAATAATGTCATAAAATAATTCCTCGTACTGTATTATTCAAGGCATGTTTTCTGACTTTCTCGATATAAAATGACAAAGGATATATAATTACACCTAATTATTACTTAGTGCATTCTGCTATTTTCTAATCACGATATAGTCATTGATTAAACATGTTTAATTGGAAATTTAGCGTCATTCGAAAAATCCTCATCAGAGAATTGCACGTACGTGTACATGTTAATTGGCGGTTTATTCATTTTTTGATGTTTTAAAAATCATCTTAAATTTCTTCTCACTAATATACATGTATAACATATGAAGATAATGAATAACGTGAAATCATTAACATAGTTGAATCATAATACATACATAAACAATTTAAATTCATTATTTCAACAGTAAACTTAGAATCAATTGTACATATATCTTTTACAATTTATAATCAGAATAGTAATTCAGAATAAAATCTTCCACATGCTCTAGAAATATCTCTGAATATTAGAAAACACAAACATACTCATAATCTACAAATAAATCTCAAGTTGAACATTTGTTTTCCTTTACGAATTTGACGAAGTTATAATAAAAAAATAAAATAAAATACACACTCAGCCACGCTTCCCCACCCAGCCCAGGGGCGGATCCAGCTTTCGCCAAAGGGGGGGGGGGGGGCGAAAAAAAAAATTCATCAACTTTTTTCTCGATTGGCCTCTATAATCTGACTTTTTTGTTGGTTTTTCGGGGGGTAGTCCTAACTGAAGACTGAACTTTTAAGTATATGTTAGTTTTCATTGTTATAAACAAGATAAGGTATCTCATGTGGTCTTAATATATCATGCGAGCGCGAAGCGCTAGCTCAAATTCTTTGATATTTTATGTCCTTAGACTTGAAGATTCTGAGGAGATTTTATAATCATGAAAAAAAAAGATAAGTATCCAACTAAACAATGCGAGCGCGAAGCGCGAGCCACAATTCTATCTAGTAACGTGAAAAAGGGACTAAATTAGGACTGTTTTTTAGTGATTAATGAAGAGGATACAAGTATCACCAGTCAAATAATGAGAGTGCGAAGCGCGAGCTTAATATTATGATATTCCGACCTGAAAACTGAACAGTCTAAGCGCGTTTTTATTCAAATAAAGAACAAGCTGTGTGTGTCAAACAATAATGCGAGCACGAAGCACGAGCTTAATTTTTTGATATACTGACATGATAAAGGAGCATTTTGACAAATTTTGGTAAGAATATCCAAAGAGGATAGGTAACTCACAAATCAAACAATGCGAGCGCGCCGCTCGAGCTGAAAATTTTGATATATATAGACAATTTGTCAAACAAAATAATGAAAACTTGATGTGCGAGCTAAAATATGGTGTGCAAATTGATTTCAGAACTGGATATATAAGTGCCATTTAATTCTCTTGAATGGGATTCATTACACAGGAAATGCGAGCGCGTAGCGCGAGCGAAAATTTGTATATAAAGTCTATTTTCCAATTTTTCCCCTCACTTTTTTGGGGGGTTTCCTTTCGGGGTCGGGCCGGCCGTTACGAGGCTGTAAATTACACATCATGGATATGATACCTCTTTCTTACTTTTCTTTCTGTTTTTCATAGTTTCTATCAAGTTAAACTTTTTTTCTGCAGGTTGTCAAAAAATAGGGGGGGCCGGGGCCGGCTCGGCCCCCTCCTGGATCCGCGCCTGCAGCCCCCCACCCCACTCCCTTGATAAACAATGAATAAGAAGTAGGAAAATGAGAAAGAAAAAAACACACACACACACACACACAAAGCAAACAAAAAACAAAAACAAAATAAAATAAATCAAGAAAAAAATAAGAACCTCACATAGGGAGAATCGCTACTGGGTTTTATATGCCAATTATGCTAATCACAAAGATTACATTGGTTAATATTGAAAACTAGTGTCATGAATTAATTCCTCGCCATTGAAAATCCTAGAAGGGTTGTATTATAAATGTTTTTTTAGGGGGGAGGGGTTCTTGATAGACATTCTCAAATACGCATAAAATTACTCTCATGCATATTAGGTCATTATACTAATTATGTTTATTACGATGGCACAGACTTTTTAGGGGAATAAGTAAGGACTGATTTGGTAGTGAACTTTTTTTGTTTGGGCATGTCCATTTTTTCTGGAACAAAATGACCTCGATTGGTAATGAAAACCATTTTATTAGCTTGTCAAACTTTTCCTGTACACAAACGCCCCCACTTTTGGTAAATCCTAGATCCATCCCTGCAGGTTACTAAAAAAATCACAATCGGTTGTGAATATCAGGAGCATCTGTTCATGTTAACGCCAATTTAGTTAAATATGAGGATTATTCAATCCTCTGAATAAAAGAACCCTAACATGTAGCATGTCGCCTGTTGCAATGTGCATACTACTGCAGTGTAATGTGATATCTCCTTCCGATTTGCATACGTAAAACATGTAACAAATTGGCATCTTTATAAGTATTTATATCTAAGTTTCAATTTCAAGCGAACGATGATGCCTACTTTAGGAATCGCAACTTACCGACTCACACGATAATGATTCCTTGTACTTATGGATGAGACATGATTTTCCTCTAAATTTAGATAGTGGATGGTAGCCTGCGTTCAATCGTCGCAGAAATGCGCTTACTCTAGATCAATAAGTCTCCATAATTACGTACCAACTACGATATTCCATGGGAATTCATTTCATCATGTACATCAACTGTCAGCGGGGAATCCCCAGAAGTCGTTCGACATTGACTCGGAACGGAGAGCCATTTGTGTCAAATAAGCATGATAAAGGCGATAATATAAGTTTCTTGTCGATATACACTGGTTTCGTTTTTATTCCGGGTTTATCATCGGAAAACTTAGTTAATCGTAACCGAAAAAATATTAGTTCTTCGCCGACAAATACCTAAGTTTATAGAAATCAAAAAAGGATAGTTCTTCGCCGAAAAAAAATTAGTTAATCGAAATTGATTTTTTTTAATATCGGACATATACACTCTTAAAACAAATCAGTCAAATTGACTAGACCAGTAGTCAGCTGATATGGCGATCACTGATATTCACATTTCTGACATATATTCTAGTCAGAAATAACTCTGTTCTAGTAAAATTTGACTAGAAAATAGTCAAATATGACTAGAATAACAGTTGCACCCAGCTGACCCTATTACCTAGTCATTTATGACTGATTTGTTTTTAGAGTGTATATGGTTAGCCATTTGTCCCATAAAGGCGATAGACTCGGTAAAGTAAGTACATTAGTTACATCATTGTGGTTCTACATCTGCGCCATTGTAATTATTTGATGAATATTCAACTCTTTCGACCTTTCTCTCATTACCGCTATCCACTTCTATTTTTCTCATGGCCATTTTCTCCTCCGTTTCCACTCACCCTTCTCTTTCGAATAATGTGCTATAATGTGCTTTGAAACAGAGGGTCGTGGGTTCGAATCGTAGCCATGACGTATTTTCCTCCAGCAAGAAATGTATCCATACTGTGCTGCACTCGACCAAGGTGAGGTTAATGGGTACCCGGCAGGAGTAATTCCTTGCATGCACTGAGCGCTGGTGATGGTAGCTCGAGCTAAAGCCGGGGTAATGATAGCAGCGCTTTGTATCCTCTGGCAAAAAGCGCTTTCTAAATCCATCTATTATTATTATTATTATTATATTTATGTAAAAAATGACAGATTTATATTTTTTCAGAAATTATTTAAACTCATATGACTGAAAAGAGGAAATATCACAGAATTCATGCCGTTTGAGACAAATGATAGCTCTTACCATTTCCACACACGGATCAGAGACAAAAAGACTTGCAGTTTCAAGAGGTGAATTTGTACATAATTACGCATCAGTTTCTGCCAGATCCTAACCACAAGTGTTTTAAAATCCCCCAAAATGGCGGATTTATATTTTCTTCAAAATGATTCATATTCAAAAGAATAAAGAGAGAGCGATTATCACATAATTCAAAGCTGTTTGAGACTACGTTTTGCAGTGCTCACAATCAAAGCTAACACGAAATAACCCTGCAAGAGTCATAACTTCGTTTTCTCGCGGCCTATAGGTGGGAGAACGTTTACTACCCGTCCGACCTTTTAGATATGTGACCGCGTAAATTTATTTATAAATGAAATTTAAAGAAGCTTACCTTCGTTCTTTCACAATGAACTATTGAACTGTAGCATGAATATGGCATGCCTGGGCGAATAGCACGATTGCCAAGTTGAAGTACAGAGTGAGTCAGAAAACATATCCCATCAGATTGGCGTTGTATAAAGTCTATGAACATTTATTGATATAGAGTTATTCCCACTCTCATTTTGATACCATATTCATACTGATCTTTGCCTGCATGACTGACTACGAAGCAATCTCCAGAAGGTCGTAAAATCTTAGTTGCGCCAAGTCACTAGTTGAAGAATGAAAAAAGGTGCGCGCATGCAGATAGATACCGACACCTAGCCGGCATTCCACACACAGACACACCCACATATTCCACCAAACTCACCCCTACAGAGACCCACACATAAACAACAAATCACCCGTCCCACACTCACCACCACCCACACACCCTCAGATATCCACACATTTGTGAAGGGCCAAACATACGTGTTTCTAAATCAGGCAAACAATTTTGAAGATAAACAGTGGAATAGAGTGCCACTTTTGCTCAGGACATGATCAATCAGATACGAATATGAGGAATTGTAATCACTACTTAATGAGGGGTTTATGACGTTTTTTTTAAGAAGCGCGTGTTTTGGTGACGGTGGGTGGATGTGTGTGTGGCCAAGAAAAGAGGTGTGTGGGTGAACAATGGGTAGGTGTCTTTTAGTGTGCACACAATTATCCTTTTCAGACTTTGTTTGATTCTTCACCTAGCATCTCGGCCCAACTGAGATTTAACGACCGACCTTCCGTATTATATCTTGGTCACATTTGCTCTACGGCGAGTCGGAAACAGCCATTTTATTCATTTTTATTCAAACCACCTATACCTGGTACCCAAAAAAAATGTTAAAACGGCGGTTTTCGACTCGGCGTATAGCGAATGTGACCGAGGTATTAGTCAGTCATGAATACCATTCCGTTTGAAAATAGCATCAAAATTATATCAGGACATATCAATAAATCTATCATTAAAAATTCATACTTTAGACAAGACCACTTCAAACTAATGGGACATATTTTTCTGACCCACTCTGTATTTCTTGATATTGCTGTACATAATAATGCGAACATTGCGAAGTGGCAGTTTTGGTTCCTTATTTCGTCATAGGCCTATTACCTTGGACTAAATTCCAACTAATAAAATGGCTGTGGCAACCTGAATGTTCTAATGGGGTTATGTGATCGTTCTAAGCAAATTTGTGTTGCTCTTTATGGATACCGGGATGGCAAAATATTTCGGAGTTCTTATTCCGACCATGGCCGAACGTCTCGACTCTTGTTACGCTACTGTTGGGTTGATATGCAGTATGCCATCAGCGATTACTCATCTACTATGTAAGATGGGTTTTGTTATCTTTCACACCATTTTTAAGAACCGACAGTGTTGTTAGACTTGAAAGAGCAAACAAATATTGGAAGATCACTTCAAGCTTACGGATTCTCGGAGGCGTTACTATCAACGCAATGGAACAAAGATTTTCCAAATTAAAGGTATGACAGGAACAGAATGATGACCGGAAGTGTTTCTCAGGAACAGAATCCTCCCAAAGTAAGACAATGCTTTGTGGTAAAGCAGATGATGAACAAGGAAGTGAAGGAGTGACAGAGCGAAGGCGTTTGATTCAGTTTGAGAGGTTTAGTATTGATAAGCAGGAGATGTCAGCGGAGCCACAATTCATCATAAAGGGTCTTTCAATCCTGCCAACGATCTTGCGGATTGTTAAACGAGCCGCTCTACCCTTTCTCCACCCCGATCCTTGTCATAGAATCTCACACTGTTTATTATTGGATTTTTTTTTTGGTTCCCCATTCTGAACAACTTGGTATCCAATCTTCTAATGCTGTCTACCTCTCAACAATCGGTGGTGTCGGCGGCATTTTTGGGAGTCCCGTATTCATCCTCCTCCTCTATAAAAGAGTCAATGCTTTTGCTGTGTACATCCCGGTATCTTGTATCTGTGCCGTATCATTTTTTTCAATTCAATTCAATTCTTTTATTTCATTTCCATTCAAAAAACATAATACAAAGTAATATAAAGTAATACAAATCAAGTATAATTTTACAGAAGGGCATTCTTACTTCGTAAAAAAAAAAAGAAAACAGAAAAAACAGTATAATATAGAGCATAAATGGAAATGAGGGGGATCCACTAAAAAGCAAAGCTTGTAAAGTGTGGATCCCCCTTGGAAATGAAAAAAGTATAGTAGACTTATTCTGATATGCGTACATAATTATATGTATTACAGGAAAGAAAAAGAGAACAAAATAAATCATACGGATGCAAATATAATTACTGAACTAATGCAAAGCTTTTCACACTGGACTTCAACAGTTATGGTTACCAGTCACGTGCTGCTTTAGCATTTATTCAAGGGTTCTGCTTCTTCATCGAAGATGCCTTTTGCAGCAGCACAATCGAGGATGCCGTCTTTGACGATAGTAATTGTGACATGGCCCTCGCTCTTTCTAGTTTCTGTTATGGATTGGGGGCAACGATTGCAGGAACATTCTCAGGTAGGCTATATCAAGGACCCCTCATTTTGAAATTAATTTAGAGTGAACTTAATTCTAATGCTTCCCTTAAAAGTTCACTTATTAAGAAATCAAGAGAGAATTTCACTCAACAAGATACTAGTATCTTGTTGAGTAAGAGTAATTTTTTTTGGGGGGAGTATTTTTCGTTAATTACCGACTTTAATACAAAAAGGTATATACCAAAAAAGTATTTTTATAGGAGCATCCAATTTCTTAAGCATCATTGGCTTTTATAAAAGCACCTTTTAGATCACTGATTTAAAATCTGTTTTCTTTTGATTTGATATTTTTGTTTTTAAAATGTCTTATTAGTTTGTTTTGTAGCGTTTTTTTATATTCATTTTTGTAATGCATACTTTATTTCAATATTAAATTGATTAATCTAATTGGTACTTCCATTTCAAAAACCAACACATGATATTTTTATCAGTAGTGCAATAAAAAAGATGAATAGAATTGATTAAAGGTGTCGTTTAATAATTTTTTTTTCGTAAATTAAGGACGACAGTTTGACTAGATTATATGTGTTTGTGTGTGTGTCTGCGTGTGTGTGTTCATAGATACATGTGAGTTTACTAAACTTATATATAGCATTTTAACATTATGAAAATTGTTAACACATACACACACTATATATATATATATGTAAAAAGTAGATATAAATACAGTGCGTATCAAAAAAGTTTACACTTAAATCAAACTTACCCTGCAAAACATTTCTCATACATTTCCCTTGCACTTTTAGTCAATTGAAATAAAACGGACACATTCAAGCATTTTGTAACAATTTTGCCACCCAAATTAAGATTTAACTCTTAGTAAGCACAACCTTTACCCTTTTTGTGCTAGCTAATCTGAGGACATGTCTGATATAAACTTTTGTTTAGATTCAGTTATCTCCAGCATTTTTTCACTGAGTTTTTATCATTTAAAGTGGGTTTACATTTCATTTTTCATTCAATACTTGTTTCTTCACACTTTTCCCAAGCTTGACAATGATTAACAAAATGAAAATCAAGCCTATGCCATTTTATGTAAATCACAGCGCCGTGTAAAGCAAATATCGTCACGATGGCCTCCGTGTGTGGGGAGTGGGGTGGTTGGTGTAACGCGCTTCGCGCGATCGCGAAATGCATTGTTCAATGGTATTGAAAAGTTTTATCAGTTGCCTGAAGATCGCACCTCACGTAGGTTGCGTGAAACTCAGAGTTGCAATTAAATTTGATGAACCTCCAGTCAACCTTGTGAACTTGTGTTTATTATATATATATATATATATATATATATATATATATATATATATATATATATATATATTTATATATTATTCACACACACACACATAGGCGGATCCAGCCCCCCTCCCCCCCCCCCCTCCCCCCTAGTGGCGGAGCAAAAAAAGGGCGGAAAGAAAGAAAAAAAAAAGGGAAAAGAGAGGGGAAAAGAAGAAAAAAGAGAAAGAAGACGAGTGAATGAATAAGATGAGAAGACTTGGAAAATAATTTTAAAAAAATTCAAATGTCACTGTATAAAAATTTCGCTCGCGCTTCTCACTGGCGTTGTATATTCAATGAAATACATATCTTGCTCAATAAATAGGCTGATATGGAGCTTAAAATATCAAGTTTTGAAGTCAATGCAAAACATATTTCAGCTGGGACATCGAGCTTTCCTTATTTTGTTGATTTACAAATTGATATTTACAAAGTGTTCGGTGTTTCCGTTTTATTTTGTAAGTATCAACATTTACAGAATTTGATTTGTCAAGTACCTATTCTCTTCGTGTTTTCCATAAGGTTCTCAAAATATCGCTTTTCAGTGTTGATTGTCTAAACCTATCAGCCGGCGCTGCGCTCTCGCATTTTGATTGGTGAATGTATACCTCTAGAGTATTTTTTAAATTCCCTTTTCAGGCCTTAATATAACAAATTTCGCGCTCTCACTAAATTTATTACATCAATGCAAAAGATAAAATTTTCATGAATACGTAAAAATAAATTTGTGCCTTTTTCAGAAGGGAATATCGACAAACATTATCCAGCGCTCAGGAAGAGGAATAGGAAGACAGTCATAATTTTTCATAAGATGTATTATTATATTGTATCATATTTTTGGATTAACTATAAAACCGAATCTTCAAGATATTTAACCCTATCTAGGCCGGGGTATTTTGGGAGTTCATATGGCCAGGGGGGGGGGGGGCTCCCAGCCCCCCCCCCCTTTAGATCTCGGCCGTCGTAGCTAGTGTACATGAACAAAATTGTGATATCAAATCATTTTCTTATGTATTATATTGTTTTTGGCAATTTCTTATGTATTTCTTTGTTTTTTTCAATGAAATTTGTTGGGGACTCTTCTGGATTTGTACACAAAATCACGTTTTTGAGCGATTTTTTGTGTGACATGCACTTACATAATGTTGCGTAATTTTGGAACCATGTACCAGGAGGAGGCAAAATTGGTCTCAAAAGTTGCGCAAGACTTGAAAGTAAAAAGTCAGCGAGCGGAACGGTAAAAAAACTCACACGGTGAAAATATTGCACGAATCGTTGAGGGGGGAGGGGCCTCCGAGCCCCCCCCCCCCCCTCCGGCCTTGATAGGGTTAAGATAATTTGTTATTTTCTTTACCTTTGTTTTATACCTGTAATAAAAAATAATCAAATTTAGAATTGATCTAACTAGTTATTTGTTGGATATTTGTCTCACAGTGTAACAACATCAAGTCATTTAGTTTACTTTATTGACGATTTGGATGGGTGGTGACATTGAACGCACTCTCTCTCTCTTTCCCTCTTTCACACACACTTACCATATGCTCGCTCACTCGCTCTCCAGTTTGGCCATTCTATAAACATGACAGTGGGCATGATATTGATGTTCACCCAAGCATGCAAACAATGAAACTATAGTGTAATAATAGAATCTTCTTTACGTAGCTGCTCAGCTCTCATGCTTTGTATCAAACCATGTATGTACAACAAGCAATGTTCAATAAACCTTACCTTATTCATAGTACAGCTTATTATATTTTTTTTTTTGGTTTGCTGTGGATAAAGCTGAGCAATGGCAGACAGGTATGTTATACATGTTTGTTTTTTTCTCTCACTAAAGTAATGATACTAAGAACTGGATGGTACTGCAGTATCAAGTCAAGGGAATCAGTTGACTGGTAGAAGTTATTTCTATAAAACAACTGCATATCAAAATATTTAAAGATATTACTCAGTTTAAAACACCACGGTCCTTAATATTGATCATGTCGATCAACGTGGGCAAGAAAAACAAATATTTCTCAATATTCTGTTTTCTTTAGCTGCAAGTATGCGGAGTAATTATTGCTTGGCCTTTCAAAAAATGTATTTCTGCATTAGCTTTGGTCTTGTTAGTCTTTTATCGCATTGTGTTTTATCTCTAAAGTCACTATTACGGTTTTTACGGGTCTAGACGGCATCAAAGGCAACCAGATTTCGAGAACGAAAAGTAAAACGAATATTTCACTCGACATCCCATTCACTACAAACATGACAATTAGGCTGAAAGGGTACTATTGCTTCTCCTTTATTAAAAAAAAACATGCTTAGTCTTTTCTATTTCGTCTCTTTAGACATCATCGCGAGACTGTCATCCCGGTTGTGAAGTCGAAAGGGACGCCGCCGTCGGTAATTTGTGTCGTAGTCGTGATCGTCTTCTTGGTCATTGGTGGCCTCGTTGGTATAGCGATTCATATCTTTACATCAGGTAACATCTTATAGAGATAAGTGAGTTTTTGCTTCCACGACAGACGAAGTCTTCAAGAACATAGAACATGATAAAGCACAACCAAGACGTCTTTGTCAAAAATTGGTGAATCGGAAAATTAAATATTTTTCAAATTTTTCGTGAACTCTGAAATTTCGGACAATGCTGCTTTTCTGGTTTACCAATTTTTGACAAAGACGTCCTGTTCTTTGTCACTTGACGGGTATTTTCAATACATTTACTGTGTTCTTAAATCCTTCTTCGCTGTACTTGCGAAAACTCACTATTAGTAGGGACGAAGAAGAATAATAAGACAGAAGTACAGCAGGAGAGAGAGAGAGAGAGAGAGAGAGAGAGAGAGGGGGGGTGGGCGGGCGGGGTAGGTGAAAGGCTGGTAATGATTTTTTTTCATGGCTAGAAAGAATCACTTTTGAGCTTTCATGTTCTTTCTACGATTAATTTTGGGAAATGTGTTGCCGTTACAAAGGTCCTGAACAAAATGATTGCCCTTAAAGGACCCCGGCATCCAATATATGACAAACCATTCATGGTGCAAGTTTGAATAAACTGTAAACATACATCTCCAATTATACAAAACACCCAGGTATAACAAAGGCCCGTTTCATAAACCTTGTTATAAAAGCAGTTTAAAAGCTTCTGAAATCATTCAATCTGATTGGCTGATGCTATTATAACAAATCTTCATGAAATCGGACCCTGAAATTTACACGAGATTACACTGAGCATGGTTGGTCCATGGCCAAGCTACATAGTTGCTGTAGGCCTATGAAAAGCGCGAAGTTTTGTCACACCTAATGATTCATCAATACAATGTGACTGACGAGTTGTCAGATCTGACAGTTTCCCTTGATTTTGATTGGCGGAGAGCACTGCTACCAGCTTGAGGTACATGTAAATGTCTGATAAAACAGACTTTGTCGGATTAAACATCAGACAAGTTTCTTGATGAAACTCTCCACTGTTCTTTTCATATCAATGTACTCTAAAGCCAGCCTTTTTTGCCTTTGATCCCATTTATTATTACCAAATATTCCGTTCTTTATATCAAGTATTGCATTATCTTAACAAGGCAAATATCAAGAATTCAAAGAATCATTTGCGATATCAGCCAAAGACAATTCTTGTTATTAATGGGAATTATTCACAATAGGGCTTGAAATTGTTGTCTTACGACAGCATATGCTCGCTAAAACTTTCAGGTTTTTCACACGTTGTAAACATAACAATGGCCTTTCTAAAAAAAACCTAAAGATTAATGTGTATTATTCATATGAGAAACAAAAAAAAAACAGGAAGAAAAAAAAACGCGCATACACTTTCAATATGTCTGTAAAAAAAATTGTCATGATAATAAAAAATTGTTCGTTCAACGAATGGAATTGCAGCACGTGTAATATATGGAATAAAATTGAGATGGTGTTTCCGGTCTCTTTGTCTTTCACGTATTTGTCGCAGTAAATAAATATTTTCAAGGACAATATTTTCATGGTTTCATTACTAGAAATTATATCTGAGATATATCCCGGAATTAATATAAATGGCCTTACTAGTCGTCTTTCCCCTAGTCCAAGGCCCATCGACAGTGATCTTCGAACCCGTACGCGACCACGGAGTAGAGGCAGCATTGGTAGTGATTCCAGGAGCAGAGATCCGTGGTGAAGCATACCTCTCTCTTACAGATAGGATCCAGCGTCAGTCTCCATTAAGGCTGTGGGTCGCTCTGACGACAGACTACTTGGAGAATAGGCCGTTCTTTCCAGAGGTGAATATGTGATTCCATTCATCAAATTAAATTAAATGTAATTGCGATCTTCTTTGCCATAATTCCTTGAATTATTTGTTGATCTACGTTTTATTTATTTTTACATTCAGTTCATTTTGTTCTGCTCCTACTATTACGATGTTCTGCGGAAATGAAATACCTGCAATACACAATGTTGAATATAAGCCGTATAAAATGGCTCGATTATTAAAAAAATGGTTTAACTATTCAATAAATCAGGTGTGAGTAATTGAAATAACACCAATAAATGTAATATATTGATATCATGTTTTCACAGCAATATTCACGATATTCTCATTTGAATTTATTTACTTTGCACTAGAGTTAGCGCAGATCGGCTCTGCGAAACAAAAAGAAAGGCTCGCTTTTTTATGGTATTCAGTATGTTTTGGGGGCGTTCGATACCCTTTTTAATCACAAAATAACTGGTTTATTTTATGCAGATATCTCTCAAAATAAACAATTCCATAGTCGATCTTGTAAGATCTGGTATGCCGGCTAACACACCGATGTTTTTTGCGGGCCATTCCCTTGGAGGTAAGATTTTTCTCAAAGCATGTATTTTAGGCTGACATGACTTACGCTCCATTTTGTTTATTTCGAGTTATACGACATAGTTATTATCGGAACTGACAGAGCTATCCCGAATCGATATGACGTTGGTATTAGTGCATTATTATTATTTTATTCCTATTTCATTATTATTATATTATCATTATTAATATCATTTTTATCATTATTATTATTATTATTATCATCATCATTTTTATTACTATCATTATTATCATTATCATCATTATTATTCGAGCTTACGCCCTATTCTGTCATTTCCTTGGACAGGTGTGTTTTTGCAAAGTTATGTCAACAGTAATCCGTCTGCTGCACAAGGTTTGATGTTATGGGGTTCATACCTAACCGGGGCTTCGGCTGATCTGGCTGCATTCCCAACCCCCATCATGCATCTGAGTGGGGATCTAGATGGTCAAGTTAGGATCACGAGAATAGAAAAACCGTTCAGGTATGGCCGGCGTAACAGGAGGTGTTGAGCGATAGCCCCATCTCTGGATATTTTTTTTTTAAGAGTGAAATAAAAGAGAAGGGGGGAGCAATTAAACTAAGGAAGAACAAAGAAAAGTATCGTAAGAAGTGGGCTCGATGGTGTCTATAGAATTCGATTTAGAAAAAAAAATTGCCTTACCTTTATATTATCTAGGTATGCCTCCTCCCCTCCCCCACGCCCCCATAAAAGTTCCCTAGAACCACCAAGGTACTTTAAAGATGGGCCCCCAATTTCCATACACGTTTATTGCAAAATAGTATATTGATGGCCGTAGAAATAACTTGATCATTGCAACTGATTTTTATTTTAATAATACATTGATTATGTCATCTCTGACTACCATTGTTCTGAAAGTAATGTAAAAATTTAACATTTCCCATTTGAATGAGAAATACGTTATACCAAACGAATATTTTAACAAAGGGAAATCAAAAGAAATGACGAAATAAATATATATATCCACTTGGTATGGGATTGGTTGAGGTTTCCAAAAGTGCTCAATGCCGAGGCAGAGCAATTTATATATTCATACCTTGGTCAGCTCGTTCTACTACAGTCGGTTTCACGCTTTCGGCGATCTTCATCAGGCAGACTGATGATTTGACGACATGGTCGTGTCTGCGTGCTGCGATGGGTCGTCACACCTGATTGGTTTTCTGGGGGCTCTTGGTCGGTGTCTGTGGCGGCACTTTGATATTATTTCTGACCTTTTGTTGAGGCACTTTTTATTATTAGTGATTATGATATACTTCTCTTCTAGGCAGAGATTGCAGAGCCCACTCTTTCTTAGGTTAATGTTAGACTTCTTTTCTATCCCCCACGTTAATTGAAATTTAGCGTTTGCTTTAATTAGTTTCCATATGTACTTAGAGAGTTGAGTTTCATTTTTGCATTTTTCATGTTTCATTGATTCGATGTGATTCCTGTATCTGTCCTTGAAAGTACCCCATGCAAGATCATAGTAGCATTTTCCCTCGTTTTCGTGTAGGGTGCTGGCTTTGTAGACGAGGGCCGCCTTTCTAAACATATCCCTTGCTGTGGGCACTGTGTTTTTATACGGCAATTACATTTCTGAATATATATACGTATTTTATATATATTTATTAATTTATCTACAGTTATTTCCGTTATTTATTGCATGTATCTCTAGAAATTATACAATGAAAAGTGTCGATGTCGTACCTTGTTTATGTATACAATATTTATTTTCCTCCCCCCCCCCCTAAAAAAAGAAGGAAAAAATGGGCATACTGTAAAACTTTATTTTTTTACCGGCAGAGAATTAGAAACACTGCTGACCGAGGACCCAGCAGCTCTCGCAACTAAACCAGTAATTATCATGGAGGGAGTGAATCACTTTCAGTTCGCTTCTGGAGAAGTTCCCCCAGAGGTTGTTGAGAGGGATATTTCCTCTGAGCTGACTGCTACTGAAGCCTGGTCATTGTTGGCAGAGGTGAGAAAATGATAATGAAGAATATTTTATGTAAAGATGATTCAATGAAAGAAAATTCGTCTCCAAGGACAAATATATCATATACTGCATTGAGCGAGACCCAAAAGGGGAATTATAGTCTTCGTTTTTTTTATTCAAGTATTATAAATTTGTCCTTACGTATTTTGGACCCTCCAAAAAAAAAATCATATATCAAGGCAGATATTGAATGTACTATGTCCATTTGTCAGTAATATCAGCCATTTTAGACCCCGTTTTTTGGAAGCAATCGTGGATTTTTTTAACATACTTGACCACTGACTGCCCTTGTAACTTGTGCTTCGTAACAACTCTTCAGTTACAAAACTTACGACAAAGTCATTACCATAATTGTAGTATAGTGCCTTTAATTTACTTAATTTCTTTATATTTTATGGAGGCGTCATAGCAGGGGCCGTGGAACTGTTTTGAAAGTGAACGGGGGGGGGGGGGGGGCTGACCATAAAAAAAAATCATAATTTGATGGTTATTTTTACGTTTATGTACACGGTTTCGGAAAAACAAGTGCGGCAGCCCCTTCCCCTTTCCGCGGCACCTGATAGTGAAGTGGTTCTGGCTCCCCGTTTTTTTAATAGTCAGAGGGCAATGGGTTCAAATCCTGCTCTGGGCGTCTATTTTATCCGGCAAGAAATTTAACCATATTCTGCTGCGATCATCTCGGGTGAGGTAAATGGCAGCTTTATTCCTTGAAACGCGGTGGACAGTAAAAACGCTGTTTAAGATTTTATACAACGCTGTTTACTATATGAACCTTACAGTATTTGTTTAACCATTTAAACAATCATGTTTAATTTATTGAAAATTAGATATTGAAAATTAAACTTTGTTGCTTAAGATTTAAACAGTTGTTTAAACCGTTTAAACAATTGCTGTAAGGTTCATATATTAAACAGCGTTGTATAATTTTTTTTTACTGTGTGCAGGGAAAATGCCATGTGGTAGAACCAGTGAAATCATGCGTATTTATAGGGACTTTTGTTCAGCAGGATTTAAGCGCAGTATCGTAATTATAACCACCATTACTATCAATATTATTACTATTGTTATCATCTTGTACTGCTTAACATCTAATAGGTAATAAGTGACTTCATGTCGTATAACATGGATTTGAACAAGGGCACAGCGTTTGAGAACTTAGAAGCTCGCCATTTTGAAACAAAATTGAAGATGGCGCCACTTTCTACATTCAAGGATATCGAATGGAACGGGGAAGCTTCACCGTGGATCACAGATGCACAGGTATATGTTTGACATACCGTGTATGTGTGAAGGTGTGTGTGTGTGTGGAGGGGAGGGTGTGAGTAGGGTCTAGTTAATATTTATAAATTATGGAGCATTTCTGAGAGCAAATGAGCAAATGCAGAATCGTCGCATTCGTTGTTCGCCGGTATATACGCCAATAGAATCGGAGTCGTCGATCGAAGCATGGGAGTCTGATCCGCTCAACTATCTGCAGAAATGAGACGAAAACGAGGTAAAACTGATAAATATTTGTGCAGATACGATGCTTAGAAAATTAGGTGGTCGATAAGGGGTAGTTCCAACCATACAGGCAGAAAGGAAATCCTGAAAAGCTGCGAGCATCTGAATCGGTAGACTAACATGGCCGGGGTAATCATGGTAATAAAGGAACGCTTTTAGCACCTTCAGCACAGTAGCGGACCGTGACCCCGAGGAGACAAAGCATTGGGGGGCACGGCATTGTTCACAAACAATGCAGTGCCCCCCCCCCCCCCCCCAATGCTTTGTCATCTCCGGGTCACGGTCCGCTACTGCTTCAGCATTAAGGTGGATGTGCGCTATATAAGTACCCTATTTTCAATTATATCGTAATATCATCAACATTTGGAGGTGTCGTGGTCGAGTGGTCTAAGGCGCCTGCCTATACATGGAAAGTCCGGGGTTCCATCCCCGGCCATGCACCTATGCCCGTTAGAAAGGCATTTAATCGACAATGCTCTTTTAACCTGCTCTTTTAATCGACAATGCTCTTTTAACCTACTCTTTTAATACTCTTTTAACCTGCTCTTTTAACTTGACGAAAAAATTTATTGGAAATCACATATTGATAATATTTGTAAAATCATTGCTCGCAACATTGGTGTCATTAGAAAATTAAGTCACTTCTTACCCCATTATATTTTGTTATCATTATATTCAACGTTAATTTTACCATACTTGAATTACGGAGTTGTTGCATGGGGTAACGCAGCGAATTATCAAATTAATAGACTTTTTATATTACAAAAAAGAGTAATTCGTATTATTAGTCCTGCATAATTCAGGGCACATACAAATATTCTGTTTTTGAGAAATAAAGTCTTGAAGGTTAAAGATTTATATTCTTTTCAACTCGGACAGTTAATGTACAAGTTTATCAATAAACAATTACCGTTACCTTTTAATGATATGTTTGTAAAAAATGATACAATTTATTAGCACTTCACTCGCCAGGCGAGTTCCTTTCATTTACCTCTGAATAGAACATTGTTTGCACAAAAGACATTTGTTTTTACTGGTCCAAAATTATGGAATTCTTTTTCAGAGGATATTATACAATGTAATTCAATACAAAATTTCAAAGGAAAACTTAAAACATATCTTCTGAATTCATATTAGATTATCGTTTTTTTCCAAAGTAATATAATTCAGAGCTTAATATGTAAATGTGTTTATTAATTTCTCTTTGTATATATGTTTAATCGTTTTATGATTTCTGTATACAGTGTATACTAAATCATTTATTTTTATTTATTTATTTTTATTTGTTTATTTCTTATTCATTATATATATATATAGAGAGAGAGAGTTGCCAAAGCTGTTGTACATATGTATAATTTCACACATTTATATATATATATCGTTTATTTCTTTATTTTTTATTATTTTTTATTCATAAAATGTACTTATAAAAGGGGGCATTAACCCTACAAACTCTGTTTTTCAGTTGGTCTCATTCCCTTTCGATTTCATGGTATTATTGTATTATAAAAAATGATTTAAATTTTTTATTTTGTAAATATGTATAATTGAACTATCATTGTAAATGTAAAAAGATTGAAAGAGGAAATAAATGAATTGAATTGAATTCAGATAAATGGAAATGCTTTATGCATTATTTGTAACTTCATTTCATTTCATTTCATTTCATTTATTTTATTTCAACACGGTAAACGAACTTCAGCCAATGGCTGTTCTTCTGAACGTCCGTGCGTACATATTAAAATCACATTACATGTATATACAATTAAGATACATAATACGAAATAAATATACAATTAAAATATCATCAATATTACAAAGAAAAACAAACAAACAGAACAAACAAGTTTACATCACTCTGGCGTCCAATCTAAATATGTTGAAACTAGTTACTTTTAAGTCATTAGGTAGTGCGTTCCAGCTTCTGGCCCCCTGTACTGTAGACTTCTTTTCTTATAATTGCTTTTAACTAAGGGTAATTTGATTTTTAGAGACGATGATCTTAGCATGTAGTTACAATCACTTAAAATAAATTGTTTACGAACGCTCTCTGGTAACATACCATGCATTATCTTGTACATTGTTTGTAAGGTGCGTACATTTCTTCTTTCTATTAATCTTTTAATTTCTAATTCTTGAAATATATGTTCGGATGGGTACATCCAATCCACGTCTAATACACAACGGAGGGTTCTATTTTGAATTCTTTGTAAATTATCACTCAAAACCTTTCCTAAGTTGCCCCAAATTATATCACAGTAATCAAATTTGCTTTGTATTAAACTCTTGTAAAATATCAGTGCTGTATGTTTAGTTACTAGGTGTGCTGTATGTTTAGGAACTAGGTGTGCACTTGTTGAAAAAATTATATCGTAATATAAAGCATGTCTCAACTTTCGGAATTTCAATTTTTCAGGAACTTGTTGCTGCCTTCCCCAAGAACCTTACAACATCAGTGACTATCTACAACATTGGATATACCGACCAACGTCCATTTGAAAACTCTACGCCTTCTGTGGTTTTAGACGCCGAGGGAGTGGTCAACATAACAACAACGTCAAATGTCGAATTTCCATTTAACCCTGTCGACATCTCGGCCTTCATGAACTCAGCCAACGAGATCGCTGGGAAGATGATAAATCAGGAGGCAATCATGCGGATTGTGAAAGGAGATGGATATGGGGACAGCGCCACCTGTCGGGTGATCAATGAAGTAAGTCCGAAATGATGGTTACACGGGGCTAACTACAACTGGCAGGTCAAAGATATTCATTCGAGCCAACCCAGAGCTAATTTTTAAATTTGATATTGCTGATTGACAAAAATGAATGAATATGACTGACAACCTAACACTGATTCTAGGGAGGGTACCTACTAAACTTCCTTTTTCCGAATTGGAAAGATATATCACCACTATGGAACTATATTTTTACTGGCGGAAGAATTAGGGCCATTTTACTCTTTCAAGTGATGAATTTGATCCCGTCAGGTGTAGTCTTCCTAAATGCTGATTTATTTTTAAAATGAGCCGGTCGAGGTACCCTTTTCTTGGCAGATGTGGAATGTCAGACATTTATCCTATCCACTGGACTTAGTACATTCAACCCTGATGAAACTCCTTTCTAATAGTACTTGCACGCAGAATGACGTCACTGCTTTGCGTTAACCCTCAGCTGAGTATATAAACTATGAATTCATGATGAGAGTGGGACAAAATGATTTAGAACAGCAAAACCTTTTACAGATGGCATTAAGACATGAAATTACAATGTGATTAAAACCATGATATAGTTCGTTTATGTCCAATTTTACAATCAAGAGTCAGTATTTAAGTTCAAGAGATTCTAAAATGTGTGATTTATTTTATTTATTTATTTTCCACTCGTGGGCTGGATGGCCCTCTTCAGCCACAGGCTGTTCTTCTGAGGGGTCCAGTGGATACATTTAAAAAATACAAACATACAATGTACGAACGAATACATATGTAAAAGAAAACATAAATCAATCCTACAAGGTAAGGTACGACTACAAAATTACATCTTACTCTGCAAAAACTCCGGTGTTGATTTAACATCAGCCCGGAATCTATATATATCCACACCAGAGAAGTATTGAAACAACACCAGTTTTGAATCAAACCTATGCTGTTTTAATACTAATTGGTGTTGTATATATAAACACCTATCTGGTGTTAGACCAAAACGAAGCTGGTGTTGTTTAACACTTCTTTGGTGTGGACATATATACATGTAGATTATGGGCTGGTGTTAAATCAACACCAGAGTTTTTGCCGTGTATACAAATATAACAAAAAATGGGATGGAGGATGGTGGGGGGGGGGGGCATGCAGTAAGGGGGAATTATAATAGGTGATGAGATAATGTGGTCCTAAGCTTTATCTTGAAGGTAGTAAGAGAAGTGTCAGGAGGGATGAACGATGTCAACTTGTTCCATTATACATGTTATAGCTTTCCGCCTTGAAACAAGAAACGTCTTATGCCATTCAGTTTTGGGGCAGTTTAAAACCAGCTGGTCATTTTCGCTAAGATATGGTGGCTCGACTATAAAGAGACAAATTCTTGAAACTGTGGCCTGGTTGTATTTTTTACTTTTCAATAAGTAATTTGAATGTTGATTCCAATCTCAAACCACTACTATTGAAATTTCGTAAATGGTGAATTAATTACAGGGGGAAAAAACATCTCGTAATCCAAACATAAAAATCTAAATTAGAAATTAACCAGTGCTACAGCAGAAAATGAAATAACATCCCATCTGATTCGATAATATAAACGGACCGGCACTCAACCATCTTCCACGTGAAAGGTTGATTAACAAATTACCCCAAATTTATTTAAAAAGGTATTTGATACCTTGTATAATGGCTAAAAGTTATATAACGAGGATAACTTTTGAGTTTTCACCAGGGACGGATCGAGCATTTTCCAGAAGGGGGGGGGGGGTATTTTGCACAGGAAAAATCTTACCAAAGAAAGGTCATCACTTGCGTATTATACACTATAACCTATTTTTTGTGCCTGTCAAAGGAGGGGGGGGGGGGGGTTGTACGCGCCGGATGTGCTTCTATATGTATCTGCCACTGGTTTTCATACAAATAAATTTGGTGATATTTTACCCCAAAAACATGCATGTTTGCTTTATGGCGAATATTAGGTAAACCTAGCTTATAAAAAATTATAAAGTAAATGCCAATTTAACTCCTGTTAAGTTATTAACAATCCGTTTTTTCATATTTTGTGTGTGAAAAGGAAGCCTACCGCTCTGCTTATAACGCCCTCCCAGAAATAGTCCGATCACGATACGATTCAAAAGGTAATAAGATGATTTTCAGCGATGATGTGAACGCAACTAATTTCTACGAATGGGTCTATTCCAACTACGTGACGTATGAAACGCAAGGAAATGGATCACTCGAGGTTAGTGTAATTACAGCCTTTTTTATTTCACTCTTACAAAAAAGGTGCGAATATGAACCCTTTTATGCCATATTTGGAACATTCGAGAAAAAGGGGTTCCCAAAATGATCTTTATGTGCCACAGAACATTAAGTGGTTTATACCCCCTCGAGTTGCTGTTAATAGTAGAATACAGGCCTTTAGGGAACATTTAATGGTTCCAAATACGGGACGAACATATAACCCCATATGAACCATTTTATTTAAGGATGTATAAAAGGAAATTTTCCCCAATCGTGTATTCAACTTCTGATGTTTACTTGAAATTTAACGCAGCAGATCCTTTGCATGACGCTCGATAATCTTTGAATTTCGGTCCTTACGTAATATTTCTTTCATTTCTCTGGTTTCGTTGCTTTTATTCCTTTCGTAGGTGACTTCCACTTCACTCTACACAGATGAGGATTTTCCAATGGTGAATCTTGCAGGAATGTATTACTGCAAGCTCATGTCACCTTACAGAGCCATGGAGTGGATGTATGTTGATTCACTGCGTCCAAACATGACATAATAGTAGATTGTATTCTTTCTGAAACTGCTACAAACAGGTGCGTGGACAGAAAAAAATCCAGGATGAAATAGAATTACACGTTCATGAACATGTTCATGATTCTGCTTTTGTACTTGATATATTTATCTTTTTATTTACTCCTTCCCACAGCCGATCGCATGTGGTGTGCCTCCTTTATTTTACCATCATTTGAGATATCACTAAATTTTTGTCATTTTTCCTTATTCAAGTTAAATGAGATAGGAAATGCAAATGAAATGAGAAATGAAATCTTAAAAAGTGTTTACCAGAGATATAAATATGAAAACCGATACGAGTCCTCAAAATGGTCCATTTTCAGTTCAATTTTTTTTCTAAAAAATAATAGCTCGCGCATCGCACTCGCATTATTCATATAGTCCTAATGTTGTTGAAATAAAACTAACAGCCAACAATATTTTTAAAAAGGGAAGAAATTACAAAATAAATCAGAATTGACATTTTAAAGAGTGTGTAAAAGGGTAATAATCATAGAAGCAGATAAGAGTCCATAAAATTGTTCATTTTCAGGTCACCAAAAAAAAATCAGGTCGCACATCGCAGTCGCAATATTGATATAGTCCTTCATAGGTGAACGGCCAGAAGCCAAAAAGTGCCTTATTTCTTAACTTTGATCCCCCGGCTGGATCAAAGCAAAATCATACATCAAACTAAAGGAAATGTTCAGATTTTTTCGGAATTGGGCATTAAACATGCCGTAATGTGTAGTATCACCGTGGAAACCAGCTTTGAATAAGCCACGCCCAATCATTTAAAATTTATTGTAAAATATCAGAAGAGTTACACTCTTATTTCATTTATTAACTCCAAATTAAACCAATAAGTTAAAAGGCCAAATCCAGATTCCTCCGCAAGTATACACAATATTTATCTTGCTTACATTGCCGGAGTAATGAATAAAATAATGCTCTACTGATATCCAGGTCATGTTCACACTTTAATAATAAAAAGTCCAGTGTGGCCAAGCACTTGGACCAATGGATCACTAAATCGATTCAAAACCTCAATAATTTATTTGAGTTGCAATCTCGATTCCTTAACTCTAAAAATAAGCCACGATGTTAAAAACAGAATCCAAGATTCGACTAGCACCTGGAAAACACATTGTTCTTTCGCTTTTAGTATTTATTAGAATTGGCGTTCTTCGTACCATCTTTTGCATTATGCATTATTGTTGTCATCAACCAAGCTCCTTTTCAGAGGCCAATCAAAATGAAGGAAATTGTTGACGTCATCAAGATTGCCAGTAAAATCAAAGGGACTTGTGACGCCACGATACGCACACGATATGTGTATACAGTGGCCAACAAAGGAGCCTAGTGATTAATACGACATTACACACAAGTCCTCACTTTTGCGTTTAAAGATAAACTTGTCACCCATCTACAATATTTGTGTAATTGTGTTTTAGTTTGTGTTGGTAAATGTGTGTTTGTGTGCGCGTGTGGGCGTGCGTATGAGGATGTGTGCGAGGGTGTGTGAGGGTGTGTGCGTGTGTGTGTGTGTGCGTTTACTGGAACATTATCGGATAATGCTGCGGCCTACACAATTTGCTGTCTTGGGGTGGCACAGGTGAGATACGATATGGTGTTCCTTGTGCTTCCCAGAGCTCCGGCAAGAGAGAGCGGTGGTGAGTTGTTTGGTTTCCCGAAGGTGAATTTTTGCAGGAGACTTGTGAAACCAAGAAATGTCTCCATCTTGGCTAGCCGTTCACCGAGACACATCCGACGACCTGAAAGAAAATATTTTTATCAAATATGGGGTCTATTTATATTATCCAAGACAAACTTTCATTTTTTATAAATAGATGCTTTTCAAAATTCATCTGGAACCAGATATTTCATTATGATCATTCAAAACCAATTAGCAAACATTATTACAATAATTCATGATATTTATGCATTTTTACACATCTGGTTTAATTGCAAATTGGAAGTAGGAGGTAAGCAAAAACCATAATCAAAGAATGTTTTATCTGATTATTTACGATTAATTATGGAATTTCAGGTAGACACAGATTTCATGAAACAATAAACTAGAACGGATCGTATAGCATGAAATGAACTAAAATAAATACATGCTGTCAAAATAAGCTGGTGTCATTGATGTACTCCATAGGGACACTCGTAATGTTATCGCTATTCGATCACTAGGAAATATTGTTAGGGTTTAAACAAAAATATGAAATATTTTTAACAACATCCAGCTGGCACATAATGTTATCAAAACATGTTTTTAAAACGTTCGGAAACATTTTCTATTACATCATTTAGTAATTTTAATCAAATATATTTCACCAACATGTAATATTTTTATTGTGTCTAGTACACTATGTCTTAATTGGCAATGGTAATCATAAAATGTTCTTAGTATTCATGTAAAGAAAGGGTTTTACATCATTAAATATTATTAAAGAGGTGTTCGTCACGTTTAGGCACCATTGTTTTATAACCCATGTATAATTTACATATGTGTATAATTATATGACACGTGACATAACGTAACGACAATGAATTAATTTGTTAGCCTTTTAGAAAAGCTGATTCCGTGTACCAACAATGATGAAGCAAATAAAACGCATGCAACATATTGTGAACAGAATTGGTAGGCATGTAATGCACGTTTTTCTCATTGGATTTCGCTATAATTTCAAGTATTTTTCATAAATTCAGAGGTACCTGAAAATTGCGTTTAAATTTCGTAAATTTATTTTTCGTTCCCATATCACGGAAAGTTTGGTACTTAACTTAACAGCATTTATTTGATAAATTCTTACCACTGCTGAAAAATATCAACTCATCCCGTTTTACGAACTCTCCATCTTTAGTAAGAAATCTTTCAGGTCGAAAATCATCGTTTTCCCACAGGTCCTCTCGATTGAAAACATTGTACAGATTCGAAACAATGGTGGCGCCCTTGGGAATTGTGAAGCCCGCCACCTGTGTGTCAGCAGCTGCTACGTGGGGAACGCCTAGTGCAAGTACAGCAGCCTTCCTTTGAATCTAGTATAAACAACACATGTCGATGATAGAATAAGAAGGGTGCATTTGTTTAGTTACTTCGTTCCTGAATTCCCTCTACCCAAAATGAGAAAGGAAATAGAAAAAAGCTACATAAACAACGACAGAAATTAATAAATGAATAAAAAAAAAGGAATGATACAAATTATTCTAAAATGAAGATAAACAAAAATGCCACTGTCATGGTTTTAATCACTCCAGTCGATTGTCATACTTTGATTTAGGTAAAATGCTTGAGGCTAAATCAAATTAATACATTAAAAAGGGTAATGTTTTGTTTAAACATCTACTACAGAAGACGGAAAGAAATGCAATTAGTCAAAACGTGGAAGAGATATCGATTTTGTTGATTAGGTTGAATGCCTCCCCCCCCCCCTGATGGTTTATTTCCATTTCGTCTAATATCAATGTGTCCAATTGCCAACTCGTCTACTTTCATTTGGTATACCATCAGTTCGTCCACTCACCACATGGTCTACTTTTATTTAGTCTAATGCCATTCCGAATGATAACCAGTTGGTCCAATAGCCATTTAGTCCAGATAACATTTGGTCTAACGGTCTAAAGTGTTGAAATGGATGAAATGGATATTAGACCAACTGGTTATGAGACGAAATGGTGATGAGACAAAGTGATAATGGGACCAAATGGGTGTTAGACGAAATGTTGATGGATGGAATGGCATTAGACTAAATGAAAGTAGACCATGTGGTGAGTGGACGAGTTGGCAGTAGATGAATTGGCAATTTACCCTCCCGACCTTCCCTTCTTGCATCCTAAACTTACCTCCATTAACACAGCGTTCGTGTAAGGGAGATTCTGTCGATCGTCGAGCTTCGGGAGGCGGTTTCTTTCAATCACGTGATCGATTTCGTCCTGGACACGTGACTGGATATCGGGGTGAACCATCATGAAAAGGATACACCAATTGAGCGTGTTCGTTGTGGTATCTGTTCCAGCAAAAAATAGGTCTTTGATTACAGCTTCTAGGTTACGTAGAGTAAATGATGTATCTGTTCCCTACATTGAGAAAGTTATAAAGCGATTGTAAGAGTACAATATTCATTGCAATGTTTATATTTAAGTTATACATCACTAGACCATGGATATAATGATTCAGTCAGTGATATAAACCTGTAGTTAACAATACATTAAAATAAGCAAAACCCCATCTTCAAGAGTGGCATACAGTAGATTCCCTCAGAGTAATCTTCCTTTATTCATTACTTCGTCTAGTTCCTATGTTCCAAACATGTCCTTTGTCTGCTCATGAAGAGTTTCCATACAGATAGATCCCAAGGGGTGAACATCTCCCCTTCGAGTATAAATAAGAAGGGAATAATATTCTCTGGGCTCATTCCCTAGTCTTCGGACTAGCTTGTGCTCCTGTCCTTGAGGCCTTGATAGGGAGTGCCCGAGTCTTCATCAAGCGACTGTTTATTGGTGTATGTTTGTGTATATCTTCAACGAACTTAAGTAAAAGTTTATCCGAACATTACCTTCTTTTTTTAGTTGGAGTCACCTTTTTTTAGTTGGGTCTCTTGTTTTTAGTTAAAGCTCATAAACCAAGCTACCTTCTCGAATGTTACACGATGATTTACCTTTTCCTTCTTTTGGCATTTTATTTCGGTGAATTCATTAATATGTATTCGCACCGCGAATGCTTTATAAACCATAGAGAATGTATTGTCAAATGTCACTCCTGACAAAGAGCAACCAAGATGTTAATAAATAAAGAGGCTTTAATAGGAGGTAATAATAATTTGTGAACAAATTGTCGGCATTACTCCTATGTGTTTAAGATCACATGCTCGATCTTTAATGAAAATCATAAGTCAGAAAAATTAGAACCAGTGGGATTCGAACCTGTCATCTACTGCTTGCCGGGCAGCGACTCAACCACCAGGCTATTCTGGTTCACGGCTAAGTCACGATGAACTGGAATACAAGCTACCTACTCGAAGAGGAAAGAGAGTATTTGTATTCCAGTTCATCGCAACTTAGCCGTGAACCAGAATAGCCTGGTGGTTGAGTCGCTGCCCGGCAAGCAGTAGATGACAGGTTCGAATCCCACTGGTTCCAATTTTTTTGACTTAAGATTGTCATTAAAGATCGAGCATGTGATCTTAAACACATCGAGGAGAAATGCCGAAAATTTGTTCACAACCAAGATGTCTTTGTCGAAAAATGGTAAATCAAGACAGCCGTTTGAATAAAAATGAATAAACAGCTGTTTGCGACTCGCCGTAGGGGAAAATGTGACTGTAGCATGAATTATTGACCAACCTTTGCTTGTTGCATCTTATACAGGTACTGATCGATCAAATCCTTCTGCTGATCGGGGTCAAAGGTCGCTTCATGAGATTCGATCAGTTTCCAGACAAACTTGTTTAGCTCCTTTGTGTTGGACACGATGTCTCTGACCTTACCGAAAGGGATCTTTGATATACCTGGGAACGGGAAGAGGATTATCCATGCGGCAGCCCCAAATAATTCCAAGTTTTTCTTTACAAGCTCCAATATCTGTAATTTGAAGACAAAAAAAATACGAATACGCTTTACGAATCCGTTAAGGGTGAAACACATTGCTAAGATATTACAAATTCTATGGTTCGGCGTGATATCGTCTAAAGGAATTGGGCATAAAACCATTTAAAAAAAAAGAAAAATAATTGACAGGGTATGCTGTTCTTATTTTTGAAATGGAGGTCATATTGGTTCTGGAATTTGACAAGCAAAAAAAACTACAGATATTAGAAAAAAGGTTTTCACTAGAAAAAGAAGGTAATTCTGGTAAAATTTATATTTAGCATACCTACCAAATTTCCAGGGGATGCGACCTGCGGTGAATAACACATGTAACAACCCCGCTTCCCAGGGCCATGATTAAGTGCATACGAGATCAATTGGGGTACGGGGTTGGTTTTAATAGAAGCATAAACTATAGACAATGCGACTTACGCGCTTGAAATCCTTGTCGCTGTATTTGTACTGTGTCCCGAAAACGATAGAGCAGATGATGTTGGCCACCGCTTGACCAAACAAGATGTTCGGGTCAAACGGTGTTCCTCTTTTTTCATCAATGGCATCAGCAAGTTGCTGCATTTCTTTTGCAACAATCTCTTCATAACTCTTCTTACCCACGCCAAGATTTCGGAAGACGGAATGGACGAAATTCCGATGCTCCTTCCAGCGTTCCCCATCGGACAGCAGTATACCTGCAACAGAACATAAGCCGATTCGTGATTGGACCGCTACGTCATTACATGTACGTCATAATAGTCTGATTAGTGTTCCTAGCGTAGTATAGTCAGTGAAGTGGAAGACACTTGAAATGCCAAAAATCGCTTACATTGCCTGACCTATCGACGTCCTTCGCCAGAACAGTAAACATGCAACTTGCACTGCTATTTGGTATTTGCGAATGCACTGTGTATGTAGGCACATCGAGAAGTCCGTATCATTATCGCATAGCAACCGCAAATAGTATGAAAATCCAGAATCAGATTTATACGGGTAAGATGACGATGGCGATTATAAAAAAATTCTCTAATTTTGATGATGAATTTGATAATGATGATAACGATGTTAATTATCATTGAAGAGGTGGATGGTAATGATGACGACGACAACAGCCATGATGGCGGTGATTGCAATATATTCATTAAGAGAGTAAAGATCAAGGATACCATATTTCCTACTGGAAAAAAAAATCATAGTTTACCATTGTTGCCCTCTCCTCCTGATATCTCTTTCATCAATTGGCTTCGATGTCGATTCTGAAGGTCTGGGTGCCTGAAGGCTTCTTTGACGACATGGTAAGAGTTCAAAATAACTAACACAGACGGTCCGACATTGAACGAGACAATATCCCCGTACCGGTCAGCCCATGATGAGAACAGTGCAAGAGGGTCAGATCTAGAAAATACAAATGTCTTCCAAGTGTTATGAAAGCTCTTGCCCGAGTTTACTTTACTTTAAAGAACAATGAAAGACGATTCATTAAATAAAAAAAAAGTGTTATGTGTGTGTAAACCACACCCTCACTCTCAACTACACCATGTATCGCATGGCGATGTCTATGGCTTTTTTATGTATATGTCAGGGCCTAACACATCAGTCTATTTTACTCTACATGTATTGGCCGACTTAAGTCACAAGATTTGAAATTCATCGAATGCACATGAAAGTTAATGTAAAGACGTTTCTTGATGGGGCTTTCACAATGGAACTGCGTTCATTTGCGACCGTTAGTGATTGTGCTTTGACTACATCGTAGCCAGCTGGTCACAAACAATCAAGCGAGCGCTTGTGAAAGGGGCTTACTAAGACTTTGATTTCGACCAGGTCATGTAGCGTCAAAACCCGCATTTAAATTCTCACCTGAAGATTGTCAAAGCAACACCGAGGAAAGGCAGACCTGTTGGCCCAGGGGGGAGATTTCGAGGACGACTGATAAACCGTTTCATGTACCCTGCAGTCATCAGAGCAATGGCAAACGTCAGCAGCCAATACGAACTACCAGACAGCAAAAACGCCATATCCATTCGTCATAGAAGACAACCGCTGCAGCGTCTGGTTTACACTGATGACTGTGAGGAGTAAAAAAAAAACAGTTTAGTTGTATACACAATGTTTAGGGTGTGTTTGAATTAACGGGATGGCATGGTGTAGTGTATCAGTCATCAGTGGCAGTACCTGGATTTTCAAACTAGGGGTGCAATGGGGGGCACTTTGGGGGGGGGAGCGGACACGATTTTTTTTTCCTTTTTCATGAAATCGAGCGCGAAACGCAACGAACAATTTTGAATATAGTCTCTTCTGACTTGAGAAGGAACCTGTTAAGGACTGTTTGCAGTGACTCGTGAATATGATATCTCATTAAGCGCGAGCTGAGTATTTTTTATATCCTGAGATAATAACTGGACGTTCTTAGCACTTTCTGTAACCATGAAGAAGATGGGTTATACTAAACGTAGTACGAGCTGATTTTTTAATATTTTTTGGTAATTATAAACATGCAGTATATCTCACTAAAACGAATAATGAAAACACGAATACCGAGAAGAATAGTTTGTGCATATTGACTTTAACACTGGATTTGTAAGCCCCATGTTATCCTATTGAACAAATCATATATCACTCAACATCCACTGCGTGCGTGAAGCGCGTGCGAAATTTTGAATTTTATATAATGACCTGAAAGATTTATGTTGATGACCACTATTGTTTAGAGATAATACTGAATGGATGAAAACATTTTCAAAATTTGATGAGTGTTTGATAGCACTTTACAGTTTGAGTATGATGCTTTTGACAGCATTAAGTTTTCCAAATTTCGGGGGGGGGAGGGCAACGATCCTGACTGGGGAGAAAAGCCACCGAGCCCCCCCCCCCCCCTCCCCTCTTGGTGCCGCCACTGTAAATCACAAGTTGATGTGGTAAGACTGACTAATATGCAGGGGAAGGTTCACGAATCCACGTGATCAAGCTTCAATTGCGCGATTGAGGTTATGGAGCTAAAGGTTCTATTACAATATCTGAATATAATGTTAACGTTTATGTAAATATAATCTACTTTGACCAAGGTGCGATATAAACTGATGCTTCTATCATTGTACGAACATTATGGATGTCTTTTCGGGAGGTAGAATGTGACATGTAATCTACAGAATGAGTCAGAAAAATGCCCCATTTCTTTGAAGATGTCTTGTCTGTATATGACCTGGGGTGTTTCAAAAAGATTTAAATATGACTTAGCATTTGTCAGATCATGCCAAGAAGACGCGCACTACTGTGTATTGTCCAATAAGATTGCGCGTTGCATATCATGTGTGCATCGGCATTTAAGTGCAACTTAAGTCATACTTAAATCTTTGTGAAACACCCCTGATAAAGTGATTCTCCCCGCATATTTTTGGGACAATTTTCATACGGATATTTGCTTGCATGAGTGACTTCGAGACAATCCCCCGAAGGACGTAAAATCTCAGTTGCGCCAAGTTGCTGGTTGAAGAATCAAACAAAGTGTGAAAAAAATGTGTGCAGGCAGAAAGACACCTACCTATCCTTTCAGACACACACACACACACGAGCACCCCACATACATACATACAGAACAAATCAACTCTCCCACACACCCACCCTCATCCACACACACCTGTTAACGGCTTAACTTAAGTAATTGCTTCCATATCAGGCATTCCACTTTGCAATTAAACAATGGGATAAATGGCCATTGCTGATCAACGAAAGAAATAACCAATGAGATAAGGGGAAATGACGAAATGTTAAAACTGCTTTTTGTTGTGTAAATGAAGCTTATTGTTGTGTGGGTAATGGAGGGAGTATGGGTAGGTGTCTTTTGGCGTGCCATCAATTACCTTTTCCATCTTCATCAGCAACTTGACGCAAATGAAATTTTACGACGTTTGGGAGATTGTCTCGTATTCAGTCATGCGTGCAAGGATCCCTATATGAAGATCCTACCAAATAATGCGGGGAGTTATATCAATGAATCAATGATTGAATGGTTATACTTCAACATCTAATAGGACATTTTTTCTGACTCACTCTGTATAATTTAATCATCGCATTGACCAGATAGTGACTGAAGGCATTGAAGCACAAGATAAACATTTGATTACGATTCACCATATATAAATATAGACATACGAAGCGGTTCAGCTACTAAAAATGTACCTATTGCCACGCTGAGTATACACACTGCCACTGTTGTATCAAATCAGGACATTACCATGGGACTAGAATGCATCAGACCCCTGGAGGGGGTTGTCAGAAGATGGACACCATCCGGGTCCACGGACTTGCAAAATGGCCCCTAAACAAATTAATAGAGTTAAAATACAGAGTTCAGTCCAACCGCCCTTAGACCAACAACCTAATGACACTTACCCAACTAGTAGGTACACCTAGCCTGCTCAAAAATAGGATGATCGCACCTTGTTATCATGACTATCATAGTGTTTATTGTGAATTACATCATACATTAACATTGGTTTGCAGAAAAGATCACATCGTTCCGAAATCAAACTTACATAATGGAACAGTGGTCGGAATACGGTGAGGCGATGCTTGGCCCTCTGCAGCTGATCACATTATCATTGTCACGATATTTATTCCCATTATTTTCCTTATTAAAGTAATCATTTTTTTCTGGATGATTTATTCAGCGTGAAGCTTAAACTCAAGAAAGAGTGGTGAATTAGCAGCCATGGAACTACATAGGATAAAATATATAGATCTTGGTGGAAATATCGACCATAGAAAGTTTCAGTTAAATATCAATTCCCTTAGACTGCAATAATGGACGACTTTTATAAGTCTGAGGAAGATTTTGCAACGCTTTGCAGACGCTTTCTGGAACGTTGACAATGTATTGTTAAAAGCCCGTCATGCATGGCAATAGAGCCTTTGTCGAAAATGGATGAATCAATACAGCAGTGTCGTCCTGTATATATCTTCTCTGTTTCAGCCTGGTCTGAGTAGTGTGTTACATTTGGGGTAAAGGGATTGATAATTCTTTTTTTATGTTGTTTTGATTGCTTGTTTTTATTAATTGTATATATTTTGTTTTCTTTTTAATTGGATGAACGCATCATAAGTGCCTCCGAATCAAAGGAGTCTGTTCAAATAAATTAAATAAATAAAAAAATAAATCTTAGGACAATCTGCTGTCCCGGTTCACTAATTTTAGAGAAGGACCTCTAAGCTGGTGATTCGACGGCCATTGTCAATAGATTTGCTATGTCGTAGAATCCTGGTCTCCGTTGCAATACACTCAACTGTGATTCTCAAATCCAATGTTAGAAATTGATTAACAAGCATGTGAAAGCGCCATGGTGTAGCGGTTCTGACTCTTCCCTCTCGTGTTCGAATCCCACCATGGCCTATAATAGCGTCCTTTGGCAAGGCGTCAATCCACACTTTGCCACTCTCCCCATGTGCTAATTGGGTACCGGTCGGAAACAACCGTCATTGTGTTTGGTTTTATTAGCAAGTGTGCGCCTAACAGGTTGCTAAAATGCTATGAATCCAATGACCGGGTAATACTAATTGTGTAGCGCTATGAGTAGTCGTAGACTGGTATGGAGCTATTGGAAATTATTATTATTATTATCATTATTATTATCATTATCATAAGTAGTATTATCATTATTGTTGTTGTTTTTAAATTCACAAACGTTTCTTTTTGCCTATACACAGATAGAGGTTTTTTTTTTGCACCTGAGCCAGTGGGGACGAGTGTTTGAGCTTTTATTCTGTTGATTCTTGCGTTCGCTCTTACAAGGTAAAATTTAGTCGACATATTCGAGCCAGTCTTTACTCGACCCCATTTTTTAAAATCCCAGATCTTTTCATTATGTAATGAATGAGCTGTCTACTTTACTCATTCGAATAAAGACCATCTACTCCTTGATTGATCTAATGGCATTTTCATGTCTGCTTATTCCTCGAAAATAATGTGTGCAATGTTGACGTTCAATTATTGATGAACTTTGATCCCGATTCGAGACTAGATTTAATGTTTCATGTTGTACACGTAGGAGTGTTTTATATTTGTTTATGTTAATGTTTCAATCAATGGCGAACTTTGGAAGCTTTTGCAAGCTTTTGCAATACGAACTGCCTCTTTACCAAAAAAATGACAATCATGGATTTATGGGCGAAGGGGTGTCAGCGTGTACAGAATTTGAATAAAATATGATTGTTTCATAATAATGTTCCAAGATTGAATAGAATTGGCGTGTTTAGGCAGGTGAATGTGCTTGTGTACATGTATATGCATAAGCCTACACAATATGGACATTCATCTGTGAGTTACAAGCAAGATTCATCAACATACGGGCCGTCGGTAAGGGGGTGGGTGGGTGAAACACCCACCTGCCACTTATTTGGATATCGTCGGTAAATCAGCTCTGTCAAAGGGGAAAAAATAATAAACGAGAAGATAAAAGGGACAAGGGAAAAGAAAAGAACGTGAAAAAAGAACGAAAAAAGGGAAGGAAGGACGGAATAAAGAAATAAATAAATAAAGGGACAAGGAGGAAGAGGAAAACGATGGCAAGGAGAAAAATCATAGAGAGGGAAGAAAATGGGATAGACAAGGTTTTGATTATAGGTAAACATGTGTGTCGGTGTAATTTTTCTATTAGAAAAATACTTATACATGATGAAAAGATCCGCTGAATCCCTGTTTTACATCAATATCCTGTTTAAAAAAGATTAAAAAACACCTAAAGTTACAATATCATGATGCAAAATACATTTAAATATATATATATATATATATATATATATATATATAAAGGAAGAGGGCCCTTTGCACAACGTGTATTGCAGCGCGTCATGTTCTACGTATATGCGTAAATAAATCAAGCATTAACGCTAGACGTAGCTTCCAAGTATCTCTTTTATTGCGAGCTTTCGGCCAGTGGGGCCTTCATCAGGCCTATAATGCATTGAAACAAACAAAATAGAACAAAACCATACAAATAAAATCGTAATAACAACAAAGTAAATAATGTGTAACAAAGGGTACAGAACAGAAGGATTACACTAAGATAACAAAATATAACAACAGAGGGGGTTGAGTACAGAACAGAAGGGTTACAGTAAGATAACAAAAAATAACAACAGAGGGGGTAATGGCTTAAACGAGATGGTGGAATACAATAGAAACGATTGGGAAACTTAAGTGTGTGGAAAGACAAGGTATTTACCAGCATTGAAATTAACTTTGGTTTCTGTTCATCTGGATGAGTAGTAGTCTTGTGTAGGTAATACTGTGAAAAAGGAGGATAATGTTTCAAGTAAAATGACAACTCGTTTCAATATTATTCTATATCTTGTATTTGAGTACATAACTATATTGATCTGTTTACATAGTATTCAAGTAACTGGTGATACAAGTTATAGTTTGAGAGTTTGACATAAAAAGGTACATTGTCATGCGCAGGAAAATATATACGTATAATTTATATTGATGTTTGAGCGGTAAGCATCATAATGAACAGAATAAACTAAGTAAACATACAGCCATAAGGAGCAAAGAAATCGTAATAATTAATCAAATAATCAGATAT
This sequence comes from Lytechinus pictus, assembly GCF_037042905.1. NCBI lineage: Eukaryota > Metazoa > Echinodermata > Echinoidea > Temnopleuroida > Toxopneustidae > Lytechinus > Lytechinus pictus. The sequence continues at coordinate 20,137,184 of NC_087252.1, read as the reverse complement.
AATCAAGTGATCAAGATACTAAGCATACCAAACTGTATGGGGGTAAAGAGACGTAACTATAAAACTATATGAAGTGGCCTGTTGGGGCGGGTGAGACTGTAAATTAAACAATGAAATTGGTCGAAAAGGTATGTAGAGGTTCAATAATTACCAAACATATTATGCATATATATATATATAAATATGTATATACAAGATCAGATATATTAAGTACGAAAGTGGTTACCTATAGTTCCAGTGTCATGGAGAGTGTGTCGACTAGGTGTGCAGGTATGAGGTAAAGTGAGGTGAAGTGAATGTGCGTGTGTGGGGGCATGCAATGGGTCATTGGTTCTAATTGTCAACATTGATTCCGTTTGGGGCGAGGGTGCGTAGAGTGGTGATCCAGTATGATTCTCGGTGTAAGATGATTGAGCGGTATTTATTGTCTATCTGTTCTATTGCCATGATTGAAACATCGTTTATCAATATAGTTATGTACTCAAATACAAGATATAGAATAATATTGAAACGAGTTGTCATTTTACTTGAAACATTATCCTCCTTTTTCACAGTATTACCTACACAAGACTACTACTCCTCCAGATGAACAGAAACCAAAGTTAATTTCAATGCTTGTCTTTCCACACACTTAAGTTTCCCAATCGTTTCTATTGTATTCCACCATCTCGTTTTAATAAGCCATTACCCCCTCTGTTGTTATTTTTTGTTATCTTACTGTAACCCTTCTGTTCTGTACCCTTTGTTACACATTATTTACTTTGTTGTTATTACGATTTTATTTGTATGGTTTTGTTCTATTTTGTTTGTTTCAATGCATTATAGGCCTGATGAAGGCCCCACTGGCCGAAAGCTCGCAATAAAAGAGATACTTGGAAGCTACGTCTAGCGTTAATGCTTGATTTATTTACGCATATATATATATATATATATATATATATATATATATATATATATAGTGTGTGTGATGATAAGTTTACTTCTACCAATCGCTGTTGAGTTGTATATATATTACATAATGAGATGAGGCGAGGCCAACTCAACAGATAACGCAGGACACCATTATTTGCTTTAGCTTTCGTCTGAAAAATATAAGGAGATACAACATCCAAGTTTGTTTTTCACATCAATGAATTATCACCAAGTTGAATATATTCCATAATGACAAATTAATGAATGAACAGATATATAAATTAATGAATAATAAATAATTAATTCAATTAAAATAATAATGATATAAATGATGTATCTCCTTATATTTTTTAGACGCTTCTGACGAAGTCTTAATTAAAAGACGAAAGCTAAAGCAAATAATGGTGTCCTGCGTCATCTGTTGAGTTGGCCTCGCCTCATCTCATTACATATATATATATATGTATATATATATATAATATATATATATATATATATAAGCAGTATCCACCCGCTCTGATGAGAAAGTGATAATTCAACAGAATTAACACTTGTAGGAACCTACACAGCGACGGCACCTCGAGCAGCCGATTCAAGTTAAAAGTTCATTGAAAAAAACCCAACTCTCCGAAGGGCAGCCACTCCACAAGCACTAAAAGCGCCAAACTAGCACCCCATCCTTTCGAGTGTATGACACTAGACCACTACAGGGGCCGCGGAACGGTTTTCAAAGTGGGGGGGGGGGCTGAGCCAAAAGTGGGGGGGGGGCTGACCATGCAAAAAATCACAATTGTATGGTCAATTTTGCGTTTTTGTACACATATGGAAAAGTTTGGGGTGGAAATTCGCATTTGCTCAAAATGACCGGGTTCCGCGGGTCACCGACGTACGCCGCCCGCCTCATGAATTATTCATGAGCTCTCCGGTCCAATGCGCACGCCAGCTTACGAAACTACGATACGGACGCGTCCATTATGGAAAATGGGTAAATTATCGTAAAATCTACATGCATACAGAACACTGTAGGCTTGATGTTTATGGCATTTTCTTTCGTTTTTTTTTATAGTGGGCAGATCTACATGTAAATACAAAAGTTGTTTATGTTGTTTCTGCATATTGTTATGTGAACGTCCTGTCAAGCTGGAATCCCCCCGTAGACACAAATGGTGCTATCCAACCTCTCTTTGTACAGTTATGAGAATGGGCGATCCTGAGCCGACATTGTAGAAAAAAGCACAATTCTCCTCGTTCTGTTCTTAACAATACATATAAATGAAAGTTTCAGACTCTTTGCAGTCTTATGTCACTATATCAAAATCCAATTTAGCTAAATACCCGAAGTAAACCTCAAATGTTGTCTGATTTTCCGAGAATGTCAGGCCGCGCTACATGTAAAATCCACCATGATGAAACTCAGACGTCTTGATACGTCATGACCCGGTAGCGCGTTTCCGTTTTACACCCTGGCGAAGGCATTTTCCGGAAAAATAGCCACAAAGCGACTAGTGAAGAGTCTACGTCTACGTTTGTTTACATAATCAGCTGGGCGCGCGATCCAAAAGTCCGCACCGAAGATATCCGCAGAACATATGAAATGCAGTAGACCAAAAGCTTCAGTCTCTGTATTTTGGTTGTTCCGCTGAACTATATACGTTGGCTTCATGATTTTTTACTTTATCGCACATGATCGTTTATATGAATGAAAACGAATAATAGCTAAAATATTGAAAAATAAAACACATAATTACTTTTTTTCATATTATATCTATCCTTATATCTATCATATCTGTCTATCCACTATCTATGTTATAAATCAATCTATGGAACTACATGATATATCTATCTGTTAATTTGTCTATCTACTCTGTCTCTCTCATTCTCTAGTATCTACCTATCTATCTATCTATCTATATATCTATCTATCTATCTAGCTATCTATCTATCTATCTATCTATCTATCTATCTATCTATCCATCTCTCTGTCTTTCTCTCTCTCTCTCTCTACTTCTATCTATCTATCTATCTATCTATCTATCTATCTATCTATGTCTCTATCTATTTATCAGTCTTCTATATCTATCTTTCGGCATCTAAGTGTATCAATCCATCAAACTTCAATTTTCTTTCTATTATATGTATCCGTTTATTTTTATTTTGTCTGTCATTCTATTCATTTAGTTAATAATTTATATTTAGAAAAAAAAACTTTTTCATAACTTTTCATTAAAAAAACGTAACTGCAAAAGCATGTTCGGATTTCACTCATATGACTGCTCTCTGTACATGAAGTGCCGAGGAACTCTATGCTGTGATCATGAAGCTATCTCGTAATAGCTTCATGCTCTGATCAGTAACTGTGCAGATTGCATGCGGTGGTGTGGGACTCGCCTGTGTCGCACGCTGCAAACAGCGACGCGTGTAGACTCTTCACTAGTCGCTTTGTGGCTATTTTTGCGGAAAATGCCTTCGCCAGGGTGTAAAACGGAAACGCGCGACCCGGTATGCTAATGAGGGCAGAGATCGCACTGACGGCTAATTGGGTGAACAAATGAAGGGGTCTTAGTTTTTCTTTATTTCCGTAGACAATTTTTAACCAATCAGCATCATTCTTACATGTATTGTAGAGAAATATATTCTGCACAGATTGGCGGGAAACCGGCTTTCGTACGATGTTTGTTTCATGAGATACAGTCTTTGACAGACCGTCCCACCTCGACACAGCGTGTGCAAACAGGGAAATTTACGTGTAATAATACGCAAATCTGGTGTGGGAGAAGCTCAAACATGTGTTTTATAAACAGCAATTCCGTGGAGCCTGAATCTCTAATTTCTTTAAAATTTGGTATTATCATAAAAAAAGGTGTAGAAAATAGATTTCCACTCAACCGAGCTTCGTAGGAATTTTACTTTTGAGTCAATTCACATTTCGGCCCCATTACAACATAATTTCGTATCTAGAGTGCCATAGCTTCTGTACACGTACGCGCGTTCGGTCGCTGCTCGGGAGCAAATGCGACTACTTTTCCATATGGGTTTTGGAAAAAAGTGGAGGGGCTGAAGCCCCCCCCCCCACCCCCAGCCCCCCCCCCCCCCCCCCCCGCTTCCGCGGCCCACTACACTATACACAATGTTTGCAGGTATTTTATACCAACTACTTAGCTTCTAAAATATTATAATGAAATTACTGTAGATGAGGTTCTTAAGACGCTAATATAAGTGAAATTCAGTTCAAACTAGTAAAAATAACTACGAGAAGACAATCTGCTAAAACCAAGATCCCATAGCTCGGACCAGTCCCTGCCCAAGATATCGCAGACAAGGGAGAGAAATGACACGATATTTAACAACGTCGTTCATTTCACGGTAGGTCGAACAAGAACCATTCACCACAACAACCATATTACATGGAAAAGCCAATGAAACATGAGTGCGGCGACATGCAGCTCGCATTGATATACACAGATCGTTATATTACATATGCCGCATCTGCATAATATAATTAAAGATTCGGAATCTGAGATGTTGGAAATATCATAAATTGTCTATTACACAAGCGAAGGGCTGTTGTATTTTATGTTTATAGGTGTATCCCGCCACAAGCCTTCTTCTATAAACCTAACAATCATATACATATTTATATTGTTTATGATCAACTGATTTTTGTATGAATTTATGTTTACGAAAAATGTAGAAATGTGTGCAATGGAAGAGAATGGATATTTATTTGAATTTAATTGACTTGAATCATCTGCACTTTCTGCAGCATTGAGAAAGAAGAATATGAGTAGGTAAGACCCCCGGACAGGGGCCGCGGAACGGTTTTCAAAGTGGTGGTGGGGGGCTGAGCCAAAAGTGGGGGGGGGGCTGACCATGCATAAAATCACAATCATAAGGTCATTTTTACGTTTTTGTACACGGTTTTGGAAAAAAAGGGGGGGTTGAAGCCCCCCAGCCCCCCCCCCCCCCGCTTCCGCGGCCCCTGCCGGAGAAGTATACCTTCGAAGATATCACGATATCTCAAATACTAGGTTCTGATGTGCTTACTTTTCATCTGTAGCTATAGATCAACGGCTTGCATTGCTTAGTCTGCTGTGCAAACTTCTTTTGTGCAAGTCTTTCTTGAGGGGCGTCCTTTTCAAGCCTTGTGCTTATGACTGTTCCCTCCCATGCAATGATTGTTTATTGTTATTTTACCATGAGATATTGTCAATATATTTTATGTTGTATGATTTATTTTTGCATGGAAATAAAGAATCAATCAATCAATCAATCAAACCCTTCACTCGAGTAAAGGGTCTGAATTGCAGCCTACTCATGCCTTATGTACTGAAGGCCTGTATCGAAACAGCAAGTTTGTATATGCAAGTCTTTGCGTGGAGACACACTTGTTGAGCAAAGTTTCAATCAGGGTCTGTGCCTGCAGACTATGTATTCATTGTGTAGCACCAGGTAGTAAGGCCCGTCTTTTTGTAAATCATCCATAAAATGGCTATGACTACTACAATTTACTCCTTGTATGAATGTGTATGCCCTAAAAACAGTTCCGATGTTGAGAATATGGAATAAATCAAAATGTTTTTTTTTTCTTTCTATAAGATATATTTTGAGATATATTCTGCATCGATTGCGCTGAAAATTGGAGGATACACTTGCATATACCTAATCCATAATTTCATAAAATTAGTGTCGAAAGAGTCCTTTATTAAGGAAAACAAAAATATCACTGATAGAGGGCGTTACATATGTTTGATTTGAATATTCAACCTCCCATAGAGAAGAGACGGTTGAAAACAAGGTAAAACGGCAACGACAAGGAGGTTTTTGTGGGGTTTGTTAACCCCCTCATTAGGATAATATGCATTGACCTCTGATATTCAATATGAAAGGTTGTTTATCATATATGTTCCGTTTGCCATTTATTACCCATGTGCATGATATTGCTACGCAACAGCAATAGGAATATGGGGGCAAGTAAAAGAAAATAATAATATATCGTAAAAATCTGCAACCTATAAATTATTTTCAGGTTCCATTAGTCCATGCAGAGTTTTATTTTATGCGAGCGTGCATGAACAGGTAAGTCCAAGATAAAATCCTTTGGGCAAAAAGCCCAACTTTTAACCAACCCTGGGCAACATACCGTTCACACAACTATTGGTTAAAATCTGTCTAAATTGTATTTTTACAAAGGGCCCCAATGAAAACCAGTGTTTCTGCTGATTGAGCTTCCCTTTTTAAATATGTGTAATAAATAAATAATAACACATTTTTTCTTTTTTTTATCCCAAGTATAAACCATAAACAGGATACAGTGCGCTTATAAACACAGTAGTAAGAGCCTCATGAATGTTATGTATTATTATTGTCATTATTTAGTAACTTGCAATATATCATTTTCTCACGAACCTAAAACTTTTGATATCATCAATATTTCAATGACTCAGAGCGTACTCCCTGGTTTTATTAACCATCTTGCATGTTCTTGATTTGCCTGTTGAGTTTATTTACTTAACAACAATAACGATAACGATAACAATGTGTTAACATCACATCACAAACATACTATTCTAGTACACAGATGTAATTGCTAACATTATAAAGGATAACATGAGAATACAAACGATAAATCTGAAAACATAAAATGTGACGTGCGTGTATAAACCTAAAACAAGATCCCAGTCACAGTTTCCAATATTAATAATCTAACAAAAAGATAAGTATACGGTTGAATGTTGTTGTTAAGAAGGAACCAGAAGGTAGCACAAGTGCTAGTCGAGACTGATTCCTTCAAATCTTTGGTATTTTTCCATAAAAAAAAACAGAGAAAGCAAACTCGCGAGGGGAGGGGCACAACATAACTTAGGGATATCATGGATACAGTAATGCGGGAGTGAATTAATCGGTGATAGTTTACAAAGAAAATCCGATTTTATGACAGACTGTCCGACTCTCATGTGAGGATATTTGGCCCGTTTCTATTTCATTTATTTATCCACCTTCTTCTTGGTCTTTTTTTAAATTTCCACTCGTGGAATCTATGACAAGGACAACTGCCCCACCCCTCCACTATTGTGCGCCAGTGAAGCCAAATGAATTGAGGTTTATCGCCATGTTTCCACCGTGGTATCTTGGCTCTGGTGGCTCAAGGCAGGTTTAATTTCTCTCTTTTACTTCATGTAACACTCTTGAGAGCCTGAAAACATCTCGAATATACCGTGATCATCCTTTTTCATCATGAATTTGGCTACACTGCTGTGCTTTCTACCTTACTTTTTCGGTAAGGTATTTATTTGGTATATTTTCTTTATTATTAATGCGTCAGAGGAGGCATGATATCATTATTTTCTACTTGAGTCCGAACTTATTACTTACAAATTGGTCAATTAAAAGATTCAAGATATTACTTTCTAGTTTCTAATGCAATCAAACTAGAAATATGTGCTAATATTCTTGTTTGTAGGGTAATAAAGTTAGCCTAAAATTCCATATTAAGTTATCATTAAATGTGTGATATACGCTTCTTTGAACCAGTATAAACAGTGTGGTAGCATAGTACAATACACTCTGAAAAAAGGTTTACCCAATATTGGTTAAAATGGGAACATGCATGTTGATTGGGTAAAAAAATACCAAATATTCTGTAAATTTTACGCAATGTTGCGTTGAAATAGCCCAATATGGGGTTTAAAAACCCCCCAGCAAACATGAATATTCACTTTCTACCCAATATTGGGTAAAATTTTACTCAATGTTTTCAGAGTAAGAGGGTTTGGACCTAGATCTACATCATTCTGAGAAAAAAGTCCTCCCCTTTTTAATAGCCCCCCCCCCCCCCCCCACTTTCAACGGAAAGTATTGGCTCCGCCTCTGTAGTCAGCAGTACAGGCACTGATAGAAACTTTGATCAATAAGTGGGTCCTCACACAAGACTAGCACATCTATTAGAAAAAAATGCTGCTTGCCTCTAGTACCAACAGGTCATTGCAGGCTGCAGATTCGGACCCCTTAACTCGAGTAAAGGGTTTGCACAGCAGACTACCGTCTCGGTCTGGCTATAGTCATACATTCGCATTGCGAAACAATTCCGATTTTCCTTTTTCTTAATATGTTATCAGATTTATATCTAACTTTTCGAATCATCGTGTACTTAATGTGTGATTTGACGTTTCTATTAACATCTTAATGTGTCCGCGATATATTCCTTGTATATTAAACATGGTAAATGACGTGAAAAGAATGCGATAGCTGCGGGCTCTACTACTTCCGGTTATGTTTGAAAACATCATTGCTACGATACAAAAGCACTATGAAAATAACAGTGACAGATATATAACGAAATTCCTTTTTATTATCAACAATAAAACAAAAGTAAAACAAAATAAAATATGCTCTCAAAAAGACTGGCTGGTGACCTTTAGAGACAGTTGTGATTTTTTTTAATATCCCTAATATATCCCAAATGGCTGGTAAAAAATCCGTGGGTTAAAAGTATTATTCAACTTTGTGAGCAGCCGATTAAAAAAAAAATCAAACTGAGATGAAACTTGTGTACAAGTACATGTATTAGAACTAAAAAATCCTGAAAACAACCATTATTGTGAATGAAAAGCTAAAAATAAAAGGCAAACCCTGATTTTTTAATTAGGCGTCTTAAAGACGCTTAAATAGAAAAAAATCAGTGTATGGGATGAAATTAAGATGGTGTTTCCGGTCACTTTATTCACTTTTTGAAGCACTAAATAATAATTTTCGGACGCGATTTTGTCTTGGATTCATTTTTGTAACATATCACAGACACAGGTGACAAGTGTGACCTTTAAGCTCAGATTTTTTTGAAGTCGAACCAATGTTAGCCAATCACTTTAAAAACCACAATGCTAGATATGATGAAAGTGATATTAGATCCGATGGGCAACATCAGTCCCTGTACAAACTGCGCTAAAATGTCCATTAAGCACTCTATTATATGGGTTGAGGAATGTCCACCACAGGAGGTTTATGATTTTCATGAGAATTGAGAATTCCTCTTTAAAATACAGTTTCAAACAGCTCGTTGGTGATAGAAATAATAATTCCACAGAGGGTAAACTCTGCACGGACAAAAATTGTAAGTTCTGATTTTTCCTAAAAAATCTCCCAGCCTTTTATATCAAATTGCAATCTTCTAGATGCTTCCAGTGCCCGGTCTTACAAAGAGTTGCGATTGATCTGATTAACCTCAACTGTATGGAAATTTTGAGAGTCATATTTTTCAATAGGAAATTTGCACAATGTCTTTTGTAAACAAAGATGAAGCACACTGAATTGCAAAGACGACGATGAATGTACGAGTATGTATTCTATATTGATAACATTCTCCTTTCTCCTAGGAAAGATCACTTCTAGAACATGACCTCAGTGTAACTAACACTCATATACAAATGTTCTTCTCTTTATCCTTGTTTCTTTGCAAGATTTAATTGAGATATCTAGAAACCTTCTTTTCTACTGAAATAGTATAACATTTTAATTTCACATCAAACTTGAATTAATCTCAGGACATGATAAAACGACAATATATATATACATACATACATACATATATATTATTGTACATGTATAATTTTATACATTTGTATACTTTCTCCCATACGTGTACTGTATCAAAGCAATAACTTTGATCCAGCTGAGGCCACTTACCCGTCTCTGTGGTCTAGTGGTTAAGGCTCCGACGTTCAATGCTGGAGGCCCGGGTTCGATTCCCGGCAGATACATTTTTCGGCATTACCAATTTTTCCAAAGGGCAGATAGCTCCGGGGAACCTTGATTTAAGCTACTCCTACCATTGTTCTCTTCATCCATTTCTTTCACAAATATTTATATAAAAGAGTTGCCAAAGCTGTTGTACATGTATAATTTCACATATATATATATATATATATATATGTGAATATATATGTGTGTATATATATATATATATATATATATATACACGCTCGCACACACACACATATTGCATATATTCATAATATGACGCATCACCATTATTACAATATTTGAAGACATATTTTACAATATAGCAGGAAGGCTCCCCTTTTAAAGTTTAATATTCTTGACTTTAGGTTTTTATGTTCCAATACGACTGTCTAGTACCAGTAACAGAGCAATTAAGTGCCTGTTACCCTCGACGTCTCGGCACTTTATTTGTCGGGGATTACTTGTGCCTTCTTGTCTCGAAAAAAAATTATTGCCATTATTCATGTTATTAATGTAATCATGATTTTATATTGCTTGTTATTTCGTCAATAAAGGTACTAACGGTGTATCAGCATCAATGCGGATCATATGCAGCAGTGAGAGAGAAGCAGATGAATGGCACCCCCCGGAGAAGTACATATTAGAAGAAATCAACAAATCTCAAATACCAAGTAATAATGTATTACCCTACCTTTCACCCGAAGCTAGAGTCAGAGCTTGTATAACGCCAGGTAAATGGAAATGGAAATTGTAAACATAAAATATTTGTAGCTGCTTGAAGTTTCCCTTCTTCTATGGAAATGTGTATCTTATGACCGATGGATGGAACAATGAAATCGCAGAAAAAACACAAATTTTATGATAAAGAAAGGCCATGAAACGAAACTAATAATAATAATAATAATGATAATAGTAATAATACTACTACTACTACTACTACTAATAATAATACTAATGTACAGCATCTATGAGGCCCTCCTCCCTTAGCTTGGTGCATTCAAGGGATTAATCTTGACGGGTATCCACAGTGGCGGCACCAGGGGGGGGGTGATTGGGGCGGGGGAGGGGAGCACTTCCATTGACGAGTGGATACCATGCGCGACCATGGGGTCTCACGAGAGGGTCGCGCACACTTCGCGCATAGGTTAAGCATACTTCACGCATAGTTCGCGAATGGTATGCGCAAAATTGTGAGTGCACACCACGTGATCAGTGCAAGTCGTCCTAATCAACGAAAGTACAGGGTGTCAACACCAAAACCAACGAACGTAAAGGGCAGCAACACTTTGCAGTATTGCTTTTAGGAAGGTCCACTCGATACGCGCATACAATTGAAGTGCGCGCACAATTTGGTAGGCATGCCAACGAAACTACGAACCGACACAATACACTCAGAGATTACGAGCAAAATAGAGATAAAACTAATAGATTATGACAACACTAGATTAAAGAAATAGAAAAATAAAACTATACCAACAATGAAATGATAATGTATCTTATTTAAAAAATAAAATTGTCACTAAATCATTGTCTTAATCTTTTTTAATATTCAGTAAACAGGATGAATTTTGTCATTAAATAAACCAAACTGCTAATTTCACCCCGATTTTGCCCAGCTCATTTTGTGACCACATTTAAGCTCCGCCCCTCACTCAGAGAAACATTATAGTAAATTGTAGAGTTGATTTTTCTTAATTTCCTCATTTTCATGATTTTTGTCAGAAAGGTTTTTACATCAAATATCATGCTTAAAAATATGAAACATTAATATCTGTATTTTTCCTAAAATATTACGTGGTGATGATTATGATTTTATGACTTTGCATATCAATTATGATAACAAAGATATGTGAGGTTGATACATTTTTCATCTAAATTTCGCTGAACCGTACCACATCAATGCGCCTCATAGAGATGTATTACTAGTTTGCGTTATTGGTATATATCTCTATGATGCGCCTACACAATCCAACGCCATGGTGGTTTGACCGTGCATGTCTGACGTCCACGCGGCCGGCGTCCCGGTAGCGTTTTGGCCGGTTTACCGCTTGGTGGTATCTGAGATTCTGCATGCATGCGTACATAAATTGGTGTAAAATAATAGAATGAAAATAGTACCTGTGACATAGACCTTCGTCCCTTGATAGTTCATAAGTCAATACCTGTCAGATATACATGGCTCGATATAAACCAGATAATTTCGGTCTAATTTAGGTCTAACGATGGACTAGATCTAGGTCTACGCTACTTAATTGGCTTTGCTCTTGTAGTTGCCGTATTCGATCTCTGCCTGATGGATTGCAAAATCTGGGTCGGATTTGTGAATAATACATACTGTATTCATATTTTTAGACTCCAATATATACACTGGAAGTTAAAATTAAGATTCTAACGTTGACCATTTATCGTTGCTCAACTGCCTTAGTGCCACAACAGTGACTGACTAAGTCCATATCTTTTGAGTCCGTATCTAGCTTGGTCGATTCGCGTCGAGTATGCGGCCAGCACCGTTGTTCGAGCAGTACACGCACGGGCCTGTATGTGACCGGGAAAGTTTCGGCGCTGTCAGGACAGAAGATCAAGGTCATGGCTGTGGTGTTGTCTGGTGTAATTTGGTAGGGGCAGCGAAATTAAGCAGAAGAACGGTAAATACAAGGTCACCAGACTATGTATTTTCATTGATGTGCAAACTACAAAAATCATGATTAGTTTTTGTCTTACTTTTTTTGCAAAATACATTACCATTCTTAAAATAATATTCAACATTCTTTAATGGAGTTCTCATTATCCACGAAAAATAATAAAATTGAACAAATGAAATAAAATCAATTCTACAATCTACCCCAATGGTTCTCTGAGTGAGGGGCGGAGCTTAGAGTGGTCACAAAATCTGAGCGGAGTGGACCCACTGAACTAGAGATACGTGGAAGTCGTGTTCACCCAATCAAAACATCGCCGGCGAACTCGATAAGTCACGTGACCGCCGCCATTTTGCTAGGTCAATTGTTCGAGAACGCGCCGTAGAAGGCAATTGAAAGTATGTGCAAGATGCAATATGTTTTCTCTATAAATATAAGATTAATACTGATGTACTACTCAGTGTGGCAAAGTGTATTTTAATGTCATTAAGCCAATCATGTACAAACATATTTCTATATGCACAATGTACTGGGACCTGGTAATTCATGTAGTTTTAAAAAAGGGTTTAAATCAGGGTGACCAGATTTCAAAAAATGAAATACGGGACAATCCATAAAAAAAAAGATAGTCAAAGAAGGCTACACAGTATTATACTTGTGAAAAAAAATATAAAGAATTGGAAGGGAGGGTGAACGAAAGAATGAAGGAGAGAAAGAAAAGAAATGAAATGAGAAAGAAGAAAGAAAAAAATGAAGGGGAAAATGAAGGGGAAAACATGAAAGAAAGTTAGAATAATTAAAAAGACGATGAAAGAAAGAATAAAAGAGAAAAAAAGGTTTCCGTCATTCGTTGAATTCATTGAATATAGAAAGAAAGAAAAAGAAAGAAATGGAAGATGTGTGACAGACAAAATAAAGGTGAGAAAGAAAAAGTAAGAAAAAGAAGGGAAACAAAGAATGCCGGAAAGAAAAATGTTTTCATTCTTTGAAAGAAAGAAACGAAGAAAGAAGAAAACATGAAGGGGGAAGGAAGGAAGGGAGGGAGGGAAAGAAAGAAAGAATTAGAAGGAAAAATAGAATAAAGAATGAAAGAAAGAATGAAAGAGAGGGAGGAAAGATTGGAGGGATGAGAAAATGAAAAAAAAATAATGGAAGGAGAGAAAAAACGAAAAGAAATTGAAGGTGAGGAAGGGAGAAGGAAGTAGATAAAAAGGGCAGATAAGAGAAAGAAGGAAAGAAAGAAAATTAACACACAGACTGGATCAGGAAAGAAAGGTAGGAAATATTAAAAGATAGATGGAACAAAAAAAGCAAGCAGGAAGGATAGAAGGATGAAGAATAAAAATGAAAGAGGAAAAAGTTCAAACTTCAAGCAAACAAAAGCAATCCAATCATCTAACAGAAATAACAATGATATATTTGGTGTTTTTTATCTTTAAAATTGAAAAACTAAGTGGTTTAGAAATGAATAAAATTTCAAAGTGAAACATTGTCAACTTACAAATTAGAGGAAACAGCGCCGGCATCCTACACAACAAGATCCAGTTATGAAAATTAAAAAACTTGTTCCTCCTATTAAATCAGTAGTCTGAGAATCTATAATATATGATCATAAAAATTTCCCGCCGATTTTGCGATTATTTTGGTGGAAAAACTGTTTATCATGTGAGATTGTTTGCACCATTGAGAATCTGCTCCGATCCTACATGCATAGAGCCTGCCACACACAGGCAGGAAGCCAGCTCGTTTGCAATGTAGGCCTATTGGGTTAGGATAAAAATCACCCGCAAAACTTTGCAAAAGTTTAGTTATCGATTTATTGTTGTCTCTGCTTCGTCATCTGTTAGGTTATTTGATGAAAATTCGTCACTTTTAAATGTATCAACTACATTTTGTTCAATGTTCTAAAAATACGGGACAGATAGGTGTCCCGGAAAGGGTTTGTCGGGACGCCGGGACAAAGGAGCAAAATACGGGACGATCCCGGGAAATACGGGACGTCTGGTCACCCTGGAAATATTTGACAAGAGGTAGTGGCCTTTTTGTGCAATTTTTGACATGTGGAATATTTCATATATATACTGACCAGGATATGCATATAATTATCTGGTATGTGAAAATAAGCGAAATTTAGTGCCACAACTTTTTAAATGGAATTACCATTGCTATGTTTTTCTGATCTGTGCTCTAATTAGTAAACTTGTTAGAGTTGAATTTGTTTAACCATCACCCCTTCCTTTATGTAAAGGTGTATTGATGTATAAGCACATGTCGTGCAACATCCATGCTCTTCCAAATTAAATTTCATAAGAATTCAAATTATATTGTGCCCATTTTTATATACACTGTACTTAGTAGATATTTCATGGCTGAGCACACGAAGGTCCAACTTTGAAGGCTCATTAAAAGTAACAACCTTCTTGTCCTCAAACTTCTATCCATTTTTCACCCTAAATGTGTGATTGAACAGTATGAGAGGGAGGGAAGGGAATATTTACTCAAAATTTATATAGAGAAAGTTGAAATGAGAAAGGCAAAATGGTAAAGATGCAGCCGGAGAGATCAACGAGAAGAGATGGAAAGAAGAGGAAGATCAAAGAGATCGAGAGAGGGAGAGAAAGGGGGAAATGACGAGGAATGAGAAAGAGGTGAGGAGAGAAAGGCGAGACGAGAGGGAGATAAGAGGGCTTGATATAAGGGAGATGGGGAAATAAAAGAGAGATATAAGGGGGCCTATATAGAAAGGGAAGGTAAGAGAGAGAGAGATGAGAAAGAAGAGGAAAATCAGAGAGAAAGAAGCCAAAGAGAAAGGAAAAATAATAAAGAGGGAGATCGAGATGATATAAAGGGGAGAAATAAGAGAGAGTTGTTGTTGGGCCTTTCTTTGTCATAGTGTGCGCGTGAAAAAGGTCGAGTTTTTATGATTTCATGTCTGTATATTTACTCCCCTTTAATACAAAAATGTGACTAAATCAACATTTTCAGTTATGAAAGTATTCAATAACATATATTACATGATGTAACAAAGCAAACTAAAACTTTAAACAGCACAAGGAACACTTTCTTTGCGTTCCTTTCTCCCATCTGCCTTCACGCAGCATTAATTTTGTCGACTAGCCAGTATTGACCTAGCAAAATGGCGGCGCGCTCAGTCGAGCGTGAAGTCCGATGCTCTTCGTTGCCGCACGGCTTTGTGTACGTTGGGAATAGGGACACGTATTCCACGTATCTCTAGTTCAGTGAGTGGACCTTCCTAATAGCAACACGCTTGTATGTTGCTGCCCTCTACGTTCGTTGACCAAAACGTTAAAATATTTGAATTTGCGCTAGATACGTCAAAAATAGGGTGTCGAGAATATTTGCTGAACGCATGTCGGGCCAGTGCGTGAACACTCCGTAGACTATGCGCAAACAAATCGCAAACATGTCGTGAACGTGTCGGGACAATGCGTGAACTGATACAGCCAAGTCGTGCCATAAAGTGTCCCGCACTGGCACGCATCAATGCGTGCAAGTGTCAACCGAGCTTAACCCTAAATAGACTGGGCTATTTCAAAGCCAAAGAAGACGGGGGGGGGGGCTGATTCAGCCCACCCCCTTATGATCTCGGCCGTTGATCGCGCGATCGCGATGAAAATTGGCACGCGCGTTACCCTTGGCATGATCTACAAAATTATAACATCAAATTCTTTGAAAAATCTCATTGCTAATTAACTATGCTAATTTATGCATAAAATCAAAGTTTTACCCTAATTAACTAAATAATGCCCCTAAAATGCTATTTTTTGGTTTACAGACTCTGATCAAATGTACTTTGAAAAAAATTTCAACGTGATATTTATTTTCTTATGTATTTCATACATTTCTCTGTTTTTCGACTTTTTGTTTTTTAATTGATTTTTCAAGGGAAATTTCGGAAACATTATTTGACCATAAACAAAATGAAGTAAATTGATTTTAATCAGTAAAAGGAAAAAATAATGATACATTTATGAATTCTGGCTAAAAACAGTATTTGCATTGGATTGGTTGGTACACGCATTCACGTTTTTGAACAATGCACTTTTGAAATGTTGCGTAATTTCGGAATCGCGTACCCGGGGGTCGCAATTTGGTCTCAAAAATTGCTCGAGACTTGAAAGTAAAAAGTCTGCGCGCGATGCGGTCAAAAAAAAAATCCGCGGCGAATTTATCGCGAAAAATGTCTTATCAGGGTGAACCCTAAATAGACTGGGCTATTTCGACGCCTAAGAAGACTGGGGGGGGGGGGCTGATTGAGCCCCCATTATGATCTCGGCCATCGATCGTGCGATGGCGACGAAAATTGGCATGCGCGTTACCTATGGCATTATCTACAAAACAATAATATCAAATTCTGCGAAAAATCTCATTGCTCATTAATTATGCTAATTTATGCGTAAAATCATAAGTTTGCTCTAATTAATAAAATAATGCCCCTAAAATGCCAATTTTTGTTTCACATACTCTACATAGGCATCTGATCAAATTTATTTTTCAAAAATTTCAAAAAAACATTTATTTTCTTATGTATTCTATTGTTTTCTAAATTTCTTATGTATTTCTGTGTTTTTTTACTTTTTGTTTTTTAGTATTTTTTCTTTTTTTCAATGGAAATTGTCGGGGACTTAATTTTGACCATAAATAAGAAAAAAATAATTTATTTTAAGCAGTAAAAGGAAAAATAATGATACATTTATGAATTCTGGCTAAAAACACTATTTGCATTGGATTTGTACACAAATTCACGTTTTTGAACAATTTTGGGTCTGCATGCACTTACGAAATGTTGCGTAATTTCGGAACCGCGTACCCGGGGGTCACAATTTTGGTCTCAAAAGTTGCGCGAGACTTGAAAGTAAAAAGTCTGCGCGCGATGCGGTCAAAACAAAAATCCGCGGCGTATTTATCGCGAAAAATGTCTTATCAGGGTTAAGCCTCCTATTCAAGCTGTAAAGTGCTCCAAAACAGCATGTTTCACTCTTCAAATTGTTAACCTTTTCTCATGTAGCTCCTTTATTAGTCATTAACATAAATCTTTCAGGTCATTATATAAAATTCAAATTTCGCTCTCTCTTCGCGCTGGCAGTGGCTGTTGATTGAAATGAGTAAATGATCTGTTTAATGGGATGCATTGGGCTTAAAATCCAGTGTTCAAGTCAATATGCACAAAATATTCTTCTCACGTGATTCCGATTTTCATTATTTGTTTGAGCGAGATAATGGCCCGAATTCACAAAGGCGGTTTTGAAAACCCACGGTTGAGTCCATGGTTTCTGCAGATTTCCTGTATAAATTACGCTTATTTTACCGCGTATATTAAAAAATGTCCAATGCTGATGCGCGCTTTTGTCACAGTGCGCCAAATTGACGCCTGTTGCCGTGGTTATCCGCGCTATTTTATTCATGAGTCCACTGTTTTTAATCATGAGTCCACTCTTCAAACAGTGGACTCATGAATAAAATAGTGTATCTAACCATGGTAACAGGCGTCAATTTGGCGCACTGTGACAAAAGCGCGCATCAGCATTGGACATTTTTTTATACAAGCGCCCGATGCGCGCTAAATTAAGCGTAATTTATACATGAAATCTGCATAAACCATGGATTCAACCGTGGGTTTTTAAAACCACTGACCTTTGTGAATTCGGGCCAATGTCTCGCTATACATTATGCATTCTGCATGTTCATGATTTGAAAGTAGCTCTGAATATTAGTAATTTTTTGATCAAGCTACGCGCTCGCATCATTGTTTAACTAAGAAGGTACTCATCCTGTTCATGGTTTTAAAAAGGAGAGGTTGCAGGGGGGTCATCAAATTCAATTTAAAAAAGACGTCTCTTGCGTCTCTAGTACCCTTATCTGAAAAACGATTCTTGTGACTTTTAAAAATTGTCATTTTAAATTCAATTTTTGATTACTCATGAATGATACAACCGACCAATATCATTTCTTTTTTCACAGGAGTTGCCTAATAAGCGTAAAAAACCATCTACGAAATAATATTATATCTGAAAATTATTCATTTCAAAAGTTACAGTATATTGATTTAGGGGGACTTACTTTCTGTTGACTATATTCATAGTACAAAATGCAAGGTGAATGAAACAGTGAGACAATTTTTGATCAAAATTTTCTCAGCCTCTCATTTCTTTTTCTTTATTCTGTTCTCTCTCTATTTCTCGTGTCTCTCTTCTTTTTCGTTTTTATTTGGTTTCTCTCTTTCCCCTGTTCTCTATTCATCCTCTTTGTCTCCGCTCTAGTCTCATTTATCCCCATCCTCTCCTGTCCTTTTTCTTGTTGTATCTCTTTTCTTTGGCTCCTCACCTTTCTTCTTTGTTCCCCCCCCCCCCTCTTTCTCCCCCCCTCTCTCTCTCTCGTCCCTTTGCATTATTACGTGTATTTGTTTTTGTGCTACAGATCCGTGTTTGAATGGCGGAAATCGCACCGTGCAGAACGGCGTGTATCGATGTGTGTGTCGAGCGAACAGTATGGCTCGCTACGTGGGACAATACTGCCAATGTTAGTCGAATGAATTATTTTCTCATAATTATGTAATATGTCTCGAATAATAATGATGATTATGAAAATGATATTTAAAAATAACATAATATTAAAAATTGTTATAACATTTATGTAGTGCCAACGCGTATTGCAGGGTGTTTCTAAAAAGGTAACCGAAGTTCAAAGATCAACTTTATCAAGACTATTTGATTCATTCTTATGATTTTATTTTTACTGTGTAACTCATCAACTTTCATTTGACACCTTGCTTACGTTATGATTGCCACAGGTCATATGCAGAGGCGTCGATCCTGGGGGGGCAGGGGGGCGATCGCCCCACCAATGAAAATATTGGGGGGGGGGGCAAACATATCGTTTTGCCCCCCCAATAATTCCGGATATGCATTAAAAAGAAACAAGATTGTAATGTTCAGCAAGCGAGATTGAGATACACAACTCGTTCTTTATTTAAAATCGTGCTCAAAATGTCCGCTTTTCAGATTGGAATATAAAAATTTTCAGCTCGCGCTTCGCGCTCGCATCATTTCTGTAGCAAAAACCCATACTTTTCATGATTAAATTGGTGAATGTAAATGTCCCATTTTCAGTTCTAAGCCTCAAAAGAACTGCTTCAATTTGCAATCATCTTTTCTTGG
This sequence comes from Lytechinus pictus, assembly GCF_037042905.1. Classification (NCBI taxonomy): domain Eukaryota; kingdom Metazoa; phylum Echinodermata; class Echinoidea; order Temnopleuroida; family Toxopneustidae; genus Lytechinus; species Lytechinus pictus. Next base: position 20,117,719 of record NC_087252.1, on the reverse strand, counting down.
ATATATAGCTTGTTCTTTATCAAAAACGTCCAGTAAACTGTCATTTTTTCAGATCGAAATATCAAAATTTTCAGCTCGCGCTTCGCGCTCGCATCTATTCTCTTTTAGATGCAAATCTTAATCATTGGTTCCAAAAATGCTTAGAATATCAAGTTTTCAGCTCAGAATATAAAGAAATTTGAGCTCACTCTCGGCACTCGTACTATCTGTGTAGTGAGATACGTGTCTGTGTCTCATGAGTCATACATATATATAGATATATACATATATATATATATATATATATATGTATATATAGATATATACATATATATATATATATATATATATATGTATATATAGATATATACATATATATATATATATATATATATATATATATATATATATATATATATGTATGTGTGTGTGTGTGTGTGTGTGGGTGTGTGTGGGTGGGTGTTTTGTACGATCGAGCGCCTTTGGAACGTTAATGATTTCGCCCCCCCAATCTGAAAAATGGATCGACGCCCCTGGTCATATGTTTATGGTCCATCGAAGGCGAAGGGTACAAGACTTTTTTCAAGTTTTGGGTTTTAATGTATACATGCACGCGACCAGCTTTGATGTGAGGTTTAGGTTTCATCATATATTTTCCCTTCAAATTGCAGAGAAGTTATATCTCCTCTGTTAACGTTCTGTGAGTGACTGGAACTGACATATCAACTGCCTACCTTCAATGACTGTTGAATCCAAACCTTTTGCACAGTAACACAATCAACGTTTCCACAGTACTTCCTCTGTCGTTGCATGTCTTGCGTTGCTTTTTTTTTTCTAACCATCGCGTGATTGTGACGGAGAATATCCATCTCATTCTAAACATGTGCCTGCAAGTCACCGAGGATGTGTCCCAGGAGAGCCACTTCCATTGACGAGTGGATACCATGCGCGACCATGGGGTCGCGAAAAGCACCCTAAACAAGTATATTAGTCCAGGATAGGCCCCATAGACAAGGGGTCGAACCTTGTTTTTTTAGATATACAATGTTTTTTTATGGTTTCTTGTCAATTCGAGGGTGCTGATTCCGAATCTGAATGATGCCACTCTTGTAACCTTGAGCATTTCCCGCAAATTGGCAAAATCCAATATGGCCGCCAAAATATGCAAATTACCCATGAAAATCATAAAATTGCCAACACATTAGCTATAAAATGCATGTAGTTGTTGTGCAGAAGTGAAATACCAATTGGAAAAGCGATATTTGACAAAATATTTATTTTATTGATATTCAAAATGGCCACCCTAATCCCTGTATACTTTATTATGTAGAATATGAATGGGGAAAATATTTTTTTCAAACAAGAGCACTATTATTGCATGTGATTGTGACCTTCGAGTGGACTACTGTCTGAAAACATGACTATTAACAAAACTATGTCATTTGTATACTATCTAATGTGATAAATGATGTATTATGATATTCAAAATGGCTGTCATAGACCCCTTATACTGTGTACAATATATAAAAGGGGACAAATAATTTTCACAACCTTTGAATTTGTTTGACTTTAAAATGCCAATAACTGCGAAATATTGGTGTAACACTGTCTGACAACAAGGATTTCTAACGAAACATATCATTTCCCTTGCAATTTCGGTAATTATGCTGCATGTTGACATTCAAAATGGCTGCCATAGGCCCTATCTGTATTATGAACAAAGCGAATGAAGATACTAATTTTCACAAGAGTAAAAACAATAAAATGAATGTAATTGTAATCTATACGAGTGAAATATTGTCTAAACACATGATTTCTGGCGAAACATATCATTTCATTTTTCATGCATGAGATAAATGCTGTATTGTAAAATTCAAAATGGCCCCTATGGGCCCTTACAGTATTATCTACAATGTAAATGGGGACAAATACTTTTGGAAGAATTAGGATTTGCCTGACTATGAAATCCATATAATTCTGTTGTATAAGGAAAATATTGTTTGAAAACGTGATTTTTGTAATGAAATATAACATTTCCTCTCCCATAGGTGATAAATACTGTATTTTGACTTTCAAAACGGCCGCACAAGCCCCTACAAATTCTGTAACATGCGTATAGGGAAACTAATCATCACCAGAATGAGAACCAAAAACGCACGTAACTATGTGATGTATAGGTAAAATTTGGTCTTGAACATGATTTCTGACTAAATACATCACATAATGGTTGAGAAGGTAATAAAGGCCTTACTTTGAAATTCTAAATTGCTGCCATAGCCCAAAGTAGTATGTACATTGTAACTGGGGACAGATAATTTTGACAATTTTTTTGCTATGAAAATGGCTTAATTTTGATGTAAGTGTTAAGTATTGTCTAAACCCAATGATTTCTAACGAATCATAGCTTGTGTCATAAAGGTGTTGAATGCAGCCTTTTAAAAATGAAAAATGGCCGCCATAGTTTCTTATCTTAATATGTAAAATTTGAATGGGGAAAGATAATTTCCACAAAGAAACATATTGCAGCCATTTTGAAATCTAAATATAGCATTTATCACCTAAATAACATAAGAAATGATCTATTTGGTTACAAAATCATATTTTCAGACGATATTTCACTCATACATGCAACACCATTTAGTCAAGCAAAGTCAAATTCTGTTAAAATTATATGTTCCCATTCACAAAGTACATAATAGGCCTACCGTTAGGGCCTGTAGCGGTCATTTTGACTTTCAAAATACATTATTCATCACCTACCTGGCAGAATGAATGATATATCTTGTTAGGAATTATGTTTTCAGACAATATTTTACTCTTAAATCACAATTATATGCATGTTATGGTGCTGACTCATGTAAAAATTGGTTTCCCAGATCGATTGTACATAATACAGTCAATGTCTTTTGGCGGCCATTTTGAAAGTCAAAATACAATATTTAACACAAATATGAAACCCGAATAATACATTTCGTTGCAAATTATATTTGAAGACAGTATTCCACTAATTTACCACAAAAAAATACGTTTTAGTGCTCACCTTATGATTGTTTTTGTCCTCTCTCACATCGTAGATCATAATTTTAGGGCCTTTGGCGGTCATATTAAATATCAAAATACAGGGTTTATCACATACATGGCATGTTAAATAATAAATTTCGTTAACAATAATGTTTTAGTCAGTATTCCACTCGTTTATCTCAACAAAATGCATTTTAGTGCTCACTCTTGTGATTTTTTTGTGTCACCATTCACATTGTACATAATAGTGTTAGGGCTTTTGAAGGCCATTTTGAATATCAAAATACAGGATTTATCACATAACTGACATAACAAATGATGTATATCGTTAGCAATCATGTTTACAGACATTGCTTCACTCATATATCATAATTACTTGCATTTCAGTGCTCAATTTTGTAAAAATTAATTTTCCCCATTCATATTGTACAGGGGTCTATGATGGCGGCCATTTTGATATCAAGAAAATAAATATTTTGACAAAAATCATTTTTTCAGATATTATTTCACTCCGGCAGCACAATTGCATGTACTTTAAAGCCAATGTGTGGACAATTTTATGATTTTCATGGGTAATTTGAATATTTTGGCGGCCATATTGGATTTTGCCAATTTGCAGAAAATGCTCAAGGTTACACGAGTGGCATCATTCAGATTCGGAATCAGCACCCTCGAATTGACAAGAAACCATAAAAAAACATTGTATATATAAAAAAAAACAAGGTTCGACCCCTTCTATCCTGGACTATATTCAATATTCTGAAATGCACCCCTTAACAAGTATTGGCGTGTGAAACCATTCCCTTAACAATTATTAGAAACAAAACGATACCATTGGCAAGCATTCCCTGAAATGAACCCCTTAACAAGTACAGTGATATTTTAATTGTTATGTCACGGACGTCGGTTTTACCTTTACCTACATCATTGGGTTTAGTACGGCCCCACCTCCCACACCTCGCGCAAATACTCGTGTTGACTGTTGGGGCAAAAAGTACATCCTTTATAAAACATTTTATTTTTTTTATACCGTTGCAAATTTGACCCTAAACACGTAGCTTTCCTAGCAAAACAGATACTATTTTTTCATTATTTTAGTGTTTTTGACACCCTTATTACGTTACGTTTGCATTGTGCCCTATCTTGAAAAAGACACCCTTTTAACGTGTTTTTGGGTCGCGCATGGTATCCTCTCGTCAATGTAAGTGCCCCCCCCCCCCCAGGGGTGTTCAAACAAAATTTAAGCTAGAAACCAGACATCTAACATTCACTCGCCCCCCAAAAATTATCAGAACGGTAACATTTCACTTAAATGTGCATTATCTTTCAAATTGCATATTGCCTCCTTCTGGGCATAACATATGTCATGGGAAAATATATTTCACACCACACATGTCATGGTCAGGAGTAAATGATGTGAAATATGTAAAATAAGGGGAAAATCTGAAAATTTCTTTACAAAACAAATGGAAGCTTGTCCACCAAATCAGCCATTTTGAAGCATGTCTGCTAATTTTTGAAGATACCCATAGAAAGTAGATCCAAACGTTTTAAACGTCCATAACTGCTTATTTCACAACCGATTTTGTTTTAACTTGTTCCACTTGTTTTACTCCTTCCAATAAGATTGCTTTTTCTCTTGGGTTTTGGTTTCCTTTGAAACCAATGTGGATAGTACATAATTGTTAACATCAAGGTTTGACAAGGCCGGCCAGCCGGTCTTTAGTTCTGGCTCCGCCCATTTTGCAAAAGCTCCAGCAGTCTTCAATATTCCGTAAACAAAGGAAAATGAATGGTCTCATCAACTCGTCGATGAGACGGCGCGCCGGTACGATCAGATAATTTGGTGTCTGATTTCGAAACATGCATTTGCATATTAATAAGTCAGAAAGAAGAGGATCGAGGGTTTTTGTATTCCAGTTCATCGTGACTTAGCAGTGAACCAGAATAGCTTGGTTGTTGAGTCACTACCCGACAAGCAGTAGATGGCAGGTTTGAATCCCACTGGTTCCAATTTTTTCTGAATTATGATTTTCATTACAGATCGAACATGCGATCTTAAACACATTGGAGTAATGCCCAAAAATTTGCTTACAAATTAATAATAATAATAATATTTTTATATGCAAATATTTCGTCAATGGTTACGTTTTTTATGCCTTGAAAAGGCATCTTGAAGAACCTAATTTGGTCATGCATGACGCGATGTGGACGAATCAAAGAAAAACTATTTGAAAAAAAATAAAGGACGCTATCACCATAACGAATGATCACCGGTGCGTGATATTTAAATAGAAAGTGTGTTTCGATGCCATGAGAGAGTTATGACTATATTACAATATTCTACTTAGCATTTGAGAAAATATTACACTTCTAAAAAACGAAGAGCTGATTCAGCTCTTAAAGAGCGTGTATAGAGACTGCACTTCGGAGTGCTGATCATCACTCCGAAGTGCAGTCACTATACATGCTCTTTTAGAGCTAAATTAGCTCTTTGTTTTTTGGGGGTGTAGATTTTTGAAAGAAGACTATTGCGGATTTGAATTTTGAGCATGAAGATGGCGTTTTGAAGCGTCGCAAATGAAAGAGCAACTCCTCGACAAATCTACAGCAATTTGTAAGAAGTCTGTAGCGTGCAGGATATTTGACGTCAATGGAAAGAAGAATAAGATTGCGAAATAGAAATATGGAACAAGAACAAAGCATTGTCGCCATTTTGCGTCAATGCGATAAAGAAGATTAATGATAATAAGAATGAGAAATGAGAGGCCCTTATTTTAGTTCGTCATACTTCTCTTTTTTATTCACTGATATCATTTTCTGTAGATTGCAATATATTTGTGAGGAGTGAATTCATAAAGAGAAACCGCGTTATATACATCAGCGGAAAGACCAGGATAGCATTTAAGCATCGAGGTGGACCAGCTCGTCTGATTCTGTTTGCTAGAAAAAACAATCTGTACCGCTGGTATATGTTTGGTTAGTATGCAGACAGGACCTGGGGCCCGTTGCAGAAAGAGTTTCAATCAATCACAACTCTAAAAATCATGCACAACTTGAATTTCAACCAATCAACAGCGCGCATTCGGGACTTGCGATTGATTTTTCGGCTTACGTTTAACGCAACTCTTTCTGCAACGGGCCCCTGTTCAAGTGTTGGGAGGAGGGGGTGGAGTCATTCGTTAAGGGGTGGAGCTTATGAACTATTGGAATATGTTCTTTGAAAAATAATACAGAAATATACGAAGCATATTTGGATATATAAATCATAACATATCAGTTGCGCTCGACAGGTGAATAAATCGATAATGACTTAAATCTGGGCCGGTCTTACAAAGAGTTGCGATTGATCCGATCAACCTCAACTTTATGGAAATCCATCAGTGTCATTTTTTTCCTACAATAAATTTCCAAAATGTCCTTTGTGAACAAAAAGGGGCACTCTGAATTTTCAAGCAAACGATGAATGTATGAATATACATCATATCTAGATAATATTTTGACCAAACATGCGTTTTACACATTGGTGTTGCTGGCTTTCCATAGTTGAGGTTGATCGGATCAATCGCAACTCTTTGTAAGACGGGGCCCAGGGCCCGTATTCCATAAACGAGATAAGCATGCTTAAGTAAAAAATCAAAGCATTTTGTCTTATTTTCTGTCTAAGACAAATTCTTAGCCAAAACGCGTATTCCATAAAGAATTGGCTAAGAATTTTGTCTTAGAATTTGGCTAAGAGTTTTTGCGCGACTAAGACAGATATAGGATGAATGGCTAAGCAACTTTTCTTAAAACTGCAGTCTGTATTCCATAAATAAATAAATGGCTAAGAATTTTGCCATAGCTTTGAGACAGTTGTGATTTGTCTTAATTGTTTTAGTTTCAAGGCAATTTCGGCCCACGCCTTTTCTTTATCCTGAACGTGATACGTGAATTAAGCGTGGGTCTCAAGATCTCTTCCCTTTCTCTTATTTCTGCTATTAGCGTAATGTTCTCCCCTTCAGTGAAATTGGCCTTCCTTTTTTTCTCAGCCTCCATCTTGATATTTGTTATGATGCGATTTTTGCTTTAACACATTAAACGCAAAGACTTTTTACCGCGGAGCAGCTGTTACGTTCGCGACAAAAGTTGCGTGACGAAGTTGCAATTTTCTCATGACGTCATATAATTTGAGACTTTGGCTTAGCCATATCATCTGACTTGAGACAAATGTCTTAAAGTTTAAAGAATATCGTTAGGGAAGATTTCTTAGACAAGCAAAATGCTAATACAAATTGCTCAAACTTAAGCAAAAAGCTTATCTCGTTTATGGAATACGGGCCCAGACGTTTATCCATTATTACATTTCGCTTGTTCGTCAAACTGAACGAACGAAGGTATATAAACACTGGCCTACAAATGGGGAGGGTCTTGGGGCGTTTGCCCCTCCCAAATTTGCACTATCGAGATAAAAAGAGAAATGGAAAGAGAGAAGGGTAAAATATATTAAAAATATTCTGAATATTATGTCTAAATCTATAACAAATTGTTTTTTTAATAAAAATGGCGAAAATTTGGCCCGAAATGTCATACCTGGCTCCACAAGCAGTCCATATGCAGTACAGTACCAGTCCGGTGATGTATCTCTCTGTGAAATTTGTCTGCAAAGGCCATAGACGTGCCTATTTTACCCACGTATGGTATGGTCACAAACGTATATTTTAGGCTCCCAGTCTATTGTACAGCTCATTAAAAAATAAGATAAGAACCAGGGGTGTCGTTAGGGGGTTTTAAGGGAAGTTTGGCGCACAGCCACGCAGAACGCTTTCAGGAACATAGAAAATATATTATCAAATTCCGTCAAATGACAATAAGCAGCTGGATGTTCTTTGTCAAAAATTGGAGAACCGGAGCAGCAGTTTCGTCCTATAAGCTGACGGAAAATTGCAAGTATGTCGTTTGTGCACAGTCCAGAAGGAAACTACTTTTTTGATTCACCGATTCCCGACAAAGACTTTGTGGTTCTTTATTATGGAGGGTGTTTGACAATACATTTGTTATGTTCTTGAAAGTATTCTGAGTCGCGGTGCAGAAATGTTATATTATGATGTGGGTGCGAGACGATATAATGTTTACGTCAGGGAGTTACACGGCCAAGCTATCTCTCTTATTTGTATACGATCCGCTGATATATCCCCTTCTTCATCCCCTTCTCTCTCCTTTTCTGTTTTAACTTCTTGAAATATCAAAGGGAGCCCCCCCCCCCTTCGCCAATCAGGCGCCAAGAAAATCTGGAAATTAATGTATAGTGAGGAAATTAATAAGAATTGAATGCAAAGGTACGTCCTAGCTTCTCCAAAGGGCTAAATTATGAAAAAAATATGAACGAAATATATATGTATATTCACATAATGTAAAACAGCTTTGACAATTCTCTATTTAAACATGCTGTAAAAGAAATGAATGAAGAGAATAATCGAAGGCGTAGCGTAAACCAATGTTCCCGTGAGCTACATACCCTTTGGAATCATTGGTAAGGCCGAAAAATGTCTTTGCCAGGAATCGATCCTGGGCCCCCAGCTTAGAACGCCAGTGCCTTAGCGATGTAGCTTTGGGGAAGTTTGACTTAAGCTACGCTTACCATTGGTCTCTTCATTCATATATATTACATGCTGCAAAAACACCAGCGTTGATTTAACACCAGCCCGGTATCTATATATGTCCACACCAGAGAAGTGTTAAACAACACCACTTTGGTTTGGTATATTACAGCGCTTCTCAACCCATGGGCCGCAAAGCTCCAGACGGAGACAGAAAAATTAGGGAAAAGATATAATATATTTCTCAGACCTGTCCGAACATGTTGTGTCAGATCGGTCAACGTTGGTCAAACAAAGCTTAAGTACGCTTTAGATATCATGCTCTTTGCAAAAGCATGCACATGCACACTGTGATTGTTTCGATCTAATTTTGATGTGAACCTCATGTGCCTGCATGTTGTGTATGTAGTTAATTGTCGCCCATTTTATACCGGACCTTTGCGAATGCAGATCAGGAGATAGGTAGTTCTCTAACTGTTTGTTTCGAATGTTCTTCAGAGCTTTGTCTTTAAGTTGCATGAAATATTTCTTCACCAAAACGGATGTTTTATTAAAATTTTGGTCGGCCTCGAAAAAAAAAATCTGAGAGCGCTTCTCGCCTACAAAAAGGTTGAGAAGCGCTGGTCTATTAAACACCAGATAGGTGTTTATACAACACCAATTAGCATTAAAACAGCATCGGATTGATTTCAAACTGGTGTTTTTTCAATACGTTTTTGACGTGGACATATATAGATTCCGGCTGGTGGTAAATCAACATCGGAGTTTTTGCAGTGTATATTTATATGTTTTGGCCTTACACTTTGATATACAAACATTTTGTATAAAATGAATTACTTCAATCGTCACGTAAATTTTGGACCCACCTGTCCAAATTATATTGCACGCAGATGATTGAATTATCTACGGAATCATTTCACGTTCTAAACGAGTAAATCAAGAACGCTTCTAATACTTTTTAACATATCACTTGTACATTGCCATACATATTGATACTACTTTGTTTCTATAGGTATTTGTTTGGACTCGCCACCACACAAAGCATACATCGATATTCAGTCAGGAGGTATAATCATTGCGAGGATTTTCTCGGATAGGATCCGGCACGTCCAACTTCATTGTAACGCATCGGGATTTGATTCTTTTTGGGTTCAGTTTAATACTGATGGCCTTTACCAGTTGGGTCTCGAAGGAAACTCGACCCCGATTGTTTCGATACAGGGGGAAGCCAATGAAGTGGTTAGGGATGTCGGCTTATTGGCGCGAAGTCGTTTCGGTAGTGAATGGATCATTGATCTCCCTTGTAAAGGACTTTGAGAATCAAAATTTTACATTCCCGACCTTTCGTTGGAAGAACGCGAACGCTTATTTACGACGTTAGTTGATTTTGGATGAGACTTTTGGGCCCGTCGTCATGGTCGTAAAACTATGTCCTGCAATGCAAATTGTGTGACATGAGATTTTTTTTTCGTTTCGCATCTGGAACGGAAACATTTAATTAGCGTTTCGTGTGCAAAATTCTGGTTGCTACTATGGTAACAGCGATATATCCGATTTAGGACGACTTTCCAAATCCACAATAGACCAGTTCGTAGTTACTTCATGGACAATTTTGGTCAAATGACCTTTCATTTCTTTCATTATGATAGGCAGATTTCAAAGCAAGATATTACGTAAGCTTGCCTTACATAGCAGGATAAAGAAATTGAATAGACCAGGTTACTAGAATAGCACACCAATGAACACTTTATGAAGGCATTTGTTGCATTCCTACTTTGAATGCATATCATAGCATGTTGCACAATGTACTTGGCAAACTGTGAAATACCAGTCGTTCGTGGACGCATTGTTGCTTTTTGTGAATGGAAATGAAAACCACAATTCAAAAGAATATATGAATATTCAAGACATCAAAGTTGGTGCTTATCTCATTAGATTTTAAAGCACCATGTCACTTTAGTACAAATGACCTTCCTCTGATCATGCGTAGAATCTTTTGATCATGCGCAGAAAGGAACTACGAACTGGCTTATTGGTTCCTCCCAGAGCTCGAGAGGCCGCCCGGGGGGGGGGGGCCCACTTCCATTGAAGAGTGGATACCAGGCGCAACCACGCGTAAAAGGGAAAGAGTGGGTAAGTACGTTACGTATAGGCCTATGTAACGTTATAAAGGTGTCAAAAACGATGATTAAAATGCTGAAAAAGGGGATATATTTCAAATACTTGTAGGGTTTCACAAGCCAAATACTTGTTAAAAGATGCATTTTCATAATCTGGAAAAGACTTGCTTCCCTTGTTTAGGGTACTTTTCGAAACCCCATGGTCGTGCCTGGTATCCACTCATCGATGAAAGTGGTCCCCCCGGAATTTGAATCTTATCCCCCATTTCTGGGGAGAGTAAAACATAATGCCCATTACATCGTGTGCTAGAGGCGTATCGTTTATGTAGAAGGAGTAAACAAAAGAAACAAAAGAAGTCCGCATGTTCAATCGTATTGCATACGCTGTGTACATATCAACGCATGCGAAATGGTTTTGGCTGGAGATGTGATTTGACCCATGGAATCAATTGCCAGAGATCCATCAATAATCCACATTAAATGCAATATCGATTCGATGGAATGTAATGATCTATATCTAAGCCTTAATTCAGTAAGTATTTCCTCACTCAATATGTACTCGATTTGTTTGAAAAACCACTTTCTTATCCATGTCATATTCTATTTTAGGTCCTGCATTTCGAATATCTCCAGCCATCAGTTGTAATACATGCATGTATGGCGCGCGGGTGTCGCGGGAAAGAATTTTGCACACGAAAAGCAGATCTGTAGGGCCTGTAACCCCCCTGTAACACAAATCTTAGCATTGATTGTAGAGCAGTTTTCTAAGTTTGATTCTATTTACTATAATGTACAATCAATCTTAAAAATCATGTGTATGATTAAGCGTCAACTTTTGTGTTAGGGGACTCTAATATTACCGTCCGTGAGGATTGCGAAAGGTGGCAATTATTTACCTGCGTTACGGTTGTATAGCAGGTAAATGTTGTCTGTTTCGTTAAAGGGGAAGAAAACCCTTGGAACAGGTGGGCTTGTGTGGAAAGAGAAAAAAAATCAAACAATAAGATCACAGAACGTTTGAAATAAATCAGACAAATAATGAGAAAGTTATGAGCATTTTAATGTTGCGATCACTAATGCTATGGAGATCCTCGCACTGGCAATGCGACAGATATGTTTGATGTCACATGTGAACAACTTTCCCTTTGATGGACTATAAAATACCTCCAAAATGTCTCTCTTTTTGCTCTTTCTTATGGTGATACAAACTCTTTGTCCATAATATATTCTTTGAAAATCTGTATTACAAGCCGTCCTATAGAAATAATTCATGGTCTATTGATAGATGTGATAAAATAGGCATTTTAATTGAAATATATACTAAAGCAATAGGAAAGTTGTTCACATATCACACATCTTTGTCGAATTGCCAATGGGATGATCTACATTACAATAATGATCTTAACTTCGAATGCTCGTAACTTTCTTATTAATCATCCATTTTTTCTCAAACTTTCATTGATCTGTTTCTTTGATTTTTTTCCTGTTTTCACACAAGCTTTTTTGCTGTAAAGGTTTCATTTTTTCTTTAATGTCCGTATACATTGCAAGGTCGCATGGTCAATAGGAGTTCGAAGCCTCCGTGGAATGTAATGAAGGGTTCATTAGGGCGCGGAAAAAAAGGATAACATGTTGTAAGGATACGTTTGGCGTATCATGCTAGCCTGTTCTCTTCGTCATGACAAATTTACAAAACTTGAAATTAGTAGAGCGAAGTGTTCAAAATTTCACAGAATATTGTAGTTTCATAAACAGATTTAGAGAAAGGTTTTTGCAAAAGTCTCTCACAGTTTTTCCAGAGTATTTACTCATCGAGTTTTATCTCTGGTTTTTTTCAACTAGTCTGAGTTTATCGCATAATATAGGGCAAGGAAAACGGTTTATGTGCCATCGTGCATGTTGTGTCATTATAATAGATTCCTAAGCCTATCAAGAATAGTGTTCTGCAGGTCTGATTATGTTTATTATATTTCATAATGAAATGGTCGGTCGGCTCCTAGTCGTCGGGCAAGCGTTACCCATAATATTTGTTGTTACAAAGAGTCTCTTTATGTATTACTAAAAAATAACGAATATACGAGGTGTGAGGATTTTGCAGATATTATTGAACAGACATAGTATTCATATCTGGATCGTATGCGTCATAAAACCTAAATATTAGTTTCAGAACACTTTCAAATATCCTTCATGACAATGGACAAGCAAGATGTTTTTGTAAAAAAAATTGGTGTATCAAAATGGCAGTTTTGTCTCTAGGCAGACAACATATTTGTAATTTTCCGTCAGCGCTGATACTTCGGACGACTCTGCTGTTCCAGTCCACCAATTTTCGACAAAGACCTCCTTGATGTTAATTGTCATTTGACGGTCATTTTCAGTAATTCACTGTGTTTTCAATTCGTTCTGCGTCGCCGGTACGAAAACTCGCTGAAAAGAATCAAGTGACTCAAAAGAGTCGACGTACACTGTCGATTTGTATGAGTGGTTAACTCGGGGGTGGAGGGAGGGGGGCTGAAGGCTTAACATATAATATAGCATGAAATCACTACTTGATGGTCATCTGCACATTGTTTAGATTGTTCCTCAAAAAATGTATAAGGCTTACCCCCCGAATCTCCCTTTCACATTTTCTCTCTTCTCCTTTCTCGACCTATTCTTTTTTTTCTTTTCCTTCCCCGCCCCCCCCCCCACTTATTTCAAAATGACCTTTCAATCTATATACATAGTAAAAAGTATTGGGTAAAATCTTGACCACCACGAGGGTAATTATGTGTCCAACCAATTGGGGGCAGTATTTTAAAGGACAAGTCCACCCCAACAAAAAGTTGATTTGAATAAAAAGAGAAAAATCCAACAAGCATAACACTGAAAATTTCATTTTTTTTTGAAAATTTCAGCGCTATGCTAGTTTGATTTTTCTCTCTTTATTCAAATCAGCATTTTCCTGGGGTGGACTTGACCTTCAACCAATGCGGGAAGCATTTCAAATGACCTATCAATCTGCATGATCTAGGACATACCAGTCTATTAACGTTTACATATCTCTCTCTCTCCCATCTCGCCCCCCCCCCCCCCTCTCTCTACATGTTCCATATTTTTTTGTCTCACCCCTTTGCAGTCTGACAGTAGTTTGATAGAACAAAATATAAGCATGCTTGTTTGCAAAATAAGACTTTTTTTCATACTTGATACATCAATTTACAAACACAAATCATATCCTTTATTTTTTATATTGAGGATATTACATGGCCGTGTTTGAAATATTTTAGGAAAGGAAGGTGTAAAATGGAAAAAAAATATCAAATATCATCAAGTATTTTGAAACATTATAAACAAAGTACTTCTCATATTAAAAAAATATATTACAAGTAACACATATTTTATAGAATATTAATAAATAATACTTTAATTAGTAATACATATTGATACATACTTATAGTTGATAAAGCTATAAAAATATTTACAATTCAAATAGAATATATCCTGCTTTATGTTCATTACAATTTTGTTCTTATAATAAACATTCAATAAACATGAAATCGGTTACCTTCATAATGGATTTCAAATATCCCTTGGTTTTATTTACGATATTTTTCACGCAACACAGTGTGTAAAAGTTTTGTGTAATTGCATTGCAACGCATGTTTTGTACATTTTGATTGTTTTTGTGAGGATTAAAACGTGCAAAGATAAAAAAGAGAAATAATGGAATTTGAATAAATTCAAATTCAGCACAATTGTTCGAATCTTCTATCAGAAACGCGTCTTGAATATAATAATTCAATCTGTTTTTGACAACCAGAATTTCTATTCACTTCATGCTAGTCGTGTTCAGGTTATTACAGTACCGAACATTAATAAAAAAAAAATTAAATCGATTTGTTCATGTTGAATGATGTTGATGAGGATGCACAAGTAGGTTACTGGTACACCATTAAATCCCTACATGGATTGTCGGGGGGGAGGGGTTAAAATATCGATTGATTATCATAGATTGCAAGTTGAGGTTTCAGATGTTCTTATTTTCAAGTTGAATTATACCATGAAATGTTCACATGATTTAATTCATTTGTCATCGTATGATGATAAATGTTATACATTAACTGTTTTCATTGTCAATTATAATATCTCTGATGAATGGCCTACGACACAATTATATTCGACAAGCACTTACTGTTACTGCATAATGTGGAAAATAGATAATATGTCTCGTCAAGTTAAAAAAAATGTAATTGAATATATATTCGAAATATAAATAACTTTGTAGGAAGAAACAAGAAAACAAATAGTTTTGATATACAATGTCCTTCTTTAAAAAAAATCACTCGAGGTTTAGGGTTTGAAAGTTTAATATATAACACTCAAAGAATCAGTTTTAAGCAAACTAGTCTAGTTCATTTTGGTATCAATTATGTCATTTAGATTCGAAAGTACAAATCGCTGACTATGTATTGACACACAGAAAACCGTTTGGCAACTTTACGCTTACCATGTTTGTTGCTGTCTTTTCAAATTGGATTTGTAATTTCATTTTTCGTGACGTACAAAAACTGTTTCTATGTATGTTCTGGAACCTGGAAAAGAAAAAAAGTCGTTAATTTAACAAAGCTAAGAGGGTTTGTCCAGCCATTTCACCATACTTTTGAATTTTATTATGTACATACATAAACCTTGTATTGTATTATAAACATTGTGATATGGAAAATAAATTCCGATACCAACAAGAGTAGATTACTTTTACAATGTTGCAACTTATTCCTTAAAAGTTTTAAAAACGCATTTCACTAGGAATATCAATAAATTCAGACAAGTCATGTTAAAGTTTCGCAAAATAAATGTATCGAATTTCTTTCCACGGTGAATTCACCGCAGTCTCGTGGACTCCTCTATTTAAGTAAATTGTTGTATAGTTCGAATGTACACAACTGACTATTATGAAGTCTTGGGTATATTATTCAGTTTCTGAACTCAATCAGAACCTCCAGTCGCATCGAACATGGAAGTTAGTAAAGAGTACCAATTCGATGATGTCAGTTGCCATGGTGTCATGCCGGCCTGATTCTAAACAAATGAACCCGCCAAATGAAAGCGTGTGTTTCGCATACATGTATGAGAAAATGGCTGCTATCGGAATTTGATCGCTTGCAACCTATTTTTCAGACGATCGTCAGCTGCGACTCTGTTTAGAACCAGCCCGCCATGACACCATGGCAACTGACGTCACACTTCGGTACTCTATTGTAGGCCAACACGATCATTAACGTTTGGGATAAGAGAGTTTTATCTCCACGATGCACGGAGGGTTAAAAAATGTAATGTCAATGACACTAGCGTACCTACGGGGGGGGGGGGGCAGGGGGGGGGCACTCTGCCCCCCCTGACGAGCCACAACCCATACAAAATACATATCACTGCCCCCTCTGACGAACTTCAAGACCTTTTTTTTTTTTTTTTTTTGCTTGTCAATTTTTTTGGCGGCCGATTTTGCCCCCCCTGTGGAAAATCCTAGGTACGCCACTGGTCAATGATCTTTTGACACTGGGCAACCAAGAAGTCTTTGTCAGAAATTGGTGAATCAAAGAAGCAGGGCCCTGAAAACGATTTTTTTACTGGGGGTGCTGATGTAAATTTGAAAACCCAAAAAAAAAGGGGGTTTGTCACTACAAAATGGAGGTTAACTTGGTCCTGAGAAATTTTAAAAGAAAAACAAATCATAAAGAAATGAATGTCATTTTGGTCACAATTCAATTTTTACACATCTTCTAGAATACCTGGGGGTGCTGCCTATGGAGAATAATACACGCAGCACCCCAATTAACTTTTTTGGGGGTGCTTTAGCACCCCCGCTTCCCCGCTTTCCCGAACCATGACCCCTGTCCCTGGAGAAACTACATATTTGCAATATTCGTCAGCTTCGAAAGTTAGAATGAAACTTGTTCCAGTTCACAAATGTTTGACAAAGAGCTGTCACCTGTTGTCATTTGATGGGCATTTTCAAAGCATTTACTGTGTTCTGGAATCCGTTCTGCGTCGAGAACTATATTTTGATTTTATTATGTACATAATGTGTTGTTTTTAACATTTGGATAGGGGTCGTTGGTTCGAAACCCAGCCATGATGCAATATTTGCGTGCTGCACTCAACTCAGGTGAGGTAAATGAGAACGAGACAGGGATCTATTCTTTGAGGCTGCTTGACAAATGCTGAGGCGATGTTATCATTGGAAGCGCATAGGGACGTTACACCATTATGTGATATGCCCTACACAGAATTGCGTTATTTTCATTATTATTATTGTTATTATTATTATTATCATTATTATAATTATTATTATTATTATAATCATATTATTATTAGTATCATTATTATTATTATTATTACTATTATCATTATTATTATTATAATCATATTATTATTAGTATCATTATTATTATTACTATTATTATCATTATTATTATTATCATCATCATTATCATTATTACCATAAATTTAATAGTTTAATTCGGTTGTCTTAGTTCCCGAAATAGGCTGATGAGCTAAACGAATCCGAGCTGCTTGAGTACTCTGTATAATTATTGTTCATTTCATCGGGATCGGGAGGAGAGAGGCAAAGTGTCTCATCCTCACCAGTGAATGTACAATCTTCGTTACCATCGCAACGTCCTCCGGGCGGGATGCATTCCGGTGAGAACTGGCAGGCGATTTCTCCATCTGCGCAATCTGAACATGTGATAAACGAAAGAAGAATCACTAGACATTAACCATTTAATCGTACGTGTCAACCTTGATAGCCGAAAAATTGGCACACATTGCGAAGCAACTTCCGTGAATAGGAACATGATTATGGTAATGGAGAAGAAAAAAACCCACTAAATTTGGAACACGCGAAAGAAAATAAATTTTAGTGGAAATACCATTAGAATGGATGGTTAAATCTTGCATTGTGTTGTTATCCTCTTGGGTTGATGGCAAAGGCTTATTTTGCTTTAACGTGGAGGACGTTGGGCTAAGGTTAGCCTATTGAAAGGCCTCGTAACCTGGATATATTCTTCGTCAAATAGTGGCTGAAACGAGACTTCATGGAATAGACTAATAGTTATTACCCCCTACCCCCCAAAAAAAATAATAGAAACAAAATGAAAATAATAAAATAACCATCCAAGTGTATTGACACTTCCCCTTTTTGTATTTGCTGGATTTCATGTTTGAAGGCTCTTTCTCCTTACAGACAAGTGTCAATCGACTGACTGAGGGTCACAAGGAGGAGGAAGGGCTTCCTCCCACAAGGGCCCTTTTTTATTTTTTATGTAGGTAGGTTAAAGGCGTTTGTCCCCTGGAAAGATAAAACCTCAAGATGTTGATGGACCTGAGTCCACCGACGGGAGAGTCGTAACCCCGTAACTCTGGTACGGGTGTGGGAGGGGACTCTTCTTTCTTTGCCTGTCTCTCTTTCAGTAATTTCAAATCATTTTTTTTTCTATCTTATCACTTCTTCATCACATAAATCCCCTCTTTCTTTCTGTCTTTACTTTACGGGTCAATATAACCCCAGAAAATATATCTTAGGCCACTGAAATTATTGGAATTGTAACTAATCTATTAAAAATAAAAATGCTGAATTTATCACAAATGGTGCTTGGTACACTGAGAATTCAAAGTACCGGAAAACTTGTTAAAACGTTATTCCCTCTTGATAGAATGTTTTTGTTTTGTATAATATCTCATAGATCGTCGATCAACAACCTTATCGTTTTTGGAAGTAATCCCCCTATTGTTTGCTGATATCTTATTCCTCAGTTTTTTGTTTCATATGTATTTAAATGTTGTTGTGTTTTCTTTCTTTCATAGAAAAAAATGAATGAATATAAAGAAATAATGAGAAAAAAAAATAATAATAATACTAAATAAAATTGTTACCCTACTTTTCATCCAGTGTGTGGCAAAAATTGTGAATCATGACTTATTGCCAAATAAAAACAAGGAATCGAATGGAATGGAAAAAGCGAGCTGACGAAACCCGTGTGATCGTTCACCCGGGTTTGCGCGATCAGTCTTTTCTTATTAGTCAACCGGTTTGTGATAATCGCGTCATATGAGACGCAGCCTCGTCTCGTGGAAGGATCTACATTGTAAGGACTTCGAAAATTTGAGTTAACATACCCGTTGCTAGAACTGCAGTCACACTGAAAGCGCCCTCTACGATGTCATAATCGCTCTGGTAGATGATCACCCAGATATTCTCACTCCTCGCGTAAAACGGATTCAAATCACCTGGGCTCATGGCGTCGGATTCGGTAAACGCGGCCAGATGGCCCCGCGTTGCATTGAGACCGGTCCCCAATTTGACAAAAGATCCACCGCTGCCCCTGAAGCTGATCGTAATGTTAATAAGAAATTCAGCCGGGTTTTCGGGAGAGCTAAAGAACCAAAGACCGAAGGAACCGGGTCCAATAAATCCGGTCTCCTGCCGATTGATTGGTAGACTAATGGCACGGCTGCTACCGATTGTAAGATTCGTGTTTTCTGTCATAAAAAAGAAAGATTGTTTAAAATTTAGTATTCAATTTTCTTAATACTGATAGTACTAATAGAGGCCAGGTTCAGTTCCTTGCTTGTGGTTCCAATTAAAATATGCAAACTTAGGCCTATATTTCTCTTTCATTAAGCCTGTGATATTAAGAAGTCAACAAAAAATTTAGAGAAAAAGATGCGTTACTAGATGTCAATGGGATCCAACAAACAGTCATAAAGAGAGTGATCATCTTCCTGAAATAATGCATGGAAAATATTTTCTTAACCTTTCTTTGATTATTTCAATCAGATATCGGATAATAAGCTGGGTTGGTTTGCCCTTGAGAAAGCAACCCTATCTTCATACAGGGAAAAATAATCGAAACTTGTCTAGAATTAAGTTATCTTCAGCATGTTGAAGCAGCTATCACAATGGAAGAAGAAGGGAAAGTAGAATAATAATAATAACAATGATAATAATAACAAGGGGGAAGGAAAGAGGAAGAATAAGGAGGAGGAGGGGAAAGAAGAAGAAGAAGAAGAAAAGGAAAAAGAAGGGAAATGGGGAGAAGAAGAAGAAAGAACAACAACAAAAAGACAAAGAAAAAGCGGAAGAAGACTGGAAATTAATTGAAAATTTAACATTTTCATTCATTTTCATTTTTCAATTTCATTATTAGCATTTTCAAATAAACGGCGAGGTTAAAACTCTTCAAGAGATAGGGAATGTGTGATTTGGATAGGCATAGACGAACTGGATAAACAATGCCTACACTCCCCGGCTACGCTCACACTGACGGTATGGTCATATTACACCCTCTTTTCGCTTTTATTTATATATACAATGATTTGTAGCTAATTTTAGCAGAAAAGGTAAGCTTACCAGCAAATGAATCGAAATGACAAACACTCTCAGATTCATCTTCATGATGAGGGCAGTCAGGATTAAAGTCACAGAGGGCGCCCTTTGGAATGCAAGATTGGGTGGACGGACATCTGTATTCTGCAACTGAGTTACACGTGCCTGGGTGAGAAAAGAGTGAGAAATGCAAAATGAGCTGAGGCGTGATTATGAATGAAATATACACATGTAAATGAGGAAATGAGCATATAATTGGTAAATAAAATATGGATAACATTTATTTTGACGATATGGTTTAGACTGGTAAAGTTGTTTTATTTTATATGCTACTTCTTATACTTTTAAATATTTTCGTATTGTCTCACTTTTGCATGTTTTTTTTATTATCACGGACTTGCTGAAAAGCAGTCTGTTATAACTAAATGTAAGTATTCCCGTGATTTAATTAATGCAATGCAAATACAAGTGTTTCTTCGTTAAAAAAATTGAAGTCGACCGGATGACCATAGAGATAACTCCATGGTATGACTTATAATCAAAATGGTTGCTAATAATAATAATTATAATAATAATAATAATAACAATGGATATTTATTGGCGCTAAAAACAAAAAAGTATCATAGCGCGTACAATGTACGAATATTAATTTAACATTTGCAATAATAACCACAATCAGTCATTCGAGATAAAAAGGGAAATTAATCATTGAGGAAAAAGGGTATGTTATAAGGGAAGATTTGAAGCCAAGAATACTGGAAGCAATTTTTATTGGAAGAGGGATGGTATTCCAAGTCTTGGCAGCTGCTACAGCAAAACGTTTTTCGGCTGTTTTTGTGTTGTTTTTGCTATTGTTTTGACAGTTTACAACTGTATTCAAAGGTATAATTTTGGGAAGAACTCGTCGATGATCGTTTAATCATAAACTTACAGTTCATTTCATCCTCCCCTGCATCACAGTCAGGCAACCCGTCACATCGATAGCTCTGATCCACGCAAACTCCACTACTGCATAAGAAACCTTCATCGCATGCTTGAAACAGTAATGATAGATTTGGAAACGTATATTAGATCTAAAATATAAATTTGTGTGTTTTGTTCCTATGTTTATGGAAAGTCACATTTTCTCGGGAAAACAGAGTTGTGATATGAAGTAATTGACGTTCGGATGCCATATTGTGATACTTTCGTGAAAATACTTCTTTTTTTTTGGAGCGTCGACCATAGAGATATATACCCACATGAGCAGGCATTTAGCTCAGTGACAGATCCCCCTCCATATTCGTCGCATTTCTTTTTTTTGTATAAATAATATCTTCTTTAATAAGAATATAAATAATTTTTAAATGATTTAACTTTCTCTTCTTTTTTGGGCAAACACAAACCTCACTTCTTCCCAATGAGCCCACCTTAGGAGGGGGTTGTAAAAACTTTTCCAAACAAACCAAACAATATTTTCACCCCTCCTCCTCACAAAAAAATAAATTCGCTGAAAAAATGCCTGTATTATATATTCCACATCATTATCTCATGTCCAAACATTTGCATTCTGAATTGTTATATGATCCTGGCTAGGATCATATAACACGATGCAGAATAAGTGGGACCATTAGGCATGTTGGAGTGAGTGCTCAGTTTGATCCTTCGTTTATGGCCTAATTAAATTTGTGTTCCTTCAGAAAGAATTATTGAACTGCAAGCCAATGGGCTTTGTTATTCCCCAGAGAACCACATTTTTTTTATAATTCATAAAATTAATACTAACAAATAGTTGAATTTGTACTTACAGCAATTCATTTCATCTTCACCCTCATTACAATCCGTATCGCCGTCACATTTCCAGGAGAGTGGTATACAGTCAGGGCTAGAAGAACATTGGAAACATCTTGGATTGTGAACTATAGGAATACTGATCTCTGAAGGAAAGCAAAACAAATACACGTTCTTAAATCAGTGACTCTGACGCCTCAAAGCAACCATTAAACAGTTGCATGATTTTATAGTCAAATCGCTTGTGCCTTTTTTGAACTGCGATCTCTGAAAAAATTACTTTCCATGATTATTGTCATGAATCATGTAATTGTAAAATGTAGTCAAGATGTCAACAATAGCTTTTGGAGCAGGATATTTCTCTAAATTAATATCCAGGGAAATGGGAAATGATTGAGATAACTTATGTATCACGTACCCCGTACACCGACACTACCCCCCCCCCCCTCCCCCTCCCCTTGTAGAAAATAAAAGTTTATCCAACTTATCAGTTGTGTTTTTTATTTACTTATTAATTTTTTTATTCATTTTATTTATTTATTTTCCACTCTTGGGCTGGATTGGTTTCTTCAGCAACAGGCTGTTCTTCTGAGGGGTCCAGTGGATACATTTAAAAATACAAAATATACAAACAAATACATATATAAAAAAATATATATGTAGATCAACGTTTCGAAAAACTGGGATTTATATATTAACACAATATCGATCCACCACCCCCCCCCCTTGCCTACAATTTCCCTTTACAATCTGTAAGAAACAGAATGAAAACGTTACCACAGATATGGATAAGTAGGTGACTAATAGTCTAAATCATAAATGAATAGTATTCAATTCAATGTTTGATTATAATAGCAATCTTGCCTTGTGCTATGGTCGTCAGAGATGAAGCGCTGATTTTAGCTGTAATAAAAACAAAACAGATAAATATGTTCTTTAAATTACGATGTAATATCTTTGTTCTGTGAAAACAAGCTACTTGACGGTTAGAGAGATATTTTTTGTCACCATTGTCCATTTGCACATGTTTTAACCAGAGTCCCTGCAAATAATTAACGAACGAAAAATGTAAAATAATGATGCTAGCATCGTGAGAAACGATCTCTCAGCCCAAAGTATAACAGTTGATGATAATAAGATAAACATTTTATTTACATTGGAAATCTTTACTGTAATAGTATGTTCATAAATAGTTAAAATGACAACTACCGTATTTACTATAGGCCCTATCATTAAGAAGGAAACACGCGTACGAACATGTAGCATGCTTAGGTTTAGCGATGTGCAGTTAATTCATTTCAATTCAATTCAGCATTTATTTCTAATTCATTAAAACAAGATTTGACCACAAAATCAGGTACAGATAAAGAGACAATAACAATCAAACATATCATTAAAGCATCAATAAACACAAACAAAAGAGATAATCGAAGTATTATGTTCGCATCATTGTAACAATGTAAACAGGTAAAAGATAAATGAATGGAAAACGGAAATGTACTAAAGAGTCAGAAGAAGACTTTTCTTAAACGCATGCACCAAAATTAAAAAGAATGTGAAAATAATTGTGATATGCCGATGCGGCAAGTACCAAGTAGCAAAAAAACAAGAGCAAAGACAAACAACAAAACAAAAAACAACAATAACAAATAAAAACATAAACAAACTAACCACACCCCCAAAAAATAAAAAAATAAATAAGAAATGAATAAATAAATAAGTAAATAAATAAATAAAATAAATGAAATGAATAGGAAATAAACTTTTATCCAAAAAATGTTTTTAGGACAAATGATATAGTGAAAAGTTTTGATGGGTAACTACACTTCTAATATTCCAACTTACCACCATTTAATTTGAAAATCACTACGTCATCTGATGGGTATCCATCTTCTAAATTGGTTTGCACCTTCATTCCGAGAATTAACTCCATTTCAGGAATGCCAACTGATGCTAGGTTGCCATGGAGATGTATTGGTATACCAGTAAGATGAATGGTCATATCGATGATGATACTACCTGATCTAGAGAAAAGAAGGAAATGAAATTAACTCTTTGTTCTTCCAACATTTTCTAATCGACAAAGTTATATAGATACACAGACGAGGCCTATGTATGACGCATGATAATAGGGAATCTATGAAATTGATATTCGATAGGCATGATCGTCATAAATATATTGATAACTTTTGTTATTCACTCTAAAAAATGTTGGGAAACATACTGTCCACACAACAATTGGTTAAAATTTTATTATTTTCTGGGTAGTTTTAAACCAATAATGTGTGTTTTTGGTGAAAACTACACAGTATTGGTTGAAAACTACCTAGAGTTTGATGAATTTTTCAACCCATTCTTGTGTGGACAGTATGTTGCCCAACATTTTAAGAGTGTACAAAAATGCAACAAAAAGGCACTATTAAATTCCTATTGTGAACAGGTATACTGTCTCTGCAAGTAGGCGACCATAAATGTGTGTAGGTACGTATGTGGGCGTTTATAAATCTTCATTTCACGAGCGTGTATGAATTAGATATAATAACTTATGCAGGTTGATTGACATTTATACCTCGGTCACAATTGCTCTACGGCGGCCGTACGGCCAGACGAAAACTTCCGTTTTAACATTTCTTGTACCAGCTGCATATATGTGGTTTGAATGAAAATGCATAAAACGGCTGTTTTCGACTCGCCGTACGGCGGCCGTAGAGCAAATGTGACCGAGGTATTATCGTCAGTCAACATGCAAAATACTTGACCCTTATACCTCGGTCACATTTGCTCCACGGCGGCCGTACGGCGAGTCGAGAACAGCCGTTTTATTCATTTTTATTCAAACCACCTATATGTAGCTAGTACAAATAATGTTAAAACGGCTGTTTTCAACTCGCCTTACGGCCGCCGTAGAGCAAAAGTGACCGAGGTATAAAGATCGAATAAGGTGTATTCTGAAAAGAGTATTGCGAGTTAATAAGCCATGTCTCAAAAGTTTTAATTAGAATTTCAATGCTTGCTCATAAACAAACTGTATGTGGATTACAAAATTAAGTAGTGAGTCTGGTGAATGATGTAGGTCCATGATTCGTATCTGTATACGTATATATATATGCTAGGTTCATCAAAATTTATTTCGAAATCATATTGCCCTCGTCAGACATCCTCATGAATAACGGAAAATTACCAATAAAATGCAAGGACCCACCTTATATCATCAACTGTGACTCTGTCATAGACGGTTGAAAATTCGCCATTTTGTAGGACGCCATCTATCTGTATTTTTAATGCAACGTGGATGAAGATATTAGTTAAGCATTGGGTGACATACACGTAAGGTTATGATTCAAGGATAAATAGCGTACTGGTTAGTGAAGGTATCAGGGATGCTTTGGGGTTCTCTCCACAACACACGACGGATTCAAGAACATAGAAAATGTATTGTCAAATGCCATTCATGACAAAGGATAACCAAGAAGAATTTGTCAAAAATCGGTGATTCAAAATTGTAATTTCGTCCCGGGCTCAGAACAAACGACGTTTGCAAATAAAATTGTAACAGAAATTTACGCGGTTGAAAGGAGAAATTGATCTTAAATCAACTTACATTTCTCGTAAAGTTTGACTCTATCTCCCTGTAATCTAGTGAGTTACGATCTGAGTAAGTGTCCTTGTACGTTGATGAGGGGAATGTGAGTGATAAAGAGACTGATATACTATCTGTGCAAAAGAAAAGGTATCAACAAAAGAAAGAAATAAAGATATTAACGTATATGGTACAGACAGACAGCGAATAACGTATTTGCAGAATGGCAAAATATCCGAATTCTATGCAATAAAAAACCGTGTTATTCATAGGTGAATACAGTCTTACAATGGTGTAAAATTGCACAAAACTAAGCAGATAAAAATTCGTAGTTCATGTGTGTTCGACATGTACCTAGTTGTTGTTTCGTGTTGTGATTATTATTGTTGCAATAAGCCGTACATTGGTAATGACCATCTTGCAGGTTTGAGGAAAATTCATCACAGAATAAAGAAATTATTAGAATTTGAAGTTTTTGATTTGTGACGTCATATACGAGCAGTTTCTCAATATACCGTATGGTAGAATGTAATCAATGAAATCTCATTTTCACATCCGCTCCTGAAAGAAATAAAAACACGAACGATTCAAAATTTGAAACTCATGGATGTTACATGACATAATATATATGGGGCAGCTGCTCTTATGACCGTAACAAATAAAAAAACTTCAAATTCTAATTACTTTGTTAATCTTTGATAGATTTTAGCTTTCACCGATATTTCTTATTACTTTTTCTGTAAATTTTACAACAAACTTTTATTCAGTTGCCATAAAATAACAATATTACCTATATTAAGAATAACAGCGGGTACTGTTGGTCTGCTTGTGAGGTCCCATCTGATTTCTGCATTTGAAAAAAAAAATCAAAGCGTTAGATAAACATGACAAGCGAGCTTGTAATGTTGGTTTCAGGAAGGTTAGGTATAGAATTCATTGCTTTTTCGTGAGCAACCTTAACATGCTACTTTTAATTAAAAATAAAGGTGTTTCAATTTTCCATATTTTACATTTCAAAAGCTTTCACCAGCCGACGGGTGACACTGAAAAAAAAAACGATGTTGATCATTTAAGGGGGGGGGGCCAAGACGCGAAGAAATATTAAAAGGCACAAAGAGCGAGGAAGCGACGCGACGGAGCTTGTCATTGCGTCCCTTTGGCATTTTTGAAGTAAAATTGAAACAAATCCGTGCATACTTTTTGTGAATTTTATTGAAAATTTACAGTAAATATCGGGGGGGGGGGGCAGCTGCCCCTTTCCCCCAGCTCCCCGCTGCATACGGCCATGTATCCTTTATCGACATATACCGCTGGCAAGTTACCATGGATACACGAAGTATTCTAGTGTGTAGAGGGCATAAGGAGATTGCATGTTTTCAAGCGATTACCCGATTTCAATTAGAATTCAGATGAAAGTTCATATTTTCTATTTATAGGTCTTTATATCTTATCACGTAATAAAATAAAAGGTAGATGAATAATGAAGAGGATCGGCAGGCCTGGAAATGATCGAAAAAGAAATAAAAAACAACACGCCGTTATGTAATCGTATTGGAACTGTTTCAGTAATAGTTTTTACCCCCCCCCCCCCCATCCACCCCCTCCCCCCCCCCCCTCTCCCTCTCTCTCTTTCTCTCTAGCTCTCATTCACTCTCCAATTTATAACCGTTGGCTTATAATATCTAATCTGGGTGCCGTAACACAAAGGTTAGCAATTAATCGCTAAATGAAATGACCAATCAAGATCATCGTTGCATGCGCATTTTGCTAAGCAGAATGACTAGGAACCAATAGGAATTGTCCATTGAAATTAGCGATCAATCGCTAACATTTGTGTTACAGGACCCTGGATCTATCTTTACTTTGAAACTCATCTTTAACCTATTTATCGAAAGGCTTGACCTTCAGCTGCTATCATAATCTCGAATAGATTTATTTAATATGACAATTCACTGTCCTTCCTAACCAGAAATGAGATTAGCCCACATGGATATTTGCTCAAATATAACACGTCCACAGTTGCAATGGGCTATTACAAAATGTCAGATTTCATCGCAATACAAAGCTAATAAAGTGGAAGATCTCAATATGAGCATTATAAGGCATTTTTACAGCCATCTAAAGCCAAACCTTAAGTAATAATACGCCCACTGACATAAGAGATGCCATTTTTGAGGCCTCTAATCCAACATTGTCAACTGTCTTAGAAAGGGTCACTAAAGAACCAATTACAAGTCATTTGAAAACGACATTTATTTGTCAAATTTCTGAACCTGGTTCTAAAGATTCAGTGCATGCAGTCAGAAGGCGATTGATCCAGTTGAAAATTTGACCTTGCATATGTAAAGATTCTTCACGTTATTTAGCGTAATTGGCAAACCAAATTGATAACCTTACCCATGATAATATTTAGGGATTACATGTAAACAGACTAGGTAAATTAGGTTTATCTGCCCTGGGGCGTACGGACATTTTCAAAATCCTCTCCTTTATTTGTCAGTTTTGTTCGGGTTCAATTAGCAAACTGTTTCCCAATTACATGCTTTGCACAAGGATTTAAAAATGGATAACGTTGTGTGGTCGAGAGCTACTGGGCACCTATGGCTCTTGAGGAGGTGCATTTAATTAGCATTTTGTCGTCCAATCAGTTGAATATAAAACAGTCAAGGAGGTTTCACTTATTACCATCTCTTTCGGTTGGTTTTTCTATCAAAAGCGAAACCACTTGGCAAATACGAAGGTCGTTTTATATTTTCAATAATATTTTGAGCATTTGCTTTTGATATAATGAAAAATGTTAAGAGGTTAATAGGTCCTTCAGCTGAAAAAATAATCGACCAGATAACTGTCATCTGTAAGGATGATGGAATGACAACATTACAAAACTTTGTATGATTCATCAAATCTATTGCATGCTAAATGTTATTAAATAAATCCTAGTTTTCTATATCCATAGTAAAAAAAATCTTACAATCCATTGTGTTTTTAACGTTTAATCTAAAGATTTGTAGGCAATTACAGACGATTTTCTTTTCGAAATAACTTTTGAGTTTACGGCACATCGAGATATTCTATGGCCATCGAAAGCGCTGAAAACCCCTGTGAGATTTAAGAATTAATGGATTATTTCAGATATTTAAGTAAATGCTGATACAGTTTTATTGACCAACTTTACCAAAATGAACGACTTTGCGTTGTCGATATACATCGTGTTGACATAAAGAAAATCTTCAAAAGAACCTGACCGTATGAGAGTTTAAAAAACCAAGCAAAATATCGGTTGATTTTTTTTTAAATCCGTCAAAAATCATGAAAATAATGAAGTTATGAATTTGCATTTATTTAATTGCGTGGCTTCACTTGAAAACGGCTACCCCATGCAGTTTTCATATCTCCATTTACAATGTTAGTGAACTGTTTTTCATGGACGAGCTTTAATCATGTTCATATGGCATACATGCCATCTATACTGCGGATCATAGAATTGTATTCCATGGCATACGGGGGAGGCAATTAGAATTCATCACTTTTGATTCTTAGTCAGATTATCTCTATTGTTGAATTGATATTTTTGTTTATCTGTGTCTGCTTTTATGGGAACCAAGTTAGCTCCACAAGGAAACTATGTTTATGTTTATTTAATTTCAAGGAACACATGGCATATGACATGAAGAAAAATTCTCAAATGAAACTTATCATATCTGTATAATGGCACTCCTAATTGGTTGCATTTGGCAAGAGGTTTTGTTACTTTATCGGACCCTGTATAATTTGTTTAGGTAACATTGATGAAAATTAACGATTTAAGAAATTAGGTAAACAAAAGAAAAATTGTAAATTATTTCGGATTGGTTGAAGAATATAAATATTGTGGCATTATATGGAAAATGTGAAATAGAGAATAAGGATACTCACGCTCGGTCATAGTTGCAACTGTGGATGTTTGAGATCCTGTCTTTTTATGTGATGAACCTTCAAGAGAAAGGTATATAAAATCAAGTTAATTGATATTTTATTTCGCACTTATCAATCATCACCATCAGTATAAAGTCTTACAATATAGAAGAATATGGAAATTTATCTCCTCCAAATTCATTGTTTCAATCTATTTATCGTAAGGAATTGTCAGACTTGTTTTGGGTTTAATCTGCCTATTTTTGCCAGTCTTATAAAAGGTGATTTAAAATAAAATGAAAAATGTATGTCATTACTAAGATTATTAATCATCACCATCATCATCGCCATCACTATGCTCATCATCGTCGTCGTCATCCTCATTCTCAGCATCGTCATTTTTAATATACGGTATAGTCATATTTATTATAGAATTGATTTCCAAATCTATTACATTGTGATTCGTTAAATCATTTTGGGTTAACCCCGTATCATCAAATCCCAAGAGACTGATGTAATAAATACATAATTAAAATTCAAAAATGGTTATTACAACTCCAAATGGACGAATTTATAGTAAGTAATTGGGAAATATCCATAGAACCAAATATCAAAAAATGTCATCTTGTCATTCCAAAATATAATAATAACGCAGTTCTTGTATAGTGCATATCACATTATGTCATAAATTCCCTATACGCTTCCAAAGGACTTGGATATTATTACCCTGGCTTTAGCCCCGCAGCCTTTTACAGCGTGGTGGCATTTCAAGGAATGAATTCCTGCCAGGTACCCATTCATCGCACCTGGGTTGAGTGAAGCACAATGTGAATGTATTTCTTGCTGAAGGAAATTACGCCACGGATGGGATTCGAACCCAAGACCCCCTGTTTCAAAGTCAGAAGACTAATCCACTGCATGGGCCACAACGCTCCACATATTTTTCTGTGGCCTACTTTTTAATGCGTTTATTTATCGTGTTTATCAGGGTATCACCTTTTTATTACGATTCTGTCCTCGACAGAGAATAGAAGGACTACTTGTGAATATCAAATTTTATGTGTGAAAATACGTGTTGTTTCCGTAGCAAGGCGGTGTCTCACGTTGTAGTGAAATGAACATAATTATTCTTACGTAACAGTCTAACCTTCACTCGCATTGCGAGATAAACCAATGAACACTATTAAAAATAATTTTCAAAGGGAAAGTCCAACATCGTTTTCAGTTATTTGAAAGGAAGTAAAATGACAATTCACAATTTTGTTGAAATAATTAAAATGCAGAATGTGTCAATTTGATCATTAAAATGCAGCATGTGTCAATTTGATGATGTTTTGGTTGAACAATGAAGAGTCGATGATATATTAACATTATTTATGTTATATGTATGACATTATAATTTTAATTTGATATAGATAAACAACTTGACATTCATTTCCCTACTAGATTAACAAAATATACACACACACAACATACAAATTAAAACAGCTCACGATAGCGAAAGTATGGAACAACTATCATGACTATTGTCCATAATCTTTTCCGTGGTAAATATCAAACAGAAATAAACATTCGTAGGTGAATTGATTAATTCGTAAGAGATCCATTCGCTTTGTGCTAGTTAAAATTTCGAGCGCGTTCGTATTTAACATCCCTCGAATATGCCATCCCTCGAATATGACATCATATTTTCTCCCAATGGGAGCCTAATTTTCTACAAGCTCTGCTTTTTATTTAGGCTCCTCACTTTTTTAAAAATTTTGTAGTGTACCTCATGTATAATACTTATGTTAGATATTGAATTTGATCATTGATACACATGTTTACGAATACTCTTTTGTTATGTATATGATGTTATTTGTTTTAAAAGTGGAATAAATAAATGAAAATGAAAAAAAAAATGGGGGAAAAATGTAAAAAGTGTATAGAACAAGTAGGATTTAAAAAGTATCAAATCACAATTACAATAATCATCCTTCTACAATTATACTGAGCTCACAACGATAATAATAATAATTATGTTATTAATAAAACAAATAAGGAGTCACGAATTTTCCAATGAATGATTATGGGAACACTAACATAATGAATGAGAAACTTTCCCCTATTCTGCAAGTCTTTGTTATTAATTCAACTTCTAGTTCAAAAGTTCAAAGTTCGTCCTTTATTTTGTTCACAACTTCGTTCACAAGTCGATAAACATCAATATACCAT
The DNA here is from genome assembly GCF_037042905.1 of Lytechinus pictus. Lineage (NCBI taxonomy): Eukaryota > Metazoa > Echinodermata > Echinoidea > Temnopleuroida > Toxopneustidae > Lytechinus > Lytechinus pictus. Next base: position 20,086,192 of record NC_087252.1, on the reverse strand, counting down.
ATTTGAACATAATAAAGCCATTATTACATAAAAACTGTATACAGTGAACGTGAATACCCGTTTACATGAAGGCTACAAACAAATAATGTACATATAGCCTCCATTTTATATTCAATGACAATACTTGAAATTCAGTAGAAAAGAGAGCATTAGTATAGTAATAACTAATTATCAATCATTATTTCATTACAAACAATTAAAAATTTCATTCCAATAATAAATACATGTAGTATTAACATATCAATCTAAAAGGATACTGTTTAGAAATAACTAGAAATCAATATTTCAGTACGAAAAATTTGAAATTTCATTTCAATAACAAATGCATATCAATTCCTAAAAGTTACTAAGTTGCCTCCAAAAAGGATTGAATTAGAGACTTCAACGACTTCATCAAAATTAATCTACGAATACATGGATTACTTTTGGAAGACGGGATATTCTCTTTAAACTATCGATTAACCCTTTAACGTTTCTCTTTAACATGTTGAATGGGAACTGATCTTAATGTGTACTTGTGATATTCTTCTTAGTACACATATATGTGGTCACATCGTCCTTTTCCTATAAATGATAACATTCCGAGGTCAATGGCTCTGTTTCATTTTATAAATCGCGACGAGAATAGTTCAGATCTTTTACTGTGTGCCAGCCACAGACATAATCAAAAGACTGTTGGGTTTAACGTCCTTTCCAGGTAAATCTCACGTTATTTTTAGTATAAAGTCAATCCGTAATGAAGCCATTTATATTATCTTTGAATAGTCAAATAAATTTTGAGGAATATCGCATTACTCACTTCATGCACTAAATGCTATAGTTGCATTCGTGAAACCGACTTCATATCGCTCAAAGATATTAGTTTACTCTGAATTGGATATCATCGTTCTGTCTCGGGTCAGTATCATTGGTACGACTGTAACCTAAGTCAAGAGCGATATTTCTCTCTCGTAATGTTAACATCTCCACAATCCCCATTTCCCCCACCGCGTAATGGTATTTCAATCTCATTCCTCCATCTTTATTCAATTTGATTCATCCGCAAACACAACCTTTATTACATTTCCAATTTTGGGTCTCATTTCCCCGCGCGACGTCATGGCTACACACCGCACATTACATCCATAACCAAATCACGAAAAGACATTACCTATTTGCGAGACTGATAAACTTATAACGAGCACCGCTAGGAGAGTAACAACCAACGATAGGCAGACGAATTTGTAGACCCTTTTCCTTTTCTTGCTAAATGTCTGCTTCGTTTCGTACCCGTCATCCATCTGCGGTTTCCCGCCATTTTCTGCGGCGGCTGGTCCTCCGTTGGTAGAAAGCAGAGGTCCAGATGGGAGAGGGGAGGCTCTCGTCTGGGTGTCCGACTCTCCTCCGGTCTCCCTCAGTTCAATCTAGTGAGGGAAATGCAAATTGATTTTTTAATTTGTAAGTTTAAATTGCCAGAAAATACCCTTTTAAAAAGAATACAGTATAGGCTCAGGAACGCTAATCAGGCAAGGTAATTGTTTTTTTTGTAACCACACTCTTGAATGTTGAAAGGATTGGGCAAAAAAGGGCCCAATTCTTAGCCATCACTGGGCAACATACTGTCCACACAACTATTGGTTAAAATCTGTCCAAATTGGGTAATAAACTGTTAGGTAATAAATTTCTTTATTGGATAATAATCGCCCAGAGAATACATATATTTTACCAACATACCCAACACAGTTGACAGCATGTTGCCCAACATGTTAAGTGTACTGTGTTAGTCGAACAAGATCATAAGAATTGTCCTATATTTCGAATTATTCTTCCTAACGATTATGTTGACCTGTATTTTTTTATCTGTGCAGAATCACAAAATCTGATTGTTTCAATCACTCAAAATAAATTCTTAAGGAGTGAAAAGAATTAAATAGTGTGACATTGAAATATACTTAAATACAATCAAAGTAATAAAGTTAAAGATGGGCGATGGGTTAAAAGGTAGATTACAGATTTCCATATCAAAGGGAGGTAACAGATAAATAGGATTGAGGAAAGAAATAAAGAGAGATAATAAAAGAAGGGTTCAAATGATGGAGGGAATAAATTGTTTAAGAAATCTCCCTTAGGCATGTTAGGTCAGAAACCAATCAATGGATTAGGAATCAGATGTTGGGGAATTAACGAGCCAATAGGTTGATATATAATTAATACAAGCAACGTAAATAGATGACTCCCGGTCAAAATAGTAAAAAAAAGATGTATTTTCTAAATGTAGTGTGCACAAGGCTCGACTACAATTTTCACCATTAAACATTGACATAAAGGTAGCACATGCAAGACGAATGTATAAAAAATAATAATCATATTTTGTTTCACCCTAGCAACCATATTGATACAGATAATTTCTACAATGGATATGTGTATCACTTTCGGATTCCTCGCAATCAATAAAAGTGATTATCTAATCAACATGATAAAAGTTCATCATTGACAAAAGTTCATTTGACTCACATCTATTACATCCAAATGAAAAGTGGTAAATGAATGCTAAAGCGGAAATAATCTCTAGTTTTCTGAAAAGAAGTTAGGTACAAGTGACAAGTTCATGAAGTTCTAAAAATGGCGCCGAATAAACACATATACACGATATGTTCGACTTGCAGTTATCAACATGAACGGAAGAATGATCAGAAGACAAAATCAAACGAAGCGAAACTTGTTTCCCTCCGTCAATATTGTTATAGATGAGTATCATTTCTCACGGACACACACACTTTTTTTTAAATTCTGAGAAGCCCCATGGCGTTTCCTTAAGCAGCAAAATCAATAAAAGGGATTATCTAATCAATAAGGAGAAAGGAACAAAATAAAGATAAGTCTAAAGAATGAATACATTCGCAAGAATCTTTTATATACAAATAGCAGCACACACAATGCAATATATTACCCATGAAATTATACTTACTCGTACGCTCTCCTCGCTGGTCATCTTAAATCGTGTATGTCCAATGCAGCGCAGCACAATAGCCTACATCTTTGGGAGACGGCTGGTGAACATAGATTTGTTCCGTTGCAGGGAATGAAAGTTTGCAGGACTGTGCGTGTGCGTGCTTATGAGATGCGTGCGTGTGCGTGCGTACACATTCGTGTACCACGGCGAAATCAATAAACCGTAAGGTCACCCACTCTTGTCTGATAGCACAGCGGAATTACGCAGTGCGAACATTGTGTCAACGCTCTGTTTGCACGGATAAAGGGAAAATAACCTTGGCTAAAGAAATGGAATTGCATTAATGCGAGGGTAATGTGTTGACAGGAGGCAAAATGTGTAACAGTGCCCATGAGGAGTGTCCTGTTTTGTGCTTTAGAAAAACCGTATGTTTACTTTTTACTTTATTCAAAGGAATGCTACTTAGACCCTTTTCTGTGTTATCCCCCCCCCCCTCTCTCTCTCTCTCATCCTCCCCCTCTCTACCTCTATTTGCCATGTTCTTACCCTCTTTCTCATTTTATTTTTTCGATCCCACTTTCTTAATTTCTTTTTCTTTTTTTTCTTTTTTTTTCTCTCTCTCTCCCCCTTTGTATAGATTTCTCGCCATGTCTGCTTCTATTTCTCTATCTCCCCCTCTCTTTCGCATGACTTTATTTATTCTACCCATCTCTCATTCTCTTTCTCTCTAATTATATTAAGACCTTGCAATCGTTGACCATTACTACTACTTTACTGAATGATTGATATTGCCCTAATTCCACCCCCCCCCCCCTCTCTCTCTCTCTCTCCTATCACAAGTCATCATCCTCAACATTGCTCAATGCTCAAGAATATTTATTAGGAGGCTGCACTCTACAAGCTCCGCTTTTTAGCAGCCTCCTCCATTTCCAACCTGATATGTAATAATCTTGAATATAATTTTGCACAGGAATACTCGAAATATGTTTTGTTATTTATATGTTAAAATGTACAAAATAAACTGTAATTGTTGAAAATGGAAATAAACGAAATGAAATGAAATGAAATGAAATGAAATGTACTGCTGCACACATGTATGTACGGACCTGGCGCCATCGCCATGAATCAGTGAGGAAATAGATATGGATAAGGCGGGAAAGTAAATTCCTTTGCCCTTTATCAAGAAGCCTTGAGATTGATTGTGAGCCTAGATTTCATGATTGATCATACACAATGATTAATGCAATTAATCATAGAATCAGTCCCACGATCGATCACTAAGCTTTATGCTACCCGGGCCCTGGTAAAGATCCGAAACAGGTTGGTCAAAAAAAACCAACAACGAAATGCATTTTTAACTTAAACTTTGCAGACTTGTACCATCCTTCTAAGGATTGTCAGAAGATGTTTTCCTAAGCGCCGTGTTCTAGTGGTTCTTTTTACGAACAATCACAACCCACATAACCTACTAAAGAATAGTGTATATCGCGAATCCTCCCCATTGATTTGCAAAGCTAGTACTCCATTTTTTTAGGGGGCGGAAACGGACATGCATATGATTATAGTCCTCTTAAAAAGGAGTGTAATTATGAAGATGACGATGACATTCAAAATGAATATAATATTGATAATAACAATAATCATCATCATACTCATGATAATGATAATAATAACAACAATTGTAATAATGATAATGACGATAATAATAATAATAATAATGATAATAATAATAACAATAATGATAACAATAATGCATACTTTGAAAAAGAAAACAGCAACAAAACTTATTATATTATTATCTAAATTTTCATTCTGAGGACCAAGCATCTCCCTTGCTAGCCCCCCTCCCTCCACCCGTTCCCATTCCCTCATGCACTTGCACGTTTTTTGACAGTAGACAATTATTTTGGATATTTCCCAGGGCTGTCACGCTTCAAGCTTTGCTTTTGTGACGACTTTTGCAACCATCGGATCCTATTCATTGTTTAACAGAAAATACCGCTTAATTTGGTTATGTATGATACATTTGATGATTTACATTGCATACAAAAATATTTGTTCATTATCTTTATGTCAAATTCTAGATATGTATTTACTTTTCGAAAATACATATACAAAAGTAATGAAAGAAAGGTAGATGACCATTGTCATATATAAGTAAATATATTACCTATATCTACATATATATATATATATATATATATATATATATATATATATATATATATATATTTATATATTTATAAACATTAAAGATTAGGATGACAAAGTAGGAATGCTCACGTAAGGATGAAGTAGTCTGCATAAAGAGCAATGTTAACGTGCTTCTGGTGTTGATATATGTGAATAGGGTATCCCTCACCTTCTCACTGGGGTGTGAATGCCGTCGGGACAGTTCATCAGTATTCATCATCTGAGTCCGATCGTAGCTCATCACCCATCACTGTTATTCATTAATCAGAAGCTGGTACTACTTCCTTTCGACACTCAAAGATTGCCCTAGCATTGGGACGTGGCGAGATTGAAGTCATTAAACAGAAGCATCCTCTCGCCATGCTTATTGTCCCAGTCTGTATGTGTGTGATGTACTGGCGGATCCAGGATGGGGCACATGGGGATGAGAAGGAGCCCCCCCCCCCCCCCCACTGAGAGCCTTTAAAAATAGTGGAAAATGTCATGCATGTACGTCGATACCTTTTGGAAAAGCTGGCTTGGAAATATTGAGATGACTGGCAGGAAGAAGAGTGTTGTGAGATTGCACTGGACTGAGAAAGATAGACAACTTGACATTCAACCTCTTTACAGAAAAGGAACAGTGGTAAGGTAGGTGATGGTCAGTTTATTCAATTTATATATTATCTCAGCATAAAAACATATATACAGTATGTACAAGAATAAAGATGGCTTAAAGGAGAAAAATGGAGACTACTGAAAAATTTTATAAAAACATTTGAGTTGTGGATTTCTGCTCCGAGTAAATTAAGTAAAATACATGACAAAATTAAATGAAGAATATACACACAGTACTAGAATTGACCAGCATACATACAAGGGGGAAGAGAGGCAATGTATGAATAGGCAAGGAAAAAAAGGAAATGTAACGCGGGGTGGACTTCATGGGCGTCGGGGGCTTTACAGACGCACTTTCATTGTGAGGGTTTATGTGTGTGGGGGGGGGGAGGGGTGAATGGTGAAGAGGGTCAGTGTGGGGCAGGATGGATGCTCGCCCGAAATGTATTTCTATGGGCAAATGATGGGCAGGGGAGGATATGGCTACTCTGATTCATTGAAATTATTTTAATGGAAAAAAATAAGTTCTTTAAAATTTGAAATGTTACATATTTTAGTTTTGACGAATCAGAAATAAGCAATATTAAAATGTTTATATTTATTTTTTTTTTCTGGCAAATAAATCTGAATTGTTGTTTGAAACAATTTAGTCAATGTGTCTTCGTGATCAAGTAAAAAAAAAGAAATCAATACAACATAAACATAAAAGAGTGAACACAACAACAAATAAAGATTGAATAAATCCAGGGCCCCGTTTCATAAAAACCTATGATAGTGGCAAATACACAATTTCCATAACAAAAGTACAAGCGACTAATGAGATCGAAGGATTTCAGTAGCTTTTAATTATAACTGCGATCTTTTTATTGTAACAAGTTTTATGAAACGGACCCCAGAAATTCATCGACGTCACAATGCACTCTCAATGCGAAACAAGCACCATAGAAGTAGAGTGACTCCAAGATTTGCTCTGATTGGACAATACAAAATAAAGAGTTAAATAAGAATGCGCGCGCAGACTATCTAAAAGTTGGTATAAGAATGAAGACTGCTGTGATCATTACCAGTATCATCCCCCGCCCCTCATCACCGGTGATCGCAGTTTGATCGACGTCGAGTGCAAAGTCAGGGTGGTCCGTCAAATTCGGCTTTCATTTCTGTTTCTAAACAGATTTCAGTCATCTCGCTTGGCAGTCCAAGAATTTGGAAGAAGATGAAGATCACCATGTCATCTCTGATTTCTGTTGTGTTGGTTCTAGGGTTGGTAGCCCTCATCTCGGGGGCACGACCGAAGGCTAGCCCGAGACGAAAGCCAAGTAATCTTAAGGCCAGTAAGTAAGAATAAAAATGTTCTTGAGTGTTTCGTCATTTTTCTTTGGAGGGGGGGGGGGGGGGGGCTATTCAAAAAAATATTTCTTGCCACTTGGAGTAAGAGCAGAAACACGCTGCATTATATTAAACTTGAAAGGCTCTTTTGTTCTTAAGTTTTCACACTGTGCCAGCAAAATACGTATCTACACAAATATTTTCGGGCTTATCAATCTTAATACAAGCAAATACACGATTTTGGTAATGTTTTAATTGCGTAATTCTTAGATTTTTATTTTCACATGGTTGAACTAAACCAGGAGGCCAAATGATTTGAGAAAGAGCAGGCACACAGATATTGGAAGAAAATTGTGTCGCCTAAATACGTTGATATTTTCTTCAGAATTTTCATCAAATGAAAAGGGGTTTTAACAAGTAGGAATGAACACTTCTTGGAATTTTACGAGAAAATGGTGTCGCATGTCTTCAGGGGAGCATTTCATGAAAATAGTTTTCAGAATTTTTTTTACTGACTACCTGTTCTCAGCCAATCAAATTCAAGGATTTGATAAAGCTTTAAAAACCTTACAGAGAACACATTTCGTAAAAATTCTACCGGTACCGATGTATCTATTGGAAAACAAAGAGACTCTTCTACTTTGATGCATATCAAACGTGACAGGTGAATATAAGAAAGGGAAATGGGCTGACATTCGTCTTGTAACCATGGAACCCGCCATGGTAACAATCCTACACTCTAAAAAAAAATTACCCAATATTGGAGGAAAATGGGAACATGCATGTTGGTTGGGTAAAAAGATATATATTTTGTAAATTTTACGCAGCAATGTTGCGTTGAAATAGCCAAATATAGGGTAGAAAAAATACCAATCAAACATGCATGTTGTTCCCTTTCTACCCAATATTGGATAATTTTTTACTCGGTGTTTTTAGAGTGAGAAAGCAAAAGCAAGAAAGAGGTCACCTGCAATTCGCTGGAAACCTCGACTTATGATTTTCTTTTATCTGTTTCCCCAGTTTTAGTATTTGAGATTTATTTTACGTCTTCGTGGCATTTAGTCCTTATGTCATCTGTGTATTAAAGGAGTGCCACCTTTTGGGGGGAATGGGCGTGTAATACGACAAAATGATGATGAAGAAGATTGCTAAAAGAGCACGAATGTTTGAATATAACCAAAGGCTTGGGGTTCACTCTGATGAAGCTGGTACAGTGTAAACAAACATTGGGTAAAATTTTAACCAGCACGAGGGTAATTATTTGTCCATCCAATTTTGGGCAGTATTTCATAAAACGCGGGAAGCATATCGTAAAGTAATGTTAAAAATAAGCAGCAATTTTTTTGTAAAAATTTTCATCACACTCGATAGATAAAAATGCCCAAAAGAAATGCCCAATGTTGGTTGGACACATAATTACCCTCTTGTAGCACTTTTACCCAATACTTTTTAGGGTGTAATGAGGATAAATGGTTTTAAAGGGCACTAGTGCATCAAGTGGGAATCGAACCCCGGGGCACTTTTATCCGAATTCCCCACTCTATGAATGAGCTATCATTCCAACTCTTATGAAGGTGAAACCCTCGGGTTCAAAATTTCACTGCAAAACATTATTCTGAGATTAATACATCTAAAAAATAAGTGAACATAATCCACAACTGCAGTAGGTTATTATACGAAGCAGAGATGAAGTTTTGTCAGATAACTTGATAATAACATGATACATTTGAACAACTATGACGATGTTGTGATATTTCTAATAAAAGTTCGCTCTTATCCATACATAAGTAAATATGCAAGTTATCAGAGGTGAGAGAAAAACAAATTTCTAATGGAGATATTTTTGTTATTAAGATATCAAGGGTAGAGATATGTCTATAAAAAAAGAATATCCCACTTTTACATCAACAAGAAATGAGTTCAGTGTGGATTTGACAGCATATCTTTGTTATCATTTATAAATCTTCAACAAATTGGACACGTCGCTGCGAAAGCTAATAACCTTAATATATTTTTCCTGCAAGTTCATTTCATAAGTTTTTCACAAACTTGCTTGCCCAGAACTACAGAATATATCTTGCTTTTCTGAAAAAAAACCTCACTAGCTTCTTATAAGCTATGGATTTTGCACACATTCCTTTTCTTTTGGCCCTCGGAACTTGGCAATGTACTTGGCTTTTATACAGCCTAGACCTACAATGTGAAAATATTGAACACTCTAGCATTTTTTAATCGTACGATGTGTAAGGTTTGAACAGAAAATATTTCGGAAATAGAAAATATGAAGCCTTTGAAGGGTGATTGACTAAATTATGAAATTCTATGGTAATGCAACATAACTTGAATTAAAATTGCTTTGTCTCTCATGCCGGTCACAAATTCCGTCCGCAATTTTTTTTTCTTCCTTTTCTTCTTCTACCCTTCTTTTTTTTTTTTTGCTGTTCTTTATCTTCGTCTTCGATATTGATGGGTGGTGCCCTATCTAAAATGTTTTCAACGATTGATAATCGAGTCAACTTCTCATTTACATAATTCTCTTCCAACAGATTGCTTCAAGTGTTCCCCTGGCCAACTTGACTCCCCGTGTATCAAGCCACAACTTGTATGCGATTTCAGGCGAGACTGCCCCGGTGGTGAGGATGAGGTCGAGGAGATCTGCCATCGCTCTCGATTCACATGTAAGTTCCTTATATTGCATAACACGTCATTTCCATTATCACATAAGATAAGGGGAAATCAACCCCGACAAAAAAAAATATCATAAAAATAGCAGAAACAAAAATTAAAAATGAAGAGCTCACTTGCAAAGGGGTTAGGTCAATTTTTCATCAAATTTGATTTTTTTTTCTCAATGTATAGATTTTTAGTAGCTCTAGAAGATTAAAAACCAAAGAAAAGTTGAAATTCCCATTAAAAAGTGATCTAAAATGGCAAAGAAAAATCACCCTTTTTTCAAAGGGGTTAGGTCCATTTCAGTTTAGTTGCAAAAGGGGTTAGGTCCACACCGATTTTTTTTTGGAAAAGAATATTTGAAAAAATATGAAGACAGGTAGAGTTCTTTTATACCAAATTTTATGTTCTCATGGTAGGGTATCATGAAAATTTAGTTTCGCATAAGAATATTGCAATATGGGAGAATAACAAAACAAAAATGATTTTCTTGGAGTGGACCTAACCCCTTTTGCAAACAAACCCTTCTGAAGAGCTAATTTTTCAAAAGGGGTTAGGTCCATTGTTCATAAATTTCATTGTTTTCTGTCGCAAAATCTCAAAAATTTTAGTCGCTCTAATGAAAACAAAGAAAATTTGAAATTCACATGAAAACGCGAATAAAAGTGGCAGAGAAAATCACTTTTTAATCAAAATAGATTAGATTCATTTCAGTGTGCCTGCGAAAGGGGTTAGGTCCATAATGATAATTTGTAAAAGAATGTATAGAAAAAAACTGAAGACAGGTAGATTTCTTTTATACCCAATTTTATGTTCACATGATAGGGTAGTACATCATGACAATTTAGTTTCTCATAAGAAAATTGCAATAAGTGAGAATAAAAAAACGTGGTTTTTCTAGGAAGTGTCCAAAGTGGACCTAACCCCTTTTGCTACCAAACTCTTCAAATGTTGATGAAGGTTTGATGAAAATCCATCAAAGATTACAAAGGTTATTAGAATTGTAATTTATTCATATGCGATATATGCGAGCAGTTTAGCCATATATCGTGTAGAAAAAAAATGATATGTCATTTTCTCAATAAATTGATTTTTTTTTATATTGAATCTTCAGTATATCAGCAGAAAAATTATTTTACACCTGCTGCTGAAAAATAAAGAAGGTCATCATGAACCATTTAAAAAGTGAAATATATGTATCTTATTTTAATAACATATGGAGCAGCTGCCCGTAAATACCGTCACAAATCAAAAACTTGAAATTCTAATAACCTTTTTAATCTTTGATGGATTTTCCTTAACCCCTCACCAGTATATGTTTTTCTTTCTGGCAGTTTTACAACAAACTATTCTTGGGGTAAACTTCCCCTTTAAATCTTGCCTGTAAATATTGATCGGATGTGAAATAAGGATATGTTATTTACTGATGTTCTGGTGCTAGAATCGCAGAAACCAAGCCTACTTCAAATCATTTTTTAGATTAAGATTTTCGATGATATTGTGCCCTTATTACATTTATCTTTTGTCTTTACTTTTACTTTTGTAATATTTAATCTATATAAAGTTCTCATCTTTTCGTTTCTTGTACAACGTCATTCTTTATTTCTCCCCTCTTTCGTATCACTTTAATTTCGCGCCTTTCCGTTTTTCATGCAATTACTTTCTTTATCTCCGTTGGCTTGATAGGTGTTTTGTTAACATAAATATTATTTTGAACTACCTCTACTATAATGAGTAGCCAACGAAATAAAGGCTTTGCTTTTAGGCCCCTGAATTTTCACAAAATATAAATTACAAGGTTCTGTTATCGGTTTCATATCCGTACAAAGATATTTATTTCAACCGTAATGATTACACAATCTTATTGAGTCGACAGTATTTACTTCATTTGTATTTTGTTGAAAATTAGAAAAAAATGGATATCAAATGAAAATAAAATTTTGCAATTTTTTCTTCTTACATCGATATTGCTTCAAAGCAGTAGCCTAGAAAAATATGCCTGAAAGTAAAATTGCCAGGTCTTCTATGTGTTTGGTATTCAGAACTAGTCCAGGATAGAAGAGGCATAACCTTGTTTTTTTGTATATACAATATTTTTTGATGGTTTCTTGTCAATTCGAGGGTGCTGATTACGAATCTGAATGATGCCACTCGTGTAACCTTAAGCATTTCCCGCAAGTTGGCAAAATCCAATATGGCCGCCAAAATATGCAAATTGCCCATGAAAATCATAAAATTGTCTGCACATTGGCTATGAAATGCATGAAATTGTGTGGCAGGAGTGAAATACTCTCTGAAAAAATAATTTTTGACAAAATATTTATTTTCCTAATATTCAAAATGGCCGCCATAGGCCCTTGTATACTCTATTATGTAGAATATGAATAGGGAAAACTAATTTTCACAAAAATGGGCACTAAACTGCAAAAAAATCGAGATGTATGAACGAAGTAATATATGCCAATCATCATTACTAACGAGATATATCATTTATTATGTCATATATGGGAACATTGCTGTATTTTGATATCTAAAATAGCCGCCACTGGCCCAAACGGTATTGCGTACAATGGCAATGGGGGCCAAAAAATTCACAAGGGTGATCACTAAAATGCTTATTATGAAGATAAAACGAGTGGAATACTGACTAAAAACATAATTGTTAACGAAATATATTATTAGTAAGCTATGTATGTGATGAATGTTGTATTTTGATATTCAAAATCGCTGCCAATGGCCCTAAAAGTATTATGCACAATGAGAAAGAGGAGCAAAGAAATCACAAGAGTGAGCACTAAAATGCATATATATATGTAATAAATTAAGGGGATACTTTCTAAAAACGTATTTTTTAACGAAATATATCATTCAGGTTTCAAGTTTGTGTTAAATACTGTATTTTTTCTTTCAAAATGGCCGCCATAGACATTGACTGTATTATGTACAATGCAAAGTGGGAAACGAATATTCACAGGAGTGAGCACCATAAATGCACGTAATAGTGATCTATGAGTAATACATTGTCTGAAAGCATAATTTCTATTAAGATATATCATTTATTCTGCCAGTTAGGTGATAAATACTGTTATTTTTAAGTCAAAATGGCCGCTACAGGCCCTTGCGGTATTATGCACAATGTGAATGGGAACAAATCATTTCAACAGAATTTGGCTTTGCTTGGCCAAATGGTGATGTATGAGTGAAATATTGTCTGAAAACATGATTTATAACAAAATATATCATATCTTATGTAATTTAGGTGATAAATACTGTATTTTGACATTCAAAATGGCTGCCCATATGCCCTTTTTGTGAACATTATTTGTCTCCACTCAAATTGTATATTATACGATAAGGGCCATTGTTGGCCATTTTCAATTTAAAAAATGCAGCATTTATCACAAAAATTACACAGCATTATGATATATCTCGTTAGAAACCACGGCTTTAGACAATAATTCACCCTTAGATCACAATTATGTGCAATATTTAGAGTCTAACAAAGCCAAATTCTGTCAAAATCATATGTCCCATGTTACAATGTACACAATACTTTTAGGACCTATGGCAGCCATTTTGAATTTCAAAGTACAGCATTTATTACCTCCACGACCAATAATTTATGTGATGTATTTAGTTAGAAATCATGTTTAAGACAATATTTTTACTCGTACATCACAGTTATATGCATTTTATGATTCTCACTCTTGTGAAAATTAGTTTCCCTGTTTGCATGTTACATAACTTAGTTAGGGCTTGTAGACATGGTAGAGGTTATTTTGAATGTCAAAATACAGTAGTTATCAACTATATGGCAGAAGAAATGCTATAATTTATATTAAAAAATATGTTTTCAAATAACATTTTACTCATACAACAGGATTATATGGATGTTATAGTCAAGCAAATCCAAATTCTTACCATTCACATAGTAGATAATACTGTTAGGGCCTACAGGGGCTTTTTTTAATTTCATAATACATCATTTATCTCATGCATGACAAAAGAAATGATATGTCTTGCAATGATACATGTTGTCAGACAATATTTTACTCGTAGATCACAATTACATGCATTTTATTTTTCTACTCGTGTGAAAATTAGTTTCTCCATTCGCATTGTACATGATAAATATAGGGCCTATGGCAGCCATTTTGAATGTCAAAATACAGCATTAATCACATGCATATTAACAATGATGTTTTTAGTCAGTATTCCACTCGTTCATGTCGTTTATCTTAATAATATGCAATTTAGTGTTCACTCTTGTCATTTTTTTGGCCCCGGCCATATGATTGCCATTATTCATAATACTCTTTGGGCCAGTGGCGGCTATTTTAGACATCAAAATACAGCAATGTTCTAATATATGACATGATAAATGATAATTTTTCGTTAGTAATGATGATTTGCATATATTACTTCGTTCATACATCGCGATTTTTGCAGTTTAGTGCTCATTTGTGTGAAAATTAGTTTTCCCTATTCATATTGTACATAATAGAGTATAGAATGGCCTATGGCGGCCATTTTGAATATCAGGAAAATAAATATTTTGTCAAAATTATTTTTTCAGAGAGTATTTCACTCCTGCCACACAATTTCATGCATTTCATAGCCAATGGGCGGACGATTTTATGATTTTCATGGGTAATTTGCATATTTTGGCGGCCATATTGGATTTTGCCAATTTGGGGAAAATGCTCAAGGTTACACGAGTGGCATCATCCAGATTCGTAATCAGCACCCTCGAATTGACAAGAAACCATCAAAAAATATTGTATATATAAAAAAACAAGGTTTGATCAATTCTCTATGGGGCCTATCCTGGACTAAACCGTATTTTTTCAAGTGTTGGAACGCAATCACACGCAGCTCGTAATGGTAATGAAGGCCTATTTGTGCAGAGGGTCAAAAACACCCGTTTCTTAGTGGGACCAAGTGAGATCGTCACGACGACCCTCGGGTATACCGCCGTGATTAAAAATGAGTGGGGATGCACATAAGCTGAAAAATAAAACCGGTCCATTGGAAGATAATCACTTAAATACAGCTATGGTCATTATACACGCACCTCCTAAGGCGGTTTCACACGAGTAAAGGTAATCTCGAAGGAGACAATCTTATTTCATTGCTAAATCTTGACATGCATACATAAAAAAATAAACGAGTTAGGTTTGATTGAATTCAAGCAAAATTAAAAAAAAGTAAACAAGATTTATTAACACAGGTAGATGACCCTACCAACAAAGAGTGATGCTGCACATAATGTCAAAGTATGTTTTTTCTTCATGTATTCTGTCATATGTAACTAGTTTCACCTTTAAAAACCGAAGTCTGAGGTGTCTTCAACGGGGAATAAGGTTTTAATAAATTCAAAATAATTCGAAAAAGAAATATCATGGGTTAAAATCTCAAATATTGATATTTAAATAAAAATGTGCAGTGACTGAAATGATTGTCGGCCGAGGAAAGAAATCTTGTCCTCTGCTTGTGTTTTTTTTCACCCAACGTCATTCGTTTTCAACGTTTTAAAGAAAGAGACCTGCGAGTAAACTATAGAAGAGTGTAAAATTGCTCTGATAACTCCCTGCAATAATCCCTGTATACCTAAAGGTGGTGACGCACGCGGAATCTGCATGCTATTACCAACACACTCACTTTCCTATACACACACAATTACGTTAAATCGCCGCATAACCGAGGACTTTTGTATAATCATGAAGTTAGAAATCTCATGCACAGAGGGGCAATATGAACTTTTACTTTTCAGTCGATGAGAACCATTGCGAATCGAGGACTCGTTAAGGGTACACCTATATTATGTTTTGAAACCATTTGCAATTGGCCCGCATAGGCGCGTACTGAGGAAGTGTAGTTTGTGTCCTCAACAATGTGAAAATTTTGTCTGTGTCCTCATTTTCCACCATGGTTTACTGCAGCATTGTATATCCACAGTTCCTCCAACACATACACACACCACCCTTACCATAATGACAATAATAATAATGATAATAAAGATAACGATAATAATAAAAAAAATAAAATAGTTATAATAAGTTATTATAAGTATTTTGCACGACACAAACTTTGGTAAATGTACCATCATTCTGCTTGATATATTTCCACCTGAGTAATTTATTAGTTTTTTTGATTTGTTCATGCATGACTATTATCTGTATATATACCACTGAAAAACAAATTTCTTCGTAAATGTTCATGTTGCGAATACAAAATAAAACATCTTGTACCTTGTATTACCAAAACAATCATATAACTCATTCTGACAGAAAATTATGATTTCAAGCACCCCTTTCTTACCCTCATTCCGTCCTCAATTAGCAAAGTTTGCTGGTACTCCAGCGTTAAGGAGGATTTCCACCAGCGGGGTTTGGCGACATAAATCCATTAAGGTCCATACCTGGAAGCCTGATTGGGGCGCAGAGCAGGTGTTTCTACTCCTGGAATTACTGGGTCAATGTAGAATTTGTTTTTGTTTTGTTTGTTACTGTTTGGTCAGATAATATTGAATTATTTATATAATGGGGTTATTCTTAGTGCATGTGGGGAAGGCTTCTTTCTATGTTGTGTGAGGGGACTTCCTTTTAAGTGATAACATCCCTTGGACGTACGTATGGGAAGAAAATGATTTCACAAGGTGCTAGATCCCCTTTTGATATTGCAAAAAAAAACGACAACAGCAACAACAACATTCGTTTACCTTTTTGCATACTTGCTTCTTGGAAAATTCAAATTATCAATCTTTTTTTCGTAATTGCTCTTGATTGATATTGAAATTTATATATTTATATTTTGATGTTCGAAGAAGAGTTGGCTGATTAAGCACACTATGAGTTAAATAACTCGATTTTCCTCAGAAGTACATTCAGCAGCTTTTCGAATTATAGTCTTCAAATTGACATGGAATTATTAGAGACAGAAACAAGGTTAATATTGATGAGGTAACGAGGTCAAAATGTGTCTTTCCATCTTGAGGTCGATTCCATAAACTGTTTGCAAGGTACAAGCATATCTTAGAAATAACTTAAGAACAAAAAGCGTCATTTATTGTGTGAGCCCTCTTTTTTTATTACATTCAAATTATATATTACCGTGTTCTAAATTTTTTTTTATTGGACTCAGATGTAAAAATAAGGAATTTATGGCATTTTAAAAGGTTTTTCTTTCCATATTGGAGCAAAACAGTGATGTGCTGATCGAGTGTGTTACACACGCACACCTTCCCATTTTCATTCGCATCTTCCCATGTAAAATATAAACTATATTATACTTTCCTGCAATCATAGGCGGAAATCCCAGGGGGGACGTGTCCCCCTACTCAAAATAGTAGGGGGGACACAATATCAAAACCTGGTAATGTTACCTCACGAAACACATTAAATCATCAATAGGATATTTCACTCTAACACTGGGAAGGTGTTCTAGAATTTGCATTTTTTTAAATTTACATATTCCTTTGAAAAATAAAAGGGAGTGTGATATTATCGTTTCCCAATTCGGATAAAGATTTGGTTGTGAGTTTCATTTTAAAAATGCCAAAAATGAGCAAATTTTAATGGGATTTTCAGCACTATGCTTGTCTGATCCCCCCCCCCCCCGTATTTGTTCACATCTACTTGATATTTTCCCCCTTTTTAGGGGGGGCTTGGCTTTAGATTTCAGGTAATACCACGAGGTCACAATCTAGCGCTCCATACTCTAGGCATGAGAGCAATTTAACGGACATATCAGAAAAAAAAAACCTTATGTAATATCCTGCTAAACCCATACAAAGAACATTAATGAGATTGCATCCTCTTGTGATACGTTGTTCGAGCCCGAAGTCACATATCAAAAGGGAATAAGAGCAAAGTCTGTTTTTAATGTTTACTGACGTAAATTAAATTCTTCTTTGAAATAACAATTGGTATAGACACTTCGTATACTGCTTTGCTACAAGGTGATCCCCATTGATTATCGTTCATTAAGAAAGTTCATGTTCTCACAATCCTCCTCTTCACCTTCCCCATTCTTCTTCTTTCTCTCGTTCTTCTCCTCCTCCATCATATCCTCCTCCTTCTTCTTCTACTTTTCCTTCTTCTTCTTTTTTTCTTCTTCTTATACTTCCCTTTCTTCTCTTTTTGTCGTCATTCTTATTCTTCTTCTCCTCCTCGTCGTCCTACAGTCCTCATCATTCTTGTCACTACTTTTCCCTTAATAAATCGTTATACATAGCATTACTCTCATTAATATTTTCATTTCATTGACATTGTTTGATGTGTCATGATTGTAAAAATAAATCATTCCTAAATCTGCTTAACTTGCAGCCACATACAGTGTGAGCATCGATGATCCCATTTTGATACACGACAGTGACAACGCACCAGCCCCCTTACCCGGAACAAACACATTCTATGCCCTCGATCGATTCACGGGTCCTCCGGGATCGCACATCACGTTTGAGTTCACCGACGTCGCCTTCTCGGCGGAGACAAAGCGATCCCGTCGCTCCTACATCGCAGTAGGGTCAGGCGACGATCCCACGATGGTCTCTGCCCAGGTCGCCCGTATTTCGCTCGATACTCCGGCGAGTACGGACGGGTACACGGTTAGTAGCAATGAGGCGTGGTTGCTTGTAGTGCACCCAAAAGGAGAGAACATAGGCTTCACTGTCCGTGTAAACGTGGTTTCTGGTGAGTTGCGGGAAAACAAGAAAAATAGTTATATGCTAAATAGAGAGCTAAAAGGAATGTCGCTAGGGAATTTTTATTTGGAGTGGAAAACTAAGATTATCAAAGGTGCTGACAATATAGTGTTGTGCAGTATAGTATAATAGTAGTATAGTAGGAGAAACAGTAAATGTAGATGCATGTAGTTGCTGCAGCAGTAGTAGTAGTAGTATTATAAAAGAAAAAATAGTAGAAGACAAAGTGGTAGTTGTATAGCAGCAGTATAGTAAGAGTATTAGTAGTAGTAGTCATAGAAGAAGTAGAAGTTCTACTACTACTACTAGTAGTAGTAGTAATAGTAGTAGTTGTTGTTGTTACAAGAGTTGTAGTAGAAGTAGCATTAGTAGTAGTGGTAGTAGTAAGAGCAGTAGTAGTAGTAGTAGTAGTAGTAGTAGTAGTAGTAGTAGAAGTAGGATCAGTAGTAGTAATAATTGTTGTAATAGTAGCATGAGGGGTATTAGTATTATAAGTAGTATGGGTAGTAATTGTAGTAGTAGTATAGTAGTAATAGTTCTAGTAGTAGTAGTAGTAGTACTAATATTAGTAATAGTAGTAGCAGAAGTAATAGTAGTAGCAGAAGTAGTAGTATTAGTAGTAGTAGTAGTAGTACTAGTAGTAGTAGTAGTAGTAGTAGTAGTAGTAGTAGTAGGAAATAGTTGTAGTCAGGTAGTAGTAACAGCAGCAGCAGAGGTAATACAATCAGGCTCGCAGTAGTATACTAGTACAGTCTAGCGGTGATGGTGCAGGTGTTTGGTGGTGGTTGAGTTGTGATGGTAATTACTTCACATCGATTTATATTTTTTGTTTGTGAAAGTAGAAACATAAAGAAGTAAAAGGCACGGTGTAAAAGATACTAAGGCGAATGATATTTCCGTTATTCTTATTTGAAAGTGGCGCCAAGTTACTTTTCATTTTCTTCATCGAAGGAGCTCGAAACTTTCATTAACATTCATAAAAACTCATTTCCGCTCTGCGACCTTGTTTCCATCTTCAAACCTAGCATCACAATCGTTTAGATTAAAGAGATACATCAGCATGATTATGGCCCATTCATTTACTACCATACGGAAGATAAGCCCCATAATCATTGTTGATATCTGGAAATCACCGCTTCACAATCAGAAATGATAAACCATTGCCATGGCAATCGGAGATTAATTGTCACCTCAAATTGCACGACCATGAACGTTCGCGATGGACTCGTGCTACATCCTTCTGATGGTGATTATAATGATAACAGAGAAAGGGAAGCCCTAGCCGTTTAATGAAGCTCTATATGTAGGGGGTGTCACACAAGAGGTCATTTGCAGAAAGTGTTTCAATCAAACATAACTCTAGAAATCATGCGCATGCGCAGCTTGATTTTCAACGAATCGAAAGCGGGCATTTGGGATTTGCGACTGATGTTTTTGAACTTACATTCAATCGCAGGTTTTAGCATGCTTGTGATCAAGAATTCATTTTTTTATCAGGAAATTAATTTTGTGTGTTAACGGAAATTAATTCTTAGAGGGGTTTTCTAGGCTGAAGATAATATGATTTGAACAGACAAGAAAAATCAGACAAACTGTACTCTATTTATTTAGAAATAAATATTCTCAGCCCGGAGCACCCCTTTAGCAAAGGAAATATGATTAAAGGGTAACCTTAAGCGCATACATTCGTAATTCCGAAGCTTCGTTATTCCGAAGGTTCGGATATTCCGAAGGTTCGTTATTCCGAAGGTTCGTATTTCCGAAGGTTCGTAATTCCGAAGGTTCGTTATTCCGAAGGTTCGTATTTCCGAAGGTTCGTTAATCCGAAAAAGAAATGAGGTTCGTAATTCCGAAGGTTCGTTAGTCCGAAAACTAAATGATTAACTAACCTTATTTTGTTTTGGGACTAACGAACCTTCGGAACAACGAATCTTATTTCGTTTTCGGATTAACGAACCTTCGGAACACCGAACCTTATTTCGTTTTCGGATTATCGAACCTTCGGAATAACGCCACAAATGTTCGGATTAACGAACCCTTTTACGTTTTCGGATTAATGATCATCGAGGTATAGGCAATTTACGTGTTTCGGAATTACGAACCTTCGGAATAAAGAACCTTCGGAATTACGAACCTTTCGAATTACGAAGTGTAACCAAATTAAGTGCCATACATTGTAGGCACGTCGGCATTTCATGGCTAAAAATCTATGATAGATAATGATCATAAAAACAATGAAAACAATAATATTTAAAAAAAAATTAATCTAAGAAATAAAAACAAAAAATAATGATAGTAGCAATTACAATAACAATAACAATGATAATAATCACAAATGTAAATCATGATATCTATAATGATAATAATCAAGGAGGTCGCTTCAAGAAACTTCTTGTGAGAACTTTGAACCCTGCCTACTTAAATGATGATATACATGTATTATTGTTACACTTAGTACATGCCCTGCCAAAAAATCTCACTACTTTGAACCCCAACATATATATATATATTTTAAGTTCTACAAGTTTAAACCCTTTGATCTTCAATAATTCATCGATCAGTGACTCCGCCATATCTCACCCATGGTCCTTGGTCGTCGATTAATTTCCTGTATCTGGCTCGGATACAATGCTTTATATCGCTGTCCTAGTTGCTATCAGCACCTGCGTGTGATCTGACTTCACACATACACTCTATCAAGAGCATGCTATCCACCTTGATCACACGAGGGTACGGTAACAAAGTTATACAGGTTTCCATGTACCGCCCCCGTTCTTTAAAAAGCCGCCTTTCAAATTGCATTGGGAAATTCCATATGTGTCGTACGGGACATTTCGACAACAATTTCTAGTCTCTTAGCTGATTGCTTGAGCAATAAAAAAAAATTGTCAATTATAACGATATAGTGGGTAGTCATGTGAGAAACTGATTACCAACGAAAAAAGGGTTTGATTATGGGTGAATTAGAGGTGAAAATGTTGCGTGTCGTACATGACTACCCACTAGTGCTTTATTATAACCACAAAATAAGTTGAAGTTCCTCTATTGTTTGGACAGTAAGTTGAAAAATGTTGCGAAAATGGCTAACTTTTCTAGCATGGAAACGCTCTATTAAGGAGTTCAAGTGCAGAGATAATGTATTGCCAAATGCCCGTCATGACCAAGAACAACAAATAATTATTCTTTGTTGAAAATTGCTGAATCATAACGGCAATTTAGTACTTGATTTGGACAAACGACATAAGACCAAACGAAGAAAAAAAACGACATGCAAGTTTTCGTCAGCTTTGAAACTTATGGCGGGTCAGTTGCGATAGCATGGTCAAAATTAATATGATTTGAAGAAAATATAGAGCAACATTGAATTAGAAAATCACGGAATAGAATAAAGGAGCTATTGATTTTATTGTTTATCTTCAGTTCTGTTTGAAATAGGTGTGTATACATGATATCAACGACATACAATGCCTTTTCTCTGTCAATTTCATTTATACAACTTTTTTGTTGCGTTTTGGTATGTCTTCCTTGTCAAGAAAATAAGTCACGCTTATACAACAATGATGATCGAATATACATGTCAGAAGTTGTTCCTGATTTGTATTCTTAGAGCAGCAAATATTGAAATGAGCATAATATCATTTATGATATCGGGGGTTCATAAAGCTGTTTGTTAGTTAAGAGCGACTTTAAGAACGACTGGTGAACCTTTCTTACACGCTAAGCCATCGGAAATGAACATTTGGGTGGATACCATTTACCGCATTACCGCAAGAAAGGATTACCAGTCGTTCTTAAAGTCGCTCTTAATTTACGAACAGCTTTATGAAACACTACCTGTAGTGTTATGATTCCACCTGCATGGTTTACTTTTTACTTGTAATTTTCATCTTTCCTTCGAATTTTATTCCCATCATCGCTGAATCTGTCTCTGTTCCTCCGCTCTGGGATTTCTCTCTCTCTCTCCCTCCCTCTCTATTCATCTATCTACCTTCCTCCTCCGTGTCATCTTTACCCTCCCTCGCTCTCTCCCATCACTCCGATCTCTATCCTTTTACCTATCCTCTTTTTCAGAGAGCCCCGCGATCGTCCCCGCGGTCGGGAATGATGCTGACGTCGACGTGGGTATGTCAGCTTGTTTCCCGTGTCTCAGCAGTGACCTGATCTGTGTCAGTTGGGACTGGCACTGTGACGGAGCAAATGACTGTGACGAGGGAGAGGACGAGATAGGCTGCCGTAAGTGGATTTTTTTTCTAATATATAATTCTTTTTTTTTAGATCATAACGCTACTGAGTACGTGTGAGAAAGCCTTGGAATTGTTCAAGTTCAAACAATAGTATTATGTACAAATCAATGATAACAGGTCAGTGTTACAGTCATTACGTGTCTGGTGTTCCACGGGGAAATATCATTGGTCCCTTGTTTATTATGATCTTGATCTACGTAAAGGACCCTCGTTAGTCTTTTGCTATGTTTTATTTCGGTGCTTTGTTTATCTTGCTTCTTGTAAAAAAAAATCGAATGTACAAATAGCAACTTTTAATCCAAACTTGTCTAGTGATTGGCAGGACATGGGCTATTTGTATTAGGCCTATATCAAATGAAAATGCGATTTGTATTTCGAAAACTGACAAAGGCCTCAACTTTTGGCCTGCATCGCTTCCTTTCTTCCTGTGTTTTTATAATTCGCCCGTTTCTGTGTTTACATTGGTGTTTCAAGAAGAAAAATATAATTCATCTGCAAGAAGCTTGAAATTTCATATTCATTTAACAATATAACAATTTTAAATACATTTCATGATATATTTATCTACAGCCTGCTTGGGCTTCGAATGCAGCGATGGCAAATGCATTGAGAAGGGATTCCAGTGTGATGGCATCGTTGACTGTTCCAACGACGAAACAGACTGTCCTGCTTAAAACGCAAGATGGCGCTACATATTAATGATCTAACAATCCCCATTTATCGGTGTCTGTTGTTCCCAATATATTCATGGTGTCACAAGTGTGTTCCTTTGTGATAATAACTATATGAAAATGATTTGCTTACCGCCCATTTTTAATGTGAAACAGTGTGGTAGCCCGGACGTTATGAATAAATGATTAAGTTCGCCAAGTTCAGTACCTAAATTCAGAAAAGGGGGAAGTGGGGGGGGGGGGGCAACATAATGACGTATTTATTCGGTCAGTGTTTTCAATATAAAGGAAATTGGATATTGATGGAGATCGTGTATAAAGCAATAGGTAACAAAAGTTGGTTAATAGTCATGATCGTTATTTTGTAGTTAATAATGCTTATAGCTACATGTATCTACGGTTTATTTGTTTTCGCACACTATTGTTTATTATCACATTCAAATGCATCTCCTCCCCTTTCTCTAATCCGTCTCTCCCTCGTCCCATCTAAAGGCCACCGCACACCTTACGACTGGTCTGCGACCCGATTTCAGAATAAAATGTAATAGAATTTGATGCTAATATTGAGACTTGGAATATCTTACTGTGTAATGTTCGAAATCATCGTACGAATACCTATGATCAAATTTGTGACTATGCTATCATCCTTCTTAGAATAAAAGCGAATTTAATATCTAGTCGTAATGACGTCATAGCAGTCTTACGATTGGCTACGATTTGAACCTAATTTGGACTTTACTCCAAAATAAGGGCTTGCAATCTTTCAAAATTGTTATAATATTATTATTTCAATTAATTTCAACCTCAAATAAAATGATATGTTCCATTCACATCTTCAGAAATTGAGCAAAATGCGATTTGTTCCTAAATCGGGTCGCAGACCAGTCGTAAGGTGTGCGGTCACCTTAACCAACATCCCGCTCATTCTGGGTCCAGTTTCATACAGACTCGTTAAAACAAAAAAAGCACAATAGGGCGATTCCGTACGTGTCGTACGGGACATTTTACAACAATTTCTAGTTTCCTAGCCGAACGCTTGAGCAATAAAAATATTTTTTTTGTCAAAGATAAAGCTGTAGTGGGTATTGACGTGAATAACTAATAACCAACACAAAAAAATTGATTATGGGTAAATTATAGGTGAAAATGTTTTGTGTCGTACGGGAGGCAGAAATGTCCCGTACGACACGCAACATTTTAAGCTGTAATTCATCTGTGGACAACATATTTTTGTTGGTTGTCAGTTTTTTGCATGTCTACCCAGTAGTACTTTAATATTACCACAAAGCAAATTGAAGCTCTTCATTCGTTTGGACAGCAGGTTGAAAAAAGTTGTGAAAATGGCTGATTTTTCTAGCATGGAATCGCCCAATATCTATGAAATATTTACGACCAGTCAATCAAATTGATTTGTTTCAATGCCTTTAAATTGATGTTGAATTTAATCATTGAATTAAGTTGGTTTATTTAATTTCTGTATTAATCTTTCAACATACAAATCAGAAATACATAAATACAAATCAATTACATAAATTAATGAAAATCAATCATTTATAAACCAAAAAAAAAGAGATACACTTGCAAATTGGCAATCACAATACAAACAATATCGTAGATGAATAGTTGTATGTATGCTAATAAAAGGAATTTGCAAAATGTTTTATTGTAACAGGTTTTATGAAAGTGGGCCCGTGATCTCGCGATATTTCTCTCCATTCCTCTCTCTGTCTCTCCCTTTTTACATAATCTATTTCTTTCTCTCAATTCTCGTTTCCTTTTCGCTGTACAGTGTTTACTTTTGGCTTGTAGTTAGTGAGGGATGAATCTTTTATGTCTCATGCTGTTAACAATATACATTGCTTTACTCAATATGGTGTAAGTTCGTCCCTAGCCTAAATCATTTTGGTTTACAAATAGTTTCAAATCGAAGACATTTCAAGTGCACCCCAACTATTTGTAATACATGTATTTCAATGTCTGTTAAATGAGTGTTGTCAAATTAATTATATAATTAGTTATATAATTGTTAAAGGTTAAAGCTTTCTCATTTCATTGCTTAGAAATATTGTTATTCAAATAAATGTAATATCAACCCTGCTGCATTTTTTGTTTTAAATCGATACCATCTTTGTTTTATCTGTATTTTTTGTATCTAGAGGTTTAAATTTTATTAAAAAAACTTCAACTTCTTGACATAAAGAAAAAGAATTAAAATACAGATTAGATATTATATCCTTACAACTTAGTGAATATGTTGACAATGAATAAAATACATAACACTATACATAGTTTGTTCTTTCTTTTTGGAAGCACTGACATTATAATATGCCATATGTTTATTTTTCAACTTGCTTCTCATTTCTTTTCAAATGAACACAGAGTCATATCTCTCCTAGTAAAGCATGTTACATTGAAACGTCATTATCTTAATAAATAGTTACAAATGATATATATGTCTCTGCTTATAATCTCAACTCACTCAACATATTCTTGCAGAGTGTCAAATATTTATAAAAGAACACACACACACAAATATTTTTCTCAGATACACACAAAACAAATAGTTACTAAGTGGACGAATTGAAGCCATTGGCAATCCGTTTCTTAGGAACCCCCATCACCTCGACGCCCTCCCTCGGATCAGTTCCCTCTCCTCAAAATCCCTAAGTAACAAGGATCATCAATTTATTTATTAATCGCTCCCTAAAGGATAATATACACACTGTATAATCGCGGTAGAAAATGTCAATGATCTAAAAATACCCATTAACGTTTAATAAATACATTTAGTGTAAGATGTGTCTTCTGTTACATTCACTGGTGATACAATGAACTACTAAAAAAACACACACATTACTTTGAAAGAATGCGAGCTTACAACTCGGAACTTTGTGCAGTCAATTGTAACACAATTAACAGATTCAAAGAATAATATCCCAGAAATGAATCAATATCGACACACCCCCTTGGATTGATAGTCTATTAAAAACAGACTCCCTTGAACAATGAACAAATTCAAAGAATAATGTCCCAGAAATGAATCAATATCGACACACCCCCTCGGATAGATAGTCTATAAAAACAGATTCCCATGAACAAACTTGGTCCACGAATCGGGGAGTAAACTTAATTTGGGGGACGTTGGAATTATAAATTTCTTTCCAATCCTGACAGCAGAGCCTGTGTCAAGTTTTGGCAAATATAAAGATTTATTGTCAAAGTATTTTTCCTTTATGAGATATGTTAGGAATATCAGATTTTTATACGTACTCACATCTACGTGAGATGTGAAGCAAACTGTAAATCCCAAACATACTCGCACCGCAAACACACTCACTCACCCACACTTATTTTCCCACTCACTCTCTCTCTCTCACAAACACTTGATACTTCTTCGCTCAAAATATGACGGCTGTAGATCAGGCCTCATTCAGACTGCAACCAAGCATGGTTTCAACATACTTTGAAGAGAGCACCGACATTTTGAAGACAAACAGTGTGTTCCACTTAATGAAAATGGCGTTACCTTTTTAACAAAAAGTACATTTTCGCAATATGGAGTAGCGAAAACGTGCTTACATCCATTGACTAATGTCTGTGCAAACATGTACATAACTCATCGTGTCATGCATCCATTGATCAGGGGATGTCTTTCTGTTTTAAAGTAATGTAGTTTTTTTTTTTTCTTGAATAATGTTCCTATGATTTAGGAGGAAAATACTATTCGCTTTTTTTGGCGGAGGGGGGGGGGTGATACCTGTAATCAACACATAAACATGATTTTGTTTTCCCGGTTCATTTCATTTACTTTTCTGTTGGTAATCTACTCGCCCACGCTCTCGTCAATAAAAAAATGCGCTCAAAAAATTTCGTCTTACTGTTCAGGGCCCTTGAAAATATGTAATAGAATAGTTTATAAGCAGTCGGAGAGCCAGCCAACCAGGCATTCATTTATTGGTATAAATGTTTAGTCATGCTCCATATGACACATGCACTGACAACAAAGGTTTAAACTTCAAAGCGTGTAACATTTTAACGAGCACTACATCTATGTACAAACTTAATCGTGCTAACACTGAGCCTCATATATGTTTAAAGTCATATAAAGTCAATTTTCATTGCTATTTTCCGAGATAAAAAATAGAAATTATAAATGGGTAAGAGAGCGAAGACAGAATATTTGAACAACCAGCAAGCTATTATTCAGATAGCTGCCGATTTCAGCACTTGCTCCTTTTGCGTATACGGTATTCTTTACGATAACGTAGCGGGTCCGAGTCCAACTCAGAACACAAGTCGCAAGAAGCAAATTTGTAACTCACTAGCTAGTCGGGATGGTGTTATCCTTGCGTTGCTGTTGACTTTTAAATTCTGGTTTAGAGCATGAATTTGATAAACTTTTTTTTCGTGTTAAAAAAGAGGCGAGACTTAAAAAAAATACCAACACACAACTTCACGCTGATCTAACAACGAGTAAAAAAAACCTGGCCCATATTCTGGTCTAACTATGGATGTAGCAAGTTTTTGACATGTATCCCTCACAGTAGAAGTTCAATTGTCAGCTCATTTGGCACTCATACCATTCATGACTGACAAGGAACAAGTGCTGAAATAGTTTCCTTCTTCATTAGAACACGGGGAAAAGAGCCAAGTAAAGATACGGAACATGAAATGCAAATGAGATTTTGACATATTTGGCTTTCCATAACTTTAACACAGTCTTATATACACCATTAATTGCCTAATACGCCAATGGCAATGTAGACAGAGGGATGGATGAAGACAGAGATAAAGTGGGCAAATGTGAGTTTGAGAGACAAAAAGAAAGAGAGAGAGAGAATGAGAGAGGGGGGAAGAGGGAGAAGGTGGGGGTCTGCATGCGTGTACGTTTGTGTTTGCTTGAGTTTGAGGAAGCTGCACATTAAATAATTTCTGTTCTCAAAAGAGGACTTTTATTATCGTAGTTGATATCAACCGACACCGTAGGCTCCCTGATGAACAGTTAGTAAATATACTTTGTACGCACTTCACTTAATGTTCAACCAAGCAGTATGAATACATTCAAATAAACCTCATTGAGCATCAAACTCTTTTATATCATAATCAACCATGACTGCATACATGAAAAGAAATTGTAATTTGCTTTTCTTTTGTCTATTTTGGGGCACCTTAACAAAACAACCTTGCTGAATTCCATAAATATCAAAACGTACGAACAGAGTGAGAGACAGAGTAGAGAGAGAGGGGATTTTTGTTTAATTACCCTGCCCCGTGGCAGGAACACACTCTAAAAATCAAGGATTTAGAATAAATCCAGATCGGCTGTGAATAGTGACCAGCCGAATATTATATTTAGTTTTAAACCTTGAAGAGTTAAATATAACTCTAAAAATTTGAATTTAAATCTTTTGTTATTTGAAAGTTAATCCTAAAGATTTAAAATAAATCCAAAATTCGGCTGGTCACTATCCACAGCCGATCTTGATTTATTTTAAATCCTTGAATTTTAGAGTGATGTTAAGGGATTATATGTTAATAATTTCCGGGAATGATGAAAAATACTATTATCGATTCAAATATGTGCCAGGATTGAATTAACGGGTAATTAATGATAAACCATATCTTCAGATGAGATGAAACATTGATTGGTCCGCTAGATGTCTTCTGTAAAGCCCGTCTCACACAATGCGATCCGGTGCGACGCGATTTTTCAAGAAATCGCATTTTGCATTAAATATGAAAGTTCCAAGAAGTAAAATTATTTCATTTAAAGTTTGGCATATCATATTTTTACTTCGCGGCAAGCCATATCATGCCTATGGTCGGAGTAAAGTCCAAATCGACTTCAAGTCGCAGCCGATGATGACGTCATAACGATTTGGAATTGAATTTGTTTTTATTCATTCAAGGAGGCTCTAACTGGACTGAATTTCGATTTCAGTAGTCTTACCACTATTCTGAACTGTGATCCGTAATATTTTATAAGTTGGAATATCCATATCAAATGTTATCACAATGAATTTGAAATTGGGGTCGCAACGAATCGCATAGTGTGAGACGGGATTAACCTTGGTACCTATTTCATAAAGACCATGGTAACTCCCATAGTTGTAAAGTTCAGTAGCTAACCACCGTGAATGTTTCCACGAAAGTGAACAATAACAAAGTTACCATAACCGTGAGTGTCTATACAACTGGGCCCTGGTGGTTCAATTAAGCAATCGATATGTCAATACCCCGACCCTGGGTGCTAATGTGTCCATGCCATTATATCCCCTCCAGGGGCCTGTTGCTAAAATGTTGTCCATAAAAAACACTGGCATACAACTAAATAGAAATTCTAGCAAACAAAATCATGCCATTGACAATAACACACAATGAAAAACTCTGGCAAAAAAAATATCAGAGCTTTTCTTTGTATGCAAATGGACCCAGTTTTATTATTTCTTATTATTGGTCAGCTTTGATCATTTCTGATCTTTTTTCAGGGTAGCCAATTCGCCTATATAAGAATTGGTCTTCAATAGGGTCGTGAATAATATATTTTTACCAAAATGCATAACATTATAACAGTTCAAAATAAAAAGAAAATAAAATAACATTGGAATTTGAAGAAAAAAAAATCGATTTGGAATTCCCATTTTTCACCTGAAAAGCACGATTACATTAGAAATAAAGACATAATGATCACGTACTGAAGAACACATCCACAGAAGGTCTAGGTAAATGAGGAGAATCATCGCAAAGAGAAACTTGTGAAACAATTATAGATGGTAATTGGTAACATCGTTCTTATCCTTGATAAGGAACTCGAGGCCCAAGACAAGCCACCCGTACATCACCCCGAAGATCATACGGGAGATGAATTAGAGGGACAGGCTATACAAAAAGGCAAGGCGTTCAAGGTCACATTCAGATTGGGAAACATACAAAACAAAGAGAAATTCTGTTCAAAGAGCAAAAGAATCAGCTCACAGTGAATACCTTCAAAATGTTGTTGGAGGAAGTCTTATGACTGACGCAAAGAAATTCTGGAGGTACGTCAAAGCTCAGCGGAGAGAGTCGGAAGGAATCCTAACTTTGAAAGTAGGAAATGTTTTCTATGTATCCAATGAGGAGAAAGCTAATGCTCTAAATGCTCAGTTCTCTTCAGTTTTTACACATGATAATACTTCATCGGTACTACCAGACAAGGGTCCCTCACCGTACACACCAATTGAAGATCTCTTCATCAGCTTACGAGGAGTGAATAAACAACTGAAAGCCAGTGGTCCAGATGAAATACCTGCTAGAATGTTAAGAGACTATGCAGATGAGATTAGCCCAGTCCTTACTCATCTCTTCCAACAATCATATGATGAGGGAATTCTTCCAAGTGATTGGCTAAGAGCTCAAGTCGCCAGCATCTACAAGTCTGGCGACAAGAGTAACCCAGCCAATTATAGACCGGTGTCACTCACATGCATCTGCTGCAAGATCCTAGAGCACATTGTATTGAGCCACATGTCAAAATACTTGGAAAAGAATAACATCATCAACCCAAACCAACATTGATTTAGGAAGGGACTGTCAGGCGAAACGCAACTTGTTGAGGCCATCAATGACTGGGCATACAACATCGACCAGCAATGTCAGACAGACGCCTTCTTTCTCGACGTTAGTAAGGCCTTCGATAAGGTATCACACAGGAAGCTGCTCTACAAATTGGAGTATTATGGCATTACTGATCAAATGCATGGATGGATCAAAGCTTTTCTATCAGGCAGATCTCAGTCAGTTCATGTTGATGGAACATCCTCACCACGAGCCAGTGTTCTCTCAGGCGTGCCGCAAGGCTCAGAACTCGGGCCAGTGTTATTCCTCAAGAGGGGGCCGAGCCGGCCCCCCCCCCCTTTTTTTTTGGCAACCAAAAAAAATCCCTTTAACTTGAGAGATACGCTGAAAAACAGAAAGAGAAGTACGAAGGAGGTATTATACTCATGTTTAATTTACATCCTCGTAACAGCCGGCCCGATCCCAGGCCTATTTACAGTGGCACCGCATTCTGTTAGTTCACATGTAGGTAAACCACGCTACTGCAACTGCGCAATCGAGACATTCTCCTGCACTCCATCAACGGCCGATTAGCTCTGCATAGGAGGATTTCCATATGTGCACAAGTTGACCGTAAAACAATATTTTGAAAATGCTTAAAATGTCCGGTTTTCAGGCCTTAATATCAACAGATTTCGTGCTCTCATCAATATTAGATTGATAAATAAGGTGACAGTTTCATGAATTCCTAATAATGAAATTGTCCCTTTTTTCAGAATGGAATATCGATATCGACAAGTTTCATCTCGCGCTTAGGAAGAGGAATAGGAAAACTGTTATTTTCATATGATGACAAAATGTCCTTATAATTTCCCCGGGTGCTTGGTCTAAATAATATTTTTTTCAAATCGGCTCGCGCTTCGCGCTCACATCATTTGTGAAGTACGATCCATATCCACTTCACAATTTTCCTACGATGCTTGAAATAGTGCTTAAATCGACCCTCTTCAGATCGCCATCAATTTTTTCAGCTCGCACTTGTGCTTTATTGATTTTCATAATAAAAAAAATGTATCTAGAATGCCAAGATTCTAGGTCTAAGTCTCAAAACCACGCAGTTTGTTCATTATTCAAAACGTGCTTGAATTATCCAGTTTCATATTAGAATATCAAAAATTTTCTTCTCGTGCTTCGCGCTCGCATTATTTATATAATAGTCATTATTTTTGTGATTTACGAATCATGAATAGTGTGTCCCGTTTTTAGGTCTAAATCTCATATTTTTCGCTCGCGCTTCGCGCTCGCACGAAATGTTTAGTTATATACCTATTCTGTATATGATTACAAAAAGTGCATAGAATGTCAAATTTTTAGGTCAAAGTGTCATAAATTTTCAGCTCGCGCTTCGCGCTCGCATTATTTGATTGTTGAAATATGTATTGTTTTCATAGGTAACTGCAAACAGTCCTTACGGTCTGTTTTCCATCAGGCTAGAACGTATATTAAAAACTTCTGCTCGCGATTTGCGCTCGCAGTAATTATTTAGTTACATACACATCTTGTTCACGATCACAATCATTGCTCAGAATGTTCAATTTTCAGGACAAAATTACATGAAATAAAAAGAATTAGCTCGCGCTCGTACTGTTCAATTAGGGCTTATATGACATTATTTATGTTTTGTGAGAATAAAGCTAAGAAGCGACTGTTAGGACTATCCCTTCAAAGAAACAAATGAAAATCAACTTTGAACGGGGAAAATATGGGTACAATTTTTTTCGCCCCCCCCCCCCCTATTGGCGAAAGCTGGATCCGCCCCTGTCCCTGTTGTACATCAATGACATCTGTGAATGCATTTTATTACAGACTCTAAGCTGATGACTGTGTGCTGTATCGCAAGGTCGAGACAAGAGCTGACCACGCAATTCTCAGATCTGTAAACATTATCGGATTGGGCAAAACTGTGGGATATGTCCTTCAATGTCAAGAAGTGTGCCCACATGTGTATCACATTGAAACGACAACCCTTGGTTTGCAACTTTACCATCAGTGACCAACCTGTTCCAACGGCAACCTCCTGTAAATACATCGGTGTGACCATCACAGACAACCTGTGTTGGAACTCCCATGCACAGAAGATATCCTCCAAAGCTGCTTGTACTCTTGGAATCATACGTCGAGCATTGGGTAAATGTGACCTGAAAGTGAGAGACATTGCGTACAAGCAACTTGTCAGACCTCAACTTGAGTATGCTTCATGTGCATGGAATCCTCACATACAGAAAGATGTAAACATTACTGAGAACATTCAGCGTCAGGGTGCTAGGTTTGTCCTTCACGACTATAGCAGAGAATCCAGTGTAACATCGATGTTGTCAACTCTTCTCTGGGATACTCTCCAACACAGACGCCTTCTTAGCCAATGTGAGATGTTCTACAAAATTCATCACAATTTTGTTTACATCAACATGCCACATCAGATTAAGTTAAACAGCAGTTCTCGTCCACAATGTTCACAACACACTGGACATCAGCTCAAGTACACCCAGCATTTTAGTAGAGTGAACTGCTACATGTACAGTATGTTCCCAAGAACCATCAGTATTTGGAATACTCTCCAAAACGCTGCTGTAACTTCGACCTCTATAGCTGGCTTCCGGGGTGCAACATTGCCTATCATTCAGCAAATGTTGCCTCCCCCTCCCCTTAAGATGCTGTAAGAGGGACACACACGCACCACCCGCACACTGCACCTAGCACACTGTATATAGTGCACCAAGAATACCACCAAAGGATCACCACATCACCTGAAGCACTGGCAGCACATCACACAGCACAACCCTCTCCAGGACAGCGTGTACGCTTTTTGGGAGAGTACTTCTTCAAGGTTCAATATTGATCATCTAGTATAACAGGATATCATGGCCTCGTCTTACAAAAGATGCGATTGAAACGACAAACGAAATGAAATAAAATATGGAAATCCATCATTGTCATAATTTTTCCCAGAGGAAATTTGGCAAAGTCCTTTGAAATCGAATGGGAGCACACCGAACTGTCAAGACAAGGATGACTGTATGAGCGTACATCATTATCTTCAAGATATCTTGAATAAACATGCATTTTGGATGTTAGCTTTGCTGGCTTTCCATAGTTGCAGTTGGTCTCATCAATCGTAACTCTCTGTAAGATGTGGCGCATGTTAGATCATTTAAACGTCTGTCCCTTCGTCTGTCGGACAAGACCAAGAAGACCATCAGAACCAAGTTTGGACCGAGTTGGCAAGGAAGTGTGTATGACGCCTTCTGACTAAAACAGATACTGATCGAATGCTAGGCAATACTTACTGAGTTCCTTGTAATGACTAGCATAAGAATGTACTGTTTGTACACAGTAAAGATGCTGTTAATGATTTTATACAACGCTGTTTACTATATGAACCTTACAGTATTTGTTTAACCGTTTAAACAATCATGTTTAATTTGTTGAAGATTTAGATATTGAAAATTAAACTTTGTTGCTTCAGATTTGAACACTTGTTTAAGCTGTTTAAACAATTACTGTAAGGTTCATATAGTAAACAGCGTTGTATATATTTTTTTTTACTGTGTAGGGATGACTTGTTTGTTCCATAAGAAAGCGAAGTGCTCCATATCACACAGGCCAACCACACAGATCACTCCACCATCCAAAATTACTCCATCTTAAGGCAGGATAACTGTGTGGGATTTTCTGTGGATGCTGAAAGTAGACGTCCTCATAGCGCTGTTTCATGGACTACTGGTGTATATATTCATCGTATGAAACACAGGGGAAAAATAAATCTCAATTGAAAAGACATTCTACCACTTCTACGGACATTATACTAAACACTCTAAAAAAAGGTTTACCCAATATTTGGTAAAATGGGAACATGCATGTTGGTTGGGGAAAAAGATTCCCGATACTTTGTAAATGTTACGCAATGTTGCATTGACATAGCCCAACATTGGGTAAAAGAATATACCCAGCAAACATGCATGTTCCCTTTCTACCCAATAATGGGTAAAATTTTACTCCGTGTTTTAGAGTGTATTATAATGACAGACAATTGCCCTTACACATACTTGAAGGCTCTGCTTTTTCGCCATGCTATATCATCATCGATCAAGATATTTTACAGTTTACACAGTATTTTACAGTTTAAACGTTTTTAAGGAACACGCCTCTATCCTTTCCATGGACAAAAACCCTTGAAAATGTTGATAATTCGAAATTTTTTTTTTTTTTACTAAACCAAAAACGGCCCATTTTATAAAAAAGAAATAGGGTTATTCGGAAGTATCATAACTAAGATGTCAACCAGAGTCAGTTTCCAGCAGGAATATTAGCCAGTCACACTTATACAAATTCGGTTACACTTCGTAATTCCGAAGGTTCGTAATTCCGAAGGTTCTTTATTCCGAAGGTTTGTAATTCCGAAACACGCAAATTGCCTATACCTCGATGTTCGTTAATCCGAAAACGTAAAAGGGTTCGTTAATCCGAACATTTGTGGCGTTATTCCGAACGTTCGTTATTCCGAAGGTTCGATAATCCGAAAACGAAATAAGGTTCATTGTTCCGAAGGTTCGTTTTTCCGAAAACGAAATAAGGTTCATTGTTCCGAAGGTTCGTTAGTCCGAAAACTAAATAACGTTAGTTAATCATTTAGTTTTCGGACAAACGAACCTTCGGAATTACGAACCTCGTTTCTTTTTCGGATTAACGAACCTTCGGAATTATGAACCTCACTTTGTTTTCGGACTAACGAACCTTCGGAATTACGAACCTCATTTCGTTTTCGGACTAACGAACCTTCGGAATTACGAACCTTCGGAAATACGAACCTTCGGAATAACGAACCTTCGGAATATCCGATCCTTCGGAATAACGAAGCTTCGGAATTACGAATGTATGCGGTAAATTCCTACACGCTGCTCTATGCATTCTTCCCGTTATGAAAATCATAAGATTTCAATAGCCAAACTCTACTACTCTCTAACAAAAGATCACTATTCATTCGGAACAGTAATAAATACATGTATGAAAGGGTCCTGTTCTGATGAACTTGGAGTGAATGGTGGAACGCACATCTGTTTTCTGAACCATTGCAGGGCGAGGTTGTTGTCTGAATCATTTCATAGCTCTCATACTGTGAACCTGATTTATGACTACAGACCGTTAATGCAGAGGAGTTGTTTTAGGACTATATTAGGCCTACGTTAGCCCCATGGATGAGTTATTCCCAACGGCCGTGGATTCGAGGCTCGATGTGTTCAAAATGGATCAGGACCTAGCGGTAAGTCTAAAGACCTTCATTGATAGGCTTTACCTATTGGCCTAGATCCGTCTTCCTGTTATTATATATTTTTTTATTCAATAGATTGAAAATGGCTTATTAAGAGGGATAATTCCTGGCTATTCTTTGAACGCGTATACCTTTTATTTCAATTAATGTCTTTAGCCCTGAGTCTCAAAGCCGCCAAAGCTATGAGACGCCAAATGTCAAAATATTGTACTCGTTGTATACATACGTATGGGCTCTGTTTTCCTTAAAAGTCAAGTCCACCCCAGAAAATTTTTTATTTGAATAAATAGAGAAAAATCAAACTAGCATAACACTGAAAATTTCATCAAAATCGGATGTAAAATAAGAAAGTTATGACGTTTTAAAGTTTCGTTTATTTTTCACAAAACATTGATTTGCACAACTCGGTGACATGCAAATGAGACAGTCAATGATGTCCCTCACTCACTGTTTCTTTTGTTTTTTTATTGTTTGAATAATATAATATTTCATTTTTACAGATTTGAAAATAAGGACCGACTTAACTGAGCCATATAGTATTGAACAATGCTTATTCCACATGTTACGGGGGGGGGGGAATAAATCGTCGTTTCACTTGACAATCAAGAGAAAATTAGAATATTTCATACAATAAAATATAAAAAAATAGTGAGTGGATGACGTCATCAGTCTCCTCATTTGCTTACCGATCAGGATGTGCATATAACTGTTTTATGAAATCAAGCAAGACTTTAAAATTTCATAACTTTCTTATTTTACATCCGATTTTGATGAATTTTTCAGTGTTGTTTGTTGGATTTTTCTCTTTTTATTCAAATCAATTTTTGTTGGGGTGGACTTGTCCTTTAATGATGACAAAAGCTATGATTTAAGTTTTACGGCATTCTACTATTACAATTGCGAATATTTGTGTATGTAAATGTATATATGTATGTGTGTGTATATATTTATGGCCCTATAGGGCCCTGTTTTGATGATACACACACACATATATACATATAAATGTATATATATATATATATATATATATATATATATATATATATATATATATATATATATATATATATATACATATAATAGATTGTTTACTTATGTCAGATGCTCTTGCTTGCAAAGCAAAGAGGGAAATACGTATTATGTAATGATTAATACACAGTTTTACCATAGTTTGAAAATGTTCTTCATATGCTGGCCCATCTCTTTTGATATTAAGGGGGAAATTCGTATCATAAGAAATAAGTGATAAATAAGTATGACAAATGAGATATTTCAATATCAAATGGCATTGCAATTGATTTTATTTCTCAACACCCATAAGTTTACTTTTATCATTTTAAATATATTTCATATGTTTCTGGAATCTGATTGGCTGTCTCGCACTGCCATCATGGTGGTTATCATAGGGTGGCAAAGTTGGTTCCATGACATTTGCTCCGGCGACAATATTGCTCTGCTCTAAACTCCACACTCTAATCGATTGACCAGATTCAATCCTGGGTTTAACACTAAATACCCTACCATAAACCTAGTATAAAACCATATTCCAGCCCTACACCTAACTCTTCATCTTAGATGAAATTAAGTCCCGAGCGATCGTCGCAGGAGCAAATGTCATTTTACCGGTAGTGTTACAACCGTAGTAACTTTTTTGCAATTTGATAAGCCCGGGACATGCCGTACTATTTCAAATTTTGAAAGTATTATCGTAGTAGCTCCAAATATTAGTTGTTGTTGTTATTATTATTATTGCAATTTATATTCCATTATTATTTTTATCCTTATTATCATTATTTATTATTAGTATTATTAGTAGTAGTATTATTGCAATCATTGCAAGTAATATTCCATTGCCATTCTTTTTGTCATCATTATGATTTTTACTATTTTTGTTATTATTATCATTATCAACATCATCATCATTAGTAGTAGTATTATAATTATCATTGTTGTTATTATTGTCATTATAAATATCATTATTTTTTTTTCAATGTTAGGACTGGTTTGGTGAATAGCTTTTATTATTTTAATTTATCATAACCATCCTCATCCACTATAAAAAAACACGAAGAGCTAATCTAGCTATTAAAGAGCGTGTATAGTGACTGCAATTCGGAGTGCTGATTTGTCTAGTTCAAATGTGAACGAGAAAAATCAGCATTCCGAAGTGCGGTAACTATATATACACGCTCTTTAACCCTAATTCTCCCGGGGGGCCATAATGCCCCCCCCCCCTCGACAATTTTCGCGATATATCTGCTGCGCAAAGTTTTTTGACCTCGCCGCTCACTGACTTTTTACTTTCAAGTCTCGCGCAAATTTTGAGACCAAATTTGTGACGCCCGGGTACGCGGTTACGACATTACGCACCATTATGTAAGTGAATGTCAGACCCAAAATTGCTCATAAACGTGATTTCATGTACAAATCCAATGCAGATTGTGTATTAGCCAAAATTCATAAATATATCATTTTTTTCTACTTTTACTGATTAAACTTAATTAATTTTGCCTCGTTTATGATCAGAATTAAGTCTGGAACGATTTCCATCGAAAAAACAATAAAAA
The DNA here is from genome assembly GCF_037042905.1 of Lytechinus pictus. NCBI lineage: Eukaryota > Metazoa > Echinodermata > Echinoidea > Temnopleuroida > Toxopneustidae > Lytechinus > Lytechinus pictus. Next base: position 20,047,426 of record NC_087252.1, on the reverse strand, counting down.
AAACAAAAAGTAAAAAACCAAGAAATTCATAGGAAATTAAAAAAACAATAAAATACATAAGAAATCGGTCTTGGTACCAGATTTTTTCATTCACAATTGTTAGGAATGCTATAAAGAATATTTTCACCAAAAAATAGCATTCTAGGAGCTTTATTTAGTGAATCAGAGCAAAAAGTATGATTTCATGAATAAATTAGCATAATTAGTTCATATAAAATACAAATATATGAATTCAGTGAAATTTACCAATGCAACTGCGTAGATTGCATCATTCTCTACCATCATGCAAATGTTCGTTGTGATCGCGCAATCCGCGGCTGAGATCTTAAGGGGGGCCATAAACCCCCCCCCCCCCCGGGAATGACAAGAATCAAAATACCCCGGGAGATTAGCTCTTCGTTTTTTAGATTGCAATGTAAATGCTGTGCACAAAATCTTTCTGCATCACCCAGGATGTAACAAATTAAATATTGAATTCAATTGAATGACAAAATATCTATATCAATTGCATATGAAATATGCAAAATATCTTAACTCAAAATACCTATGAAAAAGTATAAAGAATAGCAAAACTTTGACGTAAAATAAATTAACAAGGAAGTGTGTTATTTCTGAAACGTATGTTTGAAATCCATTTATAAAAGGTTGAAATACAGCCTAAGCCCGACTGAATAATGACAAATATGCTCACAATACTTGTGGAAAAAAATGTTGAGATTTATTATTCACAGATCTGTACAACCTTTCTTTTAAGATGAAAAACAACAATTTGTTCAGAATCATGAGACACGTACACGTGATAGACACATGTTCGATCTCAGGGGACGCCAGTTTTTTTATCATTGGAGATGTGACTTAATGTGACTTTTTTTGGGGGGGGGGTCTTCTCAAAGAAAATATGGGTATTCTTGCTAAAAAACATACACTGTTAAAAAACAGCGATTTTACAGAAAACAACGATTTTGCAGAAACAATAACAGAATCATTCTGTAAATTCATAAAACAGGAATCTTTCTGCAATTTAACAGAACAATAACCTTGTTTGCCATTATAAAATGACAATAAATCAGCAATAGTTGTGCTTGTCATAATAAAAAAAAGGATATATCTCAATCTGAAATTCTATTAATGCTTTAAGTAGAACCGTGGTGAAAATCAAATATATATATATATATTTAGAAGTTCTTAGACACAATTAACATGATTAAAGGAGAATGAAACTCTTGGAGCAAGTTCGCTTTTGTGAAAGCAGAAAAATCAAAGAATAAGATCAACAAAAGTTTGAGTAAAATAGGACTAGCAATAGAAGAGTTATGAGCATTTGAATGTCGAGATCACTAATGCTATGGAGATCCTCCCATTGGCAATGCGACCAAGATCTATGATGTCACAGATGAACTCTCCCCTTTTGGACACTGTAAATATACCCCAAAACATCTCTTTTTGCTCATTCTAATCATATGACAAACGATTCATCAATGATATAATGTTGTGAAACCTCTGTACTTGTCCTCTCATAAAGAGAACACCTCACCCTGTGATAGACTCTATAAAAGTGAGAATATAAGTGAAATAATTACTAAAGTAATGAGGGAGTTGTACGTGTGTGACATCACAGATCTTGGTCGCATTGCCAATGGGAGGATCTACATGGCATTAGTGATCTCAATATTCAAAGGCTCATAACTTTCTTATTATTCATTCAATCTTCCTCAAACTTTCAACAATATGTTTCTTTGATTTTTCTCTTTGATATGGACTCTGCTGGTTTCAAGGGTTTCATTCTCCTTTATACCCCCATCTCACTAGATGGCGATTCCACTGCGATCGTCAAAAATCGACAAAGCGTGGTATAACGTAGCATGATCGTGCCTTGATCTTTTCAATCTTCTCCGTCGTACCTTGATCTTTTCTGAAGCGGCAAGGATCGCCACCATCTTTATGGTCGCCACAAAATTTTGAACATGTTCAAAACTTACGTAGCGAGATCGCGGAGGTGCTAAAGCGCATCACAATCGAGTCATGAGCGTATTACAAACGACATATTCGTAGCTGTAACGGAGCCCCAACGCATAAAGCGTAGTATAAGCGCATTAAAAGCGGCACCGATCGCCCGTGGTTTTCAGGCCCGTTCCCAAGACAATTCTGCTACGCTGCTTCCGTTTACAAGGCGACTGCCTTGCGCTCGACACGCTTCACATAGCTTCCACCGCGACGCTTCCTTCTTTGGGTGGCATGTGGCACACGTTCTCAGCCCGCTACAGGCGTTCGCGTTGCGCTTTTGCTGCGCCGCTGATGACTGGGCAGCGATTGCACAACAACCGTCCGCGCTGATATAAAACGCCGTGCCGATGGTGGCGGATTATCATATTTGCAACAGATTACGAGGCGATACCACGGCGTTTTCAAACATACCTCCCAGATAAAGGACCAGAAAAGGGAAAGCTGCCCAAGCTACCCCTCTTAGGCCGGCGGTCGAAGAGGAAGATCAAGGGGTTATGGTGGTGGTAGAGGAGGAGGAGGTAGAGGAGGAAGAGGAGGGGGTACAGGAGGATGAAAATCGTACTGCTGAGCCAGCTGGAAAGAAAAAAAGACGCTCACATGTCTTGATGACGAAATGGGTTACCTCTGCAGAAATAAATAAATTGATTATGTTTTGAAAATAATTTGAATTCTAACCACAGTGACAGTAGACAACATCAAATTTTGTTAATGATTCGATCACTAATGTATTGATTGGGAAAGGCAATCTTTAGGGAGATTCTGGCATTGTGCCCTCCTCCCCCTCCCTTTTCATGAGTGCTCTCACATCAGTAGACTACTTCTTGTCAGCAAATTTGAAAGGAATTTACCAAATATTTTTGAGTGACAACCTTTGTGGAAAAAAATAAACAGAATATCAAAGATTTTTATGCTCTTTTATGAAATTCTGGATGCATCCCTCATATTAACTATTAGGCTCATCGACATCTTTTGAATGAAATTTTAAAAATATTGTATATTATGACTTAGGTGACAGCCAGGATCGGACCCTGTATCTTTTTGGCCTCCTCCTTCTCCTGTCCTCGCATTCAACTTTTAACTGATGTTCTTTTAGAATGCCAAGATGTATAAGTCCAACCAAATTCTGGACATCCATGTTGGTCGGAGGTTGGCAATCGACTGAAAAATGTGTCATGTGCCGCGATTAGTATGCCGATTGCTTAAAATCGTTTCAAGAGCCCATCATGAACGTAACATAATCGCTTCATTCGTAGCACCACCGTACCGAGATCCTAATTAGCGTATGAGCCTCGTTGTACGATCGCTTTGATCGCAGAAGCAGTGCATCACATCTGCCTCGAATCGTCGCAAGAAAGTGGCATCGTCGTACTTTCAGCGTATTACCATCGCCTTCAGCGCAGATCGGTCGCATAGAAGTTGCAGTGCAATCACCTCGCAGGCTAAAAATAGAATTCGAGGAAGATTCTGCTACGATTTGCGGGATTTACACAGATCGCCATGGTCGCCACGATCGCCTTCCTAGTGAGATGGGGGTATTAAGGTTTGAATACAGCAGGTACGATACATTGATAGTATACAACAGTCATAAGTGGCGTAATGAGCCAAACCTCTCGAGGAGGCACAGCATGATATAAGGGGGCAAATTTTGAAGAAGGCCTACTTATGTGGCATTGTAACGTCAAACCATTGTAGGGGCGGCAACAGAATGAATACCCAAGTATGGGAGGGGCCAGACGACCTTAATAATAAGCCATGGCTGGGATTCGAACCCACAACCCTCTGTTTGAATGACGAGATTCAGAACAACTGGACCAAGACTTGCCCTTATGGGGCGATCGCCCCCTACCCCTCCGCCGCCCCCCCCCCCCTCCCGTGCCTGTGGCGCCGCCCCCTTTTAACTGCACCATGGGCATCAAAGGGGGATCCAGCTTTGGTCATAAAATGATGTGTTAGAAAGGAGAAAAATAAATAAAACAGAACGGTGACAGTTTGAAAAAAAATCGGACAAGCAATAAGAAAGTTATGGCTGATGTAAAATTAAGATCCATATAAACTATGTACACTCTAGAAACACTAAGTAAAATTTTACCCAATATTGGGTAGAAAGGGAACATGCATGTTTGCTAGGTTTTTTTTCTACCCGATACTGGGCTATTTCAACGCAACATGCGTAAAATTTACAAAATATTTAGAATCTTTTTTCCCCCCAACCAACATGCATGTTCCCATTTTACCCAATATTGGGTAAACCTTTTTTTTTAGAGTGTATTTTTCAAATTGGCAACTTGGTAAGTAAATTATGATACGGGACAAGGACAACTTTCCCATGGTTTACTTAATTATCAGGGATTTGTGGTTTTCTACATATAACCCAGGTCGTGTATTGTTTTATGTCCTCATAAAACAAAAATATAATTTGAAGTCAAACTTTTGAAGAAAAAAAATACATTTTAGCCATTTTATGTATTGGAGTACATTAAGGAGTAGTCCTTGCCTTATATCACGATGACATCACATATGCGACCAATTTGAAGTCTCCATTGGTGATTACAAATTGTTACATCTTATATAAATTCATAATTTTCTTACTGTTTGTCCGATATTGTTCAACCTTTCACCTATCGACTTGTCTGATTTTTCTTTTTCCCCTAAAAAAAACTTTTTATTTGGGTTGGATTCCCCTTTAACTACTCTTGTGGTGATAATACACAGCAAGTACACTGCCATGTTGACTTGGGATCTTTTCATGTTTCATAATTTAAGAATTTGACTCTATTGAAGATGGCATTGTTGTCGGTACATTGTCCATGGGCTGAATTTGGGGTTTCTTTGTTCAAAACCATAAGCTTGTCACCGCCAACCGTTAGAGTGAGCGTGGGAGATATTATAAATCTTTTTTCAACAAAGCCGTATTATTTGCTTAAAATAAACTTGATTCATTTTTAGAGGTACAGTGTGGCACAATACTTATTTGTCACAAACTCAAAGGACCGTAACAAAACTGTCTGATTGCAAGAAGAGTTCATGTTATTGGGAACATCAAATATGTGTTACCTCACAGGAACCACCAGACAGTGGCGTAACTACGGGGGGGGTATGGGGGCACGTGCCCCCCCCCCTATTGGCTGGCCAAAAAAAAACGGGGAAAGGAGAAAAAGAGAGAGAAAGGAAGAGAAATGTAGTGGAGAGAAGAAATTATTGTTCATTATAATGTTATATTATATTATGATTATGTTATGTTATATTGCATAAGAAACATTTGTTCATAACTTCGTTTGCTCAGGGCTTATGTCTTCATTGTTCCTGGTGCTCGCATTGTCTGTTTAACGAGATATACAATCCTGTTGTAATAAAGCCTCCCGTTTTCAAGTCAATATACACCAAATATTTCCTCGCACTTCCAGTGACTATTGTTTCATGCAGTGACATATGCTATTTTTTCATGACTGCTTAAAGTGATTGCCCCATTTTAAGGTCTAAATATAAAACATTTCCCCTCCGTGCTTACGTTCGCATTAGTGGATTAGTGAGGATATAATTTGTCTACTCTTCATGAATTCCTTAATTCAGTCCTTAAAATGTCCCTTTCTCTGATCTGAATATAAAAAATTTTCAGCTTGCGCTTCGCACTCGCATCATTTGGTTAGTGAAACGCGTATGGTCTAAGTGAATTCCTACAAACAAGCCTTAAAATGCTCCTCTTCAGGTCTGAATTTCCTAGATTTTCAGCTCGCGCTTCGCGCTCGCAATATTTGATTAGTGAGATGCGTATGCTAATCATGATTACAATGACTACAAGTGCTTCATGTGTTTAGATGTAATTCTAACAAAATTAGCAAGCGCTTGGTACTCGCATTAGATGACTATGGTGAGATAAACTCTTAATGGATTCCTAAAATACAGTCCTTAAAATATCCCTGTTTGTGGTCAATATATGAAGAGTTTAGTTGCAAAAGGGGTTAGGTCCAATTTGGACCATTCCGAGAAAAACCATGTTTTTTATTCTCACTTATTGCAATATTCTTATGAGAAACTAAATTGTCATGATGTACTACCCTATCATGTGAACATAAAATTGGGAATAGAATAAATTTACCTGTCTTCATTTTTTTTCTATATATCTTTTTTTGCAACTAAACTGAAATGGACCTAACCCCTTTTGAAAAAAATGATTTTTCTTTGCCATTTTAGTTCACTTTTTAATACGAATTTCAACTTTTCTTTGGTATCATCTAATAGAGCTACTAAAAATCTATACATTGAGACATAAAAATCAAATTTGATGAAAAATGGACCTAACTCCTTTTGCACGTGAACTCTTCATATACAAAAATTTCAGCTCACGCTTCGCGCTCGTATTGTTTGTTTTAGCGAGTCAGGTACGTATCATGATTACAAAAAATTGCTTATAAATTCCCTATTTATAAGTCCGAATATCAAAAATTTTCTGCTCGCGCTTCGCGCTCGCATTATTTGATCAGTGAGATATCCGTTTAATGGCTCTGTCCTTAAAATGTCTCTATTACATGTATTAGGAAAGTATTCCTGAAAACTGAGCGCGCTTCGCGCGCTCACTAAGTGACTATTTTTTTTGCTTGTGCCCCCAATGCCGTGACACACGGTACGCCACTGCCACCAGAAATAGTTTGTATTATGGCACACACAAAATAGTGTCGGCAAATGAAATTTTATATTCTAAGTGAAAATGAGAAATGTATGGAATTCTTTTCAGGGTATCAACTTAAAATCATTAACCATAAAAAAGTGGTTTGAATCGCTTTCAAGCAAAGATATCATTATGGATTCAAAAGGTAAATAAAGTATTATTCACCACGATAAAATTAATAAATTAGCAATGGACATTTGATATATTGTCTTAGCTATTTTGAACCTATCACCGTCACCACCACTATGCATCATCATGATCAACATCAGCATCATCATCGTCATCAACATCATAATCATCATCATCATCATTGCCACCATCATCGTAACCATCATAAAAACGGTCATCATCACCGCCATCATCATTGTCGTAACGTTGTTGGGTTAACCTTTCCTTTGTTATGATTATGGTCAAAATTACCATCATCGCAATAACAATCGTCATTATCATCATCATCATCGTCACCATCAACATCATCATTACCATCACTGTAATCATCACCATCATCATTATCATCATCATCATTGTCGTCATCATCACTATTATCACCACCCCTCCCACCACCACCAGTGGTATCATAATCATACTAATAATAGTCTCATCGTCCAGGAGGAAGAACTAATTGGGAGCAGGGAGTGCCTTTTTTACAACCTGTCGTGTACTGCAGTTTCGTTTCCATTTTAAGTATTTGTTTCTCCTCGTTATCATGGTGGGGGTGAGGATATTATGATACGCGGAACAAGATCAAAATGTGACGTCATATTCTCAATGGGAGAATATTCTCAATGTTTATCTCAAGACACTCGATCTGCTTAATCATTAGTAAAATTCAAACGACTTCTGAATTCCTAAAAATATTCGCATATCTTAATTGCATAATTTGTTTTCGCTCATCTCAATATGTCATCATAATGTTGAATTAATCATTATATCGCTGATGTGGTTTACGGTACACCATGTGAAGTGTTATAGAAACAGTGGATAGAAGAAGAGAAGAAATGGATAGGCGAGAAAGTGGAGATTTGAGAGTAGAGTATTCTTTCTTGAAAGTAGTCCTGAAAAGGACTGTAAACCAGGAAAGATTGATGAGTTGAGAACAGCTTGAGTAGTAGAGCTAATGAGGAGATGCTGGCTTGAGTCGGCGAGTAGAGATGATGAGTAGTAGAGAGACTCGACGTTTCGGGCAGGTTGACTGTCCGTCTTCAGGAGTGAGACGGACCTGAAGACGGACAGTCAACCTGTACTCTCAAATCTCCACTTTCTCGCCTATCCATTTCTTCTCTTCTTCTATCCACTGTTTCTATAACACTTCACATGGTGTACCGTAAACCACATCAGCGATTGTACATACCACCATGCAAACCTTCAAACAACATCTAATCATTATATGTTACAAGTAAGTAACGAGTCTCCAGAATGTGCCATAGTATGTGAGGGAGTGTGTGTATGGGTGTGTGGGTTTGGGTGCTTCCGTGTGTTTCTGATGAATCTGATGACGGCACAGAGGGTAGGGATTTTTAAAGATTTATTTTATGTCTATTTTGCACATTATGTACTGAATAATTTGTATGTATTTTGATTAACAGGGCCCGATTGCAAACCAGCTTTTTATCTTTCTTAATGTTTTTATCGTGTATAGCTGAATTGGTTACCCTGTATAAAGATGTGAAATAAATAAATAAAAATAAATAGGGGGATAATAGTATAACATGGCTCGGATCTCTTTTTTTCAAACGCCCCCTTCCCGTCACGTAATGAGCCAAAAATTATACTTGCAAATTGTTTTTCAAAATTGACACTGGTATGCATTGTTTACCCCCATACCTCCAAAGCCTCCTGCTACTGAGAGCCCTAACGACGACACTGACGTCCAGGAAAATGCCCTCGATAATCCAACCTACGAGATGGACACGGGCGAACAGACCAATGTCGACATGCCGCCACCGCCGCCACCCGATGATGACATACCGAACGACATCGACTTGATCTTTGACGCCGATGATGAGATCGCTGCCAATATGGACACTGATCCTTCAGCTGTGATCGACGTCAATGTAGTAGATGAGAACGGAGACGTCGTCGATGAGGGAGACGGTAACGACATCGAGGATCCGGATGGTGTGGAGCTGCCTGAATACTCATACGTCGATACGGTTAACGAGCCGGTGAACGAGGAGGCCGGTCCATTGCCAAGCAAATCGATGGAAGATAGAAGGTAATGAACAATTTTACCTTGTCAATGTTATCTTTCCAATCTCTTCAATAAATATTCAATTGCGCAATGATTAAAAATTTTGAGGGGGTCCAGACATGGCATATGGGCAAAATGTAAGCTGCGAGCATGCGAAACGAGCTAGCATTTTTGTTTTACTTAAAAAATCGAATTTTGTGATAGATTTTCACATAGTATTCAGAAAAATATCAACAAATTCAATCATTTTCGTTTTCGTTCCCTTTCTCGTTTTTTTATTTTTTTATTTTTTTTATTATTATTATTATTTTTTTTTTTTGGGGGGGGCGTGATTTCTGTTGGGGGGGGGGGGGGGCGTACATGTATATTTCCCCAAGCCCCCCCCCCCCCCAATCTGTACGCCATTTTTTTTAGTCGACCATTCAGTCGATGTTGGTGATGCTTTGTTTTCTGTCCTGCAAAGAGTAACATCTACATGTGTCTTCTTCTTCTTAAGATAAGTTTGGTAAAATGCCATGTCACAATCACACCAAGCAAATCAACTCCTGGGGAGGGTTTCATCAACGTTGTCGTCCTGTTGTCCGATATGCCGCATTCTGATTGGCTGAGAAGCTCTGCTACTATGATTTATACGTTCGGATAAAAGGAGAATTGTCTGATAAAACGCACGACAAGTCCTTTCATAAAACGCCCCCAGATCGACATGACCGACTGGAACTATTACGTTATTTCCGATGACATAACATCAGTCGGTTTGGAGTCGGTTTTGTGGGTTTCTGCTTCAGTCACGCCAACCGAACCGACTCCTGATGGGGAACGTTTCATCAAGATAAATTTGTCTTCCGACAAGTTGTCAGATGACAACTTTCGCTGGTTATGATTGGCTAAGAGCACTGTTATTTTCAATTGGTAACTGTCCGATAAAACAGATTTTGTCGGATAAGACGTCTGACTAGTCCTCTGACGAAATGCTCTCCTATTTGCCTTTTTGTTGAATCATGTGTTGCCTGTCTTTTCGAGGTGGGGGGGGGGGAGGGGGGGGGGGTGAGGCGGTGAACCAGACAAGCAGATTATGTTTAAATAAGATTATGTTTTAACAAATATTACTCATCACAAAACTTCTTAGGCCTACTTAGGAAATATCAATCAAAGTTAATCTAAATTTGCATTTTTTAATGACGAGTATTTCACATTCTCGACATTTTTGGGTATTTATAAGCAAACCATTTGAACAATACGTACAATACTTTGAAATATTACTAGGTGAAATAGTTCTCAAGGAGAAACATATACCCATTTTCATTTCTGTGAATCAATTTAACTCGGAAAATGAAGTCGGCTATTGATAGACAACTCGAAATGGACCCAGTAGTAAGTTAATCGTTTACGAATTGATTTAGCGCAATTTTAGTCGATTCTTAGCTGATACCAATTTGTAAATCCGATAGCATTGACTTTGAATAGAATTGATCCCTACATGATCCAAATCACTTTCGTCTTTTCACCCCAAAAAAATGCTTAATGATTGGGAATGCGTTTGTGATGCATTCACATCAACCAAAACCGACTAAAGACCGATCTAAGCTAGTAAGTTATTTTCAGTACCGTATAATCCATCTGTTTGAAATCGGTTTTTCTCCTTGATGACTGCGCATTTGATTTTTAATCCATTTGATAGGTACGAGAGCATCAAATTGCAAGGAGAGTATCTAAGTGAAGATGAGCTACAACGCAGAAAGGATAAATCTCTCAAAATCTGCATTGGGATGTTTGTCGTGGTACTCATTGGCCTTGCTGTGGGGCTGATTGCATTCTTCATAAGTAAGTATGCAAACCTTCACAGCGAAAACTGTGGTGCACTGCAAAAACTCCAGAGAAGTGTTGAACAACACAAATTTGATTTTGGTCAAACACCAGATTAAAACACCAGTATCAAAACAGCATCGATTTGATTCCAAACTGGTGTTGTTTCAATACTTCTCTGATGTGGACATAATTATTCCGGGCTGGTGGTAAATCAACAGCGGTGTTTTGCAGTGTAATAGTTGTTATCGCAATACCTTTGATTGGTAGTCTATCACTATTTGGTGTCGTGTTCAAGTTTAAGTTCAACTCTACACTCTAAAAAATATTGGGTAAAAATGCTCCATGAGGGTAATTATGTGTCCAACCAACATTTGGTAATTCTTTGGGGCATGTTTATTTACCCAGTGTGATAAAAATTATGCCTGTGCTGAAAGTAATTGCTGCTTATTTTATGTTTTACCCTTACTGGACAATATGCTTCCCACATTGGGTTAAATATTTCCCCAGATTGGTTGGACACATAATTACCCTCGTGCTGGTTAAAATTTTTCCCAATATTTTTCACAGAATAGGGTGTATTTTTAACACCTCAGGGTTTGGTCCTCTCGGGACTGGTGTTGATATTAACACCCCAAATTTAACACATCAGGGGATGTTTCTCTAGGGGCACTAACAGGTGTCGGTTTAACACCCTGATATTTAAAGAGCACAGAGCTATAAAGAAAGGTTTGTTCTGCGTCAGCTTTGGTTTAGAAAACTAATAATAAAGAAAATAATGAAAAAAAAAAGCAAAGATAAAAAAAATCCCTTTTTTAAATATTTTTGGCAGAACCTTTTTTTCAAGACATGACAAAATCTTGCAAGCGTCAAAATCAGAACAAAAATAAAACGCACCAATAATACCAAGCTATATGTTTACTTCTTTAATATCTTCGTTTGATTCACCTCATTTGATTAGTTTTTTTTTTGTTCAGATCTATTTTACTTATTTACTTATTAAATTCCTCTAGTGGAATTTCACCCTGAAGAATAGTTTGTTGTAAAAATAGCAGAACAAAAATAATAAAACATATTGGTGACGGTTTGAGGAAGATACGTTAAAGATTAAGAAAGTTATTAGAATTTTAGGTTTTGGATTTGTGACAACATACACGAGCAGCTGCCCCATATGATAAAAAAATGCACGAATTTCATTTTGTAATGGTTCCTGATGACTTATTTTTTTATTTCCTTTCATGGTCGAGGGTGAAAGGAGTTCTCTATTGATATAAAAAAGGTACAGTAAAAACCCTTTTAAATTTTCTGAAAAAATGACATTCATAGACTTTTTTACCATTCGCTATATGGGAATGCTGCTCGCATGTGACGTCACAAATCAAATGATTACAAATCTGATAACTTTTTTATTCTTTACTGGATTTTGCTCAAACATTCGGCAATACATTTTTGGGGGGCTATATTTACAATAAAATTTGGGTCAGGGTGAACTTTCCCTTTAATTGGTGTGATGATGAATGTCAGATCTCTTGTCCTCTATTTGTATATGACAATTGATTTCTGGTGGGTTTTTTTTTTTGGGGGGGTGGTTGTTATAAACTTTAGCTCTCAAATTATTTTCTTATATTTTAATACCTTTGTAGACTTTTTCCACCGTTCTTTGTTCTATGATTTATTTTGTATGTAGGCCTATTTAACCATTATATTTTCAATTTTTTGAAATATAGTGAAGTCTGTCTATACTATAGTCAGCAATTCATTCTTTATACTATTTATCTTTTCAATTAATTTATGTATTTTTTATTTTTGTGTTTATGGGTTGATTTAACATTATGTTTGACATCATTCTATTATGAAGACGAAACATGGAAAAGGGACTAAATCCACTTTTTAAATCAATTTTTGCATGTTTAAATAGGCATTCACCGTAAGCATCCAATTGACTATCGTCCAACTCCCAAGAGTTTCAAGAAATCTATCAATAATAGACATGAAATACGTTTTCATCCAAAATGGACTAAATCCAAAATACTTTTCATACAAAAGGGACTTAATCCACTTTTTACTAATTTTTCATTTATCTTTTTTTAAACCCAAATTTATGTGTCCATTCAGGAAGTTCTTTTGCCATGTTTAAGAGTCATCAATACAGCTGACACAACTCACAGATAAAATAATCTTGCAGATGGATTTTATTTTATATGATTTTTTTATATAATATTTATTTTGATATAGTCCCTTTTGCGAAAAAGGTCGCGAGGGGTAATATATGTACTCAAGGTTAAACATTAACATGATAGTACCTCCCTTCCCCCTATACCCTTCATATTGTCAGTTTTGATGTTGAAACGATTTAATCTTCTGTTTATAAGTTACAAAGTACATTTGTCTGATAGTGAACTTGAAATTACTTTTCATGCAAAAGGGACTAAATCCATAAGTATAATAAATATAAAAATATTCTATAAAATAAAGGACATCGGCAGGATTTTTTAAATGGTCATTTCTGATGCTTATATGTATGTCTCTTAAACATAATAGAAGAACTTCATTTATGGAAACATAATTATAATAATTATTCACAGCGTATTCGATGAGAGATCTGACCTCAACGACGCCAGAGCCAACCACTGAACGTAAGTTGACATTAGCGACGAGTTAAATTGGATTTAGAAATTAGTTGTACTGAATAAATTTCTTTTTATATTTTGCAATTGATTGTAATAGTCATAATTCATTTGATCGTCTACATTAATTAAGTATTTATTAATATTATTATTATTATCATTATTATTATTAATAGTATTAGTAGTTGTAATAATATATAGTAATCATGATAGTAGTAATGTTATGTTATGTTTATTATATTATCTACAACTGTGAAAGGAAAATCAATAAAAGAATGAATGAATGAAAAAATAAATAAAGAAATAAACAAACAAATGAATAAATAAATAAATGAATACCAACAATTCAATTCAGAGAACAAAGAACTAATCACTTAAATGCCAGCCAGGGTCTAAAATAATTATCTTAACTGTGACCATGGACCTTCAGCCCCACTTCCAGTGGCAAAATAAACATAAAATTGTAAGTTGATATTTGATTTTAAAATACATGCATATTTAACTATGTATCTATATATCTGTGTTTATCATGTTTATTATTATGATGGTTCGGGCTAAAAGTATTTATAGCTTAATAAATAGAGTAGAATTCACTAAGCAAAATGCCGAAAATTTCATCAAAATCGGATAACAGATAACAAAGTTATTGAATTTTAAATTTTAGCAATATTTTGTGAAAACAGTCGTCATGAATATTCATTAGGTGGGCTGATGATGTCACATCCCCACTTGTTCTTTTGTATTTTATTATATGAAATTAGGTTTATTCAAATTTTTACCCCAAGAACTAGAAAAATCGAATTGACAACTGATTTAGTGCATTAAATATTCATTGCTGCAACTTATTTCATTAAAAGGGAAACATATTATTCACACAAGTATGAAATAAGGAAAAAATTATGATGTTATGTATGACATAAGAAAACGGAAAGGGGAGATGTGACATCATCATCCCACCTAATGAATATTCATGACGACTGTCTTTACAAAATATTGCTAAACTTTAAACTTCAATAACTTTATTATTTGTTATCCGATTTTGATGAAATTTTCGGCATTTTGCTCAGTGAATTCTACTCTATGTATTAAAATATAAATATTTTCAGCCCGGACCATCCTTTTAAAAGGACAATTATTGACTCATTTCTTTTCGTTGTTTAGAACGTGCAGCTACCCAACCACCTATTCAGATTGGTAAGTTTGCTGTTTGAATTGCATGTGCAGGGAAAAACCAACATATTTTATCAATTTCCACATTATTTTCATTATCATTATTATTAATATTATCATTATTATTATTATTATTAGTAGTAGTAGTAGTAGTAGTAGTAGTAGTAGTAATAGTAGTAGTAGTAGTAGCAGTAGTAGTAGTAGTAGTAGTATCATTATTATCATCATTATTATTACTATTATTATTATCATTACTATTATCACTATTATCATTATAATTATTATTATTAAACTTCTCAGTGATTTGCATTGTAAATGAAGGAGCTTATATGGATTTCATTGGGCATGTGACAAAACTTCTGCATATTTGTATTGAGGTGAAATATGTGAAGTATGAATAGATTAAAATCGCAGTGACCCGCCACTCCGTAAAAAATGTAAATTCGGCATCATGTGCTAACTAATGCCGATGGCTTGATGCATAGGTTGAAATGTATATACAGGGGCTTGCAGACTGACTGGCGAGGATGAGAGGCAATGACAACTACGTAAAGAGGTTCCATGACATTTGCTCCGGCGACAATTGTTCCGATGGAAAAAATTGCTCGTTAATCCCAACAATAAAATCTAACCTAAAAAACTAAATAAAACCTAATCCTTACATCTTTACATTATTCTGAACCAAAAAATCTAACCCTATGTCCTCTCAGATATCAAGACCGGGGCAAAAGTCACAGGAGCAAATGTCGTATCATCAAGAAGGTTGCTAGAATAAATGGTCAAGTTGTGTCCCAACCTTTTACATCATTGATACCATGGCTAAGGAATCAATGAAATTAGACATATACCTTTATGTATCGTATTTTTTTGTATAACGTTTGATGATATTGCTGTGCCATTTTTCTTCATAGATTATATCGTTGCCCGGTTGAATATTACTTTCAATGACAAGAATTTCACCGAAGCTTTGAACGACCCCACCTCTCCTGAATATCAGGCTTTATTTGACGAAGTTACTGAGTTGGTAAGTTAAAGCAGATACGAACCTATTATAGCGCCATCTCGAGTCCTCAACTACTCAGACCTGGCCAGTTTCCTGACCCATAATGTTAGTGTAGTCTAGAAAATAATATAGACCCACTTGAATGATAACATGCTAATTAACTACTTATTATACTCATTATACTGCAATAATTATGTTACCAAGTAGCAAAACAATTAATTTTCCTCTCAAAACATTTTAGTTTCTCTATACAAATGCAATTATAGGTCAATTTATTATCTGTAGTATTAGTAAATATCTGAAAACGTATATTTCAAGACTTTGTATTTATAACACACAGTCAATGAGAGACCACACAACAGTTGGTCAATGTGTCATGATACAATGATTTGCACCTGCAATCGTGTTTCAATCAGGGTTTGGACTACTATGATCTATGAAGTATAGGCTTATGTCGATCTCAATAAGGAGACAGGCCTAGGCCGAAATTTAGACCTACTATGTAGGCCTTTATTGTTAAAAATTCAATTTTTATATCATTCTTACCAAGTAAAACGAAATAACTAAATTTTCCATATTTTACCAAATGCGCTTATTGGGGTCGAAGAGGCCATAAAAATATAAATGAAAAATAAGGGGGGGGGGGGTAATACTCACAGCATCCGACGGTCCGGGAATGTGCCAATGTAGGGGCCTAATAGGTCACCTTTTTGTTAAAAAAAAATCCAAAAAGGGGAATGGATTTGAGTTGAAAATCCTTAAAGGACAAGTCCACCCCAACAAAAAGTTGATTGGAATAAAAAGAGAAAAATCCAACAAGTATAACACTGAAAATTTCATCAAAATCGGATGTAAAATAAGAAAGTTATGACATTTTAAAATTTTGCTTAATTTCACAAAATAGTTATATGCACATCCTGGTCGGTATGCAAATGAGGGAACTGATGACATCACTCACTCACTATTTCTTTTGTATTTTATTATATGAAATATGAAATATTTTGATTTTCTCATCATTGTCATGTGAAATGAAGTTCCATTCCTCCCTGAACATGTGGAATTCCATTATTTGAACATTTTGTGCTTCAGGCAAGGAGGTCCTAATCGTCAAATTCGCAAAAATTGAAATTTTGTATAATTCAAACAATAAAAAACAAAAGAATTAGTGAGTGAGTGACATCATCGACTCTCTCATTTGAATGTAACTGGCTCGTTCATATAACTATTTTGTTAAAAATAAGCGAAACTTTGAAATGTCATAACTTTCTTATTTTACATCCGATTTTGATGAAATTTTCAGCATTGTGCTTGTCTGATTTTTCTCTATTGATTCAAATCAACATTTTTCTGAGATGGACTTGACCTTTAAACATGGGTTTTTCCAAAACCGTTTTCCAAAACCGTGTACAAAAACGTAAAAACGTAAAAATTACCATAGGATTGTGATTTTTTGCATTGTCAGCCCCCCCCCCCCCACTTTGAGAGTCGTTCTGCGGCCCCTGGGGCCTACCCCACATTTTTTATCTTGGCCTTTCAATTGCTGTCCCCCCTTGTGGTTTTCCTATATGAAGCGCAGCGCAGGTCAATGATTTTATTTTAAGAGGGTTCATTTTGTCTTAAAGGACAAGTCCACCCCAGAAAAATGTTGATTTGATTAAATTAATAGAGAAAAATCAAACAAGCATTATGATGAAAATTTCATCAAAATCGGATGTAAAATAAGAAAGTTATGGCATTTTAAAGTTTCGCTTATTTGTCACAATACAGTGATATGCATATGAGGCAGTCGATGATGTCCCTCACTATTTCTTTTTTTTTTTTTTTTGAATTATACAATATTTCATTTTTCACAGATTTGACAATATGGACCAACTTGATTGAACCATGTAGTATTAAAATATACTAATTGCACATGTTCAGGGAGGAATTAATCGCTGTTTCACACGACAACAGGGAGAAAATTTGAATATTTCAAATAATAAAATACAAAGAAATAGTGAGTGAGTGATGTCATCAGTCTTCTCATTTGCATACCGACACGGATGTGAATATAACTGTTTTGTGAAATTACGTGAAACTTTGAAATGTCGTACTTTCTTATTTTACATCCGATTTTGATGAAATTTTCAGTGTTATGCTTATTGGATTTTTCTCTTTTTATTCGAATCAATTTTTTGTTTGGGCGGACTTGTCCTTTAAATATGTTTTACAAGCAAAAAGAAAACCCACAAAACCCTTGACCCTAGGGTCAAGCCCACTAGCGTACCTACGGGGGGGCAGAGGGGGCAGACTGCCCCCCTGACGAGTCACAACCCATGCAAGGGACATATCCCTGCCCCCCCCCCTGACGATTCTTGAAGACTGCTTTTTTAATGTTTTTTTTATTTTATTTTTTTTGCTTGTCAAATTTTTTTCTGGTACGAAATCCTTTATTTGTGGTTGAAGACCTTTATTTTTATTTTTTTTTGCTTGTCAAGTTTTTTGTTATTTTGGCGGACGATATCCTTCATCTGTGGTTGAAGACCTTTTTTTTTTTTGCTTGTAAAATTTTTTGGCCCCCCCCCCCCCCCCCCCTGTGGAAAATCCTATGTACGCCACTGGTCTAGCCTGAATTACCTTGGAAAAAGGACAAAAAAAGAAAAGAATTCCGTGGTGCAAAATATGCGGATGAGGAGGGGGTAGTTCGTAGCTATCGCGCCGCCCCGTTGCTGTTGCCATAGCTTGCAAACTTTCGTACAATCAGAATTCGTGTGAAAAATTCTTAGCTTTGATTGGTCAATTATTTGGTGATGTAGGCGTGGCCGTGGCGTGCGTGATGCAATGAAAAATATAGCACTCACGAAGTATTGCCTTGGCTTTGGGCCTTGCAATGCATGTGGTTATAAAAGTTGATTACCGATAACTTTATTCCTAACTTTATTTCGGTGAAATGTCTGCAGATGAAACAAGTGTATGTACCGGTAAGTAGATATAAACGTTGATTAGCCAAACGTAGAATCTTTGTCATATTCTGCTCGGGAAAAGAGTTAGTTCTAGTATTGTTTTGACTGTCCAGTCCCACCTGTTGAATTTTTTGTTTGTCATCCACGGTCACGCTTCAATCCACTGGCACTAACCTCGATCTCTAACTTGTTAAGTCTAACAGTTAATGTTAGACAGCTGGCCGTCTGTTTTAAGGAGTTTTTTAACATTTCAAATTTTTCTTCGTACACAGATGGTACGAAAACGTGCAGCCGCCATTAGAGGGTTAACAGTGCAAAATCCTGGCCCTGGCCTGATGATGGGGCTCATCCATTTTTGTCTTTAATTTCATAAAATTAGAGAACCTGCGCCCACTGGTTCACCCCGACCATTCGCCATACAGGAAAAGGTACGGGGTGGGACTGTTCTGAGACCAGTGCAGCTTCCGGTCTATTTTTTTTCAATTGGAACGCACGAAGTAAAACTTAAGAGTCTGACTTACCAATTCTTGAAATCTTGTGTTGACCCAAATGTAGATTTTGGTTCACTCCTGAGTCCTAGTACCAATGAGGTCCAAACATTACATTACGTCAAACCCCCGTTTGGAGAAAGACCGCAGTTCAGATTGCAAACTGCGGTTCTATACCCCTTTTTCTGTTTGGAATTTGAAAAAATCATTTCCAAGCGCCGATCAACCCTGATTGGCCAGGTAATCCCGCTGTCTCAATTTCTCCTCCACAGGCCAGATTATGAGCGTTGAGCCAAGGACGAAATGATAAACAACAGCTGTGCTATTACGTAAGACTTCTCTGCCTGTAGTAGGACCTTCGGAATGAAATTATTGTATACGATATTTAATCACGTTTTCAAAGGCATATTGTATTCATAAATCCAATGTTAGCCCATTTTCAATTTCGAACGAAGAAAATCGACCTCGAAATTAGGAAAGTAGGGGGATAAAATGACGACATGGTTTGCAGGGATGCTACCGCGCTCACACATTGCCCATAGAGCTCTATGCATAGAGCTATTATGCTCTATGCACTGCCATATATCCATTTTGTGTGGCCCCCTACTGTGACTGTATATGCTGGGCTGTTGTTATCTTCGGACCGAGGTCAAGACACAGGTGTTTTGATACTGCTTGGGGCAGTAACTAAGGGTTTGTTGTACTTGGAGAAGAGAATTGATGCGGAGGGAAATAGGGGTATAGTGTTATCAAATGGAGGTTTTTCGTCATGAACATGTAAGGACCTCATAGGCGACATTACCCAAATTATGGGGTGGACAATGCTGTTCTGATTTCCAACCCAAGACTTTGGTAAATGTACGCATTAATACAAGTTGCAGTGTTAAGATATAACTTTTATTTGGTCGCATTTAATTGAGTAAGTTCTAAAAATAGTTGAAATTAAAATGGATTATTGTTAAACTTACATTTCAGGCCCTTTTTGTTGATTTTCGGTGAGCGTTCCACACACCTGCGACGAGTGATCAACTCCGAAGTGATACGCGTACTGGTCAGCTGATCGGTCAGGTGATCGGTTGGTTATCTTTTTGTCAGACGTTCATAATTTATGTTAAGCGTATCAATCTTCAGTATCTTGATTTCAAAGCATTAGTATTGCAGAGAAAAGTCATTATTGATTGGAATCAGTGGCGGGGGGGGGGGGGAGGAGGGGGGGGGGTTGGGGTGATCATTTCTTCCCGTTCCCCCTTTTGAGATTTATAGTAAACATTTTGGAATTAAATATGTTGTTAATACTAGTTATGTGCCCCCCCCCCCTCATGAGAATCACGTACAGCATTATTTGTAATGGGGATATTTTGTTCATATTCGTTTCTCTTTTTTGCCTTTTTTTTTATTGCCAAATTCAAAATTTTACTGGGAACAAATTAACAATATGACTTTCTATACATCACTTTTAGGGACAAACTTTTTTATGGGGGTGGGGGTTGGGGGCTTGCCAAATATAATCAATGGTGGAAAAAATGACCTTTTTAGTGACAACTTTATAACAAAATTGTCAAATTTTACGCGAGACAAAATGACCTTCGATCATTGCTACAGTTAAAACCTTTTTTTTTTTTTTTTTTTTTTTTTGGGGGGGTGGGTTGCCAAATATCACGTGGACAAAATGACTTTCCCTTTTCTTATTTTTGTGGGGGGGGGGGGGGGGCTTGCCAAATATTACGCGGACAAAATGACTTTCATTTTGAGTGACCATTTTTTTTTAACTTGTCAAACTTTACGCGAGACAATATAATGACCGTTTTTTTTTTTTTTTAGTAAGAACCTTTTTTGGGAGTTGTCAAATTTTACTTGAGAAAATTCACCCCGCCCCCTACTTAATTTGGAAAATCTTGGATGCGCCTCTATATAGTTTGAATCATAATGAAGATTAAGATCATGCGTATATATAGCTTACATCCACGGCAGAGGCGTAAACCGCTGGGGGCATGCAGGCTGGCCCTTGATCCCCGGTCCAGTGGATTTCACCAAAAAAAAACGGGATAAGAGAAAAGAAATGAAGGAAGGAAAAGAAAGAAAGAAAGAAAGACAGAAAGAGAAAGGGAAGAGAAATAAAAGGCCATAAAAAAGCAAAAGGAAAGAAAAATGCATGCAAGAATAATTCCGCCTCTTCATCTGGTAGGCGCGTAGCTAGGGGCGGTGCCCCCCGAAAAGGTCCCTCCCCCCCAAAAAAAATAAGGAGGGAATAGAGAAAATAAAAAGCGAAATGAGAAAAGGGGGATGTATATAACTTAGTTTATAATTGTTTTTCCTTTTTTTGGGGGGAAGGGGTCAAAACATTAACGTTATGTTTTTCTATAAATAGGTCTAATTGCTAAATATCCAGAGTTATCGAGACCCACCTGCTGATATTGCACTGGGGGTACACGATGGAAGGGTTAGGCCCAGGGGCCCCCGAAAGTTCTACAACCAAGATAAAAAAGAAATGAAGGGAATTAATGAAAAGAAAAGGAAAAGTGTAAGTTAAGATATCTATCTCAAATTTAGATTTGCACGAAAAGTATTTTTCTCGCTTGCTTCACTCGCTTGGAACATATAAAGCAACTTTATTCCCACGCGCCATGTATGCCTACATTGGCCCTCTTTCTTTCTTTTATTTTATTTTTTTTTACTCATCACGCTACCGTACTGCCACACACGGGTTTGCCCTAATGATCGTGGACAATCATAACAAATATCATTTTCATACCATGTGACTGGGAAATTTTTGGCTCCACCCCCCCCCCCCCTCTCGATCCCTGTATCGATTTTGACTTGATAGGGGCCTATACCTGATGGAATTTGCTTCATTCAATATAAAATCATAACGGATAGAACGCCTTGAATACAGGCCAAACAGCCTAACGACATTGCCGTGTCACGTGACAACCAGTATTAAACGAGAATGTGCACAACCCTATGGCGACAAAATTTGCCGCAAAAGTTGAGCAAGTTCTGGAAAAAAAGGCTTCAATACCCCAAGAAAAGACCAGGCGAGTACTATCTATACATTTTTTCCATTTAGTAATATCTAGAGTCTAATTTAAGAATAGATTTCGTCATGGAGCTCCATGGTAAGATCTAGTAATTTAAGTCCAACATTTAATTCGCGTGCACTCACTTTTTTAACACAGGAATTAATAGCCTTGGTGCCTAGAGTGATTTTGGTTCTACTTAAAGTTAAACAGGATTCCAATGTCCAGTGAGTGAAATATCGTCCTCGAAGTAAAGATTGGTTTCAAAATCGGATAAAATCATCAGGAAATTTTCCTCATTCTCGTCTGGCCCATAGTCTTAACATAGTCTCCTACGTAAGTAACTCAACACGCCCTCTTGTGCTGAATAAAAGAAATCTACCCACTGAACAGTGGCGACCACAGAGCTGCATAAGCTCTTAGTCTTACCTGTTTCCGGTGAAGCATAATATATTTTTCTCACCTGACACTCAATATTTTGTTCACAATTTTTTTTTTACACAAGAATTATTCTCACAGGTGGGTACACATACAATACCCCTTAAATTTCAGGAGGGGAGAGTTCCCCCTAAAGAAATAAAGAAAAAAAGAACAAAGTCAGAGAATAAAGGAAGAAATCAAAAGAAACTCATTTACGCTCGGAAGAAAAAAGAAAGAAAGGGTAATTAAGGGAAGAGGAAAGCAGACAAATGATGCTCTGGATATATAGAAATATTATAGATAAGCCAAAAAATTAGCCATTTGGACTTTTTTATTCTTTAATTTTAAACACGTTTATCTAGACGAAACAAAATTGCCAATCTGTCGAGACTATCGAGACATGTTTACCAGAATGCATCACGAGTATAGTGTTTCGTCGACCCGGGTGGATGAACCTCTATGGCTTTGTGATATTTTTTTCTTTTTCGATTTGTCACGATCAAACACCAATGAACGAACTAAGAGTAGTGACGGTCACCGGAGGTGGAAAAATCGGTGAGTTTTTATTCATTTTTCATATGATTTTCAGCAATTAGATTAACTTTCTAATATAAAGTTATGTCAAGTATCACACTTGATCTAGTTCGATAAGGTCGTGATAATTGGGGTGAGGGATGGGAAGGAAAATAGTTGATGTTTTTTTTACCATGCCGCGGTATACACCCAGTGATACAGTGATTTTTGTCTCACCTGCATAGCAGAGTGAGACTATAGGCGCCGCTTTTCCGACGGCGACGGCGGCGGCGGCGTCAACACCAAATCTTAACCTGAGGTTAAGTTTTTGAAATGACAGCATAACTTAGAAAGTATATGGACCTAGTTCATGAAACTTACCCATAAGGTTAATCAAGTATTACTGAACATCCTGCCTGAGTTTCATGTCACATGACCAAGGTCAAAGGTCATTTAGGGTCAATGAACTTAGACCATGTTGGGGGAATCAACATCAAAATCTTAACCTAAGGTTAAGTTTTTGAAATGTCATCATAACTTAGAAAATATATGGACCTAGTTCATGAAACTTATACATAAGGTTAATCAAGTATCACTGAACATCCTGCATGAGTTTCACGTCACATGACCAAGGTCAAAGGTCATTTAGGGTCAATGAACTTTGGCCGAATTGGGGGTATCTGTTGAATTACCATCATAACTTTGAAAGTTTATGGATCTGATTCATGAAACTTGGACATAATAGTAATCAAGTATTACTGAACATCCTGTGCAAGTTTCAGGTCACATGATCAAGGTCAAAGGTCATTTAGGGTCAATGAACTTTGGCCAAATTGGGGTATTTGTTGAATTACAGCCATAAATTTGAAAGTGTGTTGGTCTAGTTCATAAAACTTGGACATAAGAGTAATCAAGTATCACTGAACATCCTGTGCGAGTTTCAGGTCACATGATCAAGGTCAAAGGTCATGTAAGGTCAAAGAACTTTGGCCACGTTGGGGGTATTTGTTGAATTGCCATCATATCTCTATAAGTGTATTGGTCTAGTTCATAAAACGTGGAAATACGAGTAACCAAGTATCACTGAACATCTTGTGCGAGTTACAGTAGTTTTCAAAATCAGCACCGCTGCTATATTGAATCGCGTGATGCAGGTGAGACGGCCAGAGGCATTCCACTTGTTATTTCTTATACGGCCCCTTCAGGGGCATGGAAGAAAAACAATAGTGTCACAACAAATATAGATATACATAAAAAAGTTTAAACATAACAAAAGCTTAAAATATCAGACTCTTACAACAAACAGGTAAAAGGCAAGAATCGAAAATAAAATATATGGACTAATAAAATGGCATAAAAATAGTCAGAACTACGTACATGTGTACATTAATTTTAAAAATACCACTTCAACAACTGGAAGTGCATGAAAAAAGGAAATACAACAAAATTATTTGAACTTGGACATGATGACTTTACAAAATTTGGATAGATTCTTTAAGTGCTTAATAGATTTAACATTGAATAGCTGATTAAACTTAATGACATTAGGTCTACGGTAATAATAAGTCTTAACATACTTCTTACGCTCATCATTGAAAAACGGACATACTAAAACTTAATGAAATTCATCACCCTGAACTTCAAGGTTACACAATGGACATATTTCAAGAGGTTGATCAGATGAATAACGACATTTAGCAATTGGCAGATTATGGTTACCACATCGAAATTTACATCCAACTTCAACAAATATTTTTCTAAAACTGTTTCTTTTTTAAAAATTCTATAGTTGAAACACAAATGATTTCTATTAACTTCTTCATTCCAGTTTTGATAATCAATATCACGTAATCTACGTTCCATAGCTAACTTAACCCGATTCAGGTTGTCCAAAATACGAGAACGAGGTTATATTGGCTATATAACCTCGTTCGTAGGATTAGTGCCTGCGCCGGTGTGCGGCCGCTTAAAAGAATAAGACTGATGGTACTTACTTTTTTCATCATGAATATTGGCCGATAGCAATCGGGTTGGTCAAGATTGACCACCACTTCTGACCGCGATAGCAATAACATTCTTCTGTGTGCGGCCACCCTATCTCCGGTGCGCGGTACGACGTACAATTCCTATGGCGCTTCCGCAAGCTCCATGAGGCAGCTGCAATCCACCTCTAAACGGCGCGCGAACGCTGCTAAGTGCGCAGTTCCATTGCAAACGCATGTGAAAATAGCGAGCGTACACGCAACGGCCGCACTTAGGGCACTACATTTTGAGCAGCTGTTGTCGTATTTTTCATGTTTTTTATTATTTTTTCGATCTTAGCATCGACTTCCTGTAAAAAATGGCGGCCAACATTTGCTCGCGAAAGTGCCAATTTTAAGTGAGGACATGTTTTCAAAATCCACGAACATCAGGAAAACCGTGAAAAATCCACTTTTTTAGACCCCTTGTTTTTTAACTACGATGTTAAGAAGTACCGATGGTGATAATTTTGACGCGAGATATGGTGATTTAGGTATGAAAATATACCTTTTTATCCGAGATTTTGTCCGGGGGGGGGGGCCACTTCCATTGACGAGTGGATTCCATGCGCGACCATGAAGTCTCAGAAAGCACCCTAAACACGTATTTTCCATATTCTGAAAATGCACCCCTTAAGAGTGTTAATGATTTCAGTAGAATACTGCCGAGTCTGGTGAACGCACGCACACACACCAACCCCTGGCCGCGCACAGATGCAGTTACTCTATATAAAAAGAACTTGACCAAAATAGAGAGAGAAAAAAAGTGACTTACACCGGCTGTCGCGCAACTCCCACTTCCCTGGTTTATCCAAACTTAATACATAAACATATGGCCATTGAGTCCCTGTACAGATAGAGTTAGAACTTTGGTCTCTGTAAATGGAGCCAACTGAGTTCAGCGGAACAAGTATAACAGAGACTGAAGCTTGTAGTCTATAACCTGTCATAAAATTAAGACTGAGTATGGCTTGGGACTGGGTTACATTGACAGACTTACACTTATAGTAAGGTAGCGAGATATAATGCGAGTGATCACATTGTCTCATTGGATTTAGAGTTTTAATGACTGAATAATGTGTGCATGATGCCATGAGCCAATGACGGCAAAATTATGCCGTACCTGTAGTCTGTGCACGTGGATCAATATATTGAGGCATAACAGATCAATAGCCAGAATTTAATTTTGGGGACAGGGGGGGGATGAGTGCATGCGAGTGTGCTAACACAGAGCGGGCAACTCGCGCTCCCTATAAAGCGGTCGGGTGCTGGATGGAGGTGTTTCAAAGTTAAAGTGCACGAAGTCGCTACGATTATATGTGATAGATCTACATATTACATTACTTTTTGTGGCTAAGTGGAGAGTTGCAGTTTAATTTTCCACAGTATTGACATACAACACCCATCCCCTAATGCTTTTTGAGGTTTTTGAAAAAAATGGTATTGCTCCTTTTTATTAATTTAGATAAATGGACTCCTGCAGAATGGATACTACGCTGATGGAAATACAACTGTTGTGGCATTCAGGTAATTCATTGAATTATAGCAGTAGTAAAAAATTAGTATTCAGCAATAACTTTATTGAAAAGAGCAACAACAGCAACTAACTTACATTTGAGTAGGGACAGTGATTTAATTTCCATTTAATACATAGATCTGTTAATAAAGATAGAATTCTGCTTTGTTTCTTTACTTTTCATTCAAAATATTAATTGAATTTACATGTACCCTAGCAAAGCAGAATTCATGTATTATGCTATGCTCATTTTCTATGACAAAACAGAATTTCCATTTTAGATCAAATTTGAAAAGGATTTGCAGGTTTTCAGGAAGAGTAATTTATTTTTAAACACAAAATCACTGTCTATATTTGAGTAATGATGAAAGTCTAAATTCATAGATGAACTCATATTTTAAGTTTAGTGGTATCCTAATGGCATGAAACCAAAGAAACAAAATGATAAATTCATTAGATCTCAATCACAAGACACTAATATATGATAATTTATATAGCTTTTATTTTCATATTTTTTTCAATAAACTATTGTTACATGCAGGCCTGGAAGTATTGTGGCTGTCCTTGTGATAACGTTTAATGCATTACCGGATCCACTCGTTGTCGTTCTAAACGATGGTGGAACTGATGCCCTTGCTGATGTCATTGGTCAGGAATTAGTCAGCCTACTCACAGCGGGTCTTTCAATTCAAAATGCTGCAGTTGAATTGTCTGACGGTAACCGCTTCTCTATTATTTCCCCTTTTTAAGTTAATTAAAAAAGAAATATTACAGATGTGCTGAAGAAGAACAGATCTGTTATGTGTCTTTAAACAGTTTTCATATTTATGGAGAAAATCACAGAAAATGGTCCATTACATGCTCTTAAATGCCATAATTCTCAACTTATACTTTAAAGAATGGCTGAAACAATCAGGCCGACATGTTTGTGTAGTCCCATATATCCATATTTATTGTTCGAAATAGACATGAAATGAAATACTCCGAAAATTTGCTTTGCCCAACTGATCGTGGGCCCGGCAGCCGCTGTGCAGCGCCAGATCGACGAGACTCTATCCCTTTAATCGTTTAATGCCAAACAGGGTAGCAGCAACTCCCATCTTTTAATGTCTTTTGGTCTGACGCGGCCGGGGTTTGAACCCCCGACCTCCCGGTTGTGAGACGGACGCTCTAACAACTGAGCCAACACACCGGTGATGTTATTGATCCTAATATTCAGAATTCAGATGTAAAGGACATCTTGAAAACAATTTTGGTAAAGATTAAAATAATCATGAGTTATCAAAACGTGTTCATGTTATTGTGGAAGAATATTAAACAAATTGTGCTCTGCAAAAGGGTTGCTTTTCAAGTAACTGTTCAGATGTAGCCCTGTGTCATGCTTATCCTCGTTCAGTACGTAGGACCTTTGGAAGAATCAAGTCAATTTGAAAATAAAACCTCATTTTGGCAATTCCATAGATCTAAATGCTTTTTCAGCAAACGCCAGTCCTTGGATTCATAATGAAAAACCTTTTACAGTCACTTGGAGACAGTTTCATGTATTATTCTAATTCATAAAATTTGTTTTGATAACAAATTTGCAATGATAGTTGCACATTTGCAATGATAGCTACTGAAATCATGTAATTTGATTTGCTGATATTGTGGCTCAGTGGATAAG
Source organism: Lytechinus pictus (assembly GCF_037042905.1). Classification (NCBI taxonomy): domain Eukaryota; kingdom Metazoa; phylum Echinodermata; class Echinoidea; order Temnopleuroida; family Toxopneustidae; genus Lytechinus; species Lytechinus pictus. Next base: position 20,019,382 of record NC_087252.1, on the reverse strand, counting down.
TCTCCTTACTTTGAACCACAAGGTCCAGGGTTCAAATCCCACCACAACACTCACATCCTTTGGCAAGGGGCTTATCTACATTTGCCACATTCCACCCAGGTGTAGTAAATTGGTACCCATTAGGAAGGAATTCCTTGAATGCTCGAGCGTCCGATTAGGTTAGCCGTGCTAAAGCTGGGGTAATAGTATGCAGTGCTTAGAAAACATTTGTATTAAGTGCTATATAAATGTTGCATATTATTATTATCATTATTATTATCATTAGGTTTAATATTATTTTTATTATTGATATTATAGAAACTGCATTTGTTATTATAACAAGTCTTTGTGGAAGTGGGCCCCAAGGCTAAATGTTACCAAAAGGGAACTGACCGACTCTGTGAGTGGTCTCTCATTCACGAACTTCTTATGTGTTATGAATAGCTACATTAAGTATTAAAATTGTCCTGTGTGTGTTTCATAAAGCTGTTCGTAAGATACGAATGACTTTCGGCACGACTGGTGATCCTTTCTTGTGCTATGTGATATCCCTATGTAATTGATTTATGACCTAAGAACATGTTCCAGTCATGCGTAAAGTCATTCACCTCTACGAACAGCTTTATGAAACACCCACCTGTTGCCATAAAGAGTACCGAAGTGATGTCACCAAAACAAGTTTTTTTTTGCATTTCAGAATTTTTTATACCATAGTTTGGTAGAGCATGATGAAAAAACCCCACTACCAAAATTTGGTTGTAATTGGTCCTTGGGGGCCTTAGAAATGACCTCATGACTACATAATTATCCCCATTGAACATGTTGAAGTCAGTTCCTAACTTTTAGAACCAGGCCAATAATACATCGCCTTCAATGGGGTTAATCATGTATTCATGAAGTCATATCTTGGGGCCCCATGGACCGATTCTCACCAAATTTTGGTTGGGGGGGGGGGGGGTTCATCTTGCTCTACCAAAACGTGGTATAAAAAACGCTGACATGAAAAAAATTGATGACGTCACACTTCGGTACTCTATGAATGATAGGCCTACGGAGAATAAATTGGCTTATACATGTAAGTTGATTTGTATAGGGAGACTGAAATGTTTTGAGGGGGGAAGTACTTGTTTTGTTACCAGGGACCCGTTGCAGAAAGAGTTGCGTTTAAGCGCAAGCAAACAAAATCAATCGCAAGTCCCAAATGCGCGCTGTTGATTGGTTGAAAATCAAGTTGCGCTTGATTTTTAGAGTTGCGATTGATTGCAACTCTTTCTGCAACGGGCCCTTGGTAACATTCTTGTAATTATTGCAATACGAATGTACTGGGTAGTGATCTTGTACAGATATCTTTTAAGAGGGCCATGTTAGGGCCACATGATCAAAGACACCTTTTTCATTAATCTTTTATTTCTCTTTTCTCCATCTCTTTCTGCTTGTTCAAAACAGTGGTAATTGAAGAAGCGACCACAACAGGTAAGCCTATACCTACATTGTAGGATCCATAACAGTGACACTAAAGGTTTGATAGTGATTGCAAATAAAAATGAACAGCTCTGATTAACTCTTAACATGCCAAATTAATTTTCAGTGAAAAAATAATAGATTTTATTTCTGATCTTTGAGGTATGAAAAATCGTTGCTTGGTATGAATGAGTGGAATTAATCCACAGACACAATACAAACATATAGTGGTTTTCCAAAGCCCGTATTGCTTGTTTTAAATAGAAAATGATGATATTCTATGGGTTCAAACAGAATATAGGAAAAGGAACTCTTGTTCATATATTAAGAAACGATTGTTGTGGAAAAAGTGATATTGAGAAATTGACTAAATAAGCGTTTTGTTCCAGCCAGGTATCCGGTCTTTTTTCAAGCAATAATGATAATACATGGTCCCACATTTGCTGTAATATCTGCGTTGGCGATATTAGGTATAGCAATTTCTCAGCTCGATATTTAATTAACGAGATTCAAATCTATGACTTTTACCCATTTTCTGTGTAAATTTATATGCACTGGAGACTCAGACAAGGGTGCATAAGCTATTTTCTTCCTTTGGCATTTTCAGTGGAAACTACTATAGGGACAACAACCGAAGCAACAGGTCCCGCCATGCCAGAAACAACTCCAGAGTCAACTCCAGACACCACGCCAGGAACCAGTCCAGAAACATCTCCGGAAACCTCACCAGCAACATCTCCAGTTACTTCGCCGATAATCACTCCGGAAACCACTGCAGCTTCTACAACACCGGAACGTGAGATGTTTCTTTAAATTTTAAAGATATACCAGTTGTGGTAATGATCCCAGTGAATAAAGTGACCACCCAAGTGTTTGTATGTATAAAAAATATGTGCCAAATGACTCTGGAAGGAAATGTGTAATTGCTGAGAAATGAGCAAAGAATTCCATCAAATGTCAGGTATTTATCCAAGCAATATTAATACACTGTCCCACATGCCTTTTTTGTGTTAGTGATCATCAGACATATAGTTTTTCATTTAAGATTTTATGATTTCACAAAGATCAGTTTATTTCAATGTATTTGAACTAGATCTATGATAATATGGTGGCAATTAACTTTAATTTTAAATACTTTCTGATGAAATAATTGTTTGATGCAACTACTTTCTTTTACCTTTAACCGACAAGGGAAACACACCCTGATAAAGTGGTGGCTATGATGATTTATCAGTATTACGTCACTATACAGGCGAGGGGTCAGGATATTGAATTGTAAGAGCCGTCAATTGTAACTGACTGAATCTGTGACAAACCATCTACAAAAAACTTCCAAAGATTTGATTTGATTGAATGGTTAATGAAAAACTCACAAGCTACAGACGAGCAGCTGAATCACATCACGTTTTGTTCAAATTATAAATACACAAGAAACATAGCAACTATTACATAAGACCGGGCATGGTGGCTCAGTGGTAAATTGTCCTCCTCATGAAGGGGAGGTTTGAGGGTTCGATCCTTGGCCGATTCATACCAAAGACTTATAAAAATGGGACCTTCTGCCTTCTTGCTAGGCGCTCAGCATGTAGATTGGAGAAGGGTAATAATAACATTGTTATGCAAGGCAGAAACGGAAAATAAAACAAGTAAATCATAGCCAAAGAGTTCTGGGACAACACATCGGCTTAAGATTCAGACTGGAAGAAAAACTGCAAATATGTCCAGAGTCCAGGACAACACTGCTGTTCTGATTTATCGAATTTTGACAAAGGCTGCCTGAGGGCGCTTTAGTTTTGACAGAAGACTCTCTGCATGATAGAAGGCGTCTGAGAAGTGATTGCTAAAATGCCTTAGGGCGATTCCATGCTAGAAAAATCAGCTATTTTCGCAACATTTTTAACCTATTGTCCAAACAAACGAAGAACTTCAATTTGTTTTGTGGTAATAATAGAGTACTACTGGGTAGGCATATGAAAAAATGACAATTAACCAACGATATATGCTGTCCATGGGTGAATTAGAGGTGAAAATGTTGTGTGTCGTACGGGACATTTCTGAGTCCCGTACGACACACATTTTCACCCTTAATTCAGCCAGAATCAAATATTTTTTGTTGGTAATCAGTTTTTCACATGACTACCCACTATAACTTTATTATTGACCAAAAATATTTTTTTATTGCTCAAGCAATCAACTAAGAGACTAGAAATTGTTGACAAAATGTCCCGTACAACACGTATGGAATCGCCCCTTATTGTACAGATGATTCATCTGTCAGTAAATTCATTCTTGAGCGTTGTTCCTGATTGTTTTTCCGTAATCTCTTTGAACAGTTACTTGCGCTGATGACGAGTTCGCCTGTGACGAGGGACGTTGTATAGATGAGTCAGCTGTATGCGACTTTATTCCTGATTGTAGAGTGTCCAGAAACGACGAAACAGAAGATCTTTGTGAAGTTTCCTTGTTGACAGGTAAAACATTTTTTCTCCTGTCGCATTATGGAAATGATAATGAAATAGACCACTTATACCACTTGTATCCAAACTTAGTCATAAAATGTTGTGAAAGAGGAGAGAGGAGAAGAATAAGTGATCTTCCCCCCCCCCCCCCCCGGACTGACAAGAATCAAAATACCCGCCTGGTATTATTCAATTAGGTTTAACTCTAGTATTTCACTTTCATGACTTTTTTCTTACAGATGATATCAGCGTTACATCTCGAAGGAACGCGACATTGACTATTCCTGATAGTTACCCAAGTAGAACCCAAGACACCCCACTGGACTATATCCTTTATCGATTGACCAGTCCGGATAACTCTTACCTACTCATTGATGTTGTTTCTCTACAATCCAACGGTCCTGATTCAATAGTGACAATAGGAAATGGACATGATCCAGTAGAGGTAATTTTGAAAGATTATTAATTGAAAGAGTAACCCTTTTACTTCCCATCTCTTTTGGCCTGTAACATACAACTTAACCCTAATAAGACTGGGCTATTTCGACGCCTACGGAAATTTGCACCCGCGTTACCCATGGCATAATCTACAAAACTATAACATCAAATTCTGCGAAAAATCTCAATGCTACTTGATTATGCTAATTTGTGCGTAAAATCAAAAGTTTGCTCTCAATAACTAAACAATGCCCCTAAAAATTTTTTTTTTGTTCACAGACTCCTTACAGGAATTTGATCCAATGTACTTTTAAAAAAATCAATATCACATTTATTTTCAATTTATGTATTTTATTTTTATAAACTTCTTATGTATTTTGTTGTTTTTTAATTGTTTTTTCAATGGAAATTATCTGAGACTATTTTGACTAAAAACAAGATGAAATAAATTGATATGAATCAGTAACAGGAAAAATAATGATACATTTATAAATTTTGGCTAAAAACACTATTGCTGTGGATTACAAACAGCTTCATGAAACACCCACCAGGATCCCAAAATGTTTGCCCTGTTTCATGTTGATAATGCATGGCACTTCTTCTGTTTTTGTACAATGTTTCAGGCAAACTACCTACCTGATGGGATATTTCAAAGATCTGGTATAAACTCTGCATTTCCTAGCACCTACTACACACCAGATAATGAAGCATTTGTATTACTAGGAAGGGCAGCAGAGGAGGATGTAGAAATGGACATCAGGATTAGTGTATTCCGTAAGTATAACAATAATAATACAACGTATAGGTATATTCACCCATGGTATCCACTTCAGTTCTGAAAACTGTTCTCCCAGCAGGCCCTGCTATTATTATTACCCCGGCTTTGGCTGGGCTGCCTGGGCGCTCAAAGCTTTCAAGGAATTTCTTCCTACTGCGTACCCATTTATCTCACCTGGGTTGAGTGCAGCACAGTGTGGATAAATTTCTTGCTGAAGGAAATTATGCCATGGCTGGGAGTCGAATCCGCGACCCTCTGTTTCAATCATTTTCTCTTTTACAGTGTGTCCCAGATAAAAGGGAACCGGGATTCCCATGTCTTTTTTTCTTCAAAGGCAAATGAAATATGATGTCTAATTTACATAATCATATAGTTCAATATTTCCTCTTTATTTTGATACCTAATATGTGACAAACACTTCACGCTTTAATGAGCAAAATGAGTTTGAAATTTTAATGTCAATATCAGGTCTCGCAGAAAAATTGGACAAGATTGCTTCATGATACGATGAAGGTGCTTATTTGACAATTGGCTCATTAGTATTTCTTTTGTATTCTTTGTTAAGATTCTCTCACTGATTCAGATTCACACGTGAGTTCCTGCGCAAATCGTTTCCGATATGCCTCAGTATTTATTGTTTGTAATCTGCCATGCCTGAACGATTTGCTAAGCTGTTGGTTTCAAATTATAGATGAGATTCCGCTCTTGCTATGGGTATGAAATTTATTGTAAAAACACGTTTAATTCTGAAATCTCTCTCTGAAAACGGGTTTCCTTTTTTTGTGGGAGGCACTGTATAGTGCTTTAATACTTCTCAACGACATCTCTATGTAAGCACGTTTTTGGATTCTGGTTTGAATATGAATGCACTTTCTCTACTCCTTGGGAAGCACTGCAACGAGAGTTTTCAAACTCAACTGATTTACATACTCCATTTCACATCCTACTGGGAATCCATTTTTCCACCTGGGTGGGGAGTTGCAATATTGAAACTTGGCCCCGACTGTAGGTTGATTTGAATGAAAAGAGGTGGATCGGCTGGAATGTAAAATGTAGAGTGCTATATGCTTATTTCGGTTATCTATTCGTTCGGGTCGACTTTTTGCTGGGGCGGATTTGTACTTTTGTTAAAGCTTTGATGCATGTCCAACAATCTATTATATGTTCCAATAGTTACGCATTTCTTTTTCCCTGTTCTTACTTTTTCCGTTCCACACTTATTAATTTTTTATCAACCTAATTCCATATCGCCACTCATTTATGTTTCTTGCTACTTTGCAAGGTCGAATGGAGGTCACTCTCTATTGTGTATATTGACTGGCTGTTTTATTTATTTGTTTTTATCCATATATAATATATACCTTGTTTGTATATTTGCGTTTTTTGTCAATTTATATGTCATATTTTTTACCTTGTACTAGCATTTGTAATTCAGCCTTTGGCTGCAACGAATGTTTTTTGATGTACCAATAAAGACCATTATTATTATTGCCAAAACTGAAATGGTGGAATGAAAATATGCATGGGGAGTGCTTCATGGAAAGTTTTATGTGAAATTTGTGCTGACTGGTGTTATACTACTGGAAATCCTTGCATCTGATTGGCTGAGAGCGAAGTAGTCAGTGTTAATCACTCGCAAACTTTACATGATATTCTCCCCTAATTATCTGATGCACTCGGCAAAAAAAGTTATTGGACACTTAGAAAACTTAAAATATTTCATATAGATATTTGATTAGAGGCAAATTATTGCATGTCAACATGACCAGACAATATTCCTCTTCCAGTATGACATGACATTTTCATGTTAACAGTCATGCATGGGTGGTTAAATGCTTTAAACAATAGCAATGTCAGTAAAAGAAAATTGCAAGAAATTTGCCGAGTGTATTTTATTTGACTCTCTGTTTGGTCCGTATTCTCAAAGAGATTTCAATTGTACCATGATACAAAACCATAGACTGTGCAGATTTATTTAATTAGCACACTTCATCTTAAGCGTACTTTGCCGAAAATGTGCATTTAATTGGATTTAACTTTGTGTACGCGATGAATAAGTATAATTATGTTTAAAAATCTGCATTGTCCATGGTTTTGTACCATGGTACAATTGAAACCTCTTTTGAGAATACGGGCCAATATGTCTAGATTGGAAGCCCTGCTCAAAAGACATAATTGATTTGGAGGTGCTCCGAAAGCAAAGCATGAGCTGGATATGATATTATGTTGGTTGTGGCACGAATAAAAGTTCCATGTTTACAGGAACTAATGGAAAATCTGTCATTTTCATGTTCGTCTTGCTAAATAATAATTTTAAGAACAATCACTTGTCATGTCACTGTTTGTTGTTACCATCATTTCCATCACTATCATCATTGTCATCATCTCGCTTTACCGTTATCATTAATCTTTTTTTCATTGTCATTGTCATCTTCATCATCACCATCATTTTCATCATCATCAACAATTTTATTACCATCATCACCATCACTGTTATTATTTATATTTTCATTGTCATCATCATCTTCAACATCGCCATTATCACCATCATTACGATTTTCAATATTATCATTTTCATCATCATCAACAATACCATCGCCATTACTGATTATATTTATTAATATTTTCATTGTCATCTTCATCATGACCATCATGATCACCATTATTATCATCACCATGATCAGCATCAACATCACCATCATCATCATCATCAAAAATTTCATCATCATCATCATCATCATCACCATAATTATCATCATCACCATCGTCATCAAAAATTTCATCATCATCATCATCACCATAATCATCATCATCATCAGCATTATTATCATCATCATCACCATTATCACCATCATCATCATCACTGTTATCACCATTTATATTTTCATTGGCATTGTCATCTTCACTATCACCATCATCATCATGATTTTCAACATTTATCATTTTCATCATCATCACCAATATCATCATCAACAATACCATCACCGTTACTGTCATTTTCATGAATATTGTCATTGTCATCTTCATCATGACCATCTTCATCACCATAATCATCATCATCACTGTTATTATTTATATTTTCATTTTCATCGTCATCTTCAACATCGCCATCATCACCATCATAACGATTTTCAATATTATCATTTTCATCATCATCACCAATATCATCATCATCAACAATTTTTATTAATATTTTCATTGTCATCTTCATCTTGACCATCATCATCACCATTATCATCATCATCACCATGATCAACATCACCATCACAATTATTATCATCATCATCATCATCATCATCACCATTATTATCATCATCATCATCATCACCATAATCATCATCATCACTGTTATCACTATTTATATTTTCATTGGCATTGTCATCTTCACTATCACAATCATCGTCATGATTTTCATCATTTGTTATTTTCATCATCACCAATATCATCATTATTATACCATCAGCTTCATCATCATCATCAATCAATTCTCTTAAGATATTTTAATGACTCTTTTTTTTTTCAATTTGATAACATTCTCTGTGGTATCACTCAGCACACCTTTTGACTACTTGCTTAAATCACCATTTCTCTTATTTTTCTGTATCAGAATGCCCACAAGAGGACGCTGTACCATGTCTCCGCTCTTCTCAATGTTACCTTCCAAGTCAAATTTGCGATAATGAAACTCACTGCCAAAATGGAGAAGATGAACAGAATTGCCGTAAGCATAATTTCATTGATATCATGTCTCTTGTAAGATCTAGGCAATATAGGTTTTTTTTAATTTTGAAATTAAATGAATAAATAAGGTTCATTTATCCAGGTTCTCTACCAAAATAGTGTGGAAATTGTCTCTCTGTTTGGCAATAGGCATGCTAAAACAGTATTAAATAATTTATACATGTACATAACTTGTTTGAAAACATATGATATAGATATTGATAACAGGGGCCCATTTAACCCTATCGAGCCGGGGGAGAGGGACGGACAAAACAGCCCCCACAACATTTTTCACGATATATCTGTAACAGGAAAAGATCACGCTGTGACGTTAATTTTTTTTTTACCTTCAAGTCTCGCGCAACTTTTAAGACAATATTCGCGACGTGGGGTTACGTGGTTCCAAAATTATGTAACATTTTGTAAGTGCATGTCATATCCAAAATTGCTCAAAAACTTGATTTTATGTACTAATCCAACGTATATTCTGTATGTAGCCAAAATTCATAAATGCATCATTATTTTTATTTTTATTGATTAAAAGCAAAACATTTCATGTTATTTATGACTGAAATAGTGTTGCTGACAATTACCATCGAAAAAACAATGAAAAACATAAAGTTAACATAAAAAGAAAGACATACATGTAAGGAGTTTAAATAAACAATAAGATACACAAGAAAAAGAAATGATATTGCCTTTTTTTAATATACATTTGATAACAATTCTAAGAAGAGTGTCTAGACCAAACTCTAGCATTTTTGGGACCATATGTAAAGATTTACAGCCAATTAAATCATGACTTCATGTATTAATTAGCATAACTTATTGGAAAACTAACTTTGAATAATTTTGCTACAATTGACTATTAATTGTGGAGATTACGTCATGGGTGAAGTATATGCCACTTTTCGTCGTCAACATGCGATCAACGGCCAAAATCTAGGGGGGGGTGTTTGCCCCCCCCCCCCAGGCTATGCAATTTCATAATAGCCTGGGCTATATAGGGTTAAGACACAGATCTCGGTCATTATTAATTAGAATAACAATCACATTTATATACTTGTTATACTAGGAGGTTTATTAACAGGCTACACAAGGGCAATGATAATAATAGAGGCTGTCTCATTACGCTTTCTAAAACTAGTTTACTGGAAACCGATTCAGGAAACCACTTTGGAAGATTGCTTTGCTAGCGTTCCCACTTGATCACACGAAAGTGGTTTTCAAAATCACTTCACGTAAAGCGCTCTTGTTGCTATGGAAACGCTCTCAGTGGGGTGACACGTTTCGCGCGAAATTCGAAACCGCAGCATAGGCATTCTACACCTGTCGTGTGGAGTAGCGCGCTCAAAATGTGCGAAGATCGCTTCCCGAAGAACGGTTGTGTCCTCACTTACGCTAAAACCAGTTTAACGAGGCAAAGCGATCTCGAAAACTACATCGCGAGGTGGTTTTCCAAACTGGTTTGGAAGATCGCTTCCAAGACCGCTTAGACCGTTCTCACTACGCCTTAAACTAGTTTCCACTAAACTAGTTTCCAGTAAACTAGTTTTAGGAACGTAGTGAGAACAGCCTCATAATCACCCTGTTTATATAGTGCCCATAACTCTTATCTTATTAGAAGTTTCTATGAAAGTGCTCAACAGTAATGTAGCATAATTATCCTTGCTTTAGCAGAACAGCTGTAGGGAGCACTGTTTCAAAGATTAAATTCCTTGCTGAATGAAATTGGCGGCATATGTGTGAATTGAACCCACAATCCTCTGATTAAGAGACTACAGTAAGAACCATTAGACCATGATGGCTCCACGTAATAAACCAAAGCATGCTTGCTGAATACCTTTCTTCACTGACATAGAAACTTGCTTAACCCTAAAAGGACGGGGGGCATGATGGCCCCCCCCCCTCAACGCTTCGCGCAATACTTCCGAAACGCAAAAAGATAGTGCCGCAAAATTGTGACTATTTTCTTTGAAGTCTCGCACAACTTTTGAGACTAAATTCGCGACATACGGGTATAGCATCGCAACGTCACATGACTTTTTGCGAGACAATGTCATGCCGAAAATGGCTCATTTTTATACTTTGTGTACAAAGTCTACGAGAGATGAAATAACGTATAATACATAATAGAGACACATCATTTACACATTTATGAAAAAATGAAACAAGTATGATTTCATGTAATAACATAAGAAAAAGGAAAGTGGGTATGTGACATCATCAGCCCACCTAATGAATATTCATTAAGACAAGCCTAAAACTGTTGCGCCAGAATAATGCAAATCTTTAAAATTCAATGACTTTGATATTTGTTATCCGATTTTGATGAAATTTTCTGCATTTTGCTCTGAATTTTACTCTATTTATTTAGATATAAACATCTTCAGCCCAGAGAATCCCTTTAGTATTGCTGGGAAAAAGACCAAGCAATTTATAAAATGTTGTGCTTATAATCCTTTGGCATATATATTTTATTTATCTATAAATGCAGACACTTTGATGGTCATTAATTGGATTCTGTACGAACTCATTTTGAAATCCTTACCAGAACTGTTATTTATCTTTGACTTTTTTCGACTTTTCCCCAATAGCAAATGAATGTGTCAGTTGTACAACACTGTGGGGTGGTGATATACCAATGTGTCTCCCTCTGGATTGGTTATGCGATGGATATCAAGATTGTGATGACAACTTGGACGAATTAGGATGTCGTAAGTCTTAAAGGCATAGGCCCGTGTTCTGAACTCGGGTTTAACTTAGGCCATGGTCTAACTCTGCGCCAAAATAATGGGGAGCTAAAAAGGTCACAATTTTATTTACATGGTATACTTTCTATATTAAATGTGATCTTTTTCAATCCTTTAGTGGTGAAGAGATCTATCTTATTTATCGTTCGAGGATAGTTAAGGAATGGCTTGAGAGTCAAATAAGCTGACACATTGAACCTCTACTGTGAAAAAATTATGTCACAGTTGGCTATCCATAGTTAAACCACAACTTTAAACTAGAGTTTAAAGCGACCTACCATTGACAAATCATGTGGAAATCAAGGCCAATCTCAGAACAGAGAAGGGATTCACTCGGCTGCATGCCTGGGGTGTTATGTAATAGACGCCAGCATGTCTGGGAGGTCTAATATAGGAGAGCAATAGATAGCAGACTAACCAACCAGAAGTAAACTGCATGTTTTCACTTTGAAACATGTAACTTCACAGATGATATTTATTTTGGTTTAGCGATCAAGAGACCTGCTAAGAGTCTAGGAATTTGGATTGTTGGAAACGAGAACTGCAACAACCTGAAGTAAATAACGATCAGGAGTTCGGTCAAATTTGTGCTGTTTGAACTTTTATCGCATTAGTCTGACGGGCTCTCATGATGGATGGATTATATTATGCAAGTCAATTGCGATTGGCCTTTTGCAAATTTTGTAATGATTCAATTTCCCCATGATTTGTCAATGGCAGGCCGCTTTAAATTGCACTAAAAATTTATGTAATTTTGCTTGTTAATTTTTCCAAATGGCCGTTTGAAATAGATTGTCCGGACACGCAGCAACTAAGTACGGGTTTTGAGATACAGTACTATGTTCAAGTATTTGATCCATGCATTTGCTCATTTAAATAGAGTGCCAACTTTCAGATTACATTCCAATTTATTTTCCTTTTTTTGTTTGTGTTGTTGCAGCTACCTGCTTTGAATGTCCATCTGGTTCCTTCTTTGACTGTGTTTATGATCCTGAATGGGTTTGTGATACATATGAAGATTGCAACGAAGGAGAGGATGAAAGAAATTGTCCAGGTAGGAAAGATGGCACCCATGAGTGGATTTTAACCCATAGGAGACTGAACCCAAATAGGTGACCTGCCACCCCAAAACCAACAATAAGTCGACCAAAATGAATATTGAGATCTTTATTGAGCTGGAAAATTCATTTCCCAAGCCTTAAAAATGATATATAATATGTTTAAATTGACCAACAATAACCATTACAGGTACTTGATTGAATGCAGAGGAAATTCAGCAAGAGCTAAATAATCAGAAGAAAATGAGGTTTGAAGTTTGGGGTTCACTCAAGCATGAGATGTGCATACTGTGTAATCTCAGTGAAACTTCCAAGCAGTCCGAAAAAGTAGTGTCAAAGAAACTCTTGTATCTTTTCTTTTTTTTTTACTTCAAGACTTCAAATTTTCACAGTATGAAGAAGAAGAATTGCTCTTTCAGATAAATTTTATTTATTTTTTTTGAATTTTGGAGATTAAATTACTACATGTATTTTGGCTATTGACAGAGAACCTTACCTGGCGACTTATTACATGTAGTTGGTACTGTAGGTCACATATATGTGGGATGGAGTCTATGGAAAACATGTGTTCTAGTGAAATCATTCAGTGGGTTACTGAAAATGTCGATGTTTTTTTTGCCATTTATGTTTTTTTTTTTTTGGGGGGGGGGTGGGTGCACAAGGTTGGCAGCTATATGGATTAGGAGAAGTAGGTATAGCCCATATTCTAGTTGAGGAAATTTCTTATAATAGAGTGGGTTTTTTTTCATGTGTTACAGTATTCTGTCCAGATGGTCAATTTGGATGCCCTTGGCCAGATAGTGTTTGTATTGACGAGACACTGATCTGTGACTTTGTGCCTGATTGTAGGGTGGCTGGAGGAGATGAAGCTGAGGAAGTGTGTTTGGTTTCTCAAATAACGGGTAAGTAGCCTATCTTTCACCCCTCCCATCTTTTTCCCCACTCTCCCTCTCCCTCCTCTCCCCGCTTCATACACCCCCCCATCTCGCTCTCCTTGCCATTCGACGAAATACAGTGCGTCCCAGATAAAAAGAAACCGAGATTTATCATAACTTAATCACAAATACAATAGACAAGTGACCTACCATTGTAAAGCTTAGAATCTCTTCTTTCATCTGAAATTACTCAAATTATTTCTCATTCAGGCATAAGTGAGCAAAAACAATTTGAAGAGGGGATACCAAAAAGTCACTTGGCGGGCTGTATCTGGGTTTCAAAGAAAACTCACAATTTAAAAAAAATTCAATATCTGCACTTTAATTTGATACCTCAATTCATGCGTGAATGAGAAATAATCTGAGTAATTTCAGATGAAAGAGGAGATTCGAAGCTTTACAATGGTAGGTCACTTGTCTATTGTATTTGTGATTAAGTTATGATAAATCATCGATAAATCTCGGTTCCTTTTTTTATGGGACGCACTGTAGAGAGATCTTGTATATGGTCTCTTATACAGCGGGTAATTATCAGTTTGCGCTTTGGTTTGATTAGCTGGGAATATAAATAGTAAGGACTTATGATTTAATACAGGGGCGTGATATGAAAGTGACAAGTTTCCTCGAGGATGAGTGTAATATTATTATGCTGTGGTAAAGGCAGGGTAATTAAGCTGCTGTACTGTAGAGTATAGCAGGTAATTATCAGTTTGCGCTTTTGTTTGATTAGCTGGGAATGTAAATGGTAAGGACTTATGAATTAATACAGGGGCGTGATATGAAAGTGACAAGTTTCCTCGAGGATGAGTGTAATATTATTATGCTGTGGTAAAGTCAGGGTAATTATGCTGCTATACTGTAGAGTATAGCAGGTAATTATCAGTTCGCGCTTTGGTTTGATTAGCTGGGAATATGAATAGTAAGGACTGTTAATTTAATACAGTGGCATGATATGAAAATGACAAATTTCACGAAGGATGAGTGTATGAATATTATGCTGTGGTAAAGGCAGGGTAATTATTCTGCCACATACTGTAGAGTCCTTACAGACTTCTGATAAAGTAGGTATTAAGTGCTGAGTAAGTAAAGTTATTATTATTAATATCAAATTGTCCTTGTTTTGACCAAGGGCAATATAAAAGTTCATGTGGTTTAACCCTAAAAGGACCGGGCTATTAATTTTGAGATGTATTGAAGACTGGGGATGGCCATGATGGCCCCCCCCCCCCTTCTGATCTCGGACGCCATTCACGCTAAAATTTGGCACGCTCATTATTTACCACATGAACTACAAGCCAGTATATTTCTGAAAATAATTATTTTTTATTTATAATGAATAAAATATGCAGATTTATTCGTTAAAAACATTATTTTCATATTTAACACCCAATTTCACTTCGAACTTTCCTCTTTTTTTCCAGATGTCATCTTTGTCATCAAATTTAAAGGTTTCTGCAAAGAAAAATTGCGAAAGCCAATTTTTTCTTTATGTATTTCCTTGTTTTTTAGAATTTCTTATGTATTTCTTTGTTTTTTCATGTTTTTTTCCAATAGAAATTACTACACACCATTTAAAAACTAAATTAAACTCTAAATTAATTAAGCAGACCAATTTAAATGAAAAATAATCATCCTTTCATAAATTTAACTCCCATAGTTTTTGGACAGAAAGTATAAAAATTAGCCATTTTCGGCATGACTTTGTCTCATAAAATGTCATGTGGCATCGCGATGCTTTACCCTTATTTCGCGAATTTGGTCTCAAAAGTTGCGCGAGACTTCAAAGAAATAAGTTTTTTCCGTTTCGGAAATATCGCGAAGGGTTAAGAAATTTATTTTGTATTTCCCTCATGGGTAGTCATAATCTGACCATGAGATCCGCATAATGCCTGGTTTTAAATCCCTGATTCAAAATACCTTGCTAGATTTGGGTCTGATTTCTTACATCTTGTTACTTTCTTTTTGCAGATGAAATAATGGTTCCATTTAATGAGTATAAGATATTGAGAAACCCCGATTCTTATCCTACAAGGGATGTCAATACGTCCAGTGACTATCAATTATACAAGATATCAAGCCCACCAGACTCACATCTACTGATTGAAGTCATTAGAGTTGTATTCGATGGGACTCAATCTACTGTATCTGTTGGTAGTGGACTAGACCCCATTGAGGTAAATATAGAATATTGAATATTGCAATATTGAAAATAATTAAAGAATAGTGTGTATTTGATAATGGTTACACAAGATGACCAAATATTGTTGATTGAGTAAACCAAAATGCTGTTTCCCCCCTCCCCTGCTTTCAAGGACTTGCAGTTCATGATGAACATATCAAATGAATTGAATTTCAGACTTGGTGATATATCCTCTTATTGGCAATATTTTCAGACCTGCCAACCAGTATGTTCTAGCCGTATTTAGTACGTTTTTGCAACCGAAATACGGCAGTACGTTTTTTCTTTGAAAAATATGTTATTTTGTAAAAAAAAATTATTTTTTTATTTAATTTATCTTAATTTATTGAGAAAAATAATCTCTATATGTCTCTATTTCGTAAAACGTACACAAATGTGGTTATTAGATCAATGTAATTTCAGGTAACTTGTTTTTTTTTCAATCATTTTGTTAAAACCAGGGTGAAGATATACAAATGTTTTAATGTTTTTTTTTTCATCTGCAAGAGCAGTGCGCATTTTAGCTTGCATGCAGCTTGAGCGCCGGGATGAGCGAGTGCGCCAAGCATTTTATTATGAAATACACTTTTTTGGGGAAAAATACATTTTTTTATCACAGAATACAGTTTTTCATTCCCAGAGGTTGGCAGGTCTGCATATTTTTTTTGGTCAAAATACTGATTTTGGGGGATAAGAATACTGGAAATGCAAAATACAACTTGGCAGCTCTGTATTTTGCTGGCAATAATCGACAAGTACTAAAATCAAATATCAAATATTGCAATGACATCAATTTGTGAGGGGGGGGGGTGGTGTAGTGGTTATGACTCTCGTCTTTCAATCTGAGGGATGTGGGTTCGATTCCCAGCCGTGGCGTGTCTTCCTTCAGCAAGAAATTCATCCACGTTGGTGAGGTGGTACCCGGTAGGAAGAAATTTCTTGAATGCTTCATCGCCTATATGGCAGCAAAGCTAAATCAGGGTCCCGTCTTACAAAGAGTTGCGATTGATCCGATCAATCGCAACTATGGAAAGCCAGCAAAGTCAACATATACAATGCATGTTTGCTCAAAATTTTTCCTAGATATGAATGTACATCCATAAATTCATTTATTTCTTGACAGTTCGATGTGTTCTCATTTGTTTACAAAGGACTTTTAGCACATTTCCTGTAGAAAAATAATTATGACACTGATGGATTTCCTTAGAGTTACAATTGATTGGATCAATCGTAACTCTTTGTAAGATGGGGCCTTGGGGTGATAATAGCAGCGCTTTGTATCCTCAGGCAAAAAGCGCTTTATAAATCCACCTATTATTATTATTGATGAATATTTACCAGCACTGTTGATCTTCTTTCTCATTTTTTTTCCCCAATGGTCATGAGACTTGGTACACACATTGGTCTTAGAGCGGGGAATAGCAAAGTTCCAATCCCTTTCTTTTGTTAGGAACACTGTCGCAAACGAGCAAAACGGCTATTTTCATTCTGTATATATACCTACAGAAGGCCCATTGAGTGGGTGATATTTAGAACCTTCAGTGGCATTTCTAGTTCTAACCTGATGATGGCCAAGGTATATTGAATCACTTACATTTTTTCAGAGACATCTACAATCAACAGTTTAGACTAAGAAGGAGAGATTTTTCATCTTTTCACAATTGTTGATGTTACCGTGAAAATGTCTGCTTGATAGAACATCAATATGTTCAAATCTTTTCACAAATAGTTGAGACTTCTTATAGTGAATGGCTAATAAAGAAGTCAAGAACTAATGTAGATTTGATTTTCCTGCTCTTGCTCATACGTAAGCTGTAGTGTTCAATTTGGGTAGGTAATATATCTCCATCGAAACATTTTATATATCAATACTTTTCTTCTGTGATCAAATTCACATCGATTTCTTAGGCTTTCTACGACAACGGCATTGTATTGGCTTACACCAATGGATCAGGATACGTAGCGAATCCAAATCCAGTGTATCAAACATCACCTGGGAACGAGGCTTACATCTTGCTTGAAAAGGCTCCAGAAGAAGGGATTGAAATGTTGGTCCGAGTCAGTGCATTCGGTAAGTCAGCATTTGAAGATGAATACCAGTTCTGGTAACAATCTCAAGACGAGATTGAACAGAATCCAATAAAATCACCACCCAAATGTCTGTACATGTATGTATAAATAAAAAAAATAGTGCTATATGAATGTGGAAAAGAATTGTGTAATTGCTGAGAATTGAGAAAAATAAGCATGGAATTAAAAAATGTTTTGTATTTTTCCAAACAATATTAATACACTTTCCCACATATGCCTCTTTGTGTTGGAGATCATCTGAATTATCGATTTTCAGTTAAGATTTCCTGATCTGAATTGATATCAATGTACCAGATCTACATGTAGATCTGTGATAATATGGTGGTAATTGACTTTGATTTTTCAGGCTTTCTCATGAAATAATTGGTTGCTAAACTACTTTCTTTTACCTTTGAAATTCTAATGTTTGCACATGAATGTGGTCATTTAGATAAAAAAAAACCTAGTATGCATGTGGATATGTATGGTCAAGGTTCTGAAGGACAAAAAGCAAAAGAATGTTGTTAAAGGGCTGAAACCAAAAGTTAGGACAAGTGCTAGTGTAGTTACGTACATTTGAAAATGAATTTCAAATTAAGGATTTTCCACTTTGTTTCTCCTATTCTTTTTCACAAGATTGTGAAAAGTATAAAGTGTTTGCCACTTTGAGGATCTCAAACATAAGTACATCAAGACTTTTCAAACTTTCATAAATCTTTTAGATTGTAAAGGAAATTGATACAGCTTCTTTTATATTGATCCTCTCATTTTATTCTTCTCAGATTGATTACCCCCTTAACCCTAAAATGGCCAGGGGGGGGGTTGAATCAACCCCCCTCCCCTCAACATTTTCTGAGATCATTCCGCCGCGCGAAATTTTTTGACCGCGCCACTCGCAGAGTTTATACTTTTAAGTCTCGCGCATCTTTTGAGACCAAATTTACGACGCCCGGGTACGCGGTTTTGAAATTACGCAACATTTTGTAAGTGCATGTCAGACCAAAAATTGTTCCAAAACGTGATTTTGTGTACAAAGTCAATGCAAATTGAGTTTTCTCGTCTTATTCATAAAGATATGATTATTTTTACTTTAAACAGCTGAAAGCAATTGATTTTAGCATAATTATGCTTCAAAAAGGTTGTGCAATAAATCTGGTGAAAAAAACAAAGAAAAACAAAAGGTTGAAAAACAAAGAAATACATAGGAAATTCATAAAACAATAAAATACATAAGAAATTGATTTCCAAACCAAAGTTTTTTTAAATTGCCATTGTTAAGAATGCTACAAAGAATATTCTTACCAAAAATTAGCATTCCAGGAGCTTTATTTAGTGAATTAGAGCAAAAAGTATGATTTATGCATAAATTAGCATAATTAATTCATATAAAATAAAATCTCATTATTTTGGAAAATTTTACCATACAGCCTTGTAGATTACATCGCACACTACCAGCATGCAAATTTTTGCAGCGCTCGTGTGATCGGCGGCAGAGATCTCAGGGGGGGTTGAATCAACCCCCCCCCCCCCCCCCCCCGGCCACAGAACAGCCAAAAAAGCCCGGCCTAGTTAGGGTTAAGTTTTCTTTAAACTTCTTGGCTTCTTTCATGAAGTTGACATTAAAGAAGCCATTCTTACTTTAGAAAAATCATAATTATGCACATGCAATATAAATCGTATTCAATTTTATATTTCATCCTGTTTTTTTACCAGAGTGTGAAAGTTATAATGCAACCCCATGCTCCAGGTCTAACCATTGTTATCTAGAGGATGAGATTTGTGATGGGACAGTGCAGTGTGAACGCAGTGGAGAGGATGAACAGGGATGCGGTAAGTTAGTATTTGACATCTAGACTTTATTTCCAGTGTGTACAAGTAACGATACAATCCCATGTTCACACTCTAACCATTGTTATCTGGAGGATGAGATTTGTGATGGGACAGTGAAGTGTGAACTCAGTGGAGAGGATGAACAAGGATGCAATAAGAATATCAAGGCAAGTTTTTAACTCCGGTTTAACTCAGCCTATGGTCTCGTCTGGGCAAAAATTAAGGGAAGCTATAAACATCAAACATTTTTTTGCACTTTATGCTGCATTTGAGTTTACTGTGACCTGTACTAGTATCATTGAAGATTATATGTATGATTTGAGTGCCAAATATGATAAATTGATATTTATTTATGGAGATCTGTGTCACATTTGGCTCCCCATAGTTAGATCTGAACTATAGACCATGGTTTAAGTTATGAAGGACTTCAGAATACAGGCCCAGAGATCTCTGTTTCTGTTTATGGTAACTCTCGTAGGAACATGGCAGGACAGCGTTTTGCTGGTAAATTCCATGCTGGTGTATAACCAATTATCAAGGAAACATTTTACGTCAAGGTTCATCAGCCATGTTGGCTGACCTTATAGACGACAGATATCACTCTCGGGCCTTTTTATCAAAGTGGAGGCAATGGCAGAGTAGGGATTCGAACTCACAGTCTTGCGATTATGAGTCCAATGCTCTAACCACTGGACCACACGACCTGTTGTCTCGATTGAGGATACCCCATTACAGCAGTCAGGCCTATGTTTCTTCCTTCTTCCCAAGAACCTCCGACAGGATCCAGCCCATTACCCCTCTGTTGATGCCTTCAAGGCCATTTTAAATGGGATTTAGAAGTACATGTAAACACCAGAAATAAGAATGCTTTTCTTTAATACACATGTGCACCACAAGAACAAGAGCTTGATTTATTATGTAGAAAAGAGAAGAAAAAAAATCCATATTTTATTGTTCGAAAATAGACATCAGAAATGAAATACTCCGAAAATTTGTTTTGCCCAATTGAGCGTGGGCCCGACAGCCGCTGTGCAGCGCTAGATCGACGAGGCTCTATCCCTTTAGTCAGGCCTCTACAAACAAAATTTTCGTCACATGAAAAAATTTGCTTGCCCAATATAAAAAACTGCTTGCCCAATTTTTTTTTGAATTTTTTCATTATGACGGCACTACTCTTATTTTTGTTAAGGTCCTACAAAATAACAGCAATTGAGAATCATGTACAGTATAAAAGAACACGCATTGAAAAGGATATTTTTAGCAACGTAGGCCTGAGTCTTTACGTTTATTTTGGAGAAAAAAAAAACGCTATTTTATGGGCATTTGAGGTTAAAAAAAAAAACCTTAACCAAAAGTTCCTAAAATTTCATATTTTGCATCTTTAAATCCACGAAATGGTTACCTGCTTACCATATTTCCTTAGAATTGCTTTCATTTACATGGAGTTGGAAACTATAAAGAAAGCCAGTGAAAAATGTTCAGCTCTTTATTGACTCGGAAAAAGGTTTTATCATCAAAAGTGGAGTGGCTAAAATTTCACATTTTGCATCTTGAAATCCATGAAATGGTAATTTATTTTCCATATTTCCTTGATTTTAAAAAAGAAATTAGTTGGAAACCATCAAGTCTTTTCTTCATCATTTTATGATGTTGCACTTGGTCAATAATTTTTATCTACATGTTTTCACATGCTACTTTTTTGTATTTTGAGGAATACCTGTTAAATTACTAATGAATTATTACTAACATTGTTTAATGATAATATTGTTTGATTTTTAAGTTATTTTTTTCATGCTTAGAATCTTGGGTGTGTGTGTGTTTGTGTGGGTGTGACTGTGAGTTGAACTTGGATATAAATGAATTCAATATCTAATTTCTACTTTGCCTATTCCAGTACAATAACCTGTACTCGGCCATGTAATAAAGGCCCACATACCCTAACTTTTTCTGAAGTTCTTTGAAAACGCAGACTTCTACGAAAATTGCATTTCTCTATGGGGGAGTCTAAATTCGGTGAGAATGTATTCATTAATAACTTAAATATACATGACAATGAAGAAATCATCAAACTCTATTGGCAGTTTTGAATGATATACCCAAAATATAAACTCTGTCTGAAACAGAAAATCACCATCATTGAGGCCTTTACTGAGCGAATTGTCCTCCAGAGCTCTGGCAGAGAGACAGAGCTCAGACTGGCTAGCTAGTATGCGTACGTGTGTGAGCCTCCCGCTGGCCTTGTAAAATAGATGGAGCTTTGTTTGATGATTTATTGTCTGATATTTACCTCATCCCCTCAAAAAGGGAAACAAATGAATTCTAAGTTATAATTAACAAATACGGCAAGTTATTTTGGATGTTAATACATGTAGGCCGTTTTGAAAAGCAAAGCCGAATGACAACTCACCAATGCGAGGTTACTAGACTCTGTGATTTATTTCCTGTGTAATTTGAATTATTTTATCACAGAATTGTGATATCGGATGGGGGAAAATGTGCATTAGAAATTGCACATGTTTGTAGTCATAATGGACCCCTATACTACATGCAACTGTGTCCCGGCCGTTGCGTTGATTTTTTTTCATACCTGGTACCATGTGTATGGAAATACGTGGTACAGAAAAAATAACGGAACTTCGGAATTCGAAACTGCGCTACTCGCTATTTTTTAAGGCTTATTCATGATTTTGAGTGTGGATTTTGGATTATTTATGGAAAACGTGGTACGGTACAGAAAAAAGAGGCAACAACCATTTGCCCGATGGGGCAATTGACTTTGAGAAGTGCTTGCCCGCACGTCATTTTCACTTGCCCTGGGCAAGCGGGTTTGTCGCGCCCTGCTTTAGTTGTTGAACGCCAAACAGAGTAGCAGCAACTCCCATCTTTTAACATCTTTTGGTCTGACGCAGTCGGGTTTGAACCCTGACCTACCAGTTGTGAGACGGACGCTTTACCAACTGAGCCAACACACCGGTTCCCAGTAACAGTATGTGAAAAGTTCCACACATACACACACAACCAGTGCATTTATCTTCCTTACCTTGAAGCAGCACTTAGTCTGAAAGAAGGAGAAGAAGAAGAGTTTGTTTCCAGATTGTATTCATGACATCCGGAAAAAAAAAAGAAAATTTGAAGTGAATTTGAGTGTTAAATATACTAATAATGTCTTTCACAAATAAATTTGCATATTTCATAATAAATGAAAAATAATTATTTTCAGATTTTTAAATTTCAAACTGGCTTGTAGTATGTGGTAAAGAATGTGCATGCCACATTTTGGTGCAATTGCACGATTGGCAGCCCTCCCCCCTCCCTGTCCTCAATTTATCTCAAATAGCCTAATCTTTTTAGGGTTAAATGGTTTTTGTCTCACCTGCATAGCAGAGTGAGACTATAGGCGCCGCTTTTCCGACGGCGGCGGCGGCGTCAACACCAAATCTTAACCTGAGGTTAAGTTTTTGAAATGACAGCATAACTTAGAAAGTATATGGACCTAGTTCATGAAACTTGGCCATAAGGTTAATCAAGTATTACTGAACATCCTGCCTGAGTTTCATGTCACATGACCAAGGTCAAAGGTCATTTAGGGTCAATGAACTTAGACCATGTTGGGGGAATCAACATCAAAATCTTAACCTAAGGTTAAGTTTTTGAAATGTCATCATAACTTAGAAAATATATGGACCTAGTTCATGAAACTTATACATAAGGTTAATCAAGTATCACTGAACATCCTGCATGAGTTTCACGTCACATGACCAAGGTCAAAGGTCATTTAGGGTCAATGAACTTTGGCCGAATTGGGGGTATCTGTTGAATTACCATCATAACTTTGAAAGTTTATGGATCTGATTCATGAAACTTGGACATAATAGTAATCAAGTATTACTGAACATCCTGTGCAAGTTTCAGGTCACATGATCAAGGTCAAAGGTCATTTAGGGTCAATGAACTTTGGCCAAATTGGGGTATTTGTTGAATTACAGCCATAAATTTGAAAGTGTGTTGGTCTAGTTCATAAAACTTGGACATAATAGTAATCAAGTATCACTGAACATCCTGTGCGAGTTTCAGGTCACATGATCAAGGTCAAAGGTCATGTAAGGTCAAAGAACTTTGGCCACGTTGGGGGTATTTGTTGAATTGCCATCATATCTCTATAAGTGTATTGGTCTAGTTCATAAAACGTGGAAATAAGAGTAACCAAGTATCACTGAACATCTTGTGCGAGTTATAGTAGTTTTCAAAATCAGCACTGCTGCTATATTGAATCGCGTGATGCAGGTGAGACGGCCAGAGGCATTCCACTTGTTGTCATTTTGTTACCTCCAACATTTTATAATTTTACATGTAAAGTCATACTGGCCTAGATCATTAAGTATAATATAAATATGTAGTTGTACATGTATGATTATGTATTATGACCTTGCTATTGAATGAAAATTCAAATCTAAATTCACCTTTATTTCCACAATTAAAATTATATATACAAATTATTAACATTAAAATATATTTCACATGTGGAAGGGTCAAAGGAAGCACAACTGCTTGTATAATTAACCCCATACTGATAACAAAATCACATTAATACATGTAAAATGAGCACATGAATATACAGTTTAGGCCGAAAGTTTACATACACCCATGGAATTCAGTGAAATTTGTTTGCTTGCCAAACATCGTAAAAATTTACTATATCTTCAGAAATATAAATACTACCATGACGAATTTGGTATCAAATGAAAGAGCATATTAAGCTCTTTCATATGATTGGGATTAAAGTATATTTCAGGTGGAACTTTCTTTGTCTTCAGATAGCTTATAGGCAAATATGCCAACTAAAATGCTTTGTGAGATATTTGTTTCATTTAAGCAAAGTTTGAATTAGGAGACATAAACAATGCATGCTTTATATGTTCTTAAATTTCTTACAAATAGTTTAGCATATTAAGACAATTCTGAAAAGAAAGAAAAATGGGAAATGTAGACTTCTGATTGGTTGTAAATCAAGTTGCATATGATTTTTAGAGGTAGATGTGATTTCAACCCTCTCCGCAACAAACCCTTGATCTCAAATATTGCTTCCACTTGGTCGATTATTCAAACTATAGTTAAAATAAACAGAATTGGTCGTATTGTTATTTGATTTTGATATTTTTTTTATTCAGAATGTGGAGGAGACTTGGTATCAGCTACAGGGTCTTTCTCATCACCTAGCTATCCTAATGAATACACACACTCCAGGATTTGTGAGTGGCGTATTACTGTTCAAACTGGTCATCTTATTAATCTTTACTTTGATGACTTTGATATTGAAGATGCTACAGGCTGTACCTATGACTCAGTTAAGGTAGGTTTACATTCAATTGTTATTAGTTGTTGCATTCGATTTAAGATAAATAAAGATTGGTAAAGTAAAAGATTTACTTTTATACTTGAATGATACACAATATTGTTGGAAATTTGGATGGGACTGGATGAAAAATTGACTCATTCTGAATGCATGGATTAATTAAAAGAGCTTTATAATTATATTGGTGACAACTTTTATGTTCATGCTAGTGCATTTATTATTTCATCATTTGTAATAAACCATGTTTATTGCTATCGTATATCATTGTTACTTTCATACATGTGTACAGTGGTTTCGCCGATAGCTATTCAATGCTAAATCCCCTGTGTTGTTTGTTCCTTTCTTAGAGGTATACAATGGTTTAAATTATAACTCTCTAATGCTGTATATCCTATATGGTTTGTTCCTTTCTTACAGGTATACATTACAATGGTTTAGCGGATAACTCTCCATTACTGAATACCCTATGTGGTTTGTTCCTTTCTTACAGGTATACAATGGTTTAGCTGATAACTGTCCATTACTGAATACCCTATGTGGTTTGTTCCTTTCTTACAGGTATACAATGGTTTAGCTGATAACTGTCCATTTCTGAATACCCTATGTGGTTTGTTTCTTTCTTACAGGTATACAATGGTTTAGCTGATAACTGTCCATTACTGAATACCCTATGTGGTTTGTTCCTTTCTTACAGGTATACAATGGTTTAGCGGATAACTGTCCATTACTGAATACCCTATGTGGTTTGTTCCTTTCTTACAGGTATACAATGGTTTAGCTGATAACTGTCCATTTCTGAATACCCTATGTGGTTTGTTCCTTTCTTACAGGTATACAATGGTTTAGCTGATAACTGTCCATTTCTGAATACCCTATGTGGTTTGTTCCTTTCTTACAGGTATACAATGGTTTAGCTGATAACTCTCCATTACTGAATACCCTATGTGGTTTGTTCCTTTCTTACAGGTATACAATGGTTTAGCTGATAATTCTCCATTGCTGAATACCCTATGTGGTTCAGACACTCCTGATATGATCTCTTCAAGTGGAAATACCATGAGAGTGGTCTTCAGTACTGATGGTTCTATTGCAGGTCGAGGGTTCCAAGCTCGCTATGATTCAAATGATGCATCAGGTAAGGATGATTAAGAAAACTCTTTTTATTTTTGGACTGATTGACTGATTGATTGCTTGATATCACATGAAACCAATTTTAGACCAGTTATTTTGAGTCTTTATTTCTTCCAAGATATGTTCCATAAAGTTCAATGCTAGGCATAACTCTATACCACGTTAACTACTATAGATGTACTGAACCTTATTAAACTTAAATTCTACATATGTATGTTTACAAATTAAAACCTGTTTAAAATGTCAGTTGATAATAGCAGATCTTTGTATCAATTGAGTGACGTACATGTACTAGTGCTTGCATAGTTTACTGTGGAGATGATAAGGAAGTGAATTTATGGAAAAGTCCTTCTCTCATGTATATCATGAATATTAGTTAACCGGATAAACAAAACTCGATTTTGATACCGTGCAAATTTTTCATGGACCCCAATATGAGTCGTCTTGGGCGTAGGGCTCAATGAATAACAATCAAATAAATCTGGTATATAAAGCCAAACTGCCTGTACGAATCATCCTTTGGGTTTCCTTTGAACGGTATTTATGCATTAATGGTGTAATTTTTTGTATGTGTTTTACTGTTACAGTATGTGGAGGTCAGATCACAGTTGGACCTGGTGGATCAGGATATATCTTCAGTCCTCAGTATGGTATAGCTGACTATTCAAACAACATCATGTGTGAATGGACCTTGGGAAACTCAGCAAACACAAATAGCTCTCTCTATCTCACATTTGATGATGGTTTTGATCTGGAATTTCACAGCACTTGCTCATTTGACTACCTTCAGCTTTTTGAAGGTACTACTGTCTTCCAGTTTACATTTTCTTATTCTATCGATCAATGTATGTGATTAACCTGGAGGGGTGTTTTTGCAATATTGAGATCAGTAGTTCACTTAAAAGGGAGTTCATTTTCAAAAGGATGATGGTGTTGATGATGGTGATGATTATGATGATGATGATGATGATAACAATGATAATGTTGATTGAGACAATGAAGATGAAGAAAAACACTTGAGACATACATTGGTGTATTAATCTTGTCTCTAAAATAGTGGGATATTAACCCTAATAGGACTGGGGGGAGACATCCCCCTCCCCCCTCTTAACGTGTCATGCAATATTTCCAAAATGCAGAAAGATAGCACCAGAGCTTATTTTATGACTTTTTTCTTTGAAGTTTCGTGCAACTTCTGAGACCAAATGGGGCAACATACGAGTATAGCATTGCGATGCCACATAACTTTTTATGAGACAATTTCATTTTTGAAATGACTCATTTTTTATATTTTGTATACGTCTATGGGAGATGAAATTCTTAGAATGGTTACTATATTTCATTTTTATTGGCCTGCTCAATTAATTGATTTAATTTAGTTGTTAAATGGTCCCATGAAAAAAACAACCAAAAGATGAAAAAAACAACGAATGACACAAGAAAAACAAAGAAACACATAGGTAAAAGTTTTGCTTTCGCAATTTTTTTTGTGTGAAAACCTTTAAATAAGATTTCAAAGATGACATCTGAAAACAAAATGAAAATCTGAAGTGAAAGTGGGGGTTGAATATGCAAATAATGTTTTTCATGAATAAATTTACATATTTTATATTTGATAATTAAAGATAATTATTTCAATAGTTCTATTTTATACTGGCTTGTAGTTTACGTGTTAAAGAATGTGCTTACCAAATTTTGGTGTGATCTCATGAACAGCATCCAAGACCAGTCCTTGGTACGTCTAAAATAGCCCAGTCCTTTTAGGGTTAAAATGTGTCATTTTATTTTAGAAAGAAATGAATGAGTTTTGAATTTTTGTAATGTTGGAAAGCATTAATAATGGTGTTTAAATACTTTGATTATAGGACCTGATGGCAGTGGTGTAGAGTTGGAAAGGTTCTGTGGTAGAACAGCTCCCAATCCATACTTTATCCCATTTCAAACAACTTTCTTGAGATTTAGAACTGATGGAAGTGTGGTGGGTGAAGGATTTAGAATGCTCTATCAAGCATCAGGTTGGTAACCCTTAATACTCTCTGTTAAATCATCCCGCAGTATCTGGAGGAGATTACTTATTAAAACCTGTAATAAAAAAATCCAAAACATGAAATGATTTCATGTGACCAAATTTTCTTTTAGTCAAAGGAGACTGAAATCCTGTACGATTAGTGAAAGATTGAGAAAAATTGTACAAATAAGAAAGTGTTTAGCATGTAAATGCCAAGAATACTGATACTAGGGAGATCCTCGCATTGGCAGTGTGACCAAGATGTATGATGTCAACCCTCCCCCTCCAAAAAAAAAAAAGATGGGCCAAAGAAATATAGGTGTGCCCATTTCTGCTCATTCTGATCCTCCAATATAATTTCCTTGACATTTAAGATTTTAGATTTAGATTTTGGGGGAAGGGCAAATAGAGGTCTGGCAAATTATCTTGTCATATCTTAAAATACATACTGTTCATGTTGACATCATTCATTAAAAGAAAAATGTTGAAAAGGATTTCAACCTTGCCTATGGAAACATAATGTATGTGACATAGATCGTTGTTTTGATATTTACAGTTATATGCACCTCTTCAACATAATAAAAATGCTGATTATTTTTGTCTGATTTCAGGTTGTGGTGGTATTGTATCTGGTACATCGGGTGTTATTACCAGTCCTAACTTCCCGAATGATTATAACCATGATGACTATTGTGCTTGGAGGATAGATGCTCCTGTTGGTGAAACCATTACTGTAAGTCACTCATCTCTTTATTCATTTTTATCATGAGATTTGTCACATAATTGTTATTAGTTGATGCAGATAAGTTGGACTTGCAGATATTCAATGTTAATCTCAAGAAATTTCTTACTTCAAAAGTGGATCCAGTGAAGCAAGTGAGCATGTTCTATCCATGGATTCTCTACCCTGTGCAGCATGATTAGTAATCCAACAAAACAAAATGGCAGATCGTGATCATCTAGTGTTAGAAGTGTACTAGAATACGGCAGCAGAATTAACATCATTTCCACATGTCTTTGTTTTTATTTCTGATTCTCTCGTAGTACACCTTCACTTCATTTGATATTGAGACTCATCCTAACTGTGGATATGACTACCTGTCTATAAGGAATGGGGGATTCCCCGATTCACCTCAAATCTCTGGTCAATACCCAATCTGTGGCAGTGTAGCTCCAAGTAGCTTCACATCATCTGGTAACCAGCTCTTCATCATCTTTAAAACCGATGAAGTCTCATCGGGTGGAGGATTCCGAATGGAGTGGACAACCGTTACTAATGGTCAGTTAAATATCAAGAGATGTGTATTAAAGAAATATTTATTTGTGATTAAACAAAAAGACTGAAAGAAATTTACAAATGTTTGTCATTTAATTCTATTCAAGTAAATCTCTGTAAGCCTATGTTACAATCAATTATTAGATTGATTCTAATTCTAGAGGATCTGGTCTCCGTTACATGAAAAAAAATTACTAGTATGGTAAAGTTGCACTTTATTGTACCTATCATGGTAATGCTTAATATCAAAATTATCTACCTTAAAGGCCAAATCCACCCTTTACCATAAGTTGATTTTGATAAATAGAGAAAAATAAAACCAACCTCGCACTGACAATTTCATCAAAGATTGATGTGAAATAGGAAGTTGTAGCATATAAGTTTTGCTTAATTTCATGAAACAGTTATATGTGCATATTGGGTGATATGCAAAAGAGGAACTGATGATGTCACCATTTTTGTCTCACCTGCATAGCAGAGTGAGACTATAGGCGCCGCTTTTCCGACGGCGACGGCGGCGGCGGCGGCGGCGTCAACACCAAATCTTAACCTGAGGTTAAGTTTTTGAAATGACAGCATAACTTAGAAAGTATATGGACCTACATGTAGTTCATGAAACTTGGCCATAAGGTTAATCAAGTATTACTGAACATCCTGCCTGAGTTTCATGTCACATGACCATGGTCAATGGTCATTTAGGGTCAATGAACTTAGACCATGTTGGGGGAATCAACATCAAAATCTTAACCTAAGGTTAAGTTTTTGAAATGTCATCATAACTTAGAAAATATATGGACCTAGTTCATGAAACTTATACATAAGGTTAATCAAGTATCACTGAACATCCTGCATGAGTTTCACGTCACATGACCAAGGTCAATGGTCATTTAGGGTCAATGAACTTTGGCCGAATTGGGGGTATCTGTAGATTTACCATCATAACTTTAAAAGTTTATGGATCTGATTCATGAAACTTGGACATAATAGTAATCAAGTATTACTGAACATCCTGTGCAAGTTTCAGGTCACATGATCAAGGTCAAAGGTCATTTAGGGTCAATGAACTTTGGTCAAATTGGGGTATTTGTTGAATTACCGCCATAACTTTGAAAGTGTGTTGGTCTAGTTCATAAAACTTGGACATAAGAGTAATGAAGTATCACTGAACATCCTTTGCGCATTTTAGGTCACATGACCAAGGTCAAAGGTCAATGAACTTTGGCCATAATGGGGGTATCTGTTGAATTACCATCATAACTTGGAAAGTTGATGGATCTTTCTCTTGAAACTTGGACATAAGAGTAATCAAGTATCACTGAACATCCTGTGCGAGTTTCAGGTCACATGATCAAGGTCAAAGGTCATGTAAGGTCAATGAACTTTGGCCACGTTGGGGGTATTTGTTGAATTACCATCATATCTCTATAAGTGTATGGGTCTAGTTCATAAAACGTGGAAATAAGAGTAACCAAGTATCACTGAACATCTTGTGCGAGTTATAGTAGTTTTCAAAATCAGCACTGCTGCTATATTGAATCGCGTGATGTAGGTGAGACGGCCAGAGGCATTCCACTTGTTTAAATACTTGTAGTACATTTCAAGGTGGAAATATTCATATTGATATAATTAATCTTGCGTAATGATTATTTATATCTTTGAACAATGTATGATAAACGCTTGTTCTTGAAATCCCGGCAACATGAAATAAAGCAAAAATATATGGAATATTAATAGATAAAACGGATCAGAGATTATTCAAAATATCATTCTAAATAGTATGAGGCGGAAAGAATACAGTGTATAATTATCTTTCACAATTATCTACAGTATCTTCCAACCAGGGGTGTGAGAGTTCAGATTTTTATCTGATTTCAGATTTTTTTGTTTTGATTTTCAGCTTAATTTCAGCTTATTTTGGGCCTTCCTCTGTACAAAAAGTATGGGAGCTCTTTCTATTTCAGACTTTTTCAACACTCTTCAGCTTTTTTCAGATATTTTTATTTGTGACCACTCACACCCCTGCTTCCAACAATGTACGATTTTTGCTTGTGTTTTTGTTTCCGCTCCGAAACAAAATGATGGTATAAAGGTATGAAATATTGAGCTAAAAGTTTGTTAAATGGTTTTAAAATACATGTACTTGTACTTTTCAAGGTGGAAATATATATTTACAGGCCTCTACAAAAATATTTTTCATCACTTGCCCAACAGGGCAAGTGATGAAAATATTTGCTTCCCCGATAGAAAAAATTGCTTACCCAATTTGTTTTATTATTTTCTTTCATTATTTTTTTTACAACGGTACTATTATTTATGAAGATCATATAAATAAAAACAATTGAGAATCATGTACAGCAAAGAACACACATTTATAATTATATTTTTAGCAAAGTAGGCCCGAGTCATTACGTTTATTTTGAAGAAAAAAAAAACTTTTGCTATAGTACTAGTAGATCCAAATGGGCGTTAAAGGTTAAAAAAAAGTAATAATAAAAAAAAAACTTCCCCAAAAGTTGCTAAAATTTCACATTTTGCATCTTTGAATCCATGCCATTTATTTTCCATATTTCCTTTAAATTGTTTTGATTTAGTTGGAAACTATCAAGAAAATTAAGAATATTCACCTCTCTCTTGTCTTTTCATCATCGTATTATGATGTTACACTCGGTCAATATTCTTTTATATTGTGGTCCCACAAGTACCGTAGAGTTTCATGGTGTTGCAACATTATACTTGGTCAACACCACGAAAGTCTACATGTGGGACAACAGTAAGAAAAAACATTTACCGAGCATAACATCATCAAAATCAGAGTCAAGAAAGAGCTTAATATTCTTCATTTTTTTCGGTTGTTTCCAACTAGATCAAAACAATTTCAAGGTAATATGAAAAATAGACGTCCATTTCATGTATTTAAAGATTAAAAATGTGAAATTTTAGCCACTTTTGCCTTTTTTAAAATTTTTGTTTATTATTTTTTTTTTTGGAGGGGGGTTGCATCGGCAAATTGCGCAAGATAGTAGCGCATGCCCACATAGAACATAAGATGAGATGGCACGGTTCTTCGAACGAGGTACCGGTGATAAATTATCTGTATTTGGCGCTGATTTTACATCAGTTCCACTGTTTTTTTACTGGTTTGACAATATATGAGAGATAGTTGTGATTATCACTGACATTTTATTATTTTATTTTCAAAATATTCACTTGCCCGATCGGGCAATTGGCTTTGAGAAATGCTTGCCCGCCCGTCATTTTCACTTGCCCCGGGCAAGCGGGTTTGTCGCGCCCTGTATTTATATTGATATAATTAACCTTTGAAACCATTTTTTAAACCAATTTTAAACCGTAGATTAAAACCTTGGTTTGAAACCTTGAATTGAAACTGTGGTTAAAATCATGGATCGAAACTGTTATGAATTTAGCTACGTGTATTATGAAATCAATTATCAATTTTCTTGTGACAGATGTATGTACTGGCTTTGTATGTGAAACCTTCTTTGGCAATTGTCTTCTTGAAATGTATGTCTGTGATGGCATGCCTGATTGCTCGGATGGTACAGATGAATTGAACTGTAATGGTGAGTCTTTTCTTGATAAGATAGCTACATTAAAGGTCAAGTCCACCTCATTAAAATGTTGATTTGAATCAAAAGAGAAAAATCAGAAAAGTACATGTATCATGCTGAAAATTTTATCAAAATTGGATGTATTATGAGAAAGTTATGACATTTTAAAGTTTTGCTTATTTTTCACAAAAAAGTCATATGCACAATTTTATAGTCACATGCAATTGAGAGAATGAATGATGTCCCTCAGTCACCATTTCATTTGATTTTTATTGTTTGAATTATACAAATTTTTAATTTGTACAGATTTGACATTAAGGACCAACTCGACTGAACCATGTAATATTATAACAATGGTAATTCCACATGTTCAGTGAGAAATAAAACATTGTTTCACAGGACAATGAGGAGAAAATTAGAATATTTCATATTTCCTATAATAAAATACAAAAGAAAAAGTGAGTGAGTGATGTCATCAGTTCCCTCATTTGCATACCGACCGGGATGTGCATATAACTATCATGTGAAGTTAAGCAAAACTTTAAAACATAACTTTTTTATTCTACATCCGATTTTGATGAAATTTTCAGTGTTATGCTCGTTTGATTTTTCTTGTTTTATTCAAATCAACTTTTCGTTAGGGTGGACTTGTCCTTTAACTATACTGCATGTGATTTTGACTTTGAAATCATAAATTTTGTAAAATCAATTTTATATTCAAAACATCAACACATCTTGTAATTTCCTGCTTGTCAAATAAATGCTCAAATATTACTCCTATTTTGAATTCGCTGCACTGGCTACCTACTGTATAAAGAATCAGATAATTGTTAAGATATTTTTGCTCGCTTTTAATTGCATTCATGGATCAGCACCCCAATACAATTTCAATACTATAAATCAACTAGGATTCTTTACATTTTGACATCTGGTTCGCTTGAGGTTATAAAAGGATAAAAGGAAAGAAAACAACAAAGTGAACTAACATTACACAGTGATAAAATCTCAGATCATTCCATTCATGCTTCATCATTTCAATCCTTTTTTGTAATATTGACCCCAAATGAGTGAATAAAATAGGTTATTGCAAGAATGCGTATTTTACTGATTTTATCTCAGCATCAATCAAAAAATATTTTTTCTCAATCCTGACAACCCTACTGAAATAAGTTTATTATGAAATGATTAAACTCTAGTAAGTCACAAGGATATACATGTAGATAAGTGCATCTACATGTATGCTTGACGAAAATATTCATGGTACATGTATTGTTGGTCCTTTAACTTTAATTTTTAATTAATCTGTATTATTTGATTTGTCCAAATCTACTCAGAACTGCAAAAATTACCCCACTGTTTAAAAAAAGATACTGATGAAATAAGTAGCTACATATGGACCAATGATTATACCTCCAAAATCTCAACAACAACAAAAATATGAAATATTTCAATTTTGTCCTCATCATTTGAAACAAAGTTTTATTCCTCCCTGAAAATGTGGAATTATTTTTGTTTTTAAATTTGGTGGTTTAGTCAATTCATTTTTTTCAAATCCACAAAAAATTGAGACATTGTATAATTCAAACAATGAAACGCAATCAATATAAAAAAAATAGTGAGTGAAGAACATCATCTGTTCTCATTTGCATATAATTGAGGTATGTTTAAACTGTTTTCGTTAGAAAAAAAACAAAACTTTGAAATGTCCTAAATTTCTTATTTTACATCCAGTTTTCATGAAATTTTCAGCGTTATGCTTGATGAATTTTCTCTATTGATTCAAGGGGGCTTGACCCTTAACCACTATATATTATTTCACAAACTACATTTATTTGGAAAGTGGGGAAATGGACACGATGTTTAAAATATTATGTATCAACTAGACAACAGTACTCTATGTTATGTAATAGATACTGTATGTTATGAATACATTAAACCTTTAAACTGTTAAATGTGACGTGCCCCAGGGGTCGATTTTGGGACCGCTGCTCTTATGTCAATGATACAGTATATTAAATATTTCCCCTTTGTTATCTTTTATCCTGTTTCTGCAGATGATATTAATATTTAACTTTTTTTTAAACTATGAAGAAGGAGAAAGAGGAGGATGGATAATACATGTGTGTGTTTATACTGAACACATGAATATTACGTTTTTTTGTGTCATAAAACTCTTTGTGATTGATGTCTCTATTAAGATTTTTAGATCGTTCCGAACCCTCTTTAATTTTCTTTGTGTTTTTTTTTCTACAGTTACGGAGCCCCCTTGTTTCCAATGTCCATCAGAACCAGACTGCATATATCTTTCTTACGTTTGTGATGGCGTTGATGATTGTCTGGACGGGTCAGATGAAGTGAATTGCAGTAAGCTCAAATCTGAACATTAATTTTTTTTTTTTTTTTTTTTTTTGGGGGGGGAGTGCATTATCCTCTCCACCTTGACATAAATTTGTAATATTTTGAGGATTGACTCTGTTAGATGTCTGTGCACGTTTAGCCATGTGAAGGTCATCTTTACGGACAGTTCTTGTCCTGACTACGCATAAAACTTGGATTGGGAGTTTTCCTGATGTGTGATGAAAACGTGCTCATATCTTTGTGATTATTGGACCATATCACATAAAGTTTTCATCCAGTTGTAGAAACTGAATTTTAATTTACTAGTGTAAAGAGGAGAACAATATTTGTTGTGGGACACGCTTTATATGAAATCCTACAGTCATGTTTTAAAATTCTATATTTAACCCTAGTAAGAAGGGGGGTCTGATTTAGCCCCCAGCCCCCCCCCCCCCCGACATTTTTTCAGATAAATCAGCTATGTAAATTTTTTTGACGGCGTCGCTCGTTGTTTTTTTTATTTCAAGTCCAAAAGTGTGACCCCAGGGTACACGGTTCCCTCATTACACAACATTTTGTACATGTACGTACATGCACACCCAAATTTGCTCAAAAATATAAATTTGTGTACAAATCCAATGCAATAGTGTCCAAAATTCATAAATGTGTCATTATTTTCTACTGATTTTTTTCTAATGAAACTCAATTTATTTATCTTGTTTATGGTCAAAATAAAGTCCCCGACAATTTCCATTGAAAACACAATTGGAATAATTAATCAGAAATGAGATTCTACGAAGAATTTGATCTTGCAGTTTTGTTGATTACGCCATGGGCAACGTATGTGCCCATTTTTGTTGCTATCTTTCAATCAACGGCTGGGATCATAAGGGAAGGTTGCTGAAAATTGCACAGAAGGAGAGATGAAAGGAATTGCTCATGTACATGTAGTATTTAGTTGTCTAGATTGCTCCAACAAGCTTATTTTAAAGGACACCAAAAGCCAAGAAGAAAAGCAAACTAATTGGAAAGAGTAAAATGAGAGGAACAATTTAAAACAAGTTTAATCGAAATCGGTTAAAAAACAAAACAAGTTATGGATGGTGAGAAATGTTTGAATACTTTAATTTGCGATAGATACATCAGAGAGTAGGTGTCAAAAGTATTTGCTTAACCCTAAATCTCCCGGGGTATTTTGATTTTTGTCATTCCGGGGGGGGGGAGAGGGGGTGG
Organism: Lytechinus pictus; assembly: GCF_037042905.1. Lineage (NCBI taxonomy): Eukaryota > Metazoa > Echinodermata > Echinoidea > Temnopleuroida > Toxopneustidae > Lytechinus > Lytechinus pictus. Next base: position 19,982,815 of record NC_087252.1, on the reverse strand, counting down.
GGCATTATGGCCCCCCCTTAACCCTAAAATGGCCGGGGGGGGGTTGAATCAACCCCTCCCTCAACATTTTCTGCGATCATTCAGCCGTGCGAAATTTTTTGACCGCGCCACTGACAGAGTTTGTACTTTCAAGTCTTGCGCATCTTTTGAGACCAAATTTACAATGCCCGGGTACGCGGTTCTGAAATTACGCAACATTTTGTAAGTGCATGTCAGACCAAAAATTGTTCCAAAACGTGATTTTGTGTACAAAGTCAATGCAAATTGAGTTTTCTCATCTTATTCATAAAGATATGATTATTTTTACTTCAAACAGCTGAAAGCAATTGATTTAGCATAATTATGCTTCAAAAAGGTTGTGCAATAAATCTGGTGAAAAAACAAAGAAAAACAAAAGGTTGAAAAACAAAGAAATACACAAGAAATTCATGAAACAATAAAATACATAAGAAATTGATTTCCAAACCGAAGTTTTTTTCAATTGCCATTGTTAAGAATGCTACAAAGAATATTTTTACCAAAAATTAGCATTCTAGGAGCTTTATTTAGTGAATTAGAGCAAAAAGTATGATTTATGCATAAATTAGCATAATTAATTCATATAAAATAAAATCTCATTATTTTGGAAAATTTTACCATACAGCCTTGTAGATTACATCGCACACTACCAGCGTGCAAATTTTTGCGGCGCTCGCGAGATCGGCGGCCGAGATCTACATTGTAGGGGGGGTGAATTAACACCCCCCCCCCCCCCGGCCACAGAACAGCCAAAAAAGCCCGGCCTAGATAGGGTTAAGATCTCGGCAGCAGATTGCGCGATCACAACGAAAATTTGCATGATGGCAGAGAATGACGTAATCTACACAGTTGCATTGGTAAATTTCAGTGAATTCAATATCTTTTTATTATACAAGAATTACATGTAATTATGGTAATTTATTCATGAAATCATACTTTTTGCTCTGATTCACTAGATAAACCTCCTAGAATGCTATTTTTTCATTGGTGAAAATATTCTTTATAGCATTCCTAACAATTGTGAATGAAAAAAATTCTGGTACGAAGACCGATTTCTTATGTATTTTATTGTTTTTTAATTTCTTATGCATTTCTTAGTTTTTTTTTACTTTTTGCTTTTTTATTGTTTTTTCAACGGAAATCGTTCCAGACTTAATTCTGATCATAAACAAGGCAAAATTAATTAAGTTTACTCAGTGAAAGGAGAAATAATGATTTATTTATGAATTTTGGCTAATACGTACATGTACACAATCTGCATTGGATTTGTACATGAAATCACATTTATGAGCAATTTGGGGTCCGACATACATTTACATAATGTTGCGTAATGTCGTAACCGCGTACCCGGGCGTCACAAATTTAGTCTCAAAATTTGCGCGAGACTTGAAAGTAAAAGTCAGTGAGCAGCGAGGTCCATAAATTTTGCGCAGCAGATATATCGTGAAAATTATCGAGGGGGGGGCAATTATGGCCCCCCGGGAGAATTACATGTAGGGTTAAAGCACTATGATGTTGGGACAATGTGTGAATTATGAGCCAGCTACGCAGAAACATGCCGCAACAATATAGTGAATGTGTCGGGCAATACGGCACCACAAGGCGTGCAAGTCTCAACCGGGCATATATATATATAGGCTTGGTTTCATATTTTAAATGTTATACACAGGAAGGTGATGGTACATGTAGATTTCTCCTTTACTGAAGTTTTGAAACCAATTCATTAGATTCATAGCTACCTTCTTTTTAAATTTCTGTATTGAAAATACCATATTGTATCTCCACCCCAAAAAAATTGAAATGTTTTATGCTTAGTTATTTGTAATACATGTACCTCTAGTCACTGCTGAAAATGATTGTGATTTCTTTTGCCTACATGTATACACTCATTTTCTATTCTTACCTTTACTTTTACACAAGGTGTACTAAGCAACATACCAGTACTTATTTTTTGTATGCATTACTTTTAATAAACACCAAAAATATCAATGTATCCTTACAGTGATTTATATTTAGATGTTTTTTAAAGGACAAGTACACCCCAACAAAAAGTTGATTTGAATAAAAAGAGAAAAATCCAATGAGCATAACACTTAATAGTTCATCATAATCGGCAGTAAAATAAGAAAGTTATGACATTTTAAAGTTTCGCTTCATTTCACAAAACAGTTATATGCACATCTCGGTCGGTATGCAAATGAGGGAACTGATGACATCATTCACTATTTGTTTTGTATTTTATTGTATGAAATATGAAATATTTTGATTTTCTCGTCATTGTCATATGAAATGAAGTTTCATTCCTCCCTGAACATGTGGAATTCCATTATTTTAACATTTTGTGCTTCAGGCAAAGAGGTCCTAATCATCAAATTCGTAAAAATTGAAATATTTTATAAGTCAAACAATGAAAAACAAAAGAAATAGTGAGTGAGTGACATCATCCACTCTCTCATGTGGATGTAACTGGCTCGTTCATATAAAATAGTGAGTGATGGACATCATGGACTGACTCAATTAGTTGTGCATATCACTATTTTGTTAAAAATAGGCGAAACTTTGAAATGTCATAACTTTCTTATTTTACATCCGATTTTGATGAAATTTTCAGCATTGTGCTTGTCTGATTTTTCTCTATTTATTCAAATCAACATTTTTCTGATGTGGACTTGACCTTTAATCCAGAACTTGGATCGAGAGGTTTCCTGATGTGTTATGATAACGTTCTCATGTCTTTGTGATTATGGGATCAGGCATCCGTTGCAGAAAGAGTTGTGTTTTTAAATCGCAAGTCAAAAAATCAATCGCAAGTCCCAAATGTGCGCTGTTGATTGGTTGAAAATCAAGTTGCGCATGATTTTTAGAGTTGCGATGGATTGCAACTCTTTCTGCAACGGGCCCCATATCATATAAAGTTATCATCCAGTTGTAGACACTGAATTTTAGTTTACGGGTGTGAAGATACAGTATTTTTGATGGGACACGCTTTACTTGAAAAACTATATGTTTTGAAATACTATGTTAAAAGTACTATTTTATCCATGCCTTTTTTTCATTGAAATGCAGGAATGCCAACTTTCAGATTGCATTCAGATTTATTTTCCTAGTATTATTTGTGTTTTTCAGCTACCTGCTTTGAATGTCCATCTGGCTCCCGCTACGACTGTGTTTTTGATCCTAATTGGGTTTGTGATGGCTCTGAAGATTGCAATGATGGAGAGGATGAAATTGATTGCCCAGGTAGGACAAGTGGTTACACTTCGTAATTCCGAATGTTCGTAATTCCGAAGCACGTAAATTGCCTATACCTCGATGTCCGTTAATCCGAAAACGAAAAAGGGTTCGTTAATCCGAACATTTGTGGCGTAATTCCAAAGGTTCATTAATCCGAAAACGAAATGAGATTCGTAATTCCGAAGGTTCGTTAGTCCGAAAACAAAATGAGGTTCGTAATTCCGAAGGTTCGTAATTCCGAAGGTTCGTTAGTCCGAAAATGAAATGATTAACGAACCTTATTTCGTTTTCGGACTAACGAACCTTCGGAACAACGAACCTTGTTTCGTTTTCGGATAAACGATACTTCGGAACAACGAACCTTATTTCGTTTTCGGATTATCGAACCTTCGGAACAACGAACCTTATTTCGCTTTCGGATTAACGAACCTTTGGAATATCCGAACCTTCGGAATAACGAAGCTTCGGAATTACGAATGTATACAGGACAAGTTGTTAAGATCACTCAAATAAGTTGAATTTAATCAAAATAGAAATGTAGACAGAAACAAACAAGTGCACAGAATGGGAGACGAAAAGGAATTGCTCATGTACATGTAGGCCCATATTCTGAAGTCAGGTTTAACTTAAACTCAGGTTTAAAGTTGTGGTTTAAGTATGGAAAGCCAATTGTTGCATAAATTACTAACAGTAGATATATAATATTTCAGCTCATTTGGCTCAGAAATCATTCATAATTGTGTAGGAAGTATAAATATGATTGTCTTCACCATCAATGAATCAGGAAAGAGCACAGTAAACATAAGAAACATACAACTTAATAAATATTTTGACACTTTTGGCTTCCCATAATTTTAGCACAGAGTTAGACCATGGTCTAAGTTAAACCTGACTTCAGAATACGGGCCGTAGTATTTAGTTGTCATGGTCTCACCATGATAAAATGGGTTGTAGAATATTTCAAAAATGCCCTTGAATAGTTTTGAGGTGGAAAGAATCTAATTACCTTTCGTAATAATTTACATTATCTTCCAGAATTGTATGATTATCACTCGTGTTCTTGTTTCCTCACCAACACTAAATGAAAGTATGAAATATTAGCTAAAAAGGATTTTTTATAGTTTTAAAAATAGTTCTAGTATGATTCAAGGTGAAAATATTTATATTGGAATAATTAACATTGCATAATACATATACCAGTAATTATCCATTTCTTCGAACATTCTATGTTAATTGCTTATATTCTTGAAAATCCATTCAGACATGAATTAAAGCAAAAATATGGAAAAGTAAAAAGATAAAAGAGGTTGTAGATTATTTGAAATATACTTCTATTAGTTTTGAGGCGGAAAGAATCTAATTACCTTTCATAATAATCTACAGTATCTTTCAACAATGTACAATTATTGCTTGTGTTTTTTTTTCCGCTCAGACACAAAATGAAGGTATAAAAGTGTGGAATATTGAGCTGTGTCTTAAATATTTTCAAAAAATACTTGTAGTATATTTCAAGGTGGAAATATCCATATT